>NC_083352.1:16313672-17038450 GCF_030254825.1 Meriones unguiculatus | reverse complement strand
TGTGGATGCCTGAGTTTTTCAAAGCCTTTCTTTCCCTACCCACCCAATGCCCTCTTTTTCAGCCTTGTTTGTATTCCTTGCTCTAGGTAGCACCTAATGTATTTGCCTAGAAATTTTATTTATTTATTTATTCATTCATTCATTCATTCATTCATTCATTCATTTATTTTACAAATGCCTTCTACAAAACATTTGTGAAAGTTCCAAGGAGGAGAAATCGAAAAGCTCTCTGTGCAAACTTTTTTAGTTTTTTTTTTTCACAGATTCTATTAATTTTATTTAAGTTGATGTACTTTACATCCTAAGGGTGGCCCCCTCTCCTTCTCCTCCCAGTGCCCCCTCCCCTTCCTTTAGGAAGGCAGCAGACAGCTCAAACACATAGCCACAATCCTTTGAGAAACAAATTCGGCATTTGCCATCTCTGGTACCAATAAGCCGCACAGAGAACACGAGGCACCATTCCAATGGATGCCAGTGAGCTGGGTTTCCATGGTGAAAATTCACCGAAAAGTTGGTAGCTGTCTTTATTTTCTGTTTTCCGCTCAAGCGATGAACAGCCTGTTCCCTCTCTGTTTCTCACGGTATGGTGTCCTGGCAGGATGTGCACAAGCTGCTGCTTTGTGAGCACGCACGGCAGTCGGGAGACCCCGAACAGGCACTGCAGCCTTTTCCCTGCAGCTCCTGGTCAGCAGCTTTGATGAGGAGGCAGGGCGAGCAGACTTGCCTCTTGAGAGGTGTTTCAGCCATGCTGCGAAGCGTGTGGCTGCAGGAGGGGATGAAATGCAACCATAGTTCCTCCGTCTTCAACATCTTTATGATGGCTAAAGTTACAATCCAGTTTTGGCATTCAGATCAAATAGATGGTTAAAAGCGCATGGTGCTCCATTCCAATTTTAGTATATTGGGAGTCCACAAGTTGGACGCTCTTGATCAACTGGGTGGTTGTGCAATCAATGCTCTCATCCCTAGATTCCATTCACTGACACCCGAGCGCCATGCTCGGCTTTCCCAGCTGAACAACCCCACCAGCGAATTCCATGCGCGTTCCCCTGCTAGCGTAACAAAGAGCTCCAAGTAAATGCATCACGTCAATGTCAACTCTTGTGTGGTTTTGTTCCTTTCCAGCCAGAATCACCTTCAGTAACCTCGTCTCCCCTCTATCTAGAGATGAATATTGTGGTGGACAAAACTTTGGTATGTGCGTTAGTTTTCCTTTTCCGTCTTTGGGGCAGGACTGGAGAGTTTGCTCAGCAGTCAGGACCACTTGTTCCTCCTGCAGAGGTTTGAGTCCCAGCACCCACACGATGACCCACAGCCCCCTGAAACTCCAGTCCCAGAGCACCCAGTGCACTCTTTTGACCTCTGAGGGCCCAAGGCATGCCTGTGGTGTACAAATACACATTCAGGCAAAGCACTTACCCACATAAAATAACAAAATCAGTAAACCTAAAAAACATTTTCAGACAGTTGCGAAATGTCCGATGCACTTTGGTGTGAGTGTGTGAACATTTTAACACGTTCTTTAGATATTTTCTGTGAATGTGTGATGCTCCTAGCTAGAGGCAAGTGAACCATTCCAGTCTCCTCATTTCCTGTCACAGACAGCACGGTATAACAGTTTGCTAACTGAAAACCAAATAGTCTCCGTAACCCCATAGGAAACAACTCTGGCAAGCCTGAAAAGCAAGAGGCCGGGTTAGGAAGCCCAGAGAGTGTTCAGTCCTGTGATTTTTTTCCTGGCAGCAGTGGCTAGCATGCCTGTGCATGCTGTAGAGCACAGGTGTTTGGTGCTGTACTTTCCCTACACCATAGATTCCTGACAGGAAGACATCTCTAGGTCCCTGATTTCCATAAACAACAAATTATACGGTTTTTAGGGACAAATGCATTTCCCAGGCTTTAGCCTGGTTGTACACATTTGATTATCACCCTTGGTGGAATATCACAGAGAACGCAAATAAAACATCTCAGCAGTTCCATTCTTAACCTCGTAGAGCTCGCTAGGAGTCCGGAATTGAGGTCAGAGGTAAGAAGAGTTGAGGAACAATAGGCCAATACTTGACTCCTGAGAAAGCTCAAAGCTCTAAAGTGGGGAGGCCTACGAGATGTTATCCTGGGTCAACCCACATTTCAACACTTACGCAGACACCCGCTAGTGAGTATGTGTGTGTATATGTGTTACATGCGTGCATGTGCGTGTGTGTTTGTGTACAAGTATGTTCTGTAACAGTCTCACATTGGGAATCATGTGTCTTATTTGAAACACGGAATTCTGTGTCATCCTCAAGCTTCAGGTTGTGGATATAAATATCAAAAACATCAAACAAGATAAATATAAAAACCACACGAAAGCAGTATTTTAACTATAAAATTAATTCTGTCTTTTAGTATGATTACTTGGGCTCTGACAGCATGATTGTAACAAATAAAATCATCGAAATTATCAGTCTCATAAATTCAGTAAGTGCTTTCTTTTTTAATACCAGAATTTTTCATTTTGAAATTATCATTTGCACTAACTTGATGTGACATTTCTGAGTAAGTCACTCATATACAAGAGTGTGAATTTATGAAAATTTCAAGTTATTTTATAGGCCAGGGTATTATAAAACAAGAGGTTAACTTTGTGTGTCTTCACGTCTTCTGTTTTTAGGTGTTTGCCCAACTCAAGGTTACTGTTGTGTTGTCCTCGCTGGAGTTGTGGTCAGATAAAAATAAGATTTCTACAGATGGTGAAGCAGATGAGTTATTGCGAAGGTTCTTAGAATGGAAGCAATCTTATCTTACGCTGAGGCCTCATGATGTTGCGTACTTATTCATGTAAGAATGCTTGATACTCTATAAAGAGAACAAAAGACTTGGGATGCAGCTTAATTCAGGGAGCTGTTAGACATTTCTGATTACTCGCGTGGTGTTTCATTCAAGCCTCGCGCTTTCTAACTGCAAGGCAATGAAGAGAAGATGAATAACATTTGCCTACAAGCTTATCAACCTTTTATAAAACAATAGGCTGAAATTTACAGAGCTCTGTCCATTTTATGACTCTTAGTGTCGGTAGGAGAATGAGAGCCTGTGCTATGTCATGGCAGAGTCTGGCTCTTAAACACTGAGAAAGATGCAGAATTCATCTAGTAAAATGTATGTGTTGATAACACAGTTGGTAAAGGCTTTATAAGTACTTACGTGAATGGATTTTCTGCATTATTTTAAAATGTTAGTTCAAAGATGATAAATGGTAGCTATGCATTTATAGGTGCCTTCATATTAGAATTGCTGGCGATGTACAGTGGATGTCGTCACACGTATGTATTTATCTCCAACTATATGCAACTCAACTCATTTTGGTGTAGTAGAAAGAGGGATGCAGTTTGGTTGTCTGTCACATGGACAGACCAACGCTCTGTCACACTTATGCCTGGTAAACAGCCTTTCAGATTTTTTACAGGGCTTTAAGAAATTTGATTGATCCATCTGGGAAGGACTGATGTTTCCAGTGTCATATATATCTTTATTATGTGGAACATTCCAGCCAATTTCTCCAAGTTTCAAATGATTCTTCTAGTCTCCTGGAAAACTTTTATAGTTTTTTTTTTCTGGTTCTCTCCCAGATAACTTGGATATTTATTTCTACGTCTATTATTTTTTTTGCCAGTTACTGTTTTTAATGCTCTAATGTATTTTGTAGATATACAGAAATACTTATAATTTCTATAAGTACTGTCTTTGTTTTATTGCTGTGAAGAGATAAAATGACCATGACAACTACTATAAAAGAAAGCACTTAATTGGGGCTGGCTTACAGTTTCAGAGCTGTAGCCCATCACCAGCAGGGAACATTGAAGCACAATGGCAGACACGGTGTTGGACAAGTAGCTGAGAATCACTTCCTGATCTGAGGGTAGCAGAGACAGAGACAGAGACAGAGACAGAGACAGAGACGAGACAGAGACAGAGACAGAGAGGGGAAACAGACAGAGAGACTTGAACTTTTGAAACTTCAAAACCCATCCCAGGTGGCATACTTCTTCCAACAAGGTCACACTGCCTGATCCTTATAATCTTTTCAAATAGTCCTATTCCATGGTGACTAAACATTCAAACATTCAAACTAAACTAAACATTCAAAAATGAGCCGAGAGGGCTCATTATTATTCAAATCACCACAAATACCAAATTGTTACTATTTTTTGTTAATTGGCTTTTGGCATTTTGAAAGTTTCTTTTGAAATTATAAATATAATTAAATTCATTTTTTACATTCACAGAATTTACTCTCTTACGAGTTCTCATCTTACAGATACAGGTATAAAGGATGGTTTCCAAGCACTACCTTGTCACAACCCTTCAGCTCCATTATTAATATTATTTTTGCACTGGGCGGTACTTGTTGCAATTTATGAAGCCGTATTGATATGATATTAACTGAAGTGCGTGGCTTACATTGGAGTTTGTTTTCTGTGTTATATGAACTCATTAATATTTGGTAAAGCGGTGTTATGATATTCTAATACTTTTACACAGTTAATTATTGACTGTTATATGCATGTACATTTGTTGGTTTGTGTGTGTGTGTGTCCATGTGTCCATATGTGTACATGGATGCCACAGAATGCATGAGGAGGTCAGAGGGTGACTTTCAGAAGCCAGTTCTTTCTTTCCCTCATGTGGATTCCTGGGAAAAGCTCAGGTGGCCAGGTGTGAAGCAAGAGCCTTCCCCGCTGAGCCATCTCATGGCCCAGTGACTTCTGATCTTGCATGTAAAACTGTGTCATCTAAGAGCTACAAGCCTTATTTCTTTAACTGTGTCCTAAGGCTACTAATTGCAGTGAGAAGGAGTCAAGCCAACATTTTTGTGTCATTCTTGATCTGGAGGAAAAAAAAATCTTGACTTCTAAGATTAGGAATAAGCCTTCTGGTGAATTAGTGTAAAGGCCATTTAGTAAATAGTCTCCCATAGTAAATTAAGTTTTAAAAGGACAGATACATGTTAACTTTCACCAAATGACATTTCTTTGGGCTCAATGTTTTTTTTTTTTTAATTTTTTTATTTCTAGACTACCAATGCTGCCTATGTCGGCAGGTTTGGTTTGCTGATGTATGTTTATGACTTTTTGTTTTCTGGACATAAGTTTTTGTAAGATTCATCTTTCTAAAATGATGGTGGTATACTTTTCAACTTTGTTTACTCTTTTGTCTTCTAGGTAGTGTTTTTTAAAGTTTATTTATACTTACTTAAGATAAAATCATTGAGGATAATTTATCTGTTTCTCAGTGGCAGTGTCTGGAATTTGGCCACAAGTAATTGGGTTAATCACAGTCATGTTTTTTTTTTTCTCTTCTTTTTTTTCAATGCAGTTTATTCAGGAACCTTGAACAATCCTTGGACCCTGGGGAAAGCCAGCCCACAGCTTAAATAGCCTCTGGTAGCCAACCCAGGCGTGCCACGTGGGCAATGCAGATAGGTCCACATACATGGAAGCAAGCCAGATCCTCGGCCTTAGCCAAATGTGAAGTTGTTCGTGACAGAGAGCACTCACCATCGGGAAGGTGGAAGGCGGAAACCAGCTCCATCTTTAAGGCATAGCATTCCGCAGCTCTCAGCTCTCTACAGTTCCCCCTTTTTGTTTTAGATGCATCAGGCAAGAGTAGAGGTCTGATCTCTGATATTAGAAATAAATTGGGACTTTGTACCGATGTTCATTTAGGTGTCATCCACCCAAAGAGCATCAGACCCGTCAGACCCTGAATAATCATTTAGCCAATGTAGCTCATGCCTTAGTTGTACATAAAGGAATTAATGCTCAACTAAAAGGAAGCTTGATGGTGTTCAATCAGAGGATTGACCTCTTGCAGGAGCAAATTGATACCCTATGGCAAATCGCTCAACCTGGCTGTCAATGAAAGTATGCTGGACTTTGTGTCACTAGCATACAACATGAGAATTTTTCCTGTGCTGCAAATCTGTCTAAACAATTGTCGAGCTATATTTTAGGTAATTGGACTGGAGAATTCGATACTACGATGGAACAGTCATGTTTTATAGTAGACTCTCACTATTGGTTTGCACATGGCCTTCTAAGTTAGGTGTTGATGACAAATCTATGGACTAGCTATCTCCACTAGAGAATTTAGAGTCCCCTACCTCTACCACACATCCTCACTCCATCCTCCATCGTCTTCCTACAGAAAGGGAAATACTATTATTTTTGAATTCCCCCAGGGCAGCAGCTTTTCTTCCTTGCTCTGTCTCCCTTTCCTGTCTCTCGTTAGCTCCCCAATATGACCAATGTTGCTAGCCAGATTGTTTAGGGGATGCCCCACCCCTGCCTTATGTGGGGTCTACAGATCCAAATTCTGTCCTCTCTCTTGAGTCTGAGGCTTTTGCTTTATTTAGTTTTACTCTATTTTTTTTTTTTTTTAATTCTACTACATCTGGGTTTGGTTTGTTTTTCTAGTTTTTTTTGAAGTATAATGTTAGGCTATTAGTTGAAGAGTTCTAAATTTTATTTTATGTTCCTGTGACTGTCCCTGCTTCTTATTCCATTTATATTCAGTCTATATATTCCTGGAGGTGGAATGAGTTTTTTGTGAGTACCGTATGGTTAGGTATTGTGTTTTAATCCAGTCAATCACTGCATATTTAATTTTGAGAATTTGAGCCATTTGCATTTAAGGCAATAATCAATGAATAAAGCCTAACTTTGTGGGTAATTTTTCTCTAATTATGTGCTCTGATTCCTTGCTTGCTTTTTCAGTTTTTATATTACACATTTTGGCTTTGTGGATACTATATAAAGCTTTTAAAATTCATCTTTTGATTACAGCAAGCAGCTTTGAAATAATGGCTTTTTCTTTTAGTGTCAAAAGAAAGAAGAATAAAAGAAAGAGAAAACCTATTGGCACTTGTACTATTTCTCTCCCATTTTTAACCTTTAATTATTTCCCCTTTTCCTCTCCTAAGCTGTCTGCCTCTTGACATATTATACTCTTCATTTTTACCTTATTTTAGCCTTCAATTATGCATGATAGGTTTATGTTCCATGTTTATGATAATACATAATTTTTCATTACCTGGATACTTACTCTTGTCTGTGAGTTCAAGAAAACCACAAGAAAACATACAGAATCATCAAAGTGTATTTTAAAATAGCTTGACTTTGAGCTTTATGTTTTTCTGTTTGATCTGTTCTGCAATTGATATATTCCTTTGTGCTTTGATTTATTATAATTTGTAATTTCAAGGATTTCCATTTGATTTTAGAAAATGTAATGTCTCTGTTAAGGTTCTCCGGCAGAAGCCTGACTTGTTTCTTGAACTTTATGGGATTTCCTTAAGAGAGCTATTTAAATTATTTGAAGTTCTGTACAGTTATTTACCATGCTCTGTTTCAGACACTTTGTTCTGTCCATTAGCTGAGACTATGGTTCCTTGCAAGGTCTTGACACTTGTTTAAATATGATGATAGACTTTGAAAAACTTGTGTTTCTTCCCCTCTTTCTGACCTGGCTTGTTGATGCCTGTCCTTCCAGCAGTTCTGAGCAGGCTGCCTTCTTATTCTTTCTGAATGTCCATGGCTGCCATCTCCTCACTAGGTAGTGCTGTATATTGTTTTTTTTTTTTTTTTTTTTTTTTTTTTTTTTTTTTGGTCTACAGTTGGTGTTTTATTGCTGCTTTCTTCTTTGTCTCCACTGAAGCTGTTTATTACTGCTTTGGGGAAACAGGAGTTTTCTCTGACTAGGACTCTAACAGTAGCACAATTATAGTTACAAAGTAGCAATGAAAAGAATCTTATAGTTGGGAGTCACCACAGCATGAGGAACTGTGGGTGGCAGCATTAGGAAGGCTGAACCACTGGTTCAAAGTAAAGTAGAAGGCTTGACTGTTAAAAGCAGGGAGCCCGACCTGATGAATGACGAGGCTTCAAGCCGTCTGAGCAAGCACCAACAGCTTGGTTTTTAAAATGACCTTATTTCCTTAGGTTTAAAGTGGATAAGATAACATCCGGATTTTGAATGCATTTATGTTAGTCAGGATTATATTTCCTGTAAGCCTCACTGTGAAAAAGACGTTTAGCAAAGATCTTTTATGTAAGTGTATACATATTTGTGTAACATATATATGTTATATATAATGTTACATGTATTGTAGTGTAATAAGAAAATGATATTGAGATTATTTCTGAAAAAGGAATACATAGTAATTAGTCTAATGAAGATTTTTAAGACACACTGCTTGGAAGTATTTTGATTAACATCATTTTTATATTATCCATGACTACTAACAAATAAAATGTTAGATAATACTTTGTTTTCCTTTGGAACCCATTTTGGAAAGAATTCCTTTTCTAGATTTATTTTATAGCTTAGTACAAGTTTTTCATCTTATCATTTCAATGAATGTTGTTTTATATAAACAAATAGCTCTTTATGATTTTATAAAACACTTAATATATTCAGATACCATTTCAATAGACTTGAAAAACGTTTAGAGCAGCCAAGATTATAAGGTAGTTTGTATGTATCAGGCCTTTAAATATATCACTGGAACACTCACAAATATGCACAGTTGCATTTTAAATGGGCATGCCAAGACCATAAAAACAAGAGTTCCAGTGTACAGAATAAATGAATAATTGAAGAGGCCATAGATTTGTTAGTTTGTTCTACTGTGGGACACAAAACAACACATGAAAGCAGTTTACGCAGACACAGGTGGCAATTAGATGAAGTCCAGGTGCGTCTAGTAAAAACCGTAACAGCAAAACCTCGTAGAAGGTTCACTTTCCTCTCCTTAAAAGAAAGGCATAGTGACACAGAACTCCAAGGTGATACTTGTCATGTAGACTTAAGATAATATTTTTCCTTACATATTTGCAACTAATTAATCGAAGGAGGGAGGCAGATGCCTTTGTTGATGAAAATGCATTCCTTAGTGTCGGTGTAGGCCAAAGCATTTTACTCTTTAGCCTTGCGGTGGGGCTAAGCTATATTTCCCATGCTTGCAGTAAATCTGGAGAAAAGGGAAGAAATAAAACAGAGGTTCCCCGGTCAGACATCCTCTGTCTTCCAGCACAGATGACAGCTCTCATGCAAGATCAGGCAACATGGCCCTGTTTCTTAGCCTGGGGCCAAAAATCATTGACCTGACATCTGTACAGCCCATTTGGTTTTCTCCAATGCTATTTTCTCCTCTGTCAATCCCCAGAGGCCCCTGAATCAGAAGTTTTTCCAATCCAGTGAAGACCCAGGGAACTGACTTTTAGTTCACCCCTTCCTCTATGAGATGTCATTTGTGCCTGCCCCGTGTAATGGTTAACGACACATTTAACAACTGGAGTTTTAACCTCTCATAAAGTTAGGACACAGTAAGTCTAAACTCACAGATTTTAGTCTTAAAAGTTATAGAAGTTAGGCCCTTCCTCAAAAGATCACAGGGTAAAAAGCCAGCAGAGTTTCCTAGACTAGATGAATGAATTACTAAATAATTAATTAACTATCACATAAGGGCATAATAGTAATTATTCATAAACTGCTGCAAAAATTTAAATGGGAAGCAATTTTTCTTGAAAATAGGTTATTTTTTTAATTTAATTTTATTTTTTATTATTAGTTACATTTTATTAACTCTGTATCCCAGCTGTATCTCTCTCGATTATTCCCTCCCAATCCTTCCCTCCCTCCCTCATCTCCTCCCTGCCCCTTTCCAAGTCCACTGATTGGGGAGGACCTCCTCCCCTTTCATCTGACCCTGTTTTATCAGGCATCTTCAGGACTGGCTGCAAAGTCCTCCTCTGTGGCCTAGCAGGACTGCTCCTCCCTTGGGGGGTGGGGAGGTCAAAGAGCCTGCCATTGAGTTCCTGTCAGAAATGGTCCCTGTTCCCCTTATTATGGTTTTTAAAGTGTACTCTGATCACAGTCCCCCAACTCTTTCCAGGCCATCCTCACCCACCCGAATCCATACCTTACCTTTGTCTCTGTCATTAGAAAAACAGACATCTAATAAAGACAGACTAACCAAACAGAATAGGACAAAACAAGTAAATAGAAAAAACCCTCCAAAAGTGCTACTGAGTTCACCTTGTGTTGAATGTCTACTTTTGGGCATGGGGCCTGCCCCTAGGAGTGGTTTGTATACATAGTGAGAAAACTAACTTCCCCTTTGTGAGCGGGTATTGCAGATGGTGGCTGGGTTAGGGATGGGGGCTTGTGTCTACTCCCCTTCGCAAAGCTGGGACCCATGTCTAGGTTAGACCTGTGCAGGCCCTGTGTGTACATGCTGCCACACTGGGAGTTCATGTGAACTTCAGTCCTGTTGTGTCTAGAAGGCACGATTTCCTGAGTATCTTCCATCCCCCCTGGCTCTTACAATCTTCCTGCCTCCTCTTCGGCAGTTTCCTGAGCCCTGAAGGCTAGCATTATTCTGATACCAGAAATAGATGAGGACACAACAGAAAACTAGAAGCCCTGTACCTATAACAAACTGACAAATTGACAGAGTTGGGGGGAAAATGTGCCACAAGGAAGGCATTCTCTTTTTTAAAATTTATTATAATTTATTCACGTTTTATCCCAGCTATAGCCCCCTCCCTCGTTTCCTCCCAACCTTACCCTCCCTCCCTCTTTTCCTTCCATGCCCCTCCCCAAGTCCACTAATAGGGGAGGTCCTCCTCCCCTTCCCTCTGACTCTAGCCTATCAGGTCTCATCAGGGCTGGCTGCATTGTCTTCTTCTGTGGCCTGGTAAGACTGTTTTGCTCTCAGATGGAGGTGACCAAAGAGCCAGCCACTGAGTTCATGTCAGAGACAGTCCCTGTTCCTATTATTGGGGAACCCACTTGGAGACTGAGCTGCCATGGGCTACATCTGTGCAGGGGTTCTAGGTTATCTTCATGCATGGTCCTTAGTTGGGGTATCAGTCTCAGAAAAGACCCCTGTGCCCAGACTTTTTGGTTTTGTTGCTCTCCTTGTGGCACTCCTAAAGATCATCCTGAGTGAGGTATCCCAGAAGCAGAAAGACACACATGGTATATGCTCACTTATAAGTGGATATTAGACATGTAATATAGGATAATCATACTAAAATCTGTACACCTTAAGAAACTAAGCAAGAAGGAGGACCCTGGGTTAGAGGGTCAATCCTCATGCAGAAAGACAAATGGAATGGACATCAGAAGAGGGAGAAAACAAGGAGCAGGGCAGGAGCCTACATAGAGGGCCCTGAAAGACTCTATCCAGCAGGGTATCAAAGCAGATGCTGAGACTCATAGCCAAACTTTGGGCAGAGTGCAGGGAGTCTTATGGAAGAGGGGGGAGATAGTAAGACCTGGAAGGGACTGGAGCTCCACAAAGAGAGCAACAGAACCAAAGAACCTAGGTGTCTTTTCTGAGTCTGATACTCCAACCAAGGACCATGCATGGAGATAACCTCAAACCCCTTCACAGATGTAGCCCATGACAGCTCAGTCTCCAAGTGGGTTCCCTAGTAAGGGGAACAAGGACTGTCTCTGACATGAACTTGGTGACTCAGCTGTTAATGGAACCTATCGTTTTTCCAGCTGACCAGGTCGCCTGCACCCATGTCCAGTGGCTCCAGGGGATACAATGGCTCTGGCCTCTAAGGGGACCTCTACTCACATGAGCATCCACACACACACATACATGCAGTTATAAATATTCTTTAAGAAGGACTTAAATATAATATCAGAACGGGCTGGCTAGTTTTATGTCAACCTGATAACAAGCTGTGGTCATCTGAGGGGAGGGAACCTCAAATTGGGAAAATATAGGATAGATGGCTATCCTATATTATACAGCTAGTATCTGCTTGTAAGTGAGTGTATACTATGACTTTCTTTCTGTTTCACTCAGGATGATCTCTTCTAGTTCCATCCATTTGCCTGCAAATTTCATGATTTCCTTGTTTTTAATTGCTGCGTAGTATTCCATTGTGTAGATGTACCACAATTTCTGTATCCATTCCTCCTTTGAGAGACATCTGGGTTGTTTCCAGGTTCTGGCTATTACAAATAAAGCTGCTGTGAACATGGCCGAGCAAATGTTCTTGTATACTTGAGCACATTTTGGATATATGCCCAGGAGTGGTATAACTGAATCTTGAGGAAGCGCTATTCCTACTTGTCTGAGAAAGTGCCAGATTGATTTCCAAAGTGGTTGTACAAGTTTACACTCCCACCAGCAATGGAGGAGGGTTCCCCTTTCTCCACATCCTCTCCAGCATGTGCTGTCACTTGAGTTTTTGATCTTAGCCATTCTGATGGGTATAAGGTGAAATCTCAGGGTCATTTGGATTTGCATTTCCCTGATGACTAAAGACGTTGAACATTTCTTTAAGTGTTTCTCTGCCATTTGAGATTCCTCTATTGAGAATTCTCTGTAGCTCTGAACCCTGTTTTTAAAATTGGATTATTTGATTTGTTGCTGTTTAACTTCTTGAGTTTTTTTTATATATTCTGGATATTAGCTCTGTCAGATGTAGGATTGGTGAAGATCCTTTCCTAGTCTGTAGGCTGTCAGTTTGTACTGCTGACAGTGTTCTTCCCTTTACAGAAGCTTTTCAGTTTCACTAACCCTCAGGTACTTTAGTAGAATAGCTGGTTTTTCTCACCCCCCTTCCTTTCTTTCTTTTCTTTCTTTCTTTCTTTCTTTCTTTCTTTCTTTCTTTCTTTCTTTCTTTCTTTCTTTCTTTCTTTCTTTCTTTCCTTCCTTTCTTCTTTCTTTCTTTTCTTCTTTTTTTCCTTCCTTCCTTCCTTCTTTCTTTCCTTCCTTCTTTCTTTCTTTCTTTTCTTCTTTTCTTCCTTCCTTCCTTCCTTCTTTCTTTTCTTCCTTCCTTCCTTCCTTCTTTCTTTCCTTCTTTCCTTCCTTCTTTCTTTCTTTCTTTCTTTCTTCCTTTCCTTCCTTCTTTCTTTCTTTCTTTCTTTTCTTCCTTCCTTCCTTCTTTCTTTCTTTCTTTCTTTCTTTCTTTCTTTCTTTCTTTTCTTCCTTCCTTCTTTCCTTCCTTCCTTCCTTCTTTCTTTCTTTCTTTCTTTTCTTCCTTCTTTCTTTCTTTTCTTCTTTTCTTCCTTCCTTCTTTCTTTCTTTTCTTCCTTCCTTCCTTCTTTCTTTCCTTCCTTCTTTCTTTCTTTCTTTCCTTCCTTCCTTCCTTCCTTTCTCTTTCCTTCTTCTTTCCTTCCTTCCTTCCTTGCTTCCTTCCTTCCTTCCTTCCTTCCTTCCTTCCTTCCTTCCTTCCTCCCGCCCGCCCGCCCGCCCTCCCTCCCTCCCTCCCTCCCTCCCTCTTTCTTTCTTTCTTTCTTTCTTTCTTTCTTTCTTTCTTTCTTTCTTTCTTTCTTTCTTTCTTTCAAAATAGGGTAAGTGCCTCCCCTCAGCCAGCTTGTGGATGTGATACATGAACAAACTTTGTGAGATCAGATCATGGGTTCACTCAAGTCAATCTCCCAGAGGACGGTGCTTTTATAACCCTTCTTTTTCAAAACCGAGTAAAAATGGAAGGCTAGGAAACAACAAAGTCATTTAAGCCAAGCCACTGTCACATTCTCTATGAAAAAGCGACACACAGAATTCATGCAGCAAGCTTTGTAGTTGCCACTTGCTGGCTTGGGTCACCAGAACGGAAGGTGAAAGCAGCAAGGCCAGCAGAGACATGGTGTTCTGGGTGTTTTGTAGATCAAGATCATTTAGCCCAGTTTAATAGAGACTCTTCAGATTTCAAACCATAAGTGACATATTTGACCTCTGAGCCTGGACTTACTTCAGAGTAGGAATTTTCTAACTTAGAGCTTTAAACTTTCAGGAATTCCCACAGCAGGGGCAATTCACTAGCATTAATGATAAACCTGCGTTTATTTGTTTAGCTATAATGAGTACCCAAATTACGTGGGAGCAGCGTACCCTGGGAAGATGTGTTCTGCCCGCTACTCTGCAGGAATCACAATGGTATGTACCCATTCAATCCTTGACAAGGGTGAGAGACGTTGGTTACTGAGATAAGGAAGGAATTGGTCTGGTTACAAGACCCAGAGGAGAAGCTATAGGACTGAGTAGCTGGGGGAGGACATAATAGGAAAAGAAAATCACTGTGGAGACGAGTTCAAAGAGAGGGGCTTTTTACAAGTTATTTACATTTAAGTTTTTGGAAAGCCACGATAGTGTCGAAGCTTAAGAAGGTAGAGGAATATATGTAGAATGTGTATGAGTATTTATATTAAAACTTATGCTCCCTTTGTGATTAAGATAGAGATAGCTATAGAAATAAGGCAACGGAAGAGAACAGAGATGAAAAATGAAATGGCATTGACTGGGTACTTCTATCTCAGTACTTTTCCAAAGAGGTCTTCACCCATCCAAGGAATCATGCTTGTTGTTATGAAATGTTTGACACAAATTTAAAATGTTTCATCTCAGAAACGTCCTTTTATCACTCAATGGCGTCTTCTCTTGCAACCTCTTTGTCACTTTAGTATCCCAAGAACATGACTTTGGAGACTTTCTCAGTTGTTGTCTCCCAGATGCTGGGGCTCGGTCTGGGGATATCATACGATGACTCAACAAGATGCCACTGCCCAGAAACCATCTGCCTCATGGATGCAAGAGCGCTGTGAGTTTTTCAAAAATGTTTACTTGTTGGTTATGGTTATTCTGTGTTAAATGTAGTGTTTACTTATATAAATATGCAGTTTAAATGTGAGAGCAGTAGAACTGAGGACTACTATTACAGGACAGACAAGTTCAATGTGCAATCTATAGGTAGAGGAATGTTCCTTAGAGGTGAATTTTATGCAGCCCCCCCAGTAAGAAGCCTTTAAAATATGTTTGAATTTGAAAAATATGTTTTTTTTAAAAAAAGCAGAGCTTTTTGTATTTACTTTTAGAATAGTTTGATGCAAAAAAACAAACAAACAAACAAACTACCAATCAAACAAGGAGTGTCAGTTGGAGGTCCAAATCGAATATATTGGCACTTGTTACTTTGGAAAAATAGGCTGACCTTTCTGGACTTTTACTTTACTCATATTTAAATAGATACTCTCTTACTCCAGAGTGCAAAATAAGAATAAAATGAGCAAATGGTAAAACCCCACAAGTGTGTGACACTAGCTATAATAATTTTGAAATTTACCAAACTTTTCAAAATGTTCATCAGACAATGGTTCTAATATTTGCCGTTAGTGTTATATAGATGTTTTGTTTGTGGAAATGGACCAAAACAGGTGTGGTCTGCTCATTCATGAAGAATCAATTAAAAGGAAAAAAAATGAGCTCACTAAGATATTAATTTTTAGAAAAAATACCAGTTTCCTAATCACTCCCAAGCATAATTTAAGGATTAAGAATTATTAGTTTCTAAGGTCAGAACAAACTCAAACATCTGTATAGACATACATATATTTGTATTACAAATTATTTTGAAAAAGAATATGTATTACATATTCATATATATGTGTATATAAACATGTTTATATAGACAGAAATAAGTCAAGCATAAGAAAATTATGTGAAACTTGGAATGGTGGCACACGCCTGTAATACCAGCACTTGGGGAGGCAGAAGCAGGCTGATCTCTCTGAGGTCAAGGCCAGCCTGGTCTACAGAGCAAGTCCAGGACAGCCAAGGCTACACAGAGAAACCTTGTCTCAAAAACAAACGACAAACAAAAAAAAAATCATGAGAGTTACTATCCATTGGTCAACTATTATCAGGAGTATCAGATGAAAAGCTTTGTGAAGATGCTCAGAGGTATCAGTATATACAATCAGGTCAGTCCATACACTTTCATTGCACTCACTATGTGCTAAAGACCAATTCTGAGGTTCTGCACACATTAACATTTTAGATGCTCACAGTGTGTCTGGAGAGCAAGTCCTGTTATTCTCATTTTTACACGAATGACCTGTGGTCAGCAAGTCAGTTGGTGGCCAAACTGGGCATTTTCTTTGTTGCCTTTCTTACAATGCTCAGTGTTTTCATACACAGCCATCATTCCTCACCGTCCTTTTACACTCTGTGTAAGAGAAGGAGTTGCCAGTTTAAAAGTCTAACAATTCCGGTTTGTTGTGTGCATACTGTATGCATTTGTTGTATGCCATTCTGTGTCAGTCCCCAAAGAAGGCATGCAAGTTTGGCTAGGTCATTTCTATCTCATGTTTTGTTTTGTTTCTCAGTACTGGGGCTGAGCCGAAACACTTCACTTCTGAGCTTTACGTCTCCAGCCCAGTGTCTGCTTTTTGGTTTGATAATGGAGTCTCAGTTGCTCAGACAGGCTGTGACCACTCAGTCCCTCTGCCTCAGCCCCTCGAGTATCTGAGATTTCGGCTTGTGTCACTAGTGCCTGTTTAATGTGTATGTTAAAGAAAACTCCCTGGAGTTCACAAAGCCGAAGTGATTGTACATAATATCCACACCACCAGTGATCTATTGGGAACCTTATGCCAAAGAGGCAAATTAGGCATTTTCCTTGTTATTTAATTTATAGAGTGACCCGGTGAGGTTGATGGGTATTAGCATCTTGCTGGGTAGATGAGGGAACTGAAGCATAAAAGGATTTACTCTCTTTGCCACAAAGACCCTCCTTTATTGGCAGGTGTCTAAGTTACTTTTCTATTGCTATAATAAGACACAATGACCAAGGCAACTTATAGAAGAAAGAGTTTTACCGGGGGCTTGTCATTTCAAAGGGTTAGAGTTGACGACTGTCATGGCAGAGAACATGGCATGGTGCTAGAGCAGCAGCTAAGAGCTTCAACACTGTGTTGAATAAAAGCAGAAAAAAAGTTCCAGATTTGGCAAAAAAAAAAAAGCCTCAATCTTTCCCCACTTAGAATAATGTTGGACATAGGTTTGTTTTATACAGTCTTTATTATGTTGAGGTATGTTCCAATTGTTTCTAATTTCTTCAGGACTTTTATCATAAAGATGTTTTGCATTTATTGACATGACCATGTGATTTCTGTTCACAATTCTATTTATTTATTTACTTATTTACATTTATTGATAACGTTTATGTCGAGTCAATCCTTCATTCCTGGGATGAAAACAACTTAATTGTGACCCACTATCTTCTTGATATGTTCTTGAATTATGTTTGCAAGTATTTTGTTAGGAAAATTTGCATCTCTGTTTATCAGAGAAATTGCTCTGTCTGTTGTTTTGGTCTAGGGGTAAGGTTGATTTCATAGAATGAGTACAGAAATGTTTCCTTTCTTTCTGTTTTGTGGAACAGTTTGAAAAATCTTGGTATTAGAAAATTTAGCAGGGACTGTATCTGGTCCTGGGGTTTTGTTTATGGGAAGATTTAATTACTGTCATAGTCTGTTATAAGTTTATATAAATTATTATATCTTTTGGCTTTAATTTTTGGTAGATCATATGCATTTAGAAATTTATCTGTTTCTTCTAAATTTTCTGTAACAGTCTCCTGGTTTTATTGGAGTCTGTTTCTGTAATTCTCTTTCAGTCACTAATTTTATTAACTTGATTTCTCTCTTTCATTTGGTTAGTTTGGATAGAAGTTTATCAACCTTGTTCATATTTTCAAAGAACCAGTTGACTGTTTTATTAGTTTGTTTTAATTTAGCATTATTTTAGTTTCTATTTGTTTAAACTCTTCCCTAATCTTCATTACTTTGCACTGTTTACTGCATTTGGGTTTGGCTTCTTATTTTTCCCTGAGACATTAACACAAACTATCAAGTTGTTTGAGATCTCTTACTATTATTGTTTTAACTTAAGCACTTAAAACAGAGGCAGTCCTTTTAGGATGTATTCAGGGTTTTGCTGGGTCATGCTGTCATTTTCATTTGACTAGAGAAATTTAAAAATGTCTTTGCTGATTTATTTATTGTCATGTCATTCACTCAAATAGTGTATTATTCAGTCTCCAAGTATTTGTGCAGTATCTGAGGTTAGTCTTACTGTTGATATCTATCTGGTCTAATAAGATACAGGAAATTATTGGAACTTTCTGAATTTGTTAAGGCTTGCATTGTGGCCTCTAATGTGATTAACCTTAGAGAAGTTTCCATGTTTTACTGAGAGGAACATATACTCCCCATATGCCGGCTAGAATACTCTTTATTAAATCCATATAATCTATGCTATAATTTCACTCTGAAGTTGTTGGGGTTTTTGTTTGTTTGTTTGTTTGTTTGTTTTTGTTGCATTTTGATTGTCAGACTTATCTAGAAATGAGTGTGATGTTGAAACCTGTCCACATCATTGTGTCAGGATGAGTGTGTCCTTTCACGTCTTCTAGTTTTTATCTTATGAGATTGGGTGGTCCAAGGTTTGACACAGAACTTACAATAATAATAGTTTTGATGACTTGACCCTCTATTAATGGCCTTCTTTATTTCTTATGATATATACATACACATGTATATATAAACCATAGCCCTATTATTTCCATCCTTTAATTTAGCTCATAGATGTCTTTGTTAGTTACATTGGTTTCTTGGGGATATTTATCTTTAATCTTGTTTGTGTCTTTCAATTGGTGAGTTAAGCTCATTTGCATTATTACAGCCCTTATTATGAAGGGTTTGCTGTACTGAGGACTGACTCTCTTGGTTGCTGTTCTGATCAGTTTATTAGCAGTTCTTTTTACCTCTTCTGGTATTATTTAGAGGTTTGTTGATTCATGACGGACCCGACTGACTTCTTTCTGGACCTCCTCTGTTTATCTTTTCCTTTTACACAATCTATCCATTCATGTGTTCTCTCGGATGAAACTGTCTTTGCTCTTCCTCTGCATGCAGTTGAAAATTGGTTGTGACTTTTCTTTTTTTTTTTTTTGAGTAATGTCTAATCAAATCCTTTTCTATAAAAATCATTTGCTATTGATTTGTACTTAATTCTTTTAAATAACCAAATGTATTGTGGGTGAGTAAAAATAACATGACCACCTCAAGAATGATTATGAGCACTTATCAGGAGTATTTGCTATCACATATTAAACAATATCACAAAGCTAACATGTAATACAGAGTTATGCTTTGAGATGTGTAATGCTAATGACAGTGTATGAATTCATTTTTAGACAACATAGAGGTATGAAGACATTTAGCAATTGCAGTTTGAGTGACTTTGAACGTTTTAAATCGAGTATGGGTGCCAAATGTCTTCAGAATAAGCCACAAATGCAAGTAGGCCCGAGACCTGTCTGTGGAAACGGCAAAGTGGAGGAAAATGAGATCT
The DNA here is from genome assembly GCF_030254825.1 of Meriones unguiculatus. Lineage (NCBI taxonomy): Eukaryota > Metazoa > Chordata > Mammalia > Rodentia > Muridae > Meriones > Meriones unguiculatus. Next base: position 17,019,246 of record NC_083352.1, on the reverse strand, counting down.
GTGACTGTGGCTCTGTCCAAGTAAGTGTGTTATCTATGGAAATGTGCAACAAGCTCACTGTTTTAGCCCTTCTTCAGAAATATTTCTAAATTACCCTGAGGGCCTTGCAGGGCCCTGCTGGGAATGACTCAAGCCTCAACTGCACATAAGAAAAACACTGTTCAGGTGTTCAAACCTGAGAAGGCTGAAGTACATAAATGCCTCCAAACCTTTACACTTTGTAAATCCTACAACTCTATGTTTGGAATTCAGTCTCTCATCAGTCCAACGCATACTTTTTAGGACACAGCTTTCCCGTGTAATTAGTAGTGTGATGAGTGACTGAACATGAGGTGACTTTGATCATTTGTATGACAGGAAAGTCCTGAAAATACAGTGAATGCAAAAAGTCCAGAGTACAGTGCTTCTGGATACTACCGTATCTGTGGTGAAAGCCAAACTGCTCCAATCACAGTCTAGGCTGGCAGAGAGTTTCAATGCATAGGCGGAGGGGGGCTTGCCTATCCCATTAAAAAAGATTGTTAACTGTTTGGCAGAATTCCTCTTTCTTCACTCCTATTAATCCCTCTTTCAAGTTCATCTTGCCGGAGGTGTGGTCTTCACAAAATCAAAGGGACTAGTTACACAGACAGGATGATGAGCTTGGCAAGGGTGACTGTGGCTACCGTCAAATGCTGAATCTGATGATTATCCCTGAGGCTTCTCATGCCTTTCTTGGGTTCTCGCGTTTTTGTTCACCTCCAGGCAGCCTGAGAGCAGTCCTGTCAGGACCATCTCAGCTGAAGGGGTTGTTGGAGCGTATGCTTCTTTCACATCTTCCTTCTTTCCCCTCTCCCCCGCCTTCCCTTCGCCCTTCTTCTTTCTTCCTTTTTTTCTGTATAGCATTTCTGAGACGGTTCCACACCGTGTCATGCCATGGTGGTTTTCACCTGTATTTTGTACGGCTACACCACAGTATGCTTTCTCTCCCCTACAGAATCATTGACTGCGACGCATGAGCTTATCCCTGGCTTCTCTGTTTGTGCAAAGGCATTTTGTTGGTATAATTTATTAGTATATTTAGTACTCAGGCAGAGGGGTACGTTTCTGCTTCAATCCTTTTGTTTAGAATTCCTTTGGCTTTTATGGTCAACTGTGGTACTGCAGATATGTATATATTTCTATTTCTCTGAAGAATGTCATTGTTAATTTGGTAGGAATGGCATTGATGATTTCCATCAGTTTGGTTGGTGTAAACAATTTTGCTAATGTCAGTTCTTCCAGTTTATGAAAACAGGATGCCTTTCCTTTTTTTTCTTTCTGTACCTTAATCGCTTTTTTTTTGATTAAATGCATTCTCGTGTATTTCTTTGTAACATTATGTGTGGTATTGCATCTGTGAGTTCTTCTATCGGCAATGAACGAAGTTATCATTTGCAGAAAATGGATGTGACTGATGATTGTCATATTAGGTGAAGTAAGTTAGTCTCAGAAAGACAAACATAACACATTTTCTCTCACATGTAGTTATTAGATTCTGTAGAATTCTATAGAAATACATAACCGTGTATGCTTATATGACATGAAAAAAAAAGTAAAATGAGAGAACAAAGGTACCAACAGGAGAGGGGAACTGTGAAGAAGGGGAAAGTTAAGGTGGACGTGGAGAGGAACATGCTCACTGTATAGTATATTCTTGTGTGAAAATGTCCTTATGTAATATAGTAATACATACCACGAATATATACAATAACTAATGTGCTGAATTTTGTTTCTGCACATTCACTTAATTCATTTATCAGTTGATTCTTTTTCCTTGTTTTTTTCCTTAATGTCCAGTTGTGTTTTTGTTTTATAAAAATGCGTATTTTTTTTCCTTTCCTGTTTGGAAGCTCTTAACGTCTCTTCTGTCTTACCATTCTGACTAAGACTTCACATATGCGTTGAAGGAAAGTGATGGAACGGGCAGTCTTCTTGAACCCTAATCCTAGAGGCACACCTCAGGTGTCCTATTCAGAGCATCTGAAAAAGAAAAAGAAAAAGCTTTTTCTTTTTCAAGGGACATTTTTTCCCCTCTGCATTTAATTGAAGTGGTGCTGAATTTTGGGGGTAATTTGACTGGGATCACATTGACTCTTGGGTTGCTTTTCTCAGATGGTCATCTTGACACTATTGCATGAACATGGGGAGATCTTTGTTTTCTGTCTTCCCAAATATCCTCTTTTCAGAGATTTCAAAGTTTTCATTTTGTAGGCCTTTCAACTGCTTGGTTAGGTTTATTCCAAGATCTTGTATTGTCTTTGAGACTATTTTAAATGGGAGGGTGTCCATGCTCTCTTTCTGAGGCTTGTTGTTGATGTATAGGAAAGCTGAGATTTTCAATGAGTATTGTATCCTTCCACTTTGTTGAGATCGTTGATTGATTCTAGAGGTTTTCTGGCAGAATTTTCTGATCTCCTATGTGTGATCTCATATTATCTGCCAACAGAGGTAACTTGATAATTCTTTTCGTATCTGTATCCCTGTGAATTTATGTTAGGGACTTCTTGCTTCAAGCAGAATGTTGAGAGGGAGTGGGGTGGAGAGCTTTGTCTCGTTCCTGATCTCAGTGGGTTAGCCTCTGCTAAGGATGATGTTGCCTATGATGTTGTCATATGTAGCCTTTATCTTAAGGGATATTCCTCCAGTCCTACCCTGTCTAGGATTTTATCATGACAGCACGTTGGATTTATTTCATCAAAGTTTCTTTCTTCATTTATTGAATACATTTATATGATTGATTACATTTATGTATGTTGAACCATCCCTGCATTTCTGGGATAAAGCAAACTTGATTACAGTGGATGATTGTGGTATGTGCCTGTCCAGGTTTGGTAGTATTTTTGCATCTATGTTCATCAGGGATATTGGTCTGTCTTTTTTATTTGTTTTGTTTAATGTGTGTGTGTTTACTTGGTTTTGATATTAAACTAATACTGGGATGAGTTTGGAGAAGCTTCTTTGGTTTTTATTTTTTAAAAATAATTTAAGAAGTATTGGTTATAGATCTTTTTGAAAGTCTGGTTGGATTCTGTTGTGGTTCTATTTGGGCCTCAGCTTTTTTTTTTTTTTAAACTTGAAAGCTTTTATAAACATTTAAATTTTCTCATTTGTTTTGGGTCTATTTAGGTTATTGATGTCTTGGGGTAACTTTGGTGGTTTGGATGAATGTGGAAATTAATTCACTTCTTTTAGGTCTTAAAACTTCACCGAGTGCAGGTTTTTAAAGTATTTCTTTTAACATTCTGAATTTCTTTGTAGTTTTTTCCTGTGCATGTCTGATCATGTTAATTTGGATCCTCTTTTCTTTTGTCTAGTTGGGCCAAGTGGCTGTCAATCTTGTTTATCATCTCAAAGAAGCAGATCTTAGATTCATTGATCCCTTGTATTGTATTCTTTTGTTTGTTTCATTAATTTTGGCCTTGATTTTATTATTTTTGTCATCTACTGGTTTTGTCTTTGTTTGTTTGTTTCTTCATAGATTTTGAGTTACATCATTAAGCCATTTATTTGTGTTCTTACTGGTTAAATTTCTTTTCATAAATTTTCATCGTTATCACCTCTCAGATCCTTCCCACCTCCCAACTTACCCATTCAATTTCATGTTCTCCCACAAAACAAAAAGGGAAAACCAAATCAAACAAATGAACAAGACAAAAAGTAGTGAAACAAAATGAAAAGCACACACAAAACCATGGGGTCCATCTGATGTTGGACAATTACTCTCCTGGGCGTGGTGTCTACCTGGAGTGTGGCTGATGTACCCAGTATCACTCCGTAAGAGAAAGCTGGTTTTTCCAGCATGTGTCAACTGCAAATAGCTTCTTAGTAAGGGTGGGACTTGGTGTCTCCTTCCCCCTTTCAAAGCTGAGGTTGTCTGATCTCAAGTTGTGTAGGCCTTATGCGTGCTATCACAGTCTCTCTCTCTCTCTGTCCATATGTGTATCAGCCTCTTTGTGTCTTTTCATGGAATCATCCACCACCTCAGGCTCTTACATTCGTGGTGCCTCCTCTTTTGTATAAATCCTGGGCCTTGAGAAGAGGGTTTGGAAAACAACAACAACAAAAAAAAAAAAAAACCCTTTTGAGGATGGATGCTCCAAATTCTCACATTCTCTATGCACTATCCATTTGTGGGTCTCTGTGTTAATTGCCACCCACTGCAAATAGAAACTCCCCTGCTGAGTGCTGGGTGATGCCCTGATCCATGAGTATAGAAGTGTCATTAGAAGCAGACTGTTTTCCTTGGAGCCCATGACCTGTTTAGTCTCAGGTGTCTAGTATGGGCGCCACCTCATAGAGTGGACCACAATCAACACTAAGAGTGCGGTTGCTCTCAGGACATTTGTGTCATTATCACACCAGTGTATCTGGCAGACAGGTTGCCACTGTAGGCTGACAAGGTTTGTAGCTTATGTACAGATGGTTACCTTTCTCTTTTGATAGCTTGCAGAATACCTTCCCACATTACGAGTGCTTGCCATAGGGGCGAGGCTTCTAGTTGAACACAAGCTCAGTTTCTCCATGTTCAATGTCGTAAGTGAAGCGTTGTTTTCAAGCAATAGGGTCTTACCATTAGGTTCTGGAGAGCAAAGCCTTGGCAATAGCCTAAGATGTTTGGAGGACTCCATGGGACTACTTTGGCCAATGACTCAATAAAATGTAGCCCATTCCTGGCAATGTTGAGTTTTCTTAGTGGCGTAAGATGTCCAGTTGGACTACTTGCATTGTCCTCCTCTGTGGCCTGGTAAGGCTACTTCCTCTTCAGGGGGAGGTGATCAAAGAGCCAGCCATTGAGTTCATGTCAGAGACAGCCCCTGTTCCCCTTACTAGGGAAGCCACTTGGAGACTGAGCTGCCATGGGCTACATCTGTGCAGGGGTTCTAGGTTATCTCCATTCATGGTCCTTGGTTGGAGTATCAGTCTCAGAAAAGACACCTGGGCCCAGATTTTTTGGTTCTATTGGTCTCCTTGTGGAGCTCCTGTCCTCTCCAGGTCTTTCTATCTCTTCCTTCCTTCATAACATTCCCTGCACTCTGCCCTAAGTATGGCTATGAGTCTCAGTATCTGCTTTAATACCCTGCTGGGTAGAATCTTTCAGAGGCCCTCTGTGGTAGGCTCCTGTTCTGTTCCCTGTTTTCTCCCTCTTCTGTTGTCTATCCCATTTGCCTTTCTGAATGAGGATTGATCCTCTTACCCAGGATAATCCTTCTTGCTTAGCTTGCTTAGCTTGATCCTTCTTGCTTAGCTTCTTTAGGTGTGCAGATTTTAGTATGATTATCCTATATTATATGTCTAATATCCACTTATAAGTGAGGATATACCATATGCATCTTTCTGCTTCTGGGATACCTCATTCAGGATGATATTTTTTAGTTCCCACCATTTGCCTTCAAATGTCATAATTTCCTTGTTTTTAATTGCTAAGTAGTATTCCATTGTGTAAAAGTACCACAATTTCTGTATCCATTCCTCAGTTGAGGGACATCTAGGTTGTTTCTAGATTCTGGCTATTATGAATAAACCTGTTACAAACATGGTTGAGCAAATGTTCTTGTTGTATACTTGAGCATATTTTGGATAAATGCCTAGGAATAATATAGCTGGATCTTGATGTAGCACTATTTCTAACTGTCTGAGAAAGCACCAGATTGATGTCCAAAGTGGTTGTACAAGTTTATATTCCCACCAGCAATGGAGGAGGGTTCCCCTTTCTCCACATCCTCTCCAGCATGTGTTGTCATTTGAGTTTTTGATCTTAGCCATTCTGATGGGTGTAAGGTGAAATCTCAGGGTTATTTTGATTTGCATTTTTCTGGTGATTAAGGATGTTGAACATTTCTTTAAGTGTTTTTCTGCCATTTGATATTCTTCTATTGAGAATTCTCTGTTTAGCTCGGTACCCCCATTTTTTAATTGGATTACTCAATTTGTTGCTTTTTAACTTCTTGAGTCCTTTATATATTCTGGATATTAGCCCTCTGTCAGATACAGGGTTGGTGAAGATCCTTTCCCAGTCTGTAGGCTGTCGTTGTCCCCTATCAGTGGACTTTAGGAGGGGCATGGGAGGAGAAAGAGGGAGGGAGGGCAGTATTGGGAGGGGATGAGGGAGGGGGCTACAGCTGGGATACAAAGTGAATAAATTGCAATAAATAAAAATATACTAAAAAATAAATTGAAGTGAAAAAAAAAAGATGTCTACATGGGGCATCACTTCCCTTATTTTTTTTTTTTTGGTGACTCAATTTAAGTTCCTTTAAAAGTACATGAACTGTCACATGTTTTCTTGACCTTGGCCATTCGGACTGGTGTAAGATGAAATTTCAAAGTAGCTTTGATTTGTATTCTCTGGTGACCAAAGATGTTGAACATTTCTTTAAGTGTTTCTCAGTTCTTTGTGCTTCACCTTCTGAAAGCTCTGTTTAAAACTATATCCTATTTTTAAGTTAGGTTATGTGTTTTCTTAATGTCTGTTTTTTTTTCTTTTTTGGAGTTCCTTATTTATTTAGAGAGTAGCCTTCTATTGGATGTGTAGTTTTTAATTTTTTTTCCCCTCTGTCACTCGCCACTTTGTCCTTTGCCATCCAGAAGCTTTTCAGTTTCATGAGGTCCTATTTATTCTTGTTCTTAGCTCGCATTTTACTTGTTTGTGTCATATTGAGAAAGTCTTTTCCATTGCCAATGAGTTCAAGACTGTTCCTGCTTTCTCTTCAGTCAGATTCAGCTTCTCTGACCTTATGCTGAGGTCTTTGATCCTTTTGGAGTTGAGTTCTGTGCAGGGTGATAAGGATGGATCTGTTTGCATTCTTAGGCACGCAGCCAACCAGTTTGACCAGGTGTTGAAGATGTTATCTTTTCTCCAGTTTTATCCCTAGTCTCTCTAGGTCTTTTATCATGAAGGGATGTTGGAATTTGTCAAAGGCCTCTCTGCATCTAATGAGGTGAGTATATGGTTTTTGTCTTTCAGTCTGTCTGTGTGATGAATTAAGTTTATTGACTTATGTATGTTGAACAATCCCTTAATCTCTGGGATGAAGCCAACTTGATCATGGTAAATAATATTTTTATGTGTTCTTGAATTGTTCCTGCAAGTATTTATTGAGGCTGTTTGTATCTGTGTTAATATGTGATAATGATCTATAATTTTTTTTTTTTCTGTTGAGTCTTTGAGTGGTTTGGATATCAGGGTAAAAACGGCTTACAAAAAGAATTAGGAGATGTTTCTTTAGTTTCTATGTTGCAGAACACTTTGAGGAGTATGGGCGTTAATTCAATGCTTTGAAGGTCTGATAGAATTCTATGCAGAATCTATCTGACCCAATGCTTGTTTTAGTTGGGAGATTTTAATTTACTGATTCTATTTCACTAGGAGTTTGGGGTTTGCTTACATTATTTCATTTTGATTTCACCTTGTTACGTTGTGTATATTTTAAAAAATGCATTTATTTCTTTTAGGTTTTTCAGCTTTATGGAGTATATATTTTTAAAGTATGACCCTATAATAATACTGTGACTTTCTTTGGCATATGTTGTAATGTTTCCACTTTCATCTTGATAGTATTAATTTGGATCATCTTACTGCATGTTTTTGCTAATTTGACTAAAGGTTTATCAATATTATTGATTTTGTCAAAGACTCAACCCTTGGTTTCTTATTTTTTGTATATTGTTTTGTTTTTTCTATTTCACTGATTTCAGCTTGAGTTTATTTCTTCCTATCTACTCTTTTTGGCTCTTATTTATTCTTGTTTTTCTAGAGTTTTCAATTGTGTTGTCATTATTAATATGGGCTATCTCCAGCTGTTTTTGACACAAGCAGTTATTACTATGAATTTGCCTTCACTATGTCCCAAGGTCGAGGGATGTTGTGTTTTCGTTTTATTCAATTCTGAAAAGATTTTAGTTTTTTTTTTTCTTGATTTCTGTATTGATGTAATTTCATTCAGTAGTGAATTGTTCAGCTTACATGAAATTGTATATTTTCTGCTATTTTTATTGTTGTTGATATCCAGCTTTAATCCATGGCTGTCAGATACAATATGAGTCGTTATTTTAATTTATCTATATGTGTTCTTACTTGCCTTTTGGCATAATACATAGTCAGTTTTGGAGAAAGTTCCCCAGGATGCTGGATAATGAGTATATTTTTTAGTGTTTACACAGATTGTTCTATAGTGGTCTATTTGAATTTATATCATTGTTTAATTCGGCATTTCTCTATTTGTTGTCTCAATGACCTTTCTCTTGGTGAGAGAGGGATCTTGAAGACTACCACTTTCAGTGTGTAATGGTCAATACGTGATCTTGGCTGTTGGTGGTCTTTCATTCATGAAATCTGATGCCCTCCTGTTAGTGTGTAAATGATTAGAATTAAAAATCTTCTCAGTAGAGCTTTCCTTTAATAAGTATGTAGTAACCTTCCCTATGTCTTCTGATTAATTTTTTGGTTGAAGTCTATTCTGTCAGATATTAAAATAGCTATGACTTCTTGTTTCTTGGTTCCATTTACACAGAGTATTTTTTCCCACCCTAGTGGTACCCATCTTTAAGGCTAAGATGGCTTTCTTGTAGATGAGATAGATTTTATTTTTTAATCCATTTACCTAGTCTATATTTTTTGATTGCAGATTTGAAGGCACTAATCTTTAGAGTGATTATTGAAATGTGTTTATAGATTGTAGACATTTTTTTCAGGTTTGTGTTCTTCGTTTTGTTTTGTATTTCATTAAATTATAGCTTTATTTTCTTTTAGGTTTCCCAGTTTTATGGAGTATATATTTTTAAAGTATGTCCTTATGATAATGCTAAAAGTCTCTATGCTTATTCCTCTCTTCAGTTCTAAGTATGGTGCTCAGTATTCTGTTCAAGGTTTCTAAGTATGGTGCTCAGTATTCGGTTCAGGGTTTTTTGTTTGTTTGCTTGTTTGTTTGCATTTTGAGGCTGTTTGCAGCCTCAACGTTTTTTTATTTTTCTAGCCAGGTGCAGTGGTGCACCTCTGTATCCCAGAACTCAGGGAGGCAGAAGCAGGCAGATCTCTGTGACTTTAAGGCCAGCATGGTCTACAAAGTGAGTCCAGGACAGCCAAGGGTACACAGAGAAACTGTCTCAAAAAACAAGCCAACAAAAAACCCCAAACCAAAACAACAAACAAACAAAAACCAAGACAAAACAAAAAACCAAAATGAAGAAAAAAAAATATATATATATTTGTTTTGGTTTGGGTAATTTTCTCCTTTAACTGTATTTTTAAAAACGTTTATTTTTATTTTACAAACATTGGTGTTTTGTCTGCATGTGTGAGGGGCTCATATCCCTTTGAACAGGAGTTACAGACAGTTGTGAGCTGCCATGTGGGTGCTGGAAATTAAACTCGGGTCCTTCGGAAGAATAGTCAGTGCTCTTAACTGCCGAGCCCTCGCTCCAGCCTTCTCCTTTAACTATTATGGATAGTTGTTTGTATGCAGTAGTGTGGGTCATCGGTCATGATCTTTTAGAACTTGTAATGCATTGTTCCAGACTTTCCTGGATTTCAGTTCTCACTGAGAAATATCTGGATGGGTTTCCCTTTATATTTTGACTTGTGTTTTAATTTCTCTTGTAGTTTTCAATCATTTTACTTTGTTCTAGCTATGGAGTATTTTAATTATGCTATGCTTGGGGTGATGTTTTTTTCTGGTCTTATCTAGTTGAGGTTCTGTATGCTGCCTATATCTGTATCGGTATGTCTTTCTTTAGTTTGGGGAATTTTTCTTCTATGATTTTGTTAATGATCTGGCCCAGGCCGTCAACTAGGGAGTCTTCGCCTTCACTCAAGCCTATACATGGAAGGTTTGCTCTTTTCTCAGGATCACACAGTTACTGTGTGTTCCTTATGTTCGTTAGTCTGTGCAGATCCTCTACTTTGGGCCCCGGCATTCTGTCTGCCTTCTGCCTGATTCATTCTACGTTGTAGACTGTTCTCAGAGTTTTCCAATTGGATATTAATTTTTCCACACCAGCTTTATTTCTGCATGTGTTCTTTTCAATGTTTCTATCTCTTTACCGAATTCAGTGTTCAAATTCTGAGCTAGCTTAATTTTATACAGCTATGCATTGTATTTTCACGGACAACACTCAAGGGCTTGTTGTTATCCTCATGGGGTTCAATGGCGTGATTGCTGATGTCTCCTTTACATTCCTTGAATTATTTCATGAAGTGTATGATTGTTCTTCTAGTTTCTGTGTCCTGGGGTTCACCTAGGTACTTCTTATAGATACCACTTCTAAGTAGTGGTGGGTGTGTCGGGAGACAGGCCGTCTTTGCCATTCATGTTGTTTCTGTTTTGGAGCTTGGACCTGGGCATGTGGACTTGTTTCTTTTGTCTGATATGATAATTAGGCCTGGCTTAGATTGGTGCAGTAAAGGAGCTGCAATGGCCTAACCTAGACCAGGTAAAGCTAGAGCATGGGTTCTTCAACCGGACCAGGCAAAATTGTTCAGAAACCACAGGTCCAGAAGTAGACTTGTGGGTGCCGAGATAACAAGGGGGAGTGGGAAAGAGCGTTTTACCTTTTGAAGGTGGCATTTGAACAAAGCAGGTTCAGGCAACCTAACTGGACCTAGGCCTGTGGGTGTGGAGATGGCCATACGTGAGGAAGAAATAGAGATGGGTCGGGGAGCGTGAGAAGGGTAAGACACCTCAAGGATAGCCCACCCACAGGGGGTTTGTATCCAGTGGGTCTGGAACCAGGCTTTTAGATTTGCAGGTGGCAGCAAGTCAGAGACCAGCTTGTCTTTTTAAGTCATCAAGATTATCATGGTCCGCTCATTCATTCCAAGCTCCTGATTCATTTCTGATTTCTTTCTCTAGAGATTTGTGGTTCTTCTTTCTCTATTATATTCAACTTCTGGAAAAACTTATTTCCTGTCTTCTATGGCTTCTGACAGGCTTGGGAAGGAAGTAGAGTATCAGTTACTCTATGAAGACCCTGTCAAACACTTTCGTTTATGAATGCTACTGTCTGTACAAGCCACTATTGCTAATACCTTCTTAGATCACATAGTTCTGTCAAGTTTTCGTTATTGTCATGTATTTTCCTTTGCAGCAATGTGGGCCTAATAGCTGTTGTGATCCTACAACTTGTGTTCTGAAGCCGGGAAATGCTTGTGACAGTATGTCTCCCGCACAAACCTGCTGCAAAAAATGTCAAGTAAGATTTCAGTTTAGTAACATTACGTAATCACCTGTGAACTTTATACAGGGTGCATTGACTTACGGCTAGAGTTTTATGTAAAAACAACTTGCTTTTTTAGTAACTTAAGTACTTTTAAAGAAGAGCGAATTGAAGATTTAATTTCTTATCTGGTGAAATTTTCTTCAATGTTGCAGTCTCTGTCTAATATCTCTATTTTTATTAACTCAAAGCTGTTTCCCACCCCATCTCCTTTCTTTGTGTATGGCAGATTTTCTTTGTTTGACCCTGTTTGAACTCATTCTATAGCCCTGGTTTTCCTTTAATTTACTTCTTCCTGCCTCAGTATCCCAAGAACCCAGGATTAAAAAAGTCCAGCTAACATTTTTCCAAACAGGATACACACACACACACACACACATACACACACTCACACATATGCATACACACTTCTCATTTATTGGCAATGCTATTACTGAAAGTTCCCATGTTCATTGCTGATCTGTTTCCTTTTTCAGGTCTTCCAATGCGTTTTGTAGTGAGTTTCACATATGAGAATACTACAGTTGAAATACATGCATTCATATCATCTTCTTCATTGTTCTCAGTTGACACCGTTTTTTTTTTTTTCTTGAAACTCAAAGCATGGTTATATTTATCTTCTGTACATTTTTTTCAGTGTCAAATAAAAATAATGACCAAGAAGATGAGATAGATGATCCTTTAAGAATCCTTATGCAATCTTTCAGAATTCTTTGTATGAAATATTATAATGTAGCATAAAGGTTAAACTTGGATTCCTTTCTTAAAAATTCTCATGGTTCCAATGCTTCTTAGTCATCGTTCATCTGTTCCTTACACTTGTCTCAGTTACTTGTTTTGTATCTGTACTTTTTGAAGTTGACTTAACTAAAATATTTTCACTCTACACAAGTAATTTCATGCTAGAGAGATGGCCCAGAGGTTAAGAACACTCACTGTTCTTCCAAAGGTCCTGAGTTCAATTCCCAGCAACCACATGTTGGCTCATAACCATCTATAGTAAAATCTGGTGTACAGGCAGAATGTTGTATAAATAATAAATAAATCTTAAAAAAAGAATAATTTCGAAAGCTAAGAGTAGTCTTTGTACCCGTGAATGATAAGACAAGGCTTTAGTGCATATGTGTGTGTGTGTGTGTGTGTGTCCAGTGCATATGCTTACGGCCTGTATGAGTGTATGTGAAGCCAGAGGTTGACACTGGGATGTTTTCCTCTACTGTATCTTATTTCTTTGACCTGTGTCTCTTCCTCAGCTCGAAGCTTGCTATTTCTGCTAGCCTGGCTGGTGCATGAACCTTGGAATTTTCTTGTTTGACACCTCAAGCCCCCACACTAAGATTACTGGCACACACCATCATGCCCAGCTTTTTTTTTTTTTTTTTTGCTCAGCTCTTATGTGAGTTCTGGGAACTTGAACCCAGGTCCTTCAGCTTCACAGTAAGCACTTTTCCCATTGAGTCATGCCCACAACCCAGTGTCCTATTTTCTGTTATACCATTCCTTAGATACCTGTCTCATTGCTCATTTTCATACAAACATTCAAGTTGTTTTTAAATAAATAGCACAGTAACTTATACTAAGAGATGGAAGAGCACCAAGAAATCAAAGAACAAACTATACTGTTTTGAAATATTTATAAACACAGTATTGTGAGATATGTATATATATATAAATATGTATATTTGTTGTTAGTTTTTACCACAGAAGCATGAATGTAGAGCCAAATACCATCCAATCTGTGACCTTCCTGAAGTCTGCAATGGGAGCTCAGGATACTGTCCACCTGATCTCACTATACAAGATGGACACATTTGCAAAACTGGGGGCTTTATTTGTTATAAAGGAAACTGTCCTGACCAGAACGAGATGTGTGAGAAAGCGTATGGAGCAGGTAACATTTTGGTTACATCTAAATCAGTGACTCAGTATTTCTTTTCACATTGCTAGGACAATAGGAATCATCACATAGATTTTGTTTCTATTTAATGCTTACATAGTTTCAAAAGTATTTTTACTGAAGTATAAATGGCAAATATAAATTATCTTGGGTATATGACTTGATAGTTTGATATATGTACATATGCTTAGATATTTGCCATAATCAAGCTAATAAAAATATCTATAACTTCCCAGAGGTACTGTTTTCTCTTTTAGCTTTAAATAAAATCTTAAGATTTAAGCTCTTAGCAAATTTCAAATATACAAAAGAGGGTTATTTCCTATTGTCATATTGCTATATTTTAGATACTTTGAGCTGAGCCATTTTATACAAATCAAACTTTGAACCTCTTGACTGACATCTCCCTTTTGCTCCTTACCTAGTCTTTAAAACCATTTCACACTGTGCTTCTGTGAATTTGACATTTTTTGATTTCACATAGAAGTGGGATGACAGTTTTTAACCTCTGTACCTGGATCATTTCACTTAGCACAATGTCTTGTAGATTTATTCTTGTGACAAACAGCTTCATCCTTACTAAAACTGAACTTATGTATCACCTATCATTTATATCTATCTATCTATCTATCTATCTATCTATCTATCTATCTATCCATCTCCTATTCATATATCTCTCTTTTACAAATTATGTTTAACCTATTCATTATTCTTTAATTTTTCAATGGACTGTTAGGTTGTTTCAAAATCTTGACTGTTGTAAATCAGGCAACCACAAACCTGGAAATGCATATATGTCTTTTCGAGAAGGTGCTTTCCTCTCCTTTGGATACGCCAGGGTGGAATTCTAGTCATCAGCTAATTCTGTACTGAGTTCTTAAAGAAGATCTGTGCTGTTTTCAATAGATTCTACATTTGCTTGTACTTTCATCACCAATGGATGAGAGTTCCTATTTCCCCCATGCTTACCAATGTTTAACTTTTGACTTTTTTGACACTTACTCCAACATCTATGAGGTTATATTTCACTCTCTGAGTGTTCTTTTATATTTGCTTGCTTGGTGGTTTGTGATATCGAACAATATTAAAAATACCAGTGTCTTCCACTCATCTGCTCTGCAGCAGCCAGTTGGCATCTCTTGCCAGTGTGGTCAACAGTCATCTTTCTTAAACCTTCTCGAAAAAGGAAATGCTACAGTGTTGCCTTCCACATTTCCAAGAAGTAGCTCCTGCCACACAGCATCTATGGAGGGGCAACCACTTCCTGAGCCAACTGAACCTGGCCCTGAAACCATGTGTCCTCTCAATAGTCAGACTCCACACTCCAGTTCTCTTCATTCTGGCTTGTTTCAGACCTCATCTTGCATATCCCTCAAGCTTGGCAAGTACTGTAGGTAATGGCTAACACTCGCTTCGTCCTGCTCTAAGCTATAGGTCCCAGCTCCATAGCTATTGCACACATATCTATATCTTAAGTATTTTTACCACAGTCACAAGAAACTGGCCAACTCCCTGGCAATGGAAGTTATAGCTTTCTGAGTGGCTGTCTTCCAGATCCTGGATCAGAGTTTGCTCTACTCAAGAGACTCATTTCAGCTTTTAAGGGCCACTACAGAGACTGATGTGAAGAGATGGGAAAGACATTTTGATTACATAATGAAAAAGAAGTCAGCTCATCAAGCAGATACGTTGTAAATGTATTTATAGTTGATGTCAGAATACCTAAACTTATATGTCAGGTGTGAAAATGAAGAGAGACCGCAATACCACAAGAGTAGGGGAATTTAATCCACCACTTTGCACAAGACATGCTTTCTTTTTGAGAGAGGATCAACTTTTTCCAATTACTAAGAAGAAGACACCCTGTCTGTCTGTGGGAGTTTCAGGTGGTTCCCTCTGCAAGCTCCTTGAATACTGTTGAATTAATATCCCCTCATCCAGGCTACAAGAGAGAAGCTAAAATGAGTTCCAGTGAAGTGAAACTGCATTGGAAAAACTATTTGGAAAGATCACAAAAGAGTTTACTTCAAATATTAGGGCTGGAGAGATGGCTTGGCCATTGATGGTTAGGCTCACAACCAAAATAAAAAGCCTTCATAGTTTTTAATAGGACAGATATAGTTTGTATGTGACATCCTGGTATTGATTGTTAAGTGGATATGAAAGAGAAATGGATGTGGGTGACAGTCCAGCTGGTGTCTGGTGCCAGTTGATTATATACGGTTCTTGTTAATTATATAAATATTTACTTAGCACCCTGTTGGGGTAGAGTAGCCTTCTTATGTTGAGAATATAGGCAATAATTGGATGCGAACAACAACACTGAGACCAGGGAAATTCCTATTTGTATGGAACTTAAATTCCAGGGAGGGAGGGGGCGCGAGACAAACACAAAATTTATGGAGAGAGAAATAAAAAAAAAAAAAAAACGAATAGAAATTTAAAAAAACACATGGTGATGCCAGTTAACGGTAGCAAAAACAGACAAGTGCTCAAATAGTGCAAAACCATAGGCAGGATGACAGAAAAAAGCTTAGCTGCCATGCTTGTCTGAGGAAATGAAGCTTCAGAAGAAGGGTGAATGGTGAGAAGGAGCCAGTCAAGGTATGGTTTGGAAAGGGCATTCCAAGAAGTGAAATATAGGCAACGCTTTGGCACTTCACAGATAAATATAAGGCAGAGGTTTTCAACCTGTGGGTTGTGACCATTGGAAAACACATATTTCTGACAGTCTTAGGAACCCCAACCAGATATTTATTTTTGTTGCTACGTCGTAACTATAATTTTGCTACAGAGTGGTGTCTCAGTTCTTGAGACCTTTGGAAATACGTGTTTTCCCATGGTCAAGAACTGATGATGTAACGCCTGGACGTGGGGATGAGGTGGGGATGGCTGAAATCAGGATCAGGAGAATAGTTTTTTTCTTAGTGTAATGATAAACCAGTTGAGATATTTAAGTAAGAGACTAAAAATATAGTTTTAGTTTTTAAAAGATCATTGTAGCTTGTATTTTGGTAGTAGTGTGGGTGGGAACTGTTGGAAAGTAATATGGTAGAGAAGATGAGACGTGACCCCACTTAGGTTGTTCTTACGGGATTTTTTTCATGAAGACTCTGATTTAGATGGAGGTAGCTGATGAAGGGAAAATGGACTCAAGGACTATTCCTAACTTTGGCCTCATTATCTGATTCACTAACGGCATAAAATAAGAGTGGAGGGGGTAAAACAGGGTTTGGTTTGATATATTAGTCAAAGATGAGTCCTGTGTCAGGTAAGAATGCTAGCCCTTCAGTGGGCTCTTTTCTCAGCTGGTGTAAAGTGACTATTATGTCTAGTCATGTCTAATCGTTGTCTTGAAAGGCAAGGTCATGCTCTCTGTTGCTCTGCAATAGTTTTGGAGCATTACCTCAACTGTTTACAGTAATTACCCAATATCTATATTTTATTGCTCTAGTGAATTATATGAATAACAATTTATTAAAATGCATCTATTATTTTAGTGTATTTCATTGTACTAGATTATGTAGTACAGGAAATCTAAATACAGTAGCCTGTTTCTGGATAGGCGACTTGAATAACTAAGGAGACTTGGAAAATGCCTTAGAATAAAGGGACCAGTTGACAGATGACTTCACACTTGCAAAATGTGCCTTTGTAACTAAGTCTCAGTCTCGCTCTGGGAAACTAGATTTGATCTGGAAGCGTGTCTCTGACGCTAATAGAAGGAGGTGTATAAGACATACTCTCTCTACTAGCTTCATTCCCAGTTTCTGTGATGAAATACCCTAACTAAGGCAACTTGGGGGAAAAAGTATTTATGAACATTTATGATCCTTGGCTCCAGTGCATAACGGCAGGAAAGAGTGAGCAGACCGAAGCATCTGGTCACGTCAGCTCGGCTGTCAAGGGCAGAGAGAACGAATGCACGCTGCGTGCTTACTCTGTCCTTAGCAGCTCAGGACTCAAAGTCAGGGAATAATGCCGCTGATGGTGGGCTGGGTCCCGCAGACATGCCCACAGGCCCACCTGATCTAGATAACCTTTCATCCGGACACTGTTGCCATATTGGCACTGAGAGCAACCGGCATGCTTCCTATGGTTTGCAACCTAAGCCATCTTTTGTTTCCACCCTAGCACATCATATTTCAATACCGCTAAGTTGAAAAACATCCATCGGTGGATTAAGCCCTTGATTAGGGAAGCTACCTCTCGGTATAGTTACTCTTCCACGATTGTCTACGGTACCCAGAACTAAGCCCTAAGTGAGATTCAACCTCCTATCTAATTGATGTTCCTTTTTGTTGTTTTCTCTGACACAGCCCTCTCCTCTGCTTATACATCTATAACTCTCCCTTCTCTTGTCTTTTATGTTACGGAAATCAATACAATATAGCGAAGAAGCACTAAGTTATAGTCATGAACGCTCTCTCTCACTTTAGTTCCTTCTCTGTCCTTACAACTTCTTAGGAAGCCTTTTGAGTTAGGTAATAATGGAGTTAGGGCATGGAGGAACATAAATGCATACCTTAACCAAAATACATTTCTACTTTTAATAGGTTCAAAGAATGCTCCCTTTGCCTGCTATGAAGAAATCCAGGGTCAAACTGACAGATTTGGCAACTGTGGGAAAAACCAGCAAAACAAATATGTATTCTGTGGATGGAGGTGTGCTACACAACATAGTGCTACTGTCCATGTGCCATTGGTTTTTTGTTGTTTTTACTCAGTTTTTATTTTTAGTATATACCATGAATTTCAAGCATCACATTGTCCGAAGCTGGAGTGAAAGTCCGGGCTTGGACACCCAAGGGCTTCAAGATAACATTTTGAAACATTTATCTGTAGGTGATCATGCGGCCCCTGAATCAAATCTGACATTGATACAGCACCCACAGGGCCTTTCCCTCTAAAGCTACTGCTTTTCTTTTTTGTATAAAATAATCCCTTTGATGGTTTACCCAAGATGAACACTACTTCATGTTTATAAAATTAAGTGCAATTTCTCCTGCATCTTCACAGAGAGCTGTTTCCTAATTTGTTCCTGAGTTTAGTAAAAAATATTTATTAAAATCTTACTATTAGTAGACATTGGGTTAAATAATAGTATATACTCTTGCTCTTTCGTACCATTTGTAGGTTCTTAAACATGCCACATCCTTTGATGTTTTCTTGAATTCTGGTTAAAACTAACTTTTAAGCTTTAGCTCTGTAAATGTCTACAGAGATTTCTGGAAATGATAAGCTAGAATGCCATCTTATTTTAAATTTCTATAAGGACTTATTTTATGTATGGCATTACAGTGGGATTTCTATCATGTTTAATATCAATTAGTAAGGTCCCTGGGGGTAATCTAACATATTTATTTATTATTTGCTGTATCTCATTGATTTCTTGACAGAGTAAACAAAAGACTGTGAGTAATAACAAATACTTTACATCAGTGGGTTTAAACTTTCTACCTTAAATTCTATCTTCTTTATGTTGGCATAAACATAGAATCATTACAAAACATTTTTCCTTTTTTTAATTTATTTTTTTATTTATTATAATTTATTCACTTTGTATCCCAGCTGTAGCCCCATTCCTCATCCCCTCCCTATTCTTCCCTCCCTCCCTCTTCTCCTCCCATGCTCCTCCCCAAGTCCACTGATAGGGGAGGTCCTCACCCCCTTCCCTCTGACCCTAACCTATCAGGTCTCATCAGGACTGGCTGCATTGTCTTCCTCTGTGGCCTGGTAAAGCTGCTCTCCCCTCAGGAGGATGTGATCAAAGAGCCAGCCACTGAGTTCATGTCAGAGACAGTCCCTGTTCTCATTACTAGAGCACCCACTTGAAGACTGAGCTGCCATGGGCTATATTGTGCAGGGGTTCTAGGTTATTTCATTTTATGAAAGAAGGGGGAGACAGAAAGGCCTGTAGGGGACAGGAGCTCCACAAGGAGAGCAACAGAACCAAAATATCTGGGCCCAGGTGTCTTTTCTGAGACTGATACTACAAAACATTTTTAATAACCATCTAATGCATACTAATCATTTTTATGTTCTTAGGAATCTCATGTGTGGGAAATTAATTTGTACTTACCCTAGCCGGGTTCCTTATAGCCCACCTAATGCTAGCAGTGCTTCTGTGGTTTATGCTTTTGTACGGGACCATGTATGTATAACTGTGGACTTTGGATTGACCCATGGAGAAGATCCACTTAAAGTTCCTGGTGGCAGTATATGTGACCAAGATAGGGTAAGTCATTTGCAATCATTTTCTTTTTAAAAAAAATTATTTATTTTTATGTACATTTGGTATTTGTGTGAGGGAGTAGATCCACTAGAGTTACAGACCAGACAGTTGTGAGCTGCCATGTGGGTGCTGGGAATTGAACCAGGGTCCTCCTCTGGAAGAGCAGCCAATGCTCTTAACTGCTGAGCCATCTCTCCAGCTCTGCAATCATTTTCTTAAAAATCTAGTTTCATTTATTATTTTGGTCAGCATTTTCATATTCAAGGATTGTTAGGATTGGTATTGGCTCCAGACCCCCAAGACCAAGCTCTCAGCATAAAGGACATTTATTTGCCCCAAAGGGAAAGAGGGCAGGGAATAAGAGACAAAATTAGGAGCTAGAGGACGAGGGAGAAGGAGAAGGGAAGAAAGGACAGGGAGCAGGGGTATTTGTCTCAGACAAGGACAAAGGACTGCCTCTGGAGAGAGAGGAGGCTGATGTGGCACATAGGAAAATGGTGGTTTATAAAGGTAAAATGGGAAACCTTGTGTTAGGGTGAGGTGTTTAATTTTAGTTGGGCATGTTAGTTAGGTGAGTCAAAAAGGGCTTTTGATTGCTGGACTTCAATACTTTGATAGCTGAACCTTGGTCGTCAGCCTCAGTAGAATGGATTGGCCAGATAAGGGAGTAGATCTTGGGGGCTAGACTGTAATATAATACTTTTTAGCAAGGCAGGGGGAATTGGGAAAAGGGCAAGGCCAGCCAAAGCCAGGCTTGCCATACTTGAGTTGGCCAGAGTCTTCAATTATCAAATTTTGACTTGCATTGTGTAATCCTCAGTGTTTGGAGGAGAAGTAAATACATTTAGTTGATGTTCAGCCTAAATAGGAAATTATTTATATATATAATCATATAATAGTTATTTATATTATATATAATAATTGTATAAATTATTCAGCCTGGTAATAGGAAACCGAAACATTTCCTTCTTTTCGCACTTCATCCTAATGAGTGAGGACTTCCATAACGAGCACTCGAGGGCTAGGGCAGAGTGAGGACTTCCATAACGAGCACTCGAGGGCTAGGGCAGAGTGAGGACTTCCATAACGAGCACTCGAGGGCTAGGGCAGAGTGAGGACTTCCATAACGAGCACTCGAGGGCTAGGGCAGAGTGAGGACTTCCATAACGAGCACTCGAGGGCTAGGGCAGAGTGAGGACTTCCATAACGAGCACTCGAGGGCTAGGGCAGAGTGAGGACTTCCATAACGAGCACTCGAGGGCTAGGGCTGAGTGAGGACTTCCATAACGAGCACTCGAGGGCTAGGGCTGAGTGAGGACTTCCATAACGAGCACTCGAGGGCTAGGGCTGAGTGAGGACTTCCATAACGAGCACTCGAGGGCTAGGGCTGAGTGAGGACTTCCATAACGAGCACTCGAGGGCTAGGGCAGAGGACAAAGACATGTTGGGAATACACTCCGCTGCAGTACTCTCGCTTTTCTTCCGAGAAGAAATTCACTTAGGCCTTGTGGCTCAGTGGAGAAGGCCACCCTTGAAACCAGGATGCTTAGAGTTATTATGTGACGTTTTACAAGTTACCTGAACAGTGTGCGATGTTTTGAGAATAAGTAATCTCAATTGGGCTATTGTGGAAAATACAGGGAATTACCTAAAATGGATAGAATTTAGTATTTTGGAACACAACCTGCTCCTGGGTTACCCAGCAACTTATGATGCCATCATGTGTTGCTGGCCAGGTGGCCATACCTGGAAGGCGTGGTTACCTTACCCCTTAAAGGGACGACCCTGACACATGGTCTCTCTCTTACTCTTGCTCTCTGTCTCTCTTACACACACTCTCTCTCTTGGGGCGCCCCCCCTTCTCTTTCTTTCTCTCTCCCCACCATGTCCTGTTCTCCCACTCCCTCCATACCCACTTAATAAACCTCTTGCATAGATCAGTTGACCACCCTCATGGTTCGTTTAATAATATTGGTGCATTGGCCGGGAATGCCCAGGACATAAATTAAGCTTAATTTGGCTGAGATTATTATTATCATTTTTTAAAATTTGCATCCACGACCCTAACTCAAATCTGAAAATATAAAGGGAATAAGTTTACCTTAAAGTCTCACTTAATTTCTGACCACTTTTAATTTAATTCAGACCATTTGTGTCTGTGCAGAATTCTATTAAAGCTCTCTACTTCCCAGACCACTAAAACCTTTCCTATGACACCAGCCCTCTCATCTTGGTGGAGGTTTAGGTTCATAGCAAAGTCTTAACGGAGGCATGGCTCTTTCTTCCCGCATCCTAACTCTCGACTGCTCTCATCACAATGCTGTACAATGCTGTACAGTTGTTACAAATGGTGGACCTACAGTTACACACCATTATCACCCAAAGTCTCCAGACCACTTTAGGTGTACCTGGGTAATCTTCAAATACTCAGTGATTAACAAACATGTTTTTAAATATAACACATGTCAAAAAACAAATCTCAACAAAATTTTAAAAATATTTTAAACTAAGTAAAAGTATGATGTCAGCACTTGAGAAGTGCTGCAAAATCACTAGATCCAAATTTATAGCAACGAACTGTCATGGTTTTGTTATTAAATGTCTTTTTTTTTCTATTACTTTATTTATTTAATCAGTTTACAACTGGATCACAGCCCCTCCTCTCCTCCCAGCCCTGCTCTCACACCCCCTCTCCATTCCCCCTTCCCTTCTCTGAGAAGAGGAATCCCCCCCCAGGCACAACCCACCCCATACATTAAGTTGCAGCAGGACCAAGCACATCCTCTCCCAGAGGCCAGGGGAGAGGGATCTAAAGGAGACGACAACAGAGTCAGAGACAGCCCCTCCTGCCATTGTTAGGGGACCGAGCTGCATGTCTGCTTCGCATGTGCAGGGGCCTCGCTCTAACGCATGCATGCCCTTTGGTTGGTGGTTCAGTTACAGTGTTAAGATGGCCGGAGACCCCTGAATTGGAAACTTCTCTGTTTTCTTTAGATTTGTTTAAACAGTGTATGTGTAGAATCAAGATTTCTCAAGAGCAGTTCGGAAACATGTACAAGAAAGTGCAACGGACACGGAGTAAGTAGCCGCACATCTCTGGAAAGTTTCCCAACATCATTAATTTATCAGTCTCATTTGGTGTCTAAGGTGTGCCAAGCCCCTTTGACACCTGGGAGCTGAAATAAGCAGTTAAACTCAGCTGCTATAATTAGTGTTGGAAAACATTTTTGGTAAAGTTCAGTTGCCAATGATTTTTTAAAAATCCTGTTACAGTGGAAGATCGCAGGGAGGTAAGTCTCATGTTTGCGAGACGATGGGTTCATTAAAAACGTCAGCTTTGTCTCGCTCTTGAAAAACACATCTTTATATTTACTGAAAATATATCTTTAAAAAATTTTTATATTGATTCTTTGTAAATTTCACATCATGCACCCCAATCCTACTCATCCTCTTGTCCCTCCATATCCACTCTCTGCCCTTGCAACACCTCCAAAGAAAGACAAAAAATAAAACCAAAACCAAACCCATCCCCCAAACCAAAGCCATCTCGCTGTGGAAGCTGCAGTGTGTCGTGGTGTGTTGCGCAATACACATTCCTTTTGCCCAGACAGCTTTACTTGTAAATGTTCCTGGTGGAGTCGTTGGTCTGGTTGGAGGCCTCTGGCTTCTGCTACACTATCAACACAGGATCCTCCCTGGGACTCCTCTCAGACGTCCTGTTGTTGTCCTGTGCGGCTTTGCTTCTGCAGGAAGAAAACCACGTCTTTACGTCCTCCCTCCCGCCATGGCCAGTGTCACACCGTGCAGTATTAAATTCCTCATGACTGACGATAGACTTTAGCAGGTTTGTTGTCAACTCTGGCATTCAGCACTAGAATCTTCAAAGCGCTCAGTGTCTTCCATCTGTGGGCTCTGATGAACGAGCGAATGATGGCGTCCACTCTCGCTGCAGCGTGTCTCTTGTTCACGGCTCCCGAGAACTCTGTGCTTGGCTTATCCAGCCTTCCCTTCCCTCTAAACAACCAGCGGCCCCTGAAGCTTTGCTTTTTTCCACTGCAGTTTGGAACACACTCTTCTCAAAAGAAGACTTATATGTAGCCAACAAATGTCTGGGAAAAAATTCTCAATACTGTCAGTTATGAAGGAAATACAAACTGAAACAATGAAACCTCACCCCAGTCGGAATGGTTGTCCTCAGGAAGGCAAAAAGTAACAAACTGCTTACAGCAGAGCAGAGCAAAGGGGACTTTAGAACCACCCAGGAGATACTCTGGTGGGGCATCTGGGGAGGAGTTTGAAGAACGTTTTAGCTGAGACGGGAAGGCCTCAGTGAGTGTGAGTGTGAGTGGTGCCATCCCGCAGGGTGGGACTTGTGACTGACTACAAGAGATAGAGCAGTGAGACACCAGCATTCATCTCTTCCTGCGGTTTTAATCTTCCTGAGCCTTCTCCCCCCACACCCTTTCCGATTCAGGGTTTCTTGTGCAGCCTTGCCTGGCTTGCTTCATAGCCCAGGCTGGCCTTGAATTCAGCGATCCTCCTGCCTCTGCCTCCCTGAGTGCTGGGATTACAGGCTTGTGCTACCAGGCCCAGCAGCTTCCTTTCTGAGCCTTTCTAGCTAGTTTTCTATAACATGATAACCCTAGAGTTTTACCCATTTATGCAAACTGTGTAATTTCATCCTTCTTTGTGAATGAAGGAGATTCATATAGCTGTATTTCTTTATTCATTCATCCATTGCTACTCACGTAGGCTAATTTTGTAGTTTGGCTATTGTGAGTATACTACAACCAATATGAGCATGCAGTCATCTCTACAGGAAGCTGTCTTTGATTCTTTGGGGGAAGTGTATCCAGACATGACACAGCTGGATAGCATGGCAGTTTCTTAGCAATAGTGTCCTACTCTGCCTCTTCACCAGTATTTCCTGCTGCTTTTTTTCCTTAGATGGATGGATAATGTTTCCCCAAGAAGCAAAGAGTTACTAAATGAAAAGGCCAGTATCAGGTATGGGATACCTTTCCGTGAGCTGCTGGTCAGGGAGTTTCCAGAGCAACCCGAAAACATCACAGGCCGCGGTCAATATCCCTGGTTACCCACTGGCACAAGAACATCAGATGCTATTGTTGAAAGCACCCTCCCCCCCCCCACTTTAATTGCAAAGCACTGAGAAAGTTTCCTTCATGTTGTCTCTAGCTTTCGTAGTGCCAAAAAATTCTGGCAAGCTGCTGCAGGAGAAAATTCGGGAATGGCCCCAATCAGTTGTGTATCCCATGGGCTACAATAGTGACCTGCTTGGTGAGACACGCCCATATGTTAATGCTCCTGTCAGCTTTGAGCAGAGAAGATTTCGTTTTGCAGTGGTTACAGAGACTTTGCAGGGATTCATAATTGCTCAGGGCGCAGAGAAAAAGAGACTGTGGGGGTGCTCAGCCCTAAGTGAGGCATCCATATGCTCACCCTCCCACAAGGCTCAGAAAACACCACAGAAGAGGGGCAGAAAGCATGTAAGAGACTGGGGAGAAGCCCTTTGAACCATTCTTCCGGACACCACTCGGCCATTGCTCTCATGACGTCACTGCAGCCACAGTAGCCTGCTAAAAGCTGGCTAGCTCACCATTTCCTCCTGCACCAGGGAGGGGCTCACGCGGCTCCTCCCTTCGACCCCTGATGAGGGATTAGAGGCAGTTAGGTAACAGGAAGAGAGGGCAAGAAATTTTCTGCAGTGGTGTGACGATTGATGAATTGTCCATGTTCCAGTACATAACCCCACCTCACGCTCATTCAAGCAACCGCAAGCAAACTCAGCAGGTCAGAGAAACAATTTAAAACTTCAGGAGGGGCTCGTCAGAAGCAGAGGTGGGTGATGGGAAGAGAGAGGGTAATAGGGGGTGAAAATGCCCCAGACTCGTTAGACACATGTGTGAGGTTGTCAAAGAATTAGCTGTTTCTCATGCTGCTCCGCTGGGGGCCAGGATGGGCTGACCATTATTGACAAGAGCAGCCTGCAGAGGAGACAAGTGGTTAGAGAAGAGAGGCAGCCAGGTGCCGCTCAGACTGACGAGCAATCAGATTGCTTCTTTATTTATTACAGGTTTCACAGAACAAAGACGGACTAATGATTATCCAAGAAATACAGATTATGTGTTTGATGTTTCATTACATGTTCAGGGTTACAAGTTCAGTCACAATTAGAGAGTACAGCTGGGCACGGTGGCGCATGTCTGTAATCCCAGCACCCTCGGAGGCAGAGGCAGGAGGATCTCTTTGAGTTCGACACCAGCCTGATCAACAAAGTGAGACCAGGACAGCCAAGGCTATACAGGGAAACCCTGTCTCAAAACAACAACAAGCAAAAAACAACCCCCCAAAGAACAATTAGAAAGAACAAACAGAATAGATTTTATTTTTTTATTAGCCCTATAACTCTAAAGACTCTAAAGCATGTCTCCTCCAAAGAAAACATATTTGTCACATGACAATCTGCTTTTAGACTGCCAGTATTTGCAGTTTTGAAGCACTCCAGACAAACAGAAAATATCTGAAATGGTCTTTTTATGAGCAGCCAATTCTAATGCCTAACTCCTTTTAGTATATCTGTTATTAAGTAGGAAAAGTTTAGTCAGTCTTTTATTTATTGAATTTAATTTCTCCAGAGATATGCCCTATATGACCCCTTTTTTTCTAAATTACATTTTTAGAGAGCTCTGCGCACACTTTAAAGGGAGGCCTTGAATATGTCACTTTTTCTCCTGGCCAGTCAGAGCTTGCCAATTATCTCTGTCAATTGTTCCTGCACCAATTATACTGTTGGAATTTGCTTAGGGGCTGATACCCCAAGAATGTTTCTGGAGTAATAGCCTCATGAAGAAATTTCTAGCTATGTGCTTATCTGTGCTTAAAGATCTCCAGGGCATAAGAAAGACTTCCAAATAGAGCCAGATAAAGTTATTTTTCTGAAAGCAAGGTATAACTCAATTTTCTTTGAAAAAGACACAACATGAATCATAATGCAGAAAGTCCTTAAGAATACAACACCCCGAGACCAAAAACCTAACAACAATTGCGGCATTCAGCTCAGCTTTGCTGGAACTGTATCAAAAAGCTGTGCTGGCTTTATGACTTTTGCCGTTCCCAGTGGAAACGGCTGTGCCACTGTTCTTTCTTGTTTTATTCCAGTTTGCTCCAGTCAGATAAAAAAATAATTATTTTTACATTTGTTAAGACTTGATTTATTTGCCAAAGTGTGATTGTTGGAGTAGGTTTCACTGTCTGCTGGTCTTTTTGATGAATTGTTTCTTTTGTTGCTTCTAATTTTGCCTCGTGGTTATCTTTTAGATTATACGTTTATTCATACATACAGGTTTATATAATATATGTATATTATGTGGTTATATATATAATAAAGTATATATAATATATACTAAATGTATATGACATATATCCTAAATATGTATCATATATATCCTATCTAGTATCCTAAATATATATCATACACATATATTTATATACATATATCATACATATATATTCTAAATATATATATCATACATATGATATACATTTAGGATATAATCATATATACTTAGTATATATATATCACATATATTAAGGATATATATCATGTATATTTGGGATATAATGTATATATTTAGGGTATATATCATACATCTATTTAGGATATATATAATGAATATATTTAGGATACATATGTATCCAAAATAAATTTAGGATATATATCATATGTATTCAGGATATATATGTATATATTACATATATTCAGGATATATATCATACACATTCAGGATATATATATGATATATGTACATCATTCAGGATATGCAGCATATATAGTTACTATATATCATATATGCATTATACATATATGCATATATGTCTCTCAAGCTCCACCTTCTCATTACATCATTTCCATACTTCCCTTTCTACAAATCTATGTGTTTATCAGGACAAATGGTATTTCCCCACCTCAGACAATCGTCGTGTGTTTGCTTTCTTACTTTTTGTTAAATTCAGTCATGCTCTAGTCTATGGCATTAGGATTTTGTTTGTTTGAGCTAATCTGTTGATTGAACTTCTCACTGTGCTTTTTATTTTCTTTCATTGCCCAGATTTTCATCTGGCTTCCTGCCCCAAATTACAATTTCTTTTCATTTAGCAAATTTATTCTCATGGAAGTTGCTGATTTTTCTTTTTAAAATCAAGATTCTGGTTATTCTATTGAGATTTAGATCCAGGTCAGATGGCATTAAGAGGATTTATGGGAAGAGCACTTCTTTGATAGTAAATGTTCCACAATCAGCCCGGGGAAGGGTTAGGTCCTTGCTGGTGAAGGCCAAGGGTTGAAGCAGCTGACAGGAAGTCCCTGGATCTGGGGAAGGAAAAAGAAGCATGCTGGGAGCCGGCCTACTGCCTCCAGCACACCACTAGATTAAATAAGAGTTGATGTACGTGTCTGAAAGTGCTCTCTAAATTTAAGATAAATATGTGAAGATGTTACAGTTTTCTTGATAAAAGATATGTCTCAATTCGTATATTTTTAATATTTCTTCCTTGATGTGTGAGTTTTAGTCTAAGAAGGCAAATATTCACTTTGTGGGGTTCTCTCTTTAAATCACATACATATGATCGTACTCGGCTAAGATAAAAAAGTAAATATTATGACCTAGTACATAGTTTCATAATTTAAAAAAAAATTACTTACACCTCTCAAACTGATCCTAGGTGTGCAACTCCCTTGGTGACTGCCATTGTGAAAGTGGCTACAAACCTCCGAACTGCGAAGCCGCGGGCGGGAGAGCGGCCTCGCTGTGGTTTAGGAAGAACGGCAAGTACTGACATCCTCAAGTAGCTATCGAGAAAAAGCTGTGAGATTACTTAGTTTCATTCAAATAAAGCCACACATTTTCACCTCAAAGGAGACTAGTGACAGTGAGAATCAAAAGACAGTTAGACTTTTCTCAAATAACGGGCCCAAACATCGTTAGCCCTGCTCACCGTTCCTGTGAAGAGTGAAGCCTCAGGTCAGCTGTCTCGTGCTGTCTGTCTCTTTATGCCGCTGTCACTTGGGGGGGGGGTTCCCACCTGCTTTTGCACGTGTACGAATTGTGCGGGACCTCATCTCCAGGCGACGTTTACTGTGCTGAGTGCGGTCACCGTGGTGTTTCCGTTAAAGGAGGAACTACACGGAGGATGAGGTTTGATGTAGAATCTGTAATAACAGAAGGGCCGCTCACCGCGGTGGCCTGTGGCCTCCTGTCATTTTTGCACCTATTAGATTTGAAAATACATCTGGAGCTCTTTGTTCTGTAATTGAAAATAGTTTTACTCTCATGCAGTGTATTCTGATTATGGTTTCCCCTCCCCCAAACCCTCCTACATCCTTTCCATTTTTTCCCAGCCACCCAAAATCACACCCTTTTTTTTCTTGAACGCTTAGGACCTGACAGGCTCAGAGAGGCCCTGACAGCAAGTGACGGACTTGGATTTGGTGTTAAGCTTCTGAGTTTTTAATCTGGTGCCCTTTTAAAACAGCATAGTGGTCTCATAGATAGGACTGCAAACCTAAGGTGGGAAGACTGTCAGCTGTCACCTGCGATGCTGGAGGTATCACACCAGCCCTGCGAGGTGTGCTGAGAACCCCGTGACAAGGCAAAGTTGGGGAGTCTCACTGGAAGGAACCCACACTTCAGATCATTGGATTTAAGGCGCTCACCAGGTTAAAGTGGTTTTACTGTAATTGCCAGAGGGTGTCGAATCCGCTGAAAACCTCTGAAACTTTGTTGCCATGTTAAGGAGGAGCTTAGGTATAGTTTCTAATACTGTCCTACTGTGTGGTCAGTTTTCCATGTTACTTGTTTGGCAACAGCAAAAAATCATTTTAATGAATGTGTTGCAACGTGAAAGTCAATTATGCTGTTAATGTTTACCTTTTATTTTTAGATCTGTACAAGGAAGAAGATAATGGTTTAGAAAAGAAGTGGCTTCTAAGTTTGTACATTGTTTTAATTATTCTAACTTCAGCAATCATAATACTCACAGCATGGAGAGGCATGAAGCAGCGGTTTTTCAAGGAAGAGGAATCCCTGAGTAGCGAGTAAATTGAATTCATGTTTCAGAGTTACATTTCAATAGCATTAGGACCTTGCCACACAAGGTGTCAGGCGAAGCGATGGTGCTTTGCATTTTGTTAGGACTTCGGGCACTAGATCAATTTATCAGCTAACTGTGTGGAGCCTTTGTGAAGACCCTAGTTGGCAAGCAGCTTTGCAAAGATGACCGGTTCGGGAGGAGTATGGTTAACTCGCCACAGTCAGCGTTGTGTTCATCACCCATCTTCCCGTACCTGACCCCGACAACTGTGAGGCTTGCTGTGTGGACGCAGAGGATCTGAGTTCATGTCCTCATGCTTGTCCGTGCAGAAATCCACCTCCCCATGATGCCCTGCAAATCTCGGATACTTGTTCGTTATCATCTTCATGGCAAATGCTAAGACGTTCATTCCAAACGTTGTAACCTGCTTTGGCTCATAGCTTGTTTCCCCAAAACGTTTAAGCTGGCCATTTGAGCACTCGACGGTACCCTAAGTTCAAGTATGCCGAGCCCCCTTTTCTCTGTTGTGGGCTGTCTGCACATGGGAGGGTGCCCCAACTTCAATCTGTCTCAGGCTTGCAGTTTGAGTTTTAATCTACAGGGGTCAGAGGGCTACCTCACATTTTCTGAACCATAACGGATGGGGGTACAGGCATCCCTTTGAGATTCCATCTTAGACTGCCTCAAAGTAGGATTGCTGGGGGAGGGGGGATGGCAGCTGTGCTTTGAATTTCCCAGGGCAGCTGTATCGTGTGTCCACGGACATCCTCCTGGGCAGTCCACTCTGTTTTCTCTCTAGCTGCTTCCCACTCTCAACTTCTCCCCTTCTTCCTGGCCTTCCCAACAGAAGTGGGGTCACATTATTGAACAGTGGTGTGTTGTCCTTGGAAGACGGCTTATTCAAGTCCTTCTGTGCATGTTTGATTCTATTTTTGAGACAGGGTCACCCTGGCTGATCTGGAAAACTCCATATAGATCAGGCTAGCCTTGAACTCATGGAGATCTGCCTTAGCCTCTCAACTGCTGGGATAAAGCCTTTGGCCAGAGGTTAATTGAGCTTTTGTCCTGTTGACATGGATTCCTTGTTTATTTTGGATCTGTATTTGTTTTTTTGTTAAAGATTTATTTATTATACATACAGTATTCTGTCTGCATGGACACCTATATGCCAGAAGAGGGCACCATATTTCACTATAGATGGTTGTGAGCCACCAGGTGGTTGCTGGGAATTGAACTCAGGACCTCTGGAAGAGCAGCCAGTGCTCTTAACCTCTGAGCCATCTCTCCAGCCCTTGGATCTGTATCTGGATGCTAATTCCTTGCCACTTCTAGCATTTGAAGTGATTATGTTGGTCCTTTTGTCCCCTGGTTGTGTTCCTTCTGTGTGTAGGGATGATTGCCAAGGCTAATGTGGGACAGATGTCCCCGCATGCTTTCTTTGGGGAGTTTTAGGCTTCAGGTCTTAATAAAGTTTGTTCTTGAGATTTTTTGAGTTAACTTTGTGTAGTGTGAGAGGAGAGTCCAGTTTCAATGTTCTGTGCCTCATTACCCCGTTTTTGAGCATAATTTATGGAAGGAAACGGTTACTTACCCCACTGTACTCGTGGCATGCATGTTTAAGACCAGCTGGCCCGTGTGGGGTTTCCTTCTGCACTCCATTCCATTTTGTGTGTGTGTGTGTGTGTGTGTGTGCACTCATTTTACAACACTCCACGTTCTGTGAACTCAAAACCTCCTTCTGTGCAGCACCATTTTTTTTCAGCCCTTGTTAGACAGCACCTCTGCAGGCACAGATGCTGCGGGCTGGCCTGTCACAATTCTGTCTGCCTGGCTGTCCCACAAGGATGCGACTGTCCCTCCGAGTAGTGAGGTCATCAATTATTCCATGTCCCCATGTGAGCAACAGGAAGGTCTCACGTATTTGTTCTGAGCGAATATGTTTAGTCCGGCTGAGGAGCTCTGTTCGGTATGCATGTGCCCTGTGTGTAGAGAAGACAGCAAAGGACTGGGTTGGCACAGGCCTTGGTAGCTCTCTCTTGGAGTCCCCTTTCTTGTCTGGTTTGCTTGCCTGTGACCACTTGCTTCCCTGGACTCTTACACTTCCAGTTCTATTACACACACACACACACACACACACATACACATGCATACACACACATGCATACATGCACAAACTCATGCAAACACAGACAAATGCACACACACATGCGCACATACATGCATGCACACAAATGCACACAAGCGAATACAAACACACAGGCACATGCACACATACATGCACGCACACACACACACACACACACACACACACACTGACAAAACTGTAAGGATAAGAGAAAAAAGCCCAGGAATTTTATGTTCTCTTCATTGCACTGCTTGAAATTTGTGTTTTTATGTGGCTGGGGGATGTAAAAAGACTGACCTGTCATTTGTGAGGCTGGCGGTGTAGCTTCTTGGTAGATCACTTGCCTACCCTGTGAAAGTCCCATGTTCCATTTCAACTACCATTAAAAAGGTTATTCTAATCTTTACTCAGACCCCATTGGGTATTATTTTATTGGTAACTGGTCTTATAAAAGAGATAATTCTGCTTATACAATAATCTAATTTGTATTCACAAAATTATTAAGATTTTTATTTTTTCACTACTAATTAACATCCTTTTTTTGTATTTCTTTCTAGAACCAAATCAGAAGGCAACACTCACACCTATGCCAGCAAGTGAGTACATTAAAAGATGGTGGAAAGACACAAGTTGAAAAGGAACAATAAATTAATTATAAATCATAACTAATTAATTATCAAACCTTTGGCAGAGTACAGGAAATCATAAGAAAGATTGGGAGTTAGTCTGATACAGAAAAGATAGGAGCTCCACAAGGACCAAATATATCTGGGCACAGGGTCTTTTCTGAGACTGACATTCAACCAAGGACCATGTATGGATATAACCTAGAACCTCTGCTCAGATGTAGCCTGTGGTAGCTCAGTAACCAATTGGTTTCCCAAAGTGAGGGGAACAAGGACTATTTCTAACAGGAACTCAATGACTGGCTCTTTGGCCTCCCTACCCCCCAAGGGAGGAGCAGTCCTGCTAGGCCACAGAGGAGGGCTTTGCAGCCAGTCCTGAAGATACCTGATAAAACAGGATCAGATGAATGGGGAGGAGCTCCCCCCTATCAGTGGACTTGGAAAGGGGCACGGTGGAGATGAGGGAGGGAGGGAGGGGCTGGGAGGGAATGAGGGATCAGGACACGGCTGGGATACAGAGTTAATAAAATGTAACTGATAAGAAAAAATAAAATTAAAAACAAAACAAAACAAAAAGATGGTGTAAAGACACAAGTTGAAAAGAAACAATAAATTAATTATAAATCATAACTAATTAATTATAAATCATAACATAATTCATTATAAATCATAAACTTTAGTCATCTTGACTTCAGCTGGTAAGGCAGCACTTTGAGAAACCGGACTGAAAAATGTAATAGTTTTGCTTTTGGTACGCCCTTCACTTATTTACTAATTAAGTGGAAGTCTATTCCCCCCACCTTCTGCCTGTAAAACCTAAGGAATAAAATGCCAAATCTAACAGAGAGAAGATATATAATACACAAGGAAAAATAGTATTTAATACGTAGAAGTTACCTAGCCTGGGTTAATCATATGCTTCTTGGGTAAACAAACCAAGGCCTTTCTCCCTATGGTGGTTACATTCTTTCTACTTACTCTAAGACCATCCCTGAGTTTTAGAAGAGGTTGTGTGAATGTCTTGTTTAGGGCTGCAACTCAGTTGCCACTCTCTTAGCAGCTTGAGCAGCTTAGTGTTTTCTGCGTTTGCCATTGTTCATGACAAAGCCGGCCTTCTCTGATCGAGGCCAGGGGTAACATTTATCTGTGGCTATAATTAAAAAGATATTTAAAAGGTAGCTTGGCAACATGAAATTTTAGCTAAACAATAGTAAGTTCGATCCCAAAGGCCTAAGATCTCTTCACTGTGATTTTTTATTTTTATTTTGGACTGGATTTGTGGTACCAGGTATAACTTTACCTTGGTAGAGAAGGTCTCAACTCCAAACAGAGAACAGTTGGCAACCTTCAAAGCAGTCCTACCGCTATGGCACCAGTGCCCATGTCTTGTCTAGAGCCTTGATCCTGAAGTTGGTAGGGTTCGCAGAAGCCCGTGTTGCACCTTGTGGCACAGTGAAAGCTTCCATATCGGTCATATTTTCATTTCTTTATATGTTGCAACCAAGATATGCGGTGTCTTTAGCAATCTGATCTTAGGGTTTAGTTCTGGTGGGCAACCAATGGAATGGCAATATCCTGTGTCCTTTTGGAGGCCTCTTGGAAGCTTCTGTCCAGCAACTCATAAGGAGGTGTATTTAAGCAAGAGCTGGGGTTTTTGTTTAATAACCCAAGGCTTTCAAGAGTAGTAGCATCTAACGTGGGATACCCACTTCTATCTTTAAAAATCTATATATTTTAATTGGATTACAAAGTGCTAAGTGTTGCTAGGACTTTTTAGACTTCATTTCGGTTAACTTTGTCACTTTCTTCCCCAGCTCATCTTCCAATCTCCATTCCTGCTTAACCTTTCCAAGCCCCAAGCTACCTGTTTTGGCATCCCCTATGTTGTTTCCATCCCCTCTCTCTTAAGAGAACTCCCATCAAAGGAGGCCTTTTCTAGGTTCCTGGTTTGGTTTTGTTTTTCCTGGTTATGAAAGTTAAACAGAAGTGATAGAGATATGAAGGTAGGATTCATAGATCACAGAGAACACAGGAAGCATTTATCTTTTGGGGTCTGGGTTATTTCACTTGATATCCCCCCCCATTTTTCATCTATTTACCCAAAAATTTTATAATTTTTTTTTCTTTCAGAATATGGAAGTTTGAATAAGATTGGCTGCGTAGGCTCATAGGGCAAGTGGTTGCAGCGTAGGTGTATATAAATTGGACTTGGGCTCCCCACTGTCACTTATTCTATGATTTTTGACAAGTGGTGTGTCTCTGTAACAGTCTCCATCTCCTGCAAAGATAAGCTTCTTAGATGACGGGCGAGAGCTGCACTTCTCTACAGGAATATAGAACAGGTGTTTAGAAAACAAGGTGGGACTCCTGGCAGGAGTCGGTCCTCCTGTTGGGTCCCTGACTTCCCCAGCCACAGTGGCTTACAGCGCCTGGCATCATAATTCCTTCCTGTTGAAGAGACCTTACATTTAATTAGACAGCCGTTGGCTGCATCTCCCTGGCCCCTGCCCAAGAAAACTGCTACTATTGCATTGCTGTGGGTATCCTGCTGGTCCAGTCATTGTTGTCTGTAGGTTTCACACTGGCTAAGAGTACAGAAACCTTTTCTCCCCTGGAAATTTGCATAGTACCTTCCAATACTTATGAGAGTTGCGCCTCACAGAGGAGGCTGCTCTGCCATTTCCAGCTCAATTTCTCCAAGGCTTGTGTCCAAATTATGTCACCAATAGGGAATTACCTTCAGATTCTGGGATGCAGTAAAATACGACGGCAAAACCTCTATTCTTCTGGGGTCTGTTAAACTTCCCTGAATGACTCCTTGAGAGATGTTTTCTGGTGCCTGGCACTGGGGGCTTTGTTAGATAGTCTGTGGATCTTGGGGGACCCTTCTCGCACCACTGGCATACTTTCATTTAAAGTATATATCCATCCATCCATATTGTGCTGGCCAGTTTTTAATGTCAACGACAGACTAGAGTCATCTGAGAGGAGGAAACCTCAACTGAGAAAGTGCCTCCGTAAAATCATACAGTGGGCAAGCCAGTAGGCATTTTCTTCATTAGTGATTAATGTGGGAGGGGCCCAGCCCATTGTGGGTGGTATCACCCCTGTGCTGGTGGTCCTGACACTTTAAGAAAGCAAGAAGTTAAACAGCAACAAACCAAGTAATCCAATTAAAAATTGGGCTACAGATCTAAACAGAAAATTCTCAATAAATGAATATCAAATGGCAGAGAAACACTTAAAGAAATGCTCAATATCCTTAGTCATCAGGGAAATGCAAATCAAAACAATCCTGAGATTTCACCTTACACCCGTCAGAGTGGCTAAGATCAAAAACTCAAGTGACAACACATGCTGGAGAGGTTGTGGAGAAAGGGGAACCCTTCTCCACTGCTGGTGGGAATGTAAACTTGTACAACCACTTTGGAAATCAATCTGATGCTTTCTCAGACAGGAATAGTGCTATCTCAAGATCCAGCTATACCACTCCTAGGCACTTATCCAAAATATGCTCAAGCATACAACAAGAACATTTGCTCAACCATGTTTGCAGCAGCTTTATCTGTAATAGCCAGAATCTAGATACAACCCAGATGTCCCTCAATGGAGGAATGGATCCAGAAATTACACAATGGAATACTACTCAGCAATTAAAAACAAGGAAATCATGAGATTTGCAGGCAAATGGTGGGAAATAAAAAATGATCATCCTGGCTGAGGTATCCCAGAAGCAGAAAGACACACATGGTATATCCTCACTTATAAGTGGATATTAGACATATAATCATACTAAAATGTGTATCCCCTTGATCTCCTTTAGTTGTGGTATTGCTCTAGCTAAAATTTCAAGTACTATATAAAATAGATACAGAGAGAGTGGACAACCTTGTCTTGTCTCTAGTTTTAATGGGATTACTTGAAGTTTCTCTCCATTTAGTTTGATGTTGGTTATTGGCTTTGCTGTATATTGCCTTTGATGTGTTTAGGTATTTGCCTTGTATCTCTGATCTCTCCAAGACTTTTATCATGAAGGGTTGTTGAATGTTGTCAAAGGCTTTTTCAGCATCTAATGAGATGTTCACGTGGTTGTCTTTCTTTCAGTTTGTTTATATAATGGATTATGATTTTTGTATGGTGCACTGTCCCTGCATCACTGGGCTGAAGCATACTTGATCATGGTGGATGATGTTTTTGATGTGTTCATGGATTCAGTTTCTGAGTATTTTATTCAGAATTTTTGCATCTATGTTCATAAGGGGAGACTGGTCTGAAATTCTCTTTCTTGGTGACTGTGGCTTCATAGAATAAGTTTAGCAATGATCTTCTGTGTTTCTAATTGTGGAAGAGTTTGAGGAGTATTGGTATTAGCTCTTCTTTGAAAGTCTGGTAGAATTCTGAACTAAAACCATCTGGTCATGGGCTTTATTTTGGAGGGGGAGCTTTTAGTGACTGCTTTTATTTTCTTAGGGGTTATAGACCTATTGATATTGTTTACCTGATCTTGATTTAACTTTGGTAAGTGGTATCTATCAAGAAAAGCATCTATTTCATTTATATTTTCCAATTCTGTGAAGTGCAGGTTTTTAAAGTAACACCTAATGATTCTTTGGATTTTCTCAGTGTCTGTTGTTATGTCTCCCTTTTCATTTCTGATTTTTTAAATTTGGATATTCTCTCTCTACCTTTTAGTTAGTTTGGCTAGGGGTTTGCTTTTCTTGTTGATTTTGTAAAAAAAAAAAAAAACAACTCTTTGCTTCATTGATTCTTTGTATTGTTCTCTTTATGTTTTGACTTCAGCTCTGAGTTTTATTATTTCCTGTAATTTACTCCTCTTGGGTGTGTTTGCTACTTTTTGTTCTGGAGCTTTCAGGTATGCTGATAAGTATGAGATCTCACTAATTTCTTTATGAAAGCACTTGGTGCTATGAACTTTCCTCTTAGCACTGCTTTCATTGTGCCCCATAAGTTTGGGTGTGTTATGCATTCATAGAATTCCAGGAAGTCTTTGATTTCTTCCTTTCCGTACCTCAATAGTCACTGAGTAAGAATTTTTCAGTTTCCATGGGTTTGTAGGCTTTCTGTTGTTGAAGTCCAGCTTTAATCCATGGTGTTCTGATGAGATACAGGGTATTATTTCAATTTTCTTGTATTTGTTGAGAGGTTGAGTTTATGATCAGTTTTGGAGAAGGTTCCTTGATGTGCTGAGAAGAAATATATTCTTTTGTGTTTGGGTGAAATGTTCTGTAGATATATTTGAGGTCTATTTGAGTCATAATGTATGTTAGTTCAATTATTTCTCTGTTTAGCTTCTTTCTGAATAACCTATTCATTGGTGTCCATGGAACCTCACTATTAATGTATGGGGTTCAATGTGTGAGTTAAACTTTAGTAATGTTTCTTTTATGAATGCGGATGGTCTTGCATTATGGCATAGATAGTCAGAATTGAGACATCATCTTGGTGGATTTTTTTTTCTTTGATTAGTTTGAAGTGTCCTTCCCCATTTCTTTTGTTATAATTTTGGTTATAAGTTTATTTTATTAGATATTAGAATGGCTACTCCGTCTTGCTTCTTGGGTCCATTTTCTTGGAAAGTCTTTTTCTAGCCCTTTACTCTGAGATATCTTTGTTGCTAAGGTGTGTTTCTTGTATGCAGCAGAATGATGGATAAATCCATGTGATAGTTTTCATATCCATTTTGATAGTCTATATATTTTGTTGGGGAATTGAGTCTATTGATCTGTGAGATAGTAAAGACAAATGATTGTTAATTCCTGTTATTTTGATGTTGGTTGTAGTAATATGTGTGTGTGATTCCCTTCTTTTGGTTTTGCTGGTGTGAATTTATTTATTTTCTGTGTTTTCTTGTGTGTAGTTAATTCCCTTGTGTTGGAGTTTTCCTTCTAGTATCTTTTGAAAGCTGCATTTGTGGATAGGTGTTTAGATTGCTTTTGTCATGGAATTTATTTTTTCCACCTATGGTGATTGAAAATTTTCTGGGTATAGTAGTCTAGGCTGGAATCTATGGTGTCTTAGAGTCTGTAAGACATCTGCTCAGGCTCCTCTGGCTTTTAAAATCTCAGTTGAGAAGTTGGGTGTAATTCTAGTAGGTCTGCCTTTATATGTCGCTTGGCCTTTTCCCCTTGCAGCTTTTAATGTTCTTTCTTTGTTCTGTACATTTAGTGTTTTGTTCATTATGTGGCAATAGGATTTTCTTTTTTGGTCCAACCTATTTCGTGTTCTGTAGGCTTCTTGTACGTTTATAGACATCTGTATCTTTAGGTTGGGGAAATTTTCTTCTATGATTTTGTTGAAAATATTTCCTGGGCTTTTGAGCTGGGAACATTCTTCTATTCCTATTATTCTTTGGTTTGGTCTTTTCATAGTGTCCCATATTTCCTGGATGTCTTGTGTCAGAATGTTTTTAGATACAACATTTTCTTTGACAGATGTATCACATATTTTCTACACCTGAGGTTCTCTCTTCTATCTCTTGTGTTCTGTTGGTGATGTTTATGTCTGTAGTTTCATTTTTCTTACCCAGGTTTTCCATCTTTAGAATTACCCCAGTTTGTGTTTTCTTTATTATATTTCTATTTCCATTTTCAGGTCTTGAACAGTTTTGTTCATTTCCTTCATGTGCTTGATTATATTTTCCTGTGTTTCTTTAAGAGATTGTTTATCTCCTCTTTAAAGGCCTCTCTCATCTTCATAAGGTTGTATTTAAGGTCACTTTCTTGTCCTGCAGCTGTGTTAGGATGTCCAGGGCTTATTGTAGTAGGGCAGCTGGGGTTTTACGGTGCTGTATTGCCCAGGCTCTTGTTTTCACACTGGCCTTTAGCCATCTGGTTGTCTCTGGTGCCAGCAGGCGTCTGGGACTGCAGGCAGAGCTGTTGGCTGAACAATGGAGAACAGGGAACCTGGAACCACGTGCAGCTTTTAGGTCTGCCCCAGGTGGACCTAGCAAGGGCTTTGGAGGCAGGGGTCCTACCTGGTCACCCCTGCTCCCAGCAGGCCTCTCGGGATACAGGCAGAGTTCTGGGAAATGGGATATTTCTTGGTCAGAAGAGTAGGAAATGTGTAATAGTGGAAGCAGAAGGTGGGACAGACATGGTAGGATTCCACCACTGTGTCGCAAGAGCCTTGTTGTGTTTGTCTTGTGTTCTCTGGTCTTCTCAGGTTACGCTCCTCCTTCTCTGGTCTTCTCAGGTTACGCTCCTCCCTTTCATTTGGCAGATTAGAAATACGGAGTCTGGTGGCTATGAAATGGAGAAGAAG
Source organism: Meriones unguiculatus (assembly GCF_030254825.1). NCBI lineage: Eukaryota > Metazoa > Chordata > Mammalia > Rodentia > Muridae > Meriones > Meriones unguiculatus. The sequence continues at coordinate 16,979,740 of NC_083352.1, read as the reverse complement.
CTCAAGATTCTGACTTTTAGTATAATGATAGAAAAATAGAAATCTGCCAGACACTTTTCTCTTTACTTACAACTTTGAAGGGAAAAAGAAGAGATTGCAGTAAGAACCAAACATAGTTTGCACAGATTGTACCCTGTAGAGCTAAAAGGATGATTTCTTATTCATTTAGATCAAAATCCCAGGCGAGTAGTTCCACACCTGCCAGCAGGTGAGTGTGTTAAGAAAAGCTTCTTAAAATGAATACACTTAAAGTGACATTAATAACACATGGCTGGCTAATAAATCAATTAATAACACGAATAGCTAACATACTAGACTAATAAATAACTTATATTTACTAATGTTGCTATTACTAATGAATATGTAAGTCTAAAGTTCTTGTTGCTTATGAACATGTAAATAATTTAGTATAAGTTATCCAGCTTCTAAATAGACGGTGTGTTCTGGGACTTTCTCTGATCATTAGAGTAGAGCTGAGGAACTGAGTCTAATTAGTTCTAAAGATACAGAAATTGCTTTCTAAAACAAAAGTTATGATGGGCACCAGAGGCTCACGATGTTTTAATGGTCAAGAAATTTATTTAGGGTAGAGGTGTGATTACACCTGCCTGTATGTAACCCAGTGGTTCTCAACCCTCCTAACACTGCAGCCCTTTAATACAGTTCCTCATGTCCTGGTGACCCCCAACCAGAAAATTATTTTTTGTCGCTACCTCGTAACTGTAATTTTGCTACTTTTACCTTGTAATGTGAATACCTGATGTGCAGGAGATCTGATATTTGACCCCTCTGAAAGAGTCGTTTGACCCGCAAAGGGTTGAGGCCCACAGGTTGAGAACCACTGCTAACTTCTGCCTTCGGGAAGAGGAGGTGGGGAGTCAGCAGTTAGAGGTCAGCTTGGCTTCAGTGACTCACTCTCTGTCTCTGTCTCTTTGTCCATCTCTGTGTCCGTCTCTCCGTGTCTGTCTGTCTTTCTCTATCTCTTCAAAAAAGTTATCTGAGTAGTCCCAACCTCCTCTCAAGCGTAAGGTTACCCAATATCAAGCGGCCAGCCCTCAAATTATGTGCATGCTACAACCCTGAATGGACTTAGCAGGTTGTGTTTATATACTTGTGCACATATACGTAACAATAATAATTGAGGAGGAGGAGGCCAGGGGCTTGAGAGGGAGCGAGGAAGCTTGGAATGGGGAGTTGGAGAAAGAAAAAAGAATGGAGGGAAGCTGTGCAATTACATGGTAATAATAAAAAGGAACAAGACAGCTGTTCATGATGTTGCAAGTCTGTAATCACAGCAGGTGGGAGGCAGAGGCAGGGAGACCAGAGGCTCATAGCCATCCTCAGCTGCTTAATGAGTTCAAGGTCATCCTGGACTACACCAGAACCAGTTTCAACAGAATAAACAACTAGTTTTAAAGCGTAGTTTATAACACAAAACCACAAAGCTATGGAAAAATAAAGGTATTTAAATTTAAAAAGTAGATATATTAACATACTATACATATTTCATTGGATGTGGAAAAATGTGAAGTTTGTAAATGTTTTTCAATTATAAATGTTTCTGACTCAAAATTTAAATAGAAGTAGAAAATAATAAAAGGCAGTTACCTGTGGCCAAAACAATGTAACAAACATATAAAATTCAAAGTATCCTTTCAGAAACTCCTTCTGTTGGCTCACAAGCTTGTTCTCAGCAGCACACTTTGCATTTTGAGTGGGACTGTGTTTTTGAGCTTCTGCCCTGAACTGTGCTTTGATCCCTTCTGCAGTAACTAGCTATCCCTTCAGCAGCAATGGGAGGAGGAGGAGGAAGAGGAAGAGGAGGAAGAGGACAGCACTCAGGGTATCACTGAGAGATGAAAAGTCCACGTTCTTCCCTTGGTCACAGCTAAAGGAGCTAATAAACCCAATGTGGACCAATTTGCAGGCTTGCTTGACTTTTTTCCTGTGGCTTTCCTCTACTTTGGCATTCAGCCCACTGTAGTCATATCATGCCAGCGCCCTGGGGGCCAGTCAGTGGTGTCAAACTGACTCCCTGAGCTCTTCCTGTTACCCCGAGCATCCCTCTCCATCCACCTGACCCTGCCATGCCATGCCTTGCAGCGCGCCTCTGGGTCAACTGCCTGAATCAGAACCATCCTGCGGGTGTTCCCTGTACCTCTGGTCAGTAGATAGGAAGAAGCAAGGTGAGTGCTAGGATTCGCTTTTCTGTTTCCTGACTATAGGTACACTACCATACCTTCTCTGCTGTGATGGACTGTGGCTCTCAAACTGCGAGCCAAAGCAGCCCCCCTCCCCCTTTCTTAAATCACTTTTGTCACATAGTTTGTGACAATAACGAGAAGAGTAACTAATATACAGGCACCCCAATTCTCATCAGTGCCCAGAGTTGCAGCTTCAGGTTATCCACACAGGGAGGCGAGTTTTAGAAACTTTCTTGCCAGACCATCCAGTTGCCAGGAACCTAAAGACAGTGACGAGAATGGTGGGTACTCAGAAGCCTCCTTGGCGGTGGCCGGGACCGGCATGTGAGCGATTCACTGATGGGACTCCACTGTGGTAAAGCCTATGGGAACCCCTTTTCCACTTGGAAAGGACCTGCGGTGAGTTTCGGGAGCCTCTAGGCTTATTACCTAGATGGCGCGTGCTACAAGCTCTCCTTGCTTTCCCTATGCTGTTTATACTCAGCAATATTTAGTTTCGTTGGTCAAGGGCAAGGCTGGGCCACGCAGGCTGAAAGCCCTGTGGATGAATACTCTGAACAAAGCCCTCCTCTCCTCTCTCTGCCTCTAGAGGTCCTTCAGGTGGGACCATTAATCCTGGGGGTTTTGTGATATGTCATCGTGTTCCTAGAGAAACAGCCACAGCCACATCAGTAAGCCTCTGGAGAGCAACAGTCTCCCTGCTTGCATGACTGTTCCGAGGAAGCTCTATCTTGCCAAGAGAGACTGAAAAATGGTTCTTTGAAAAATGGTTATCAGAAACTGATGGGTGCATATCAGGAAAGGTTGCTTGGTACAATGAGCTCATCTCTGTCTGCAATTAAGAGACTGTTGTGACAAAGAGGTGCTGTTTGATGAATGGACGTATACCCACAAAAGAGTTAATCTTTCACTTTGCACAACCGTGTAACCATGTTTGCTACCAGCTAGGTATGGGCTCATATCCACAGGACATGTCTAGCTGGACATTTATCTTTGGCTTGCTGACATTGTGTTTTGTGGTGCAAAATATGGTTGGGGGCAGGGCGATGGACCTGTCGTGTGAGGAAAACTATTGGGGACCTTTTGGGATGAGGGGGCTTGCATGTGGTGCGGATGTCATGGTGTCTTTAAATAACCAGTGATGTCCCTGATCAGGCAAGCATGCTTGTGATTGTATAAATGAAGCCGTCTAGAGCTGTTTGGGGCCGCTTGCCTGGCCATCAACAGGTGGTCAATCCTGTGCCCGTTCCCTTCCCAGCTCGGCACCTGAACCTTGCATCTTGAGCAGGTCCTCGGCACCTCCTCAGCTGTAAGTAGCTAAAGCTTCAGGCTGCCCTGACTGGAAAAGATGGAGAGGTGGGAAGATCCACCATCAATGGACACAGCATCACTCCATGGGCTGCTGTCCGGACTGGAAAGGGCCTTGGCCTCTGGTCTCACGATTAGTTCACTTACCCACTGGAGGGTCACTCTGCAGTGAGCTTGGGAATGGGGTAGTGTGTAGAGCAAGTTTGCAAAGGAAGACTGGAGGGTAACTCCAGTTGATTCACACTTAATTTACACTTGGCGGGTAAGGAGCCAAATTGGTTCTTGACAAGAAGACTGATAATTCCAGTGGTCAAGAGGGGTGTTTTGTTTACAGGACCTTTTCATTTTTTAATAAAGTTTTCAAAAGAGCCAGTGCTCATCATCATGCTTCCGTTCTCACGAGCGTCTTTCATTTTACAGTTTTATCTGTGTGGAACATTTTCGCCTCCTGGAAGCCCTCCATCCTCAGAACTTCCTTTCCCCCTCCCTGCTCCTTTCCAGCCCCGACAGGATTCCTCTTCCTCTGCTAGCTAGTTTGTAATGTGCTATGGGGGGTGGAGTACAGGAGAAAGGAGGAGCCTTTCTTAAAGGGCCCAATCGCCATTGTTTTCTAGTTTGGCCAAAGTCGTCCTCATCCTCCTCTCCTCACCCCTCTCAGAGAGCAAACGTGTGCTCAAGGGCTCTAAAAGATGCTCATTCGCCATCCAAGTTCGGAGGTCACCGTGTCCACCACCACCTCCTGGGGAACACTGGACACAAGTTCACAGAGAGAACGCTTCCTCGATATGTCTTATTCAGAAAGGTAAACTGGACCAGGCTTAGCTGTATAGAGAGCTCTGGAAGACAGGGACAATGCTTAGAAATCCCATTTGAAGGATCTATAAGAGTAAATGCTATTTCCCCTCCTAACAGTAAACGTGTGCCATCACTTCCCATGTACCAACGGCGCTGACCGGGAGGAGACATGAGGGTCTAAGTCTGGATGAAGCCAAGGGTCCTATTCTCATTGGGACTAAGCCAAAGGTCACTCTGCCACAGTCTAGGAGGGAAATATAATCCCGTTGGGTTCTGTTTTGTAAAACTGCCCCAGGCATGAATATTCTGGACAATTGTACCTAATTCTGTGTTTGGTGACTGGAAACGAAATTATTTTAGTCAGGTAATATAGGCAGTTAGGCTACAGTGTGCCATGTTGCAGTTAGGAGGGTGGGCACCGTATGTGACAAATACATGGTTAGGCTTTGCTGCCACATTCAGGAGTTTAGGCCATGGGCCCATGGACAGCTTAGACTCCATTTGGTTTAAGACGCGTTTTAGATCTTGGTAGGCTGAGTAGTGATGGAGACACATTCCTGGAAAATCCATTCCTTACTCCTTACCGGTTCCTCTAACCAGTTCCTGGATTTGCTTTCCTCTTTCATTACAACATTACATCCTTTTTCCTCCTCCTGAAATAATAGGCCAACTCTGTTTTATCCCAGGGAGGGAGGCCTCTTTAAGGGTCTCTCTTCCAAATATGGCACATGTCAGTTGTCCCACAATCCCTAGGCCTGTACCAACTCACAAGTCCCATCTACCACAAGAAGTGGCTCTAACTGAGGGGGACCTTTGGTCTACTGTTCTCTGGGCCAGGTCTAAGGTAGCCCCTGGCTCTGCTGGGAAACTGGCCTGAGCAGAATTGAAAACAATGGACCCACGACCCGGAACTATCCCATCGGAGGACGGAGTGGGTACTCCTCTCAGGTAAGCAAAGGTGTGCCGCAGAGGCTCAGAGAGCAGTTCAGCCCTCAGGATTCATTTAAGGAGCCATTCAGGCCTACTAGTTCTTGCTCAACGCAGCTAAGTGACTTGGCTGGACAGCGTATTTCTGAGATTCCATGGGCGCCGCTTCACCTGGTACGTCTAGAGGACGCTCTCTCGTAGCATGACTCCTAGTCCTCTGGCTGTTACCAATTTTCTGCCCCCTTTCCCATGGTTTTCTCTATAGCAGTAGTGTTGACCTATCAGTCGGCACTGAGCACCCCATAGCCAATTGCTCTGCAGTTTGACTGCTTGTGGATCTCTGTCATAGGCTCCATCTCTTGAAAAAAAAAGCTTCTTTGAAGAGGGGCTGAGAGCTGTGGGCTGTGGGTATCAATATATCAAGATGAGTATCTAGGTGCAGTTAGAAAATTGCAGTAGGTTGTCCTATTCTAGGGTCTGTGGTCTCTTTGGCCATGGGTACTTGGCTAGGTTTATACCGAATGTCCCAAGCTTGAACCCCCTCCTTTTGAGTGGGCCTTAAGCCATCCTTTTAGACAGATGTGGGTTACCCCGAGATAAGACCGCCACAGCTTGCGCTTGGGGGCTGTCTGGATGTGCTGGGCCCCTGTTGTTTTTCTCCCTGAGCAGCCTGCATAGCACCTTCAGATACTGTGAGAGCCCCGCCACACAGAAGGAGCTTCCAGGTCCGTTCTATTTTGATTCCACTCGGTCTTGGGTTTAAAGTGTGGCGTTTTCAGCAATATGATCCTGCCTTCCAGTTCTGTGAGGCAATCGAGGGCTTGGCCTCCCCCCCGCCTCCTGCCCCCGATCAAAAAGCCGCAAAGGAGGTTCCCTGTGCCTGACACTGGGATCTTGGTAAATTGTCCGTATCTCTTGGGGAGTGCATTATCACCCAGCGTGGCATAACTCAATAAAAATATATATGTAAATATACATATATGTCATCTATGTAATTTTGAGTAAGCTTTCAAAATGTTTTCTGTAGCCTTAAATAATATTCTTAGGCTGGGTGCGATGGCACATTCCTGTAATCCCAGCACTTGGGGAGGCAGAGGCAGAGGCAGAGGCAGAGGCAGAGGCAGAGGCAGAGGCAGAGGCAGAGGCAGAGGCAGAGGCAGAGGCAGAGGCAGAGGCAGAGGCAGAGGCAGAGGCAGAGGCAGAGGCAGAGGCAGAGAAGAGGCAGAGAAGAGGCAGAGGAGGCAGAGGAGGCAGAGGCAGAGGCAGAGGCAGGTGGATTGATCACTGTAAATTTGAGCCAGCCTGGTCTACAGAGCTAGTCCAGGACAGCCAAGACTACACAGAACAAACAAACAAACAACAAAATCTTAGTGTTATTTATTTTTCCTCCCTATTCCCTCTCCGGGGCTCCTCCCCTCTCTCTCCGTGGTTGCTTTCTGTTTTCCTGACTTTTATAGTTCCTTCAACTTAGGTGCCCAGACCTTTAAACGATTAGGAGAAACCCAGGGAGGCAGGGTTAGAGTGTGACAATACCATCGCACAGAGAATGTTCTCAAAGTCTGTGTGTGACCAAGGAGTATTTTAGAGGCTGTCCTGCATGCAGCTGTGAAAATGAAAAGCCACGTGTGCAGCATTTCCCTGTGCTCAGTTGTCGCGACAGTATGCTAAAATGTCGTGGAGGACACATGGCTGCCATCAGTGACCTGAACGTTTTCATACATCTTTTCTTCAGTGAAGTGTAAATTATTTTCAGAGACATGAGAAACAAGACAAAAAAAAAAAAACAAAAAACAAAAAACAACCCAACAACAACAACCACAACAACCCCTTACCAGCTCTCCCGAGCCAGAAGAGTAAACCAAACCACTTGAGGCAGCAGCCTTCTTCCAGTGAGCGGCACGGTTGGAGCTGGCCGCTATCTTGGAGCTATGCACCCCTTTCTCCTGGTTTCCTTGGCTACAGCCCTGTAGGGTCAGGCACGCGAGCTGCCATTACTGGCCTCAACGTCCAACCAGGCCGGATGCTCCTCCGCTGGGCTCCAGGACCACCGAGGGAGCCATGTTCCTTCTTCTAGTGCTGCTCACGGGTGTTAGTGGGCTGCAGGCCGGCCAGAGTGAGTCCAGAGGTCCAAACCGCTTCTGGCTTCCGAGCCGCGGGGCAGGCTTCACCCACACTCACTCGCTTCGCTTTCCCCTTCCTCCCTCCTGGCTGCCAAACACTCCGTGGCGTGGGACGGTTTTCTTAACTGTAACATAGATAACAATGAATCCTAATCACTTTCCCTGTTACAATGTAAATGATAGTCTTGACTCAACAGAGCTGGAAAAAAAAAAAAAAAATCTGGTTTGGCAACTGCTGCCCTCTACAGGCTTTGCTTGACTTTTTTTTTTTAATTTTTTTCATACGTTTCCCCCACCTCCATTTTTTTTGACTGATAACTTTGTTTCTTTTTCCCTCCATTTATTTATTTATTAATTCACTTTACATCCTGATGGCAGCCCCCCCTCTCCTCCCAGTCCCCACTGACATACCCCTTCCCCCATTCTTCTGTCTCCTTCACAGAGAAGGGGAGAGGTCCCACGTGGGTAGCAACCTGCTTTGGCACATCCCCTCCCACTGAGACCAGATGAGGCAGCTCAGTTAGGGGAAAGGGGTCCCAAAAGTAGGCATCACAGAGGCACCTCCTCCAGTTGTTGGCGGGGATCCACATGAAGACCTAACTGCGCATCTACTAAATAACGTGCAGGAGGCCTAGGAGGGGTAGAGGGAGAGAGGAAACTGGGTAGGAGAGGGAATAGAGAGGGGAGCAGGGGTGGGGACCAGGAGTAGGGAGACCATATTTTTTCCTGTTCCCTAGGTCCTCTCTAGCTCCCTACCCAACCCATCTCTTGTCTCACTCAAAAACCTCCAAACAAAATCAAAACCAAAAAACCTAATAAGATAAAAAGTACCAAATTAAAACCAAAAAGCATACAAAACCAACCAACCCAACCAACCCAACCAACCAACCAAACAAACAAACATGGAGTCCATTTTACGCTGGTCAGCTTCTCCTTGGGCATGGGGGCTGTCCTGGAGAATGACATACCCCAGGGCCATTCCTTCGGAGAAAATGGATTTTTCTTTCCTGAATAACCACACCTCTTTCCTTCAGCATGGCAATCTCGGAATGAATCTATGTTTCTAAGCCTTCTACAACACTGTAGTTCGATAATTAAGCAGTTTAACTGCGGAGCTGAGAGGTGGGAGGACAGCAGAGAGAGGAGGGGAAGGTGAGAGGGAGAAGAGAATGAATTAGCAACAATTTAATAGAGAGTGGAAAAGGTAAAAGAAAAGATGTATCAATCACTCAAAGCAAATACTAACATAAAAAGATGCACAATTAGACTTAAAAATGGATATCAAAGCAGCTTCACGTATTTTTATTTTTAGACCCTCAGAAAACCATCTTGCATACAACGGTTCCTGAAAAGATCTCATCAATGGATGTGGAAACAGATCCTGAAAACCACGTAATAGCAACACCATCTCTAGTAGCTAGCGCATGTGAGGTTGCGCTTAGCTAGAGGTAGTGGGTGGAGCCCAGAAAAGCGCCACTGCAGCAGAGCATTGTGGGATAGAAACTTCAGGGATGGACCCTCACAGGTGCCGAAAAGGTGTCAAGTAACAGGCAATTCCTCCCCAGGATAGGAGTAGGGTGAGACCGTGATAAGGGGAAGCTGATACAGAAGGTGAGGTGAGGAGCAGGTTGTCTGTTGGGCACGGGGGTGGGTGGGGGGAGTACCGGACTAAGTCAGGAGATACCAGTTAACGAACACCAATTAAGTTTCTGCCTGGCACCGGTGCGAAGCCTAGTTCTCAGTTCAGAATCTTGAAGACAAAGTCCACATGGGAAGAAAAGCCAAAAGACCCTATTAATTTTTGCCATTCCCTTAAAACATAAAGCAGAGCAAACACATGAGAAAGCATGTGACTGACATTCAAAAAACATTCTTGTTACAGATTGCTTATCTTATTACAATAGCTAAAAAACCGTATTTCGTCCACCTTACAAAACAGTAAGTAATTATTTTGCCATTCCACATTTCAATTTTTTTTACTTTTATGAAAATTAATGTTTAAATACTAGAGTTCAAATGTATTAATGTCTATTGAATGTTGGCCATTAGACAAGGTCTTGTACATAAGAAGAGAATAAAACAAGGTCTACAGAGCATTTATAGCACAGGAAGAGATATTCCGATACTCTACCTCTAAGAAGTGGATGGTGATAAATGCCTAAGAAATGCTGCTCTTAGCAAGTCAGCGAAGGCTTTTGGCTTTTTTGGACTAGAAGTAAGTTGTAACTTGATAAAGGATGGAGAGAGAAGATTTTGGTAGAGTAAGTGGGGAATAAATTCTAGAAGACGTGTAAGGACAATGTGTAAGGTCAGGGTGCATACACGGCGCTCCCATGGGTCAGGTGACATGGAGCACACAGCGTGTGTCAGGTCATCAGGGAAGTTGATGGGGAGGAGCCATCACTTCCCGCGCTAGGAAGACAGATTCCGTAGACCTCAAGACAGAGTCAGCAGAGCTGGGAAACAGTGAGGGACCTCGGATGACTTGGCTGTTTCTCATGAAAATGGATAGGTTATTGTGGACTGTGTACTATGAACCAGGGAGATATTTGTAGGCGGAACAAGCACTTATGTCCAAGTTGGTATTTTCTACTAGAGAGGTATATAAGAGAATTCAAATCTCCGAGAATGCTGAACAGTTACACAGACTTAATAGCAAACGGTAGCCGTGTTATTAACGGAAAACATATACAGAAAGTGTTTCTAAACCTTGGGAGAGATCAGTGCTTTGGGGGCGAGGTGGGAAAGTGGAAGAGGAGGCTGGAGGAGCAGGGAGGCAGGACAAGAGGCAGAAGAGGAAGTGTAATAGCTAGAGACTGGAATGAGCGGTCGTTGGTACGTGGGCCATCAGTACAGTTAGGATCATAAGGTGCCCTGTGGATTTGAAAGACTGATGGTTTTAGACGTTTCCACAGAACCTTCAGGGTGGTTAAGAACCGAGAAAGTGGAGGATGTGTGTGTGTTTGTGTCTGTGTAGATGACACCTCTGATAAACAAAACAAAACAAAACACCAAACCCATTGACAATTAAAATGGGACAGAGCAGTGCTGGAGTATGACATCAAATGAAAATCATTTCTTGAAAACAACTTTCCTGATGGCACAGACTCACGTAGAGGCAGGGTTCTGTAGCTCAGTCCATGAGCAAGATGCTGTCTGTGGCACAGACTGTCTTTGAAATAAAGTCACCCACCTTGAGGAGAGGCGTGAGAGTGAGAGACATGGAGGATATGGATCATGGTTAGTAGGACTGGTGTCAGGTTCTTTAATGTGTACCGGGGTGGGAGATTATGAAAGAAATTTCTGACCATTGTTGTTAAGAACTTGGAGAAGGGCTTGAAGGTGGAACCAGCATTTCGGAGACTGGGACGGGAGGATTCCAGCAAGTGAGGGTTCAGTTGTGTCTACATAGCTGTATCAAGGACGAGGAAGAGGAGGAGGAGGAAGGGAAGGGGAAGAGGAGGGAGAAGAGGATAAGTGATGGGAAGAGTAATGCTGCAGCACAACAGTGGCTTGGACATACTTAGCTGATTGAACATAAATTTGTAGCAAGACCAAGAGAATTGTTTAAAATGGGTGTTAATCCTATATCCTAATTTTGAGATTCAAATGCAACATCTGAAGTCAGTGAATGACAAAGACGGAGATTTGAAAGGCCCTGGACATCAGAGCCTATATTATCTCTGAGTTATCTAATGTTTGAATTGCTCATTAACCTGCATTTTTTTTTCTATTCAAAAGGCTAATTTCAGCGACAAGAAAATATTTAGGGAATAAGATATAGCAAGTTGATAAGTATTCAGTTAATTTGTATATGAAGACTTACCTTTTACATTTGTTTCATTGGAAGATGTTTTAGAATTTTTCTTTTTGCATAGATTACTTATAAATCCAGCTGCAGTGGTTTATACCTATGACAAAGACGGTGTTAAACATTCTCAACCTTTGTCATCTCTGGTAAGCTTAAGTTTTATTCCCTACAGATTTGGTATTTGAACTTTCTTTTAAAAATAAACAATCTCTAATTACTTTAGTATTATTTGATACATTCTTTGGAATTGTATAGTCTGCTCTGATGCTATTTTCTGCTTGGTACAATTTTTTTTGGGGGGGAGTAATTGACTATCATACCAAACTATTAAGGTATGTAAGTATGAATGACGTGTCTTAGGTGTGTATTTAAGAATGACTTAACCATCTGTTTTCATTTGTGCGTTTTTTTTTCCAGAAAAATTGCTATTACAATGGATATGTTGCAGGTTTTCCAAATTCGCTTGTGTCACTCAGCATTTGCTTAGGACTCAGGTTGTATATTATTTAAAAGTATTATCGTAGCTAGGTTTCTAGTGCTGTGAGAAAGACCATGACAAAAAGCACCTTGGGATGAAAGAGTATGCCTCGTCTAATTCTTCTAGGCTAACAGTCCATCACTAAAAGAAAATCAGGGTAGGCACTTGGAAACAGCAGCTGAAGCAGAGGTCATGGAGGAATGCTGCTTACAGACTTACTTTCCATGGTTTGATGAGTTTGTTTTCTTATGCAACTCAGGACCACCTGTCCAGGGATGCCACCCACCGCCTGCAGTGGCCTGGGCCCTTCACATCAATCATTAATAAAGAAACTACAGGCTCGCCTATAGGCAGTCTGATGGAAGCGCTTTCTCAACCGAAGTTTCTCTTCCCAGATAACTCTAGCTTGTGTTGAACGGACAGCCAAGCAACTGGCACAGAGACTAAATTTGCCAGCAATTTTATGTGTCTTGTTACTCTATGACTAATCCTGCATGTGCCCTTTCTCATTCTCTATTTACCTTTATTTTTCAACTCTTTTGGAAATGAACCCAAATTGCTAAGGAAATAGTCTGTCCCTGGGGAGGGGCCGTGTATGGAGTCTCATGGGATCTAGCGGTTGAGGCTGTGGTCTGTTCTGAGTGTGGGGAGCACTAATCAATACCTCCAAACTTCTCTAGTTCCCACCAATGCTGTTTTTGATTTCCTAGAATAAATGAGAATTCTTGAGGGTAATAGAGACTTTTGGTTATTGGCCACTCTTAGGCATGAATTTCCTCCAGTTCATCTACCGTAATAATTTAAGGCATCAGAGAAAAGTCAGGCGTATCCTAGATAAGGGACCTGTCTTAGTCAGGATCTCCATTGCTGTGATATCACACCATGACCAGGACAACCTGGGGGGGAGGGGGTTTGTTTCATCTTGTAGTTTCTAAGTCTATCACATAGGGAAGACAGGTCAGGAACTGAGAGGTGGTAACCGTAGAGGAGGGTTGTTTCCTGTGGCTTCCTCAGGTCGGGATGCTTTCTTCTGTGATCCAGGAGCACCCAGGGTCAGCAATGCTCACAATGGGATGGACCCTCCCTCATCAATCATTAATCAAGAAAAGACGTCACTGACTTGCCTACAGGCCAATCTGATGGAGGCATTTTCTCAATTAAGATCCCCTCCTTTAAAAGATATGTCTAAGTTTGTGTCAAGTTAACAGAAACCAAGCAGCTCAGGACCCCCAAGACTAAGAAAAGAGTACCCACAGATTCCACAGACTAGTACAGAAAGCTAATACATTAATATACCAGGGAGGAATATTAATTGTTTAGGAATGCCCATCCATGCCTTCTGATCTTTTTAATGTTCATAATAGACAGGCATATGCCCCCCCCCCCCCAGTTCAGTGATCTAGTTCTGCAATAATCTTGAAGAAAATACAGGTAAAATAGGTAAACAGAGATGGTTTTAGACTGAAGAAAACCCTGGACAAACTTTGTCATTAGAATACTATAGATTTGGTGGAATCATTTTAGCCATTCTTTGGTCGCTCTAACTTCCAGGGGGACGATACAATTCCAAAATGTCTCCTACGGAATCGAACCTGTGGAAGCCATGTCAGGATTTGTGCACTTGATCTATGAGAACACAAACAAGGGCACGCCTTTCTTAGCAGAGAACCAGACTTATGGGTGGTATAACAAATCGGAGGATCACTTCCAGAGCAACTTGAAGGTGAGTGGGTCTCTCTTTCAACTCATTTAGTAAGATTCTGTGAAGTGGAAAAAAAATGTGTTTGAACTACACCCTAACATGGTTTTGCTTCCTAAGTGAGGGTCCTGTGTCATCTCTTAGCAGCTAGAGGATTTACAGCCGAAATTTGACCAAGTTTCATAAACGCTTTGAATGTAGAACTGAAAGCGACTGGACAGCTTCAATGTCTGTGCTTTTAGCTAATTAACAGAGAACATTCCCCAGTTACCAGGTCCTCTAGATGAAAGTATTAACTCTTTCGTGACTACTCCAAAAGGGGGGAAAAAAGACCCAGATAATTTCAATGGCTTACATAAGATAAAAGAGTAATGAACTTCCTGTTAGCAGAGATCCATAAACTGGCATGCACCCCTGGCCCCAGTGACTGCAGTGACACACAACTTTGGCAGGATTTCTCTGAAGTACAAGGTTAGCTAAAAGCAGCTTCCTCACCCTCGTTAGCAAAAACATCTCCCTACATGGATCATTTGAAATTATCAGAAGCATTAAGAAAAACAAGGCTTTTGTTATAAACCTAGAATTTTTTAAATTAAATTTTTATTTTTTTATATTAATTACAGTTTATTCACTTTGTATCCCAGCTGTAGCCCTCTCCCTCATTCCCTCCCAGCCCCACCCTCCCTTCCTCTTCTCCTCCATGCCCCTCTCCAAGTCCACTGATAGGTGGGGTCCTCTTCCCTTTCCATTTGACCCTAGCTTATCAGGTCTCATCAGGAATGGCTGCACTGTCTTCCTCTGTGGCCTAGTAAGGCTGCGCCCCCATCAGGAGGTGGGGTCAAAGAGCTAGCCACTGAGTTCATGTCAGATATATTTGCTGTTCCCCTTACTAGGGAACCTACTTGAATACTGAGCTGCCATGGGCTACATCTGAACAGGGGTTCTAGGATAAACCTAGAATTTTATTTCAAGTATTACAAAATAAAGGTCCCTGAGTTCTCATCCAGCTTGAGACATCTAACTGAAAGTTCTTGCTAACACAGCACTTCAGTGCTGGGAGGTCCTCTGGTACCCAAGTCGTGTGCTCGAGAACAGCCTTATGGCGCACAGTAGCAGACATCTTTCACCTTATTTATGAATATAATTTTAATAGAAGGTAACATCTGAAAACGTTTCTCAGGACTCACGTCACATGTTTTTCAGAAAACCGAATTCATCAAGCTATACCCACGAGTCATTGAGATGGACATTGTCGTGGATAAAAAACTGGTGCGTCCTGTTCTTCGTATGTCTTGTTCATTTTTGACGGTTTCCCAGATGGCCGCAGTGTGTTGTGACCCTGTCTGCCTTCATCAGCCTGTCTTATCCTCTCTCCACTTCTCTTGGCCACCTTCTTCTTCCTGTGCCAGCGGGCATGTCTCGCCTGACAGGTCCGTACGGTAGAACTCGAGAGTCCACAGCTGGGTAAGGACATTGAAGACGTTCCTCTCTTAGGAGCCTAAATGGCTCCTTCTGACTCCGTGAAGACTAGCTGGGAGAGCAGGAACTTCCATTCAGTTCCGGGCTGTGTTTTGTATCTGAAGTATGTGGTCTTCTCAGCAGTAGAGTTTTAGTACCCATTTCTTATAGGCAGTTAAGACAAATGACGATCATCTGTATTGTTTTGGGGACCTTTGGCATCAGAGGTATCCAGTACTTACCACTGGAACTTTAGTCCTGAAACCCATCACTCCTAGGAGCAGCAGCCCACACTAGCAAGTTTCCTCTGTTCACTCTCTCCTAAAATGATAATGTTTAGTTAGTTTACAAAATAGTAATTTTTTTATATGCCCTTAAAAGCATCCTTCGTTTGGGTTGCCTCTCTCCTCCTCCCTCCCATTCCTCTACCCATTTAAAATCTTTCTGTTCCTAGTATTCCTGCTGTCTGCTTTCATATCATGTGTGTTTTTACTATCACTCCCTGCCCACAAGGCTTCTTTTGGGGTTTCCCCACCCATGGCTCCTCTCTTGTTTCCTGTCTTCTGTAGACGTGAATGCCTGCAGCCGATGAGCATTTCTGCCACGGATTTCTACCAGCCACAGTGGTGTTTTGTCTGGCTTCCTCAGCTACTGTGAACTGGTGTGCATAGCTGTTGATGGAGACAGGATGGATGGAGCCACCATGGCACCATCTTTCTCCTGGTCAACAGTGTATTAAGTGATGTTAAAATTCATATTACTGGATATTTTAAAGCAAACATTTACTTTGTCATTATCAGTTTTCTGGATTTCGATTAGAATGCAGTCTTATTGCTTATTCAGAGTATAGTACATTTGTATGTTTAAATGCATATGCTTGTTAATTTAGATTCATTTTTCAATAAACATTTTTTTTTTCAGTTTGATTACTTGGGCTCTGACACTAAAGTTGTGATACAGAAAATTCCTCAGGTCTTCAGCCTTGTTAACACTGTGAGTTTCCAAAAGCATATTTGTTTATATAATTTATAGAAATATAGCTGTGAATCAATGAACGTCATATTTTGCTGAGCTCTTGGAGACTCTCTGTAACCCCAAATACCATGCTAACTATGGTTTTAGGTGATGTTCAAAATTGTATAAACAGTCTCCTGTATCTCTTCTCTTTAGATGCTCTCAAAGTTAAAAGTGAGTGTTCTAATACAGTCCATTGAAATCTGGTCTAAGGAAAACAGAATTCCTCCCCGAGTGGCACCTCAGAACATACTGATTGAGTTTTTGTTTTGGAAAATAAATCAAAAATCACAACACATTTCATACTTACTGGCGTAAGCACATAATTCTATATCTACTAACATTGAAGGAATAACCCAAATGGCATATTTAATTATGAAAGATACACATTTACTTTGCATGCGCTGTTTTCAAATTTCTTAGGTCTGATGAGTGTGAAAAATGGAAGCTATATTGTCTTTCTCATTTAGGACTAATGAGAGGCAAAATGTTCTAAACAACACAAAGATGGGATGTGTTGGTAGCTGCCTGCAGCTACTATTTTGGAGGTGGTGGCTCCGTTTTGCCATCACAAGACAAAATCCTCAGCGAAAGTAGAAAATAAATCAGACAGCATTGGTTTACAAAAGTCTGTTACCTGTTATCAAATATATACGATCCTGTTTTTTGATCTAATCAATTAATCACCTATTTAATATTTTTGTTTTCTAATAAAGATGTGTTTACTGTTCCTCATAGATGATTAACAAGGCCTCAGAATGGAAGGTTTAGGGATTTCTAGTTAAATAGATACTCAAAATTTTCTATAAACAGACAGAGTATGTGGAATCAGACTGAAAGCTACCATTGCTAGTGCAATGGCATTTTCAATGGATGATTTAAATATTGAATTGACGTATTGAAATCGTCTCAGTGTTGAGGACTTGGGAAATGTGTTTAGTACAGCCCTGAGTAACGTAGAGCTTAGACTATAGTAAATGTTTGATACTATTTGATCCTCTGGAAATGACTGACATTACGAATACTGCTTTTCCATCTCCTCCTAATGGCTCTGTAGCTTTGAGGAGCACCCTGCTTCCATTGGAGCGCTGTATCCAGGGCATCTGTGCACACTGGAGCATGATGTTGCTGTCGCCCTGGTATGTAACTGCTGTCTGTTCCCACCCCCTTTTTCCCATGTTTCAAAAATTCCTAAATATTTTTATAGAAAATGATTTATCTATTTGTTTGTTTATCTCTCATATAATAATTCTGACTGTAGCCTCCCCCCCTCCATTCCTCCTTGTCCCCCCTGCTGCAGATCCACCCCCACCCTTCCACCTCTCCAATCCCCACTCTCATCCCTCCTCCTCCCCCTAGGAAAGAGCAGGGCCTCCAGGGACATCAAACGAATGCAGCACAAGTTACAGGAAGACTAGGCACATACTTTCACATCAAGGCTGGGCATGGGAACCCGTTATGAGGAAAGGACTTCTGAGAGCAGGAGTCACCGCCAAAACACAAAGCCAACAACCAAAACACACATGCAGAGCACCTAGGGCAGACCCGTGCGGGCTCCAGACTGCAGAGTCAGCCCCTACGAGCCCTGCTTAGTTGACTGTGTGGGCCATGCCCTCTTGGTGTCTCTGACCCTTCTGGCTTCTACAGTTCCTCTTCTCCCTTTTCTGCAGGGTTCCCCAAGCTCTGTAGGGAGGACCCCAATGGAGACTTTTAACCTAAGCTCTCTCTAGGAGAAGGAAATTTTTTTCTCATCTTTTTTTTTAATAACTTTTCTGTTATAGTTAATTATCTCAACCTAAACTGTGTGCCACTGCTTTAAAAACATGAAAACATGATGCTGTTTGCCTTGGTGGATTGTTTTTTTTTTTTTTTTTTTTTTGAGACAGGGTTTCTCTGTGTAGCCCTGGCTGTCCTGGACTCACTTTGTAGACCAGGCTGGCCTTGAACTCACAGAGATCCTCCTGCCTCTGCCTCTTGAGTGCTGGGTTTACAAGTGTGTGCCTACATGCCTAGCCCACAGTATTTTCTAATTTCCCCAACACAGCTTCCGTTTTATATGAATGACCCCTGTGTGTCTGAGCATGCCTTTACTTCGGCTGTGGATTGGGGGCTCATTTCCTGGGACACTCTGGTTTGCAAGTACTGGGGCTTTTTTTCTAAAGTCTCTTTTAGAGCCAGAATTCCTGGCTTCTGTCACTGGCTGCTGCTGCTGCTGCTGCTGCTTTTCTCTTTTAATTTCTTACTTCTCAATGGGTTTTCTTTGTATCTTCCTTGGGTAAAATTTTTGGAACAGTAATTTTTCCCTTAACTGAAGGAAAAGTTCAGCTGCTTTTCTTCTTTGTGTCTGAGGTTTTTTCAACAAGGGAATCCATTCTCTCTTCCTCAGATGTGGGAGGATGTGGCACCCGTCTATTCCTTTGCTCTCCAATCTCTTTAGTCATCTGATACTCGTCACAGACGGGGCTACCATGACTTTCCCTTTCGTGGTTTGACCTAAGGTCTTCATTTTGATCAGGGGGCGTCGTCATGGGGGAACTACAGGATCTTTGAGAGCTGTAGAATGTGAACTATGTGAACTATGTTCTGTTTTAGTCATTTTCTTTTGAGTTCTCCCTCTCTCTATTATTATTATTATTAATTTGTCTGTAAGTTTTAGCCATTGCACTAGGTATAACAGGACACAGTGATCTGACTTTTACTTCCACAATGAATGCCAGTGTCAAGGGCCTCACGCTGTTGGCCATTTGCATGCCTTAAAGAAGTGTCAGTTTGGATATCAGCACGCCTGCATTTTTGTCATGTATTAATTATTTTTCCATTAGATTATGAGAGTTCCCTACACACTAGAAATTAACACTTTAGGAGATACATACTCTTCAAACTTCCTTCTCACAGGTTTGATTTGCTGATTGATTCATTTGCTGTAAAAAAGTGATTTAGTGTAAGGGCTTTAATCTGACTTTTTTTTTTTTCTTTTTTTTTACTCAGTTGTCTTAGCTTTTGGCATCTTGGTCAAGAAAAACTCACAAAGGCCACAGTCAAAAAACCTTCACATTCCCGATCCCAGGATGCTATTGTTAGTTCTGTAAATCATTTTATGTTGGCTTTTGTGGATGGTGAATATCTTCGGTATTCACAATATACTTCATTGACGACACTGCTCTTTTTTTCACTGTGTTATCTTGCCATTTTTGGAAAAAAAAACCAACAACTTATGTGCTGGTTTCATGTGGGAACCTTTCGCTAAGTTCTGTTAGTCTGTATGTTTGGTTTTCAATAAATCCCATATAGCTTTGAATTATAATTTGAATTAAATAAAGAAATGGGGGTGGTAGCAATCTTGTTCTTCATGCTTAAAAAGCTGGGGCTAGTGGGTCTTTTGTGATAGTGTACAAATTTTAGAATTCATTCTTACTCATGTGTAGAATATAATTGGGACCTTAAGAACCTGTATAACTTTAGATAACGTGGATATTCTAACCATTTATGCTCTTCTAATGGCTGATATTAAGTATCTTTCTGGCTATTTGTGTCATCTTTATTTTGTTTAATCTGCATTTTGAGGTGTATTAAGCCTCTGCCTGAGCATTTTATGTTAGTTATGAAAAACAACGAATATCATTGTTTTTCTGCTGTTTTTTTTTTAAACCTGTGTTACTATTGTAAATGTTACTGAACTGTATGAGGTAGTTCTAGTTGCTTCAAGTGCATTTGTGTACCCGAACACCCTATCAGTGACCTTCTTCTTTTCTCCTGTCAGAGTGTTCTTTTCCTTTCTTGACCAATTGCTCTCTCTAGACTTTCAGTGCTATACACTGAAGCAAGCAGTGAGAGCAGGTATCCCTTCCTTGTACGAAATCCTAGAGGGCAGGCTCTGCTTACGATATTAACAGCATCAACACGCACATCTGTTGACGAATATTCAACTCTTATCACCCTTCTTTCTGTCCTCACAGATACAAATTGGACACCACAGCTAGCAGATATGATACATAAGAGTTTATGATTAAATTTAAAACATTCAGACAAACATGATACTTTAAACAAAATTATAACACTCACTTTATAAACATGCATTGACACCTGTCCAGTCTTTTAAAATTAGCTTGTGGGCAAAGAGTGCCCTCTGTTGTTGCTGTCAAAATCCAAGCTCAGGAACCCAGCAGTGGTCACAGTGCAGGAACTATTTTTCCCACTTCATGCATGGAGGCCCATTCAGCAGTGGCCCTCCTTCCCCACACAGCCCACTCTTCTCTTAGTGTGGTCGAGACAGAGAGTCCAAGAAGGCAGCCTTTGCACAAGCAATCGTAAACGATCCCCCATACTGCTGCTCTATTGGACGCACCAAAAGAGGTCAAAGCTAGCTTCTTTTCAACAGAAGGGCATCACAGAGGACATCAGTACCAGGAAATCTGGGTTACTGGGACTCATTGAGGAGAGAAGATTTGATTATTAAATAGAAGATTAAAGACATAGACGGTGTTAAAAGTAGCTCAAAGAAGCCATAAAACACGCGCTTTCCACGCGTTAGCTTTGTGAAGGTAGCTTGTGCTCTCACCGAATGATAGTATTTTGAGTCACCCATGTTCAGCAAGCTGTCGGTTAAAACATCTCTACAACTCTACCACAGTTCCGACCACGCAGGTGTCTGGAATGTGTAAACGGATTATCTCTTGGGTGCGGTCAGTGTCGCTCTGTTAACTTGTTTCCCCCTTCTGTTCGCGTTTAGTACCCGAAAGGTTTATCGTTAGAGTCCTACAGCGTCATTGTCACGCAGCTGCTGAGCCTTGGCATGGGACTCATGTATGACAACCCTGACACTTGTCACTGTACAGGAGACGTTTGCCTCATGATGCCCACAGCAATGTAAGGCAGCCCTCTTTATTATTATTATTATTATTATTATTATTGCTTATTGCTATTTTTTTGCTTTTGGCTAGCTTTCTATTTATGTTAACTTTAAATTAATTGACATTGCCTTTTTATATATTTTGAGGAGCTTTCATGCTGTTCTCACATGGATCTCAAACCCCATTCACTGTGTGTCTGTGCCCTTGGGGGCCCCACCTGAACTCATCTTTTGTCTTGTCTCTCAGTGCTTAGTTTATCCCTTTTGGCATATAACGTTGAAATTTTGGTTCATGGGTATATTGTACATTGATCAACTCTGAATAATGGGCATATCTATAGCTTTCCATTTTATTTCTTTACCGTGGTGACATTCAAAACCATCCTAATTGTTTTGAGATTAATAATCTGTGAATGCTAATCACTGTGCGGTGTCCAAAGGGCAGAGCTTATTTCTTCCCTCAGTCTTTCATACTAACCTCTCTCCTGGTTCCCTCTCCATGTTTTCCCTGGTGTCTGGCAACAACTATTCCACTGTCAGCTTCTATGGGCTCAATATTTTAAATCCTACTTTTGAGTGAAATAATGTGACATTTTTCTCCCTGTCCCTAAATTCTTTCACTTAACTTAATGTCCTCCAAGTCCGGCCATGTTGTTGAGAGTGAGAGGGTCATATACTTTTTATGGCTGAACAGTTGCAAAAATGCACATTTTTATCTCCTCATTTTGTGATGGACATTTGGGTTGATCCCATGTCATGGTATTTGTGAAGAGTGATGCAGTAACTGTGAGAACATAGGTGTTTGTCCCTTTGATATCTGATCCATCTCCTTTGTTTATAGACATGGCAAGCTTCCTGGATCTCTCAGTAGGTTTTTATTTTTTGCGCTTTTGAGACAGTGTCACTCATATATAATAATTGTTGTAGGTTATATTTCTGTCACAGTATGTAAGCAAAGTTCTCATTGCTTTCTTTTGCTGGTGGTACCCACCTTTTATTTTCTATTTGATTCTGGGGAGCAGGGAGCCTGCCTGAGCTATCATTTCCTATTGAGTTCTGTAGTTCTAAAGTCATGAATCCCAAGTCACTGTCCTTTGAGGGAAGTTGGATAGAAAATGCCCAGGTCCTATGTGGTTCTTTTGGTTCTAGGAGTTGGTTTCTGGTAACTCATATCTCAGCTTTGCACACTTCTCACTTTATTTTATGCTTTTTAATTTAGATGTAGTAAGGAGAAGCAGAAATGATAATTACATGACATTTGTCTTGATCTATGTTTAACTGATTTTTATTTGAAGATGTTTAAATCTTCAAGTTAATATGCTTATTCTGGTGTGTATAAAAAGAATATAAGATAGAATTTAGTAACTTAAAAATATACTGAAGATTAAGGCTGAACATTTGAAGTTCGATTTTTTTGGAATTAGGAAGCTTATAAATAGCAGTTCCTGTACTTAAAGATTCTAAAATTAAAGGAGTACACATGTACACACACACACACACACACACACACACACACACACACGTAAGAGACCTTAGCATCTATGATATTGCTATCTTGATAGTAGAAGTTGGAAACCTTGGATTAGCACTTTGCATGTGCTGAGGGATCTCCTGCACCAGGTTGTGCATGAGGACAGCATGTGACCATATATATATATATATATATATATATATATATATATATATATATATATTTGAATGGTATCATTGTTTTTCACTGTTTTGGGTAGAATTTTTAAAGCATAAAAAAAAATTACCTTAGCAATCCAATCACTGTGTATAAAATTGTGCTTAATGTTCCCTGTGAAGGATGGTGTTCTCAAAATATTTTGTTAAAGCACTGCATTATGGGACCTGGAATAGAAAACAGCAGCTTTGATCATGTACACATTGTTGTATTCTAGATATTCTGAGGGTGTGAAGGATTTCAGTACTTGTAGCTTGGATGACTTTAAATATCTATTATCAAGCAAAGACCTCTCCTGTCTCAAGGACGTGCCTATGGAAAGAGCTGTTAAAAAGAGGCCAAGGCGAATTTGTGGCAATGGGATAGTGGAAGGCAGTGAACAGTGTGACTGTGGCACTTTGAAGGTTGGTAGTACTTTTTTTCTTTTTTAATTTTCTCAGTTTTTTTTTAATGTGTAGTAGTAAGGAAATCAGAAAGAACTTTGTCTTTTAGTAAAATTGATTTGAAATAGAATTTTTTCCTTTTGTGAACCTAAAATCTCCAGTCTCCTAAATCTCCTTAGGAAGTTAGCATATTTGTTCTCTGAATGCCTTTAAGTACTGCCTCCTGTCATTATTTATTGCCTGTGTCTGCTGGAAAATGACTACAAAACTCTCCCAGGTCTCAGCACCATCTGCTAGTCACCACGCACAGTAACAAGACACTGAAAGGCAGCACAGAGTGAAGGCGTTCTTTTAAAAAACTATTTTATTTCCGCTTCTTATATCTCTTTCTCCCTTCTCCACCCCAATCCCTTCCAACACCCCAGTACCTGGTAGGAGAGAAAGGTTAGTGGGGAGAGGGGGTGGAGTTCTCTTTAGCTACTTCCTGCTGGTTAGGGTCCTTGGGTTCCTTGGGGCAAGTCCAATCTTCCTTTCAGGAGATGATCTTAATTTCTTCTCACCCAACTGCAGCAACAGCAGCCAAAGCAACAGGCGGGGAGTGCCAGCAGCCGCCTTCTTTCTCAGAGCTGTCTCAGCACTCTCTGGCATTGATTTCCTCCCCAGAGTCCTCAGATTAAAACTATCTGCAGCTGGCAAAGAGCCCCTCTCAGAGCCCGCACGAGGCAAACAGTTTGCTGCTGTGGACAATCCGAATCAGTCCCATATCCCACACCTGGGATGAAAACAAAAACAATAACACAAACCACAACTTCCACAACAAGGGAGACTGTGTATAATAAGACAGTAGGATACATTCCTGCCTAGCAAATGGAGAAAATCATTCTGTGGACATGTGTTCTTAATTAAAATATTCCCAAATCAAATCTGTCAGTTATAGAAGATAACTGTATAGTATAAAAATAAGATCAAAGACCTCAGCAGGTTTTGTTGCCTGTTAGAGGAAGGGTTGAATATGAAAGATTTCATGAAGCAGCATCCCTGTCAGATCTAGAAGACACTAGCCGGCACCCAGCCTCTCTTGTTCTCACAAGCTTTCTGCCACCCCTTTCACAATGTTCCCTGAGCCTTAGGTGTAGGAGTTAACTTTGCAGACAATACCAACCAGGGTCGGGCACCCCATATGCATCCACTCTGTGTTCTGACCAGTTGTCTGTAATAAGCTCTCTTTACTCCCTCATAAGTTATCCAATCCCTAGTAGCCAGCCTTAAACACATATTATACAGGAACAGCACAGAGTGGGCTCAAAATAGGTTTTATATGCATATACTTGTGCTAAGAATTAGAGAAGAGATCATGAGTTTGAGAGACAATTGGAGGGAAAACAAGAGGAATTAGGAGAAGAGAAGAGTGGAAATGATGTCAATACAGAACTCATGTAGGAAATAGCCCACCCCCAATAAAAAATTACACACACACACACACACACACACACACACAGAACAACTTTTCAACCAAGCCAATCAGAGACCACTGAACAGCAGCAGCAACTCTGTTGAGATCAGAGGCTCAGTCTAATTTTGGAGTCGGCATAAGAAACGGCCACCTACATGGTGGGAGGGGTCTCTCTGTGCTGAGGATACCTGCCATCTTGATTACAGATAATCCTGTACCGCACAGTCCACTCACTATCATCCAAGCGGTTGCTGTGCTGTGCTGCCTTCAAATCAGCTCCACCCCTGACACCCTACCATTGTTGAGCTACAGTACTGGATGTTGGACATTTACCCACCAAGGGCTATGGCTTCCTGCCTCTGGGGACAGGCTACCTGGGAAGTGCTCAGCTTCCCCGCTCCACATGCTGCTTTGCCTTGTGACCAGATCTAGGCAGAAGAGAAGTAACTGTGTCCCCTGGTACTCTTTCCAAGGGGATAGCAAGATTTTGTTTCAGTAGTCGCCTGATGGGGTGAGCAGCCACTGCGCCCAGCCTCCGCGTACATAGACAAGTGTTAACAAATCTGAGCCCCTGAGATGCCTCACGTCTCTGAAGAGCAGAGTCACCGATCTTCCCCTAGCTCAGTCTCAAGTTCCATTTTATGGTTCCTGAGCGCTCAGGCGACTCGGGGCTCTGCAGAGCCCAGGCTCCCACTGTTCTCCGCCATGTCAAGGTCTTCTCACTCCACAGTGCTCCGGGCTTTGCTGCTGTGCGGCCTGGATTCTGCCCGAGCTCTTCTCCCCGGGGCACGTGTCTGAAATGTCCCTGCCTTTTCATGAGGATCAGAATCACCGAATGTCCCAGCCCAGACCACTAAGGGGCCAGAGACACGAACTGGGGTATGGGGGTTTGACCACAGTTCTAGGAAAGGTGGGAGACCCGTATCACCTATGCCTGAGCGACAACCCCACACAACAGCTTCAACCACAGATGAGCTCAACCGGAAGAAAGAATCTTTGAACTTGAGGACAGGGCTTCCAAAAATAATCTAGTCAGAGGACAGGGGAAGGAAAAGAAAAAGTAAAAGGATAAAGAAACACTTTGGGCTTGTACGAACGACACCATTAAGTGCAGAAACTCCTGTTATGGGATTTTCCAGAAGAGAAAAAAAAATAAGAAAAAATATAAAAAGCATATTAAAAAAACCCCAATTACTTAAAACTCCCCAAGTTTGGGGAGAAGATTCACGAGTCCTAATATTTTCTCAAATAGTCTAAGCCAATGCTTCTCAACCTTCCTAATGCTGTGACCCTTTAATCCAGTTCCTCATGTTATGGTGACTCTCAAGCATAAGATTATTTCATCGCCACTTGGTGACTGTAATTCTGCTACTGTTAGGAATCAGAATATAAATACCTGATGTGCAATCACCATGGCGTTTGCCATCCACAGATTGAGAACTGGTGGTCTAGGTCATGAGATGGTTTTAACCTAATGAGGTTGCTACCAAAACTGCCTAAAGTGGAAGGTAATTTTAAGGCAAATGAACATACAAAGAGATGATTACGGGGCTCTAAGTGCATTTTTTTCCTGTTAATATCTTTTAAAACAGAAGAGAGTGGGATTACATATTCAAAGTACTGAGAGAAGTTAGGAAGAAAGACACCCGTGTTTAAAGAGGCTTGTGTTTAGGAAGTCAACCCTTCAGAAATTAAAAACAAACCAACAAACAAACATAAAACCAAAACTCCAAGACAAGTAGAAGTTGAGGGAGTTCATCCCAATACTTCTAATAAAATCTCAGTAGTCTTCTCAGCTATAAATAATAACCAGCCATATTTTGCCTACAGAATCTTCCTTTTACAGTTAAGAAAACACACACACACACACACACACACACACACACACACAAACTATTAACGGTGTTCCATTATGAATCTTGGAAAATTCACAAATATAAAAAGCCAGCAGATGCCCTGGAGTAACTAACGGGTCAATGAAGAAATAAAAATTAAAAAAAAAAAAAAGAATAGAAGGTCTACCCGAGGAAGGAGAAAAATGGGTGCTTCCTGCTTCTTCCGCCTGCCCGCTGTTATCCTTTGCTGGTGAACACATCAACAATGCCGCACCACCGCTGCCACGTCAGCAGAGCCCAGCTTCACCATGGGCTGAAGAAGAGGACCCTCCGCAGGTCCTCCGGGCTGTCAGCCCCTGGTGAGCACTGCTGAGGATGTGTGACAGGGTCGTGAGTGCTCATCATGAAGTACCTGAGACACTCCACTGTCCACCCACACAAGCCGCTTTCTCACCCCGAAAGCCACCCTAGCGCTTTGCATACACATCCGTCTGTGGTTAGATATCATGCAGTTTTGTGACTCAACTATGGTTTGCTGAACGTTTCCAAGGTGGACATTTCACCTCATTTTTGGAATATTAACAGCTGTTGAGCAGTAGTCATTAAACTAACCCTCTTCGTTATCACCCGTATGATAATCAACAAAGCCATAAATAGGCCCTTTTCGAAGCAGCTCTCTTTCTGTAGACACTGCAGGGTGAAAAATGCAACATAATTGAATAAAGTGAGGACGTCATGAGCAGATCAGGCATAGGACAGTGTTTCTCGGACAGTTTATAATGGACATCAACAACTTCAAGGGCATAGTTCAAAGGAAGACCATTTCAAAACCAATGTCTCTGAGAAGAAAATGCAGCAGGAACATGAATAAATGTTAGCATGTTAAATCAGGCTTTAATTCAGGGAGGTTTAATATTTACTAATCAGCCTCACTACAGTTAAAGAAATTATGTACTGTACAACCCAATACATGTCTTAAAGTTGCTAGGAAAAATTTATGAGTCCACTGTCAACAGATGCTTTCCTGATGGTGGCAGTGCCTGTGTGCCTCCCCGTGACATGAGCTACTGGCCACGTGTGGATAGAGAATCACCATGCTTCTAGTGGCAATCCAAGTGGCTCCATTCCAAGTGGCTAGGGATTGCCCACCTAGTGGGCAGCTCTAGAGTTTCCAGTTTTCTTTCTTTCTTTCTTCCTGAGGAACCAAAGCAGAGGAGTCAAGCAAAGGTCCACACGTAGTGGGCTCCCTGCCTGAGCGGAGCTGAGGCTGTTCAGTGTTGGGATTTACGTGTTAACAGTAGCGACAGACGGAGCTTGACACAAGCCCTAGAATATCGAAAGGTTAAAGAGCCCAAGAAATGCTTTCCCCGGGTGGTTTGGGTGGTTTCATGGTGGTCCACAGGCTTCCACGGACTGCTTCCATACCTTTCCTGGAGAATGGGGTTATTGAGATGGCTCATAAGATTGTGTGTTGGGGCTTTGCTTGGTGTGGGCCAACCACATCGGACTCAGTAAGATCTCGTCTTTCTTTGCAGAACTGCACTCACAAGGGGTGCTGTGACCCCATGTCGTGCCGACTAAAGCCCTTTGCCATATGTGGCTCTGGGGAGTGCTGCCGTCAGGACTGCACGGTAAGAGGGGATCAGAGTTCAACAACCCCTTCCCCTCCCCCCCGGTGATTATTTTCTTGAGGCAAAATAAATAGCTCAAAGGGAGGGAAAGCAACAGCATCACTCTTAGCTGAGAACTCTATGATAGGTCTCATGCAGCCGTCTCCATTCCATACCTGGCCCCATTCAATCATAGATCACTTCCCGTGTTCTTTTGTGTGCTATGTCTTCCGTTTTTTTTTTTCTTCTGAGTTGGCTTTCTGAAGTTTTCTCTATGATCTCCAACATTTCTGTACCACCAACATGTAGCCCTGACCATTTTTCTCATTCCCTTTTTCTGGGTGTAGCTTATATGAGGGCAATTATAAATTATAAAGTAGATAAGTTATTTGTATTGGTTGAACTCAGTTTACCGTCTTCTGGGAAGGCCCTTTGCTTTCCTGTACCCATGCAGTTCATGTCACATGTGTCCACTTTCTCAGTATTAAAACTCTTCAGAGACAGCTCCCGTAATGTTTACGTATTAAGAAAAAAGGATGAAGAAAGTAAACAGCATAAAACAAAGACTGAGGCAAATGATGCTGTTAGAAGCCAGTGAGTAAGGGATTGTATCAGTCATGGTCATTTAGAGAAATAGTAAAACACAGAGACACACACCCACACACCCACACACCCACACATTGGTGCCTGGTTTAACAACCACCTGACACAGGCTAGAGTTATCTGAAAGGAAGAAACCTTAATTGAGAAAATGCCTCCATAAGATCAGCGTGTAGGACATTTTCTTGTTCGTGATTTGATGGGGAAGACCCCATTTGGTCCAGGTTCCATACTACTATGATATCTGCTTTAAGTAAAACAAACATATACCCCTTATCAGAGGAAAAAACAACACCAACAACCAAAAAAACCCCCCAAAAACCCTACAAGACATTTATGAAAGACAAGAAGGTCTAACGGAGACAATTCATCAAGAGGATATAAAATTGTGAGTACTTATGTATCCAACACCTGGACACACAGTCCCACAGGCAATGACAACAGATATGAAGGGAAAGACAGACCAATTCGAAAACAGGACACTCAACGTTCTGCACTCAGCAATGGCTGAATCACGTTGCTCAGACGGTGCGTAAGACAAGTTTCATTATGACGCCCTTCCATGTAAGAAGAGTGGCTCCCCTCCCGTCAGGTCCTGTGATAGGACAGATGAACAGCCTCTGCCAGCCAAATGTCATGGCAGAGCTTTCCTCTGAGATGCGGTGTCATCCAGGAAAAACACTGCAAGACTGGAGAGGTGAAATCTATTTAGGGGCTTGAGTCTTGTAAAACCAACTCTGGAACTCATGGAGCTCAGTTCTGCGCCCACACAGAGACCAGTAACACCCCTTCTTGTTCATCTCCTTTGGAAATCTGCAGAAACTGCAGTGAGTGCTCTGTTCGGGCAAGCCATGGCGTGTCTACAGCCATACCCACAGTGGCACAGTCGCTGACGTCCTGTTACCTACCGGAAATAGCAAGCATTCTCATATGAAACTACATTGAGCGAAGGCCAGGTCCTCCTTCTTGATAACATTGTTTGCTATCTAGTTCAGTGTGCTTACTCTATCCTTAGCACATTGGTCCTTGGAAGGATGTTCTGAAGCTCTGTTATTCTCTGTATTAATGCTCTCACATTTGCGGTGCTATTATTACTATTGCGCTGTATTCTTCTTCTTATCATTACATTGTACTACTGAACAACTTCAAAATAAGCTTCTCATATACAATAACATTTCTTATTTCCTGATATCACCACTTCTCATTTTTATTATTAATGCTAGGACGATATAACAGCATGGTACATTGCGCATTATTACTTTACTTTCATCACATTTAGCTCCAACAGCCTTTATATAAAAAGTTTCTTTTAAGTAGCATTAAGCAGGATCTTACTTTTTAAATTAATTTTTATTGTTTTAATATTACTCACAGATTATTTACTTTGTATCCCAGCCACAGCCCCCTCCCTCATTCCCTCCCAACCCTACCCCCCTTGCCCCTTTCCAAGTCCACTGCTAGGGGAGGTCGTCCTCCCCTTCCCTCTGACCCTAGCCTATCAGGTCTCTTCAGGACTGGCTGCCATGTCCTCCTCTGTGGCCTGGCAAGGAGGATGTTACTTTTTATGCAGCCTGGCTGCCTTCTCATCGTATTGCTGCATTTAGATCAATAGATCGAGTCAAGTATGACATTTGGGTATTTGTTTCTCTGGCTTCCAACATTGAGTACGCGTGTGAAAGCGCCTATAACCAAGTGTGTGTGTGGTACACTGGACATCTTTGTAGAGTATGTAGCGTGGGTCTTCAGGCCATGAAGGGTTTCAGAGTTTGAAGATCTTAAACAGGCCTTATTTTGCTTTTGATTGGTAACTGTATTTGTGTGGCCTAGGGATGTATTCGTAAGAGTGGCCAGATGGTGGTGTCTTCCTTGATTTCTCTCTGTCTTAGGTTTTTTTTTTTTTCCCTGTAGCTCATTGATACGGCCAAGGAGCTCCAACCATCTCTACTCCCCCAGAGCTGGAGTTATACACTTACTTTTTTCATTAATTAATGAGTTAATTAATTAATTCATTAATTAATTCACTCTACATTCAGATAGAAGCCCCTTTTCTCCCCTCCTCCCAGCCCCACTCTCCACCCCTCCCCAGTTCACCATCCTTCATTTCTCTTCAGAAAAGGGGAGGCCTTTCTTAGCTAACAACTTGCCCTGGCCTATCAAATCACATCAGGACTAAGCACATCCTCTCCCACTGAGGCCGGATGGGGCAGCCCAGCTAGGGCCAAGGCTGAACCCAGATTTTTATGTGGGTACTGGGATCCAAACTCAGCTCTGCAGGCTTTGCTTAGCAAGTACTTGACTGGCTGAGCTAGCCCCTATCTCCTTGATCTTTGTTTTTCTTGAAAATATTTTCCCTCCAGTTATGTTTAAATATAACGTTTTTATTCACAGTGCATTAAAGGTATTGCTATTCTGTTTTCTTGCCTGAACTATCTCTAATGACACATTTGTAATTATCCTTATTTTTGTTATTTTGTTTATAATGTCTTCTACTTTCTGCCTTAAGGCTTCTCTTTGTCACTGATTTCGAATAATTTGATGGTAATGTATATCAACATGGTTTTCTTTATGGGTCTTCTGCTTGAGATTTGTTGAACTTATAGTTCTTTTTTAAAAAGTAGTTTTAATTTTTTTTTTTTTACATAGCAACTGAAGTTTCATCTCCCTCCTCTTCCCCTAGTCTCTTCCTGCCCCGATGGCCTCCTGTCTCCCTCAGATCTATTCCTGTCTGCCTCTTCTCAGAAAAGACCAACCCTGTCAGGGACATCAACAATTAATCTACAATAAAATCCAGCACATACCCCCACATCAAGGCTGGACAAGGTGACTCAGTAGGAAGAAAAGGGTCCCACAATAA
Source organism: Meriones unguiculatus (assembly GCF_030254825.1). Classification (NCBI taxonomy): domain Eukaryota; kingdom Metazoa; phylum Chordata; class Mammalia; order Rodentia; family Muridae; genus Meriones; species Meriones unguiculatus. The sequence goes on along the minus strand of NC_083352.1, from coordinate 16,948,655 downwards.
GACAAAAGGGTTAGGGGCAGCCCCTACTCCCACTGTTAGTATTTCCAAAAGATCACCAAGCTCCACCTATGTGATGTCTTCATGTGACCAATGGTGTGGACTAAATATTCTCAAAAGAGAGCACAAAGAGGTAAAGACTTCAATAAAAGCTTGAAAACGTTCAGCGTTAGTCTTTGTTATCTTTCTCAGATTCTAACTCATTTTACCATTTCCTTTTAAATCTTTTTCTTAAAAAAGAAACCACAAATGATATAAAATACAGCCTAGAAAATCAACTTCGCAAAATATTCTGACATGTTGTATATATATATTGAGAAGTTTCTCTTCATCACAAATCACCTCATGGAGCTGGAGAGATGCCCGAATGGTCAAGAGCACTGGCTCCCCCTTTAAAGGACTCAAATTTGTTTCCCAGCAGCCTCATGTTGCCTCCTAACTGTGTAACTCCAGTCCTAGGGGACATGATGCCCTCTTCTACCTTCTGAGAGCACCAGGCATTTACAAAGTGTGCATACTTACATGCAGGCAAAATACTCATACACACAAAATAAATTCTTTAAAAATGGATACAGCATTGATTTAGTTAACTTTAGTCTACAAACTCTGTCCTACTAGCAAAAGCATTAGAGTAGATAACCAAATCAGCTGCCATCGCCAGCCTAAAGGGAACTTCTGGTTGAACCAACCGTGTCCACACATGCTCAGATGTGTATGGACAAGTGTTCTTGAGCCTGGGATAGTGGGCATGATTCCCAGGTGGAAACTGTTTTTGACGGACACATTTATGTGGTACTGTGTCCTCTGCTATATAATCCTATGAGGGAGGCCTTCAGTAATGGGATTTAATCACAACTTTCACTCACAACGATCCAGAGATTTTTTTTTATCTTAACAGCCTTGAAAAAAGGATAGAAATTTTGAAGAGAGAGAGAGAGAGAGAGAGAGAGAGAGAGAGAGAGAATCATTGGAAGTAATATTTTATGTTTTCTTCTAGATAAAACCAATTAACGTGCTGTGTAGAAAGTCAGTTGATGAATGTGACTTTGTGGAGTTTTGTAACGGGAACCATTCCTATTGTGTGCCTGACACATATGCACGAAATGGACAGTACTGTGACTCAGGTGGAGCCTTCTGCTACGAAGGACGGTGTCGGACAACTGACACCCAATGCTTTGGAATGTTAGGGAAAGGTAAGCACCATGCCATTCTTAGAAACCCTGATTCTCTCAAAGCCCATTCTTCGGTTTGATAGGACAATAATACATCATTTGCTAATGGCTAAAGTCTTTCTTGGTAAGCATTGATTTCAAAGGTAACCTCATCTTTTTTCTTTTTTTTTTTTTTTTTTTTGGTAAACCAATGAGTTTTATTGGGGTTACTTCCAGGAATATGAGAGGGGAGTTAATTACAAGTACATAGACAACATAGACAGCTACCAAAGCCCATCCCAGCATGAGTGACAGCTCACAGAGCTAGCAACATGGAGCACACTGCACCCCTGAAGAGCACAGTAGGTTGGAGAGGGTCCTTTGCAAGTGCTTGGTCCAAATCTCTTCCAAGTACCTTGCTGGATTGTGCTTCTTCTAGGCAATTGGTACGGTCCTCTTTGCTGGGTGCTTGTGTGAGAATGACTCATAGCAGCTTTATTGATTACTATACAATGGAGGTGGCCTCATAAATATGATCAGTTTCAGGGACTTTCTGAAGGTATTTTGAGTTTATTGTCTTCCTGCTTAAAGAGCTTCCCTAAGGATGGAATGTTTGAATCTTTTTTTCTGCAATTTTTAAAATATTTTTAATATTAGCTACAGTTTATTAACTGTATCCCAGCTGTAGCTTGCTCCCTTATTCCCTCCCAATCGCACCCACCCTCCCTCATCTCCTCCCTGCCCCTTTCAAAGTCCACTGATGGAGGAGGTCCTCATCCTCTTCCATATGACCCTATCTTATCAGGTTTCTTTAGGACTGGCTGATATGTCCTCCTCTGTGGCCTAGCAGGGCTGCTCCTCCCTCGAGTGTGTGTGTGTGTGTGGGGGGAGGCCAAAGAGCCAGCCATTGAGTTCATGTCTGAAATAGTCCCTGTTTCCCTTATTAGGGTACCTACTTGGACACTGAGCTACCATGGGCTACATCTGAGCAGAGGTTCTAGGTTATTTCCATACATGGTCCTTGGTTGGAGATACAGTCTCATAAAAGACCCCTGTGCCCAGATATATTTGGTCCTTGTGGAGCTCCTGTCTTCTCCAGGTCATACTAACTCCTCCTCCTTTCATATGATTCCCTGCACTCTGCTGAAAGTTTGTTTAAGAGTCTCAGCATCTGCTTTGATACACTGCTAGGGAGAGTCTTTCAGAGGTCCTCTGTGGTAGGCTCCTGTCCTGTTACTTGTTTTCTCCTATTTCCAGCGTCCATCCCATTTGTCTTTCTAAGTGAGGATTGATCATTTTACTCAAGGTCCTCTTTCTTGTTTATCTTCTTTAGGTGTACAGATTTCAGTATGTTTATCCTATCTTATAGGTCTAGTACCCACTTATAAGTGAATATATACCGTGTATGTCTTTCTGCTTCTGGGATACCTCACTCAGGATGATCTTTTCTAGATCCCACCATTTGCCTGCAAATTTTATGATTTCCTTGTTTTTAATTGCTGAGTAGTATTCCATTGTGTAATGTACCACAATTTTTATATCCATTCCTCCATTGATGGATATCTGGGCTGTTTTGATGGATATCTGGGCTGTTTCCAGCTTCTGGCTATTGCAAATAGAGCTCTTACAAACATGATTGAGCAAATGTCCCTGTTGTGTACTTGAGCATCTTTTGCATATATGCCTAGGAGTGGTAGAGCTGGATCTTGAGGTAGCGCTATTCCTAGTTGTCTGAGAAAGCACCAGACTGGTTTCAAAGTGGTTGTACAAGTTTACATTCCCACCAGCAATGGAGGAGGGTTCCCTTTTCTCCACAATCCCTCTAGCATGTGATTTCACCTTGAGTTTTTGATCTTAGCCATTCTGATAAGTGTATGATGAAACCTCAGGGTCATTTTGATTTGCATCTCTCTGATGGCTAAGGACGTTGAGCATCTCTTTAAGTGTTTCTCTGCCATTCTATATTTCTCTACAGAGGATTCTTTGTCTAGCTCCGTACCCCATTTTTTAATTCGATTGCTTGATGTATTGCTTTTTAACTTCTTTAGTTCTGTATATATACTGGATATTAGCCCTCTGTCAGATAGAGGGTTGGTGAAGATCCTTTCCCAGTCTGTAGGCTGTCATTTTGTTCTGATAACAGTGACTTTTGCTTTACAGAGATTTTTAGTTTCATGAGGTCCCATTTATTGATTGTTGCTCTTAGAGCCTGTGCTGTTGGTGTTCTGTTCAGGAAGTAGTCTCCTGTGCCAATGAGTTCTAGGCTCTTCCCCACTTTTTCTTCTAGTGTATCTGGTTTTATGTTGAGATCTTTGATCCACTTGGACTTTAGTTTTTTGCAGGGTGATAAATATGGATCTATTTTCATTTTTCTGCATGTAGACATCCAGTTGGACCAGCACCATTTGTTGAAGATGTTGTCTTTTTGCCATTGAATGGTTTTGGCTTCTTTGTAAAAAAATCAACTATTCCTAGGTGTGTGGGTTTATTTCTGGGTCTTCTATTCGGTTCCATTGATCTATCTTTCTGTTTCTACGCCAATACCATGCAGTTTTTATTACTGTTGCCCTGTAGTACAGCTTGAGATCAGGAATGGAGATACCTCCAGAGGATCTGTTGTTGTACAGGATCGTTTTGGAAATTCTGGGTTTTTTGTTTCTCCATACAAAGTTGAGAATTTTTCTTTCAAGGTCTGTAAGGAATTGTGCTGCTATTTTGATGGGAATTGCATTGAATCTGTAGATTGCTTTTGGCAGAATGGTCATTTTCACTATGTTAATCCTACCAATCCATGAGCACGGGAGATCTTTCCACCTTCTGGTATCTTCTTCAATTTCTTTCTTCAGACACTTGAAGTGTTTTGTTTTTGTTTTTGTTTTTTTCTTTGTATAAATCTTTGACTTGCTTGGTTAGAGTCACACCAAGGTACTTTATGTCTTTGGTGGCTATTGTGAATGGTGTTGTTTCCCTAATTTCTTTCTCAGCCCATTTGTCTTTTGTATATAGGAGGGCTACTGATTTTTTTTTATTTAATTTTGTATCCAGCCACTTTGCTGAAGGTGTTCATCAGCTATAGGAGTTCCTTGGTAGAATTTTTGGGGTCACTCATGTATACTATCATATCATCTTCAAATAGTGATACTTTGAATTCTTCCTTTCCCAACCAAATCCCCTTGATCTCCTTTAGTTGTCTTATTGCTTTAGCTAGGACTTCAAGTACTATGTTGAAGAGATACAGAGAGAGTGGGCAGCCTTGTCCCTGATTTCAGTGGGGGATTGCTTTAAGTGTCTCTCCATTTAGTTTGATGTAGGCTATAGGCTTGCTGTATATTGCGTTTAGTATATTTAGGTATGTGCCTTGTATCCCTGTCCAAGATTTTAAACATGAATGGGTGTTGGATTTTGTCAAATGCCTTTTTGGCATCTAAGGAGATGATCATGTGGTTTTTCTCTTTCAGTTTGTTTATATGGTGGATTACATTGGTGGATTTCTGTATGTTGAACCACCTTGCATGCCCAGGATGAAGCCTACTTGGTCATCGTGGATGATATCTTTGATGTGTTCTTGGATTCATTTTGCAAGTATTTTTGCATCAATGTTCATAAGAGAATTTGGCATGAAATGCTCTTTCTTTGTTGGGTCTTTGTGTGGTTTAGGTATCAAAGTGACTGTGGCTTCGTAGAATGAGTTAATGTTCCTTCTGTTTCTCTTTTGTGGAATAGTTTGAAGAGAATTGGAGTTAGCATTTCTTTGAAGGTCTGGTAGAATTCTGTGCTGAGACCATCTGGCCCAGGGCTTTTTTTTTTTTGGAAGGGACACTCTTGATGACTGCTTCAATTTCCTTGGGGGATATAGGACTATTCAACTATTCAATCTTTCTACCTGATCTTGACTTTATGGAACCTATCTTGATAATTGTCCATCTCTTTTAGATTTTCAAATTTTGTGGCATATAGGCTTTTGTAGTACGACCTAATGATTGTTTGGATTTCCTCAGTGTCTGTAGTTATGTCCCCCTTTTCATTTCTGATTTTGCTGATTTGGATAGTTTCTCTCTGCCTTTTAGTTCATTTGGCTAAGGGTTTGTCTATCTTTGAGAGATCTGTTCATTTCCTCTTTAACTGTCTGTATTTGTATGGCTATTTCTCTGAGAGATTTGTTCATTTCCTCTTTAACTGTCTGTATTTGTAAGGCTATTTCTCTGAGAGATTTGTTTCCTCTTTATATGCCTCCAATAACTGGATAAGCATAGCTTAAAAGTCATTTTCCTGTGTTTCTGATGAATTGGACTATCCATTGATTTTGGGGGTTGCTGTCGAAGCCATGATGTCCTGATTTTTGTTGGATGTGTTCTTTTGCCCACCTCTGGCCATTTACTATCTTAACCTTCCCAGTTTGTTCCTGGATTCTTTAGTTCAGACTGATACCATCTTTCTCTGGTGTCTGAAGAATTCTTCAGGAAGATGAGAGAGGTCCAGTGGTTTCAGCGTGTGTGTTGGTGTTTCAGCTATACCTGTGGAAAGAAAGTCCAAGGGCGCAGAAAGACAGGTGCGGGCAGGTGTGTGCATGTGCGTGAAAGTGTGTCTTGAGGGACAGGGTGCTAGAGAACATAGAACCCTTGAGTATGTGGGAGGGGCGCTACCTTGCAGGTCTAGATGGGGATACATGTGCTGAAGGTGTAGCAGGCGCTGGTGATAATTGAGGGCACAATTTCCTTATGAAAATTCCCTGAATACCTCAGTGGCCTACAGGCTACTAGTATTCGGCTCTGTCTGAGCTCCAGGCATTTTTTGCCTGAACTCCACTGGTGGACCCACAGAGCAGGGGTTTCAATGTCCCAAGAGTCTGTCTGTTTCCCACAGTGGGTGTGTGGGTGGGAGGGATCTGATGTCTGGCTGCTGGCGTAGAAGGACCCTGGATCTGGGGCTCTGCAGGCACTTCGGGGGACACTCACTCTCAAGCAGGTCACATCAGCAAGGACCAGGGTACCCCAGCTCTCTACTCTCAGGTTTGGACCTGCTGAGTCATATGCAGGAGGACTGACAAGCTCCACCAGCTCAGTGGTGTTGCAACTGCTGACCTAGGGAGTCCAGCTCCAGCTGCTGGGAGGCCGGTCCAGATGCCTTCTGGGAAGTCCTGGGGAGCCACAGCAGTGGTCCACAGACCTAGGTGGCCCAGCACCTGTTGTACCTGGTTTGTTTGGAGGGTCTGCTGGACTTTGGTGGCTGTACAGCCGGCTATCTGCCACTGAGGGGCTGGGAGGTCCTGCAGAGTCCATGCGGCCACTCCCACTCACAGATCTGGGACTCGGAAGGCTGGTACAGCTGGCAGCCGTGGCTGAGGAGCTAGGAGCCCCACCTCTCCTGTCTAAGTCCCCTAATGGCCATTTTTACCATGTTAATCCTACCAATCCATGAGCATGGGAGATCTTTCCATCTTTCTTCAGACACTTGAAGTGTTTTTTGTTTTGTTTTGTTTTTTTGTGCAAGTCTTTGACTTGCTTGGTTAGAGTCACACCAAGGTACTTTATGTCTTTGGTGGCTATTGTGAAGGGTGTTGTTTTCCTAATCCATTTGTCTTTTGTATATAGGAGGGCTACTGATTTTTTTTTTATTTAATTTTGTATCCAGCCATTTTGCTGAAGGTATTTATCAGCTATAGGAGTTCCTTGGTAGAATTTTTGGGGTAACATATATACTATCATATCATCTGCAAATAGTGATACTTTCACTTCTTCCTTTCCCAACTAAATCCCCTTGATCTCCTTTAGTTGTCTTATTGCTTTAGCTAGGACTTCAAGTACTATGTTAAAAGAGGTATGGAGAGAGTAGGCATCTTTGTCCCTGATTTTAGTGGGGGATTGCTTTTAGTGTCTCTCTATTTAGTTTGATGTAGGCTATAGGATTGCTGTATATTGTCTTTAGTATGTTTAGATAAGTGCCTTATATCCCTAATTTCTCCAGAGCTTTAACATGAATGAGTGTTGGAATTTGTCAAATGCTTTTTTGGCACCTAAGGAGATGATCTTGTGGTTTTTTTTTTTTTTCTTTCACTTTGCTTATATGGTGGATTACATTCATGGATTTTCATATATTGAACCACACATGCATACCTGGGATAAAGCTTAGTTTGTTATAGTGGATGATATCTTTGATGTGTCCTTGGATTCATTTTGCAAGTATTTTTGCATCAATGTTCATAAGAGGGATTGGCATGAAATGCTCTTTCTTTGTTGGATTTTTGTGAAGTTTAGGTATCAAGGTGACTGTGGTTTCAGAGAATGAGTTTGGTAATATTCCTTCTGTTTCCCTTTTGTGGAATAGTTTGAAGAGTATTGGTGTTAGCTCTTCTTTGATCATCTGGTAGAATTCTGCCCTGAAACCATTTGGCCCTGGGCTTTTTTTTGGATGGGAAACTTTTGATGAATGAGTGCTTCTATTTCTTTATGAGATATAGGAATGTTTAATTTATTTACCTGGTCTTGATTCAGCTTTGGCAAGTGGAATCAATCAAGAAAATTATCCATTTCATTTAGATTTTCAAATTTTCATGGTGTGTAGGCTTTTGAAGTAAGACCTAATGATTGTTTGGATTTCCTCACTGTCTGTTATGTCCCCCTTTTCATTTCTGATTTTGTTGATTTGGATAGTGTCTCTCTGCCTTTTAGTGAGTTTGGCTAAGGGCTTGTCTATTTTGTTGATTTTCTCAAAGAACCAGCTCTTGGTTTCATTAATTCTTCGAATTGTTCTTTGTTTCTAGTTTATTGATCACCACGCCTAGCTGTGATCTTCTTTCTTGAGTTGTACTTTTAGATTTAGGTAGCCCAGAGTTCAAAGCCTACAAAAATTGAGGCAGAAATACAAAAGCTCTTGTTCAGCGCCTCTATCCCTGCCCCTAGGACACCAGAAAAATTATATCTCTAAAGCTCTGTCAGTCTCTTGGCCTTGGGGGACCAGGAGTTGGTACATCAGAGCTGTGGTGTTTTCAGGAATCAAGCTATGATTGGTTATCCTCTGCCTCAAAAACTTGAAAGCAAAAGGATATCAAAGAAAAGGCTGAGGTGCTAAGTGGGGTGTGTGTGTGTGTGTGTGTGTGTGTGTGGTGATCCCTGGAGCACCTTAGAGCAGTGGTTGTCAACCTGTGTGTCGCAACACCTCTGAGGTTGCCCAAACGATCCTTTCACAGGGTCACCTAAGACGGTTGGAAAACACAGACATTTATAATTATGATTTGTAACAGTAGCAGAATTATGGTTATGAAGTAGCAACGAAATAATTTTATGGTGGGGGGAGGTTACCACAACATGAGGGGCTGTACTGAAGAGTCACAAGCATTAGGAAGGTAGAGAACCACTGACGTGGAGCATTCTGTGCCTGACTGCTCCGAGCACTCTGGGTCGTGACTGTGATGGTAGGGCGTCCAGGCCAGAGAGGCCCCGCAAGGCAGTTCTCAAAGCTATGAAGCCAACATTGCACTGTCCCCTCTTAAAAAGCTCGGTGAGACTCAGTGAGGCTCTTTTCAAGAAAAGAATCGCTGACAGTAGTCAGTTACCTTCACACATGGGAATTATGTTCCTCTGGAGGTGACGTTGTTAGATCAGTTTATGAAGATGAGAGAACTTGTGCAATAGTTGGAGAGGGGACTCACATCCATCAATAGCAATGAAAGCAAATATCTCAGTTCTTATTCCAAATGACTGACATGAACAATGCAACCCACCCTTAAACCTCCAAGTCAAAGTGACGGGGCTAGTTGGTACATGTAGTTAAATTTTTCCTACTTTTTTAGAATGGTCACCTCTCTCTCTCTTTGTCCACATGTGTGTGGGTGGATGGAGAGGAATGACGGTGTCCTTTCCACATTTAAAATGCGATAATTCTTTTATGCTTACCAGGTGCAAGGGCATTGGGACAAGGAATCTATCCTGAACACAGAAGGGAAGCTCAGCCTGGGCACCCTGGCACTGGGCTGTGAAGAATGAATTGCTTCCCCAGTAAATCAAGAGCTAAGAAAGAAAACAATTCAAAGGGAATAAAGAGGATGACATTTGCCCCTCTTAAAATACGAAACATTAAACTTGTTACTCTTCCCTCCCTCCCTCTCTCTCTCCCTTCCTTCCTTCCTTCCTTCCTTCCTTCCTTCCTTCCTTCCTTCCTTCCTTCTTTCCTTCCTTCCTTCCTCTTTTTATCAGTTTACTAGTCTGGGTTAGAACCCAGATATCTCTTTGTAAGTATCTCAATCCCAACAATGTATTACTGCTGAGGGGGTCACATTGCAGTGTCCAGTCTGACTCTGTAAATTCTGCAGTGTTGTCTGAACTCTTAAGCCATCTTAGTTCTTCTTGTGTTTAATTCTAGGTGTGAAAGGGGCTCCCTTCTGGTGCTACGAAGAGATAAATTCCAGAGGTGACAGATTTGGCAACTGTATTAGTAACCATTGCGGGTTTGCGTATGTATTTAGAAAATTATTCTTTTGTTTAGAATGTAGATTCTTAAATCCCAACATGTATTCTGTGTGAGTGGGGCGTATTCTGTGTATTCTGTGCAGTGGGGTACTTTGCCAGGTTTCCTTTGTCACATGGTCTCAACTGAACAGTTATTGTCCCTTGTTATGGGAACATTTGTCCAGTGCCTACAATGTTAAAGCTGGAAACTTCTACAGATGGTTCTGGTGAACTAGACATTGTGTTAGATAGTATGTATATATATATATAATATATGTATATATTATATATATAATATTATCTATTATATGTTTATGAATGTAACTAATAAAATTTAAGGTAACTAATAAAAATTATCTTGCTTTACTTTAAAAAAATCTGATAATCAATGATCATTTGTCCAAATTTCAGTAGCTAGAATGAGGCATAAGAGAGCTGTCAGCATGTCATGATTATCAATTTTTTTTTACTTCTAAATTCCCTCATTCAAAAAGAGTCATATTATAAGTTATGCTAAAGTTTTTATGGAGAAAAATCATTCAACCAAGATTTAAATTAGTAACACATTATTTTTGTTTTCTTTCTTTCTTTCTTGGTTTAATCATTTTACAGCCTGAAATCCAGCCCCCTCTTTCCTCTCCTCTCAGTCCTACCCTCATGCCTCTTCACGCTATATTCCCATTTCCTTCTTCGCAGAGAAGCAGAGGCCCCCAGGGGGTGCCAACCCACCCTGGCACCCCAAAACTGCATAAGGACCAAGTGCATCCTCTCTCACTGAGGCCAGACAAGGCAGCCTAGCCAGGGGAAAGGGATGCAAAGGCAGGCAACAGAGGCAGAGGCTGTCCCTACCCCATTGTTAGGGGACTCACAGCATGACCAAGCTGCACATCTGCTACATTTGTGTAGGGGACCTAGGTCCAACCCGTGCATGCTTTTCGGTTGGTGGTTCAGTCTCTGTGAGCTCCCAGGGGCCTAGGTTAGTTTACTCTGTAGGTCTTCTTGTGGTATCCTTAACCCCTCCAGCTCCCTCGGTTGATCCTCCCACTCTTCCACAAAACTCCTTGAGCTATGCATATTGTTTGGCTGACGGTCTTTGCATCTGTTTCCATCAGCTGCCGGATGAAGCCTCTCAGAAGACAGTTATGCTAGGCTCCTGCGTGCAAGCATAGCAGAGTGTCATTAATAGTGTCAATGGTTCGCTTCCTCCCATTGGGAGGATCTCAAGTTGGGCCCTTTTTGGTTTGTCACTCTCTCAGTCTCTACCCGTCTTATCCCTACCCGTCTTAGAGGTGAAACAAATTTTGGGTCTGAGGTTTTATGTGTGGGTTGGAAGTCCCTCCTAGGCAGGAGGCAGCCACTTCAAGCTCCATACCCCCTGCTGGGAGGAGTCTCAGCTAGGGCAGTCTCCACAGACTCCCAGGAGCCTCCCCTGTCCCAGAGAGGCCCTCCGCCTAATTTCTGTCCTCTATCCCAATCCTCCCCTACCCAACCTCTGGCTCTCTCCACCCCTGTAACCCTCTTCACCCCTAGAGAGACATTATTATTATTTTTTTTTAACTAAGATGTATACTAAGTTAAAGAAGAGTAATTTTTATTTTCACGCTGTGTAGGCAGACATAAAAAGTTGCGGGAAGGTGCGTTTACTGGTTTTTGCACTGTGTAACCTTTGTTGCTAACTTGTATTATCAGCTACTTGCTAAGAGACCTTTTCCATTATGCTTCCAGAAATTCTCTGTGTGGGAAGTTAGTCTGTACGTGGCCATTCAAGAAGATATTGAGAAAGGCCAATATATCTGCGGTTTATACACACATACGAGATGACATATGTATATCTATGTATAAAGGCGGGAGGCTTTTTAAGCCGACAATGACGACATATTCCGTACTCGCGGACAGAGATGAAACGTTTGTAGAAGATGGCACTATCTGTGGCCCTGATATGGTAATTTATCAAGTTGATTTAAAGTTCATTTTTGTGGTCATATTCATCTTGACACTATCAACAAGCACTGTATTCCTACAATTTCTTCATTGCGGTAAAATGCTCATGACAAAGATTGCCATCTTAACTACCTAGAGCCGTGTGTTTTAGTGGTACCAAGTTCACTCCCAGTGCTGAACAGCCACCACAGGACTGCACATGCCCACATTCAGGGTTCTCTTCTCTGCTTCCCGATTACCGCGTAAATTGTAGACTCAGCTTAGTCCAGTGACCTTGCCTGCCTCCTGCCGCGCTTCCTCACCATGGCGCTAATGGACTCTTAGCTCCCTGGAATTGGGAGTCTAAAAAGAGAACAACAACAACAACAACAAAACCCAAAAACCAAACCAAATCAAAATGAAAAAACAAACAAACAAACAAACAAACCAACCAACCCTTTCTTCTATAAGTTGTCTTGGGCATGCTGTTCTACCACAGCAATAGAATACAGACTAAGACAGCCCTTAACTGCTGTGAAAAGTGAAGCTACATACCAAGATACAAACATCTCAAGGCTATGGTGACTTAGAATTCATCAAGAATGTACCTTGGAATGTTAAAATCTATAAAGAACTCCAAAAGGTAAATAGCAAAACTCTAAATTATCAAAACAACAAATGGGCTAATGAATTATACAGATTTCTCTCAGAGGAAGACAAAAAGTGACCAATAGATATTTGACCAAAAAATATTTGAAAGTCTTCAATTTATGTCTTAGTTGTATTTCTATTGCTCTGATGAAACACCATGCTCAGAGAAACTTAGGGAGGAAAGGGTTTATTCCACTCAGGTTTCCACAGTTCCCCTACAAAGGAACTCAAAGAGGGCAGGAACCCAGAAGCAGGAGCTGAGACAGAGACCACGGAGGGTGCTGCTTCCTGGCTTGCTCCTCATGGCTTGCTCAGCCTGTTTTCTTATAGAGCCCAGGACCACCAGCCCAGGGATGGCCCCACCCACAATGGGCTGGGCCCTCCCCACATCAACCACTCATTAAGAAAATGCCCTATTTTATTTTCTCTTTTGAGTGAGATTCAAACATCCCCCCCCCTTGGGCCCCCCTTGGCCCAGTGTCTGTGTATTGTAGCATGGTTTTCCTGTAGTATGGCTTCTATCCACTTATAAGTGAGCACATACCATGCATGTCTTTCTAGGTCTGAGTTACCTCACTCAGGATTATCTTTTCTACTTCCAACAATTTGCCTGCAAATTGCATAATGTCTTTGATAACAGCTGAGTAGTATTGCATAGCGTATCCGTCTAGGGGCATCTAGGTTGTTTCCAGTTTTTGGCTATTATAAATAAAGCTGCTATGAACATAGTTGAGCAAGTGTTCTTATGTGGTGGAGCATCTTTTGGGTATATGCCCAGTAGTCGTATGGCTGGTTGTTGAGATAGATATATTCCCACTTTTCTGTGAAACCTCCAGATTGATTTACACAGTGGTTGTACAAATTTGTACTCCCACCAGCAATGGAGGAGGGTTCCTCTTGATCCACATCTTTGCCAACATGTGCTGTCATTTGCGGGGCCGTTGCCTGCCTTTGCATCCCTTAACCCTTGCTGGGCTGCCTTGTCTGGCTTCAATGGAGAGGATACCTTTAGTCCTGTTGTGACTTGAGGTGCCAGGGTGGATTGGTGCCCCCTTGGGGGCCTCCCATTCTCTTGAAAGGAGAGGGAGGAGAGGGGACACGAGGGTGGGGCTGAGAGGAGAAGAGGGAGGGAGTTGGATTCAGGATGTAAAGTGATTAAATAAAAAATATTTTAGAAAGAAAGAAAGAAGGAAGGAAAGAAAGAGAGAAAGAAAATGCCCTACAGGTTTGCCTATAGCCGGATCTTATGGAGGCTTTTTTTTTTTTCAATTGGATTTTTTTTCATCTTCTCTTTGATGAGCAGGTTTTTTTTTTTTTTCTCCACTTGTCAAAGCACTTTGTGTTCTATAATTAACTTGTATTTAACTATGCTACGTAATTGTAATATGTTGCTGAGAGCTGTTTTCTAGTTTTGCTTTAGCATTTTTGTATCAAATTAAAAAAACAGATATTGGCCTGTATTTTGGTTTTGTTATCAGGCGAATGCTAACCTCACAAAATAAGCTAGGAAGTGCTCTGCCCTTTCCACTATCAGTAAAAGTTGAAGAAGGACTGTTTGTGCTCCTGAAGTATTTGTTAGAATCTGTCATGAAGCAAATCTCTCGATTTTCTTTGTAAGAATATATTTGGTTACGAATTCAGTGTCCTTATTAGTCATAATTCTATTTGGACCTGCTCTGTGTTCCTTGCATAGTTCAAGTATGCCCTTTTGGTCACTGTGAAAATGATTCCAAGGAAAAGAGGTAAAGGTTTTTTTTTTTTGGGGGGGGCGGGGTGTCTCACAAGTTTAGAGCTTTTATCCCGTGGCCACCAGTTTCATTGCTAAGGAGGGGATTCTCCTCCCAGTTGGGAAGCAGAGATGATGGGAACAGAAACAAAGCACACTTTGTGTTCCTATCTCCAGTGACTTGGTTCCTTAAAGTAGGTCCCAATCTTCTATTTTCTACCAATACCCAATAATACCACCAAATTATGAATCCATGAGTATGGATTGATCTAATTCTGAGACCAGAACCTTAGTGATTTAGTCATTTCTTCAAAACTCTTCAGCCAGTGTCTTAAGCCTTTAACACATGAGCTGGTCAAGATGTTTTAGCTTCAAATTATAACAATTCTTTTTAAAAATTTTTTAATTAAAAATTTTTAATATTAATTACAGTTTATTCACTTTGTATCCCAGCTGTAGCCCCCTCCCTCATTCCCTCTCATGCCTCTCTCCAAGTCCTCTGATAGGGGAGGTCCTCCTCCCCTTGCATCTGACCCTCGCCTATTAGGTATCATCAGGACTGGCTCATTGTCTTTCTCTGTGGCCTGGCAAGGCTGCTCCCCCATCAGGGGGAGGTGATCAGGGAGCCAGCCGCTGAGTTCATGTCAGAGACGGTTCCTGTTCCCATTACTAGGTAACCCATTTGGACACCGCCATGGATTACATCTATGCAGGGGTTCTAGGTTATCTCTATGCATGGTCCTTGGTTGGAGAAAAGACCCCTGGGCCCAGATTTCTTGGTTCTGTTGCTCTCCTTGTGTAGCTCCTCCAAGTCTTTCTATCTCCCCTTTTCCATAAGATTCCCTGCACTCTGCCCAAAGTTTGGCTCTGAGTCTCAGCATCTGCTTTGATACCCTATCGGGTAGAGTCTTTCAGAGACCCTCTGTGGTAGGCTACTGTCCTGTTTACTTCTGGGAATCAGTCCATTCCAACTACATTATCCAGTTTGTCTGGCAAAAGGTTGTCCTTATATTCTTATTTCTCTACAGTTGGAACTCTTCTGAGTTCTCATTTCTGGTTTTACTTATTTTAATTAAACATGTAAAAATATGACTTGCTATATATGTCTACCAAATTTGTTCTCTTTTTAAGAAAATCAATATTGGGTTTTACTGACTTCATTTCTTCTAGTATCTAATTTGTTTCTCTGCACTCTAGCTTTCAGTTCTTTATTCCTACTAGTTTTAGGTTGGTTTGTTGTATCTTCTACGTTTTTTTAAAGCACGAATCTCTGTTATTTATTTGCGTTATCTTAAATAAATCTCTTTCTTGTATTGCTTTTCCTGTTCTCTCTTGCTTACTTTTCCCTTTATATGGTGGTTTGAACAGGAATGGCCCCCACAGACTCATGTGTTTGAGTGCTTGGACAGTAGGAAGTGGCATTTTTAGGAGGTGGTTCCCTGTTGGAGTAGGTGTGGCCTTCTTGGAGGAAGTGTGTCACTGTGGAGATGGGCATTGAAGTCTCCTATGCTCAAGGCATGTCGAGTGTGGTACACAGTCTCCTCCTGCTCTCTGAGAATCCAGATGTAGAACTCTCAGCTCCTTCTCCAGCACCATGTCTGCCTACATGCTGCCATGCTTCCCACCATGATGATAATGGACTAAACCTCTGAAGCTGTAAGCCAGCCCGAATGAAGTTTTTCTTTTTTAAGAGTTGCCATGGTCATGGTGTCTCTTCACAGCAATGGAAACCTAAGTAGGACACTTGCTATGCTAGTGTGGCATATGACATTTATAGGTCAGTGTCTGGGGAATCATCCCTGCATTCCTGCAGTTAAGCTTTGTGTTAGTGACATTTATTAATGCTGTGATAAAATACCTGACTGGCGCAAATTAAAGAAAGGTTTACTGTTGGCTCACATAGTCCATCATGTCAAGAAAGAGGCATGGTGTAAACTGGTCACATAGCACCTGCAGTCAGGAAGCAGTGGGGGGTCCTTAACTTTCTTTCTCCTTTCTCTTCAGCCTACTATCAGAGCAGGGCAAGTCTTCCGACCTCAGCACAGTGTGGAAACCCCTTCACAGAGATGACCCAAGACTTGCCTGCTCAGTGACTCGAGATCTTTTGACACCTAATGAGCTGTCTCCTACTGCCTCCACATTCCTCAACATTCTGAGCTCCCAAATTCCAACCAGAATGGCCTTTTCAGCTTTTCCTATAACATCAGGATTTTCTAGTTCCCTGCTCCCAGATCTTCCTTATCCCTCCTGCAGGTCACTCTTATTTTTTAATTTAAAAAAGTTTTTTATTATTTTTACCTTTTTCCATGATTTATTCATTATATATCCTGATTGAAGCCCCCTCCTTCAACTCCTCCCAGTCCCACTCTCTTTCCCTCTTCCCTCCTATTCCCTTCCCCTAGTCCACTGAAAAGGGGAGTTCTCCTCCTCTGCCATCTGCCCATAGCTTATCAAGTCTCATCAGGACTGCCTGGATCCTCTTCCTCTGTGACCTGGTATGATGGCATCACCAGGGGGAAGTGATCAAAGAACAGGCAATTGAGTTCATGTTAAAGGGAGCCCCTGCTCCCCTTACTCTGGTAACCACATGGGAGACTAAGCTGCCAGTTGGCTACATCTGAGCAGGGGGTCTAGGTCCTCTCCATGCATGGTCCTTGGTTGGTGTATCAGTCTCTGAAGGACCCCCTGGACCCAGATTTCTTAGCTTTCTAACCCAGAAACAGAAAGACAGGCATGGTGTACACTGACTTATAAGAAGATATTAGCCATATAATATAGGACCGTCATACTAAAATCTACAGACATCAATAAGATAGACACTAAGGGCAATCCTAGGGAGGATGCTTAAATATCATTTAGAATGCCAAACGGGACAGATACCAGAAGCAGTGGAAGAGAGGATATAGGATGGGAGCCTACTATAGAGGGTCCTCTGAAAGGCTCCCCCCAACAGGGCATCACAGCAGATGCTGAGACTCACACTCAAATTTTGGGCAGAGCACATGGAGTCTTATGGAAGAAGAGTAGGGGTGGGGGTGGGGAATAGAAGGACATGGAGGGGACAGGAGCCACACAAGAAGACCAACAAAACTAAAAACTCTGCAGACAAAAGTTAATCACAAAGATGACATATCTGTAACATCTCACTTGTTTCAGGACATATATTGCCTCCCTCCACTTGTGATGAAAAGTGATATTACCTCCTACCAGCCCCTTATCTTTTTAAGAGGGCTTCTTATAATAGATAGTTTGAAAATAAGACTGAAATGTCCTAGCATGATTTACAGTCTTCAAGCTCATTGCAATGTATAACAATTACCATTTTCTTGGCCGTGTTCTCATAGATTTGAATTCCAACTATAGGTAATATGAATTCTGTTTTTCTTAAAAGTGTCTTGTGTTTGGCCCATGCTCTCAATCTCATGATCTGACTGTTTTTATTTTTATCCTTTTGCTTTAGTTCTGTCTGTCAGCAGGTTGCAGGGAAATTAAATATGTAACGAATTTTAAAGCCTGTAATACTACTAGAGATTGCAATGACCGTGGGGTAAGTATTTATTTCAGCAATATGGCTTTAGCAATCCACTAAGGAAGACATTAAAACTGACTTGAAATTTTTTGTCACTTTTATTGGGCATTGTGTAATTTATCATATTATATATTATATTTTATTATCTTATACATTATATAACATATAATATATCTAATTAATATATATAATATCAAATATTATAAATATGAGTATATTGTATTTATCATATTCATTATAATTTGTAACCTTAGCCTTCTCTTCTTAAGGAACCTGCACACCAGCTACAGAGTATAGTTCTGGATATGTAAAATGTTTGGCGAATTTGTGGGGTGGAGAATGTAACAGGGGGTGTGTCCCCATGTAACCACAGAACTATCCAACCTAGGACTGTAGAGACAAGGCAAGAGGCAGTAAACAAATGTTGTTAGAAAGACATTGCCAGCCTCACTGGACCCTGGGATGCCCTGGGACACTAGGAAGTATTAAGTGATAATTAGTTATCACTTAATATGTTATTGGTAGTTGTGATACTTGGGTGTGTCTGTGGGGGAAGTTGAAAAAAAGAAAAAGAAAAAGAAAAAGCTAACTTGGCTACAGAAGTATGCCCTCTGACGTATAGATAATTACAAGGGGAAATTTAGTGAATTTGTCTATTTAAACTAAATTTCCTAGAATGCAGTGCTCTGTGGTACTGAGTTGTTATTATTAATTTTTCCAGGTTTGCAACAATTTTCAGCATTGCCATTGTGAAAGAGGATTTAACCCTCCTAATTGTGAACCAGTGAGAGGACAGTTTGGAAGCATTGATGATGGACACCGATACTATGTTGAAGGTTGGCATTCTTAGAATCTTGTTGAATAAATGCAAGAGGGTAAATTAAAGGTATAAGTCTTTTGTACATAGTAGCAAAACAAACAAACAAAACACCAACAGAACTGATAAATGACACTAAGACGCTTTGAAAAAGACACAGGGACTAATTTTCTTCCACTTACCTAAACTAATCTGAATTCAAAGTAGAATTTCAAGTATCTTCCCGATTTCCATAAAACATTTTACTAAAACCATATGAAACATGCAACAGAGAATCTTTGCTATTCTCAACAAACACAAGTTTTCTTCACCTACCTGTATATTTCTGGGACAGTAGAAATGTACAATTTTTTTTGCCCCCTCTCTTCAGACTATTCAAACCGTCCTATAGAAAATCAAGATTCCACCTACTGGATACATAGCACACTCACTCCTGTGTGACACAGAGCTTTATAACAAGATTTGCGTCCCTTAGTGTCCTAGGAATATGTAAAGGTACTTACTTTACAAGATTTCTTTCTTGCCATACAAAATAGAAGACAGCCTTCCTGGACATGAACAAGATAGTTGTCATTGTTGTCTGACACAGAAGGGTTGTGATCATATAATCTGAAATAAAATTTTATTTTTAAAATGGAGCACATGATCATACTTTTTTTTTTCCCTGCTTAGACAAGATTTATTGGAAAATCACCTAGGTGGTTTCTTTTTAGCTTCTTGAGAATCCTTGACACTGATTTCCATAGTAACAGCACCGGTGTGCCTTCCCACCAAGAATGAATATGGGTTTCCCTTCTGCCATATCCTTATAAACACCACTTGTAGGCTCGTGCATTGATCTTAGCCATTCTGACTTCATAAAAACTGAAATTCCAAAGTTGTTTTGATTTTAATTTCCTGTAATTTCTTTGGAGGAGCATATTCCTTAGCCATTGTGGTTTCTTTGTTTGAGAACTCTATTTAGATCCAGAGCTTTCCCCCTCCCTTTTAATGGTCACTTGTGGTTTTGACTTGGATTTTTTTTAGTTACTTATATATTCTGGTTATAAATCTTGGTAGATGTATAGCTGGCAAAGGTTCTCTCCCACTTTTGGGCTCCACATCAGTCGATTGGTTTTTCCTTTGCTCTATGAAAGCTTGTATTCTTAGATTGACCACGTTTGGTAATTGTTGGCTTTAGTTCCCAGGTAAAGAGAGTCCTCTTTAGAGGTACTGCCTTACCCTTTTATCCTGTAGAATACTGCCTGTGTTTTCTTCTAGCAGTTTTAGTGTTTTTGGGTTTCATATTGAGTCATTTGGAGTTGAAGTTGTTTTATTTATTTATTTATTTTGGTTTGGTTTGGTTTGGTTTTTTTGCAGGGTAGCAGACATGGATCTAATTTCAATCTTCCGTGTCTGGGCATCCAGTTTTTGCAGTGCCATTTGTTGAAGATGTCTTTTTTCCCAGCGTATGTTTTTGGCATCTTTGTTAAATACCATATAGCGGTAGATGTGTGCATGTAATGTCTGGATTTTTTTTTTTTTTTGTGAGTATCCTGAATAATTAACCCCAAACCTGTGAATTTGTCACAGGGTATTAGGTAGCGTCCTTTAATCAGGGAACGTGGGTGCTGAGGATACAGCTGTGGGATGTACTCTTTCAGGTACAGTGGTTTATAGTAGATAAGATTTAGCCTTAGTATTTAAGAGGACAGCTTTGTCCTTCTCAGTTGCAGCTAGACACTGCAGTGCTACACTGACTCAAGATCTTGTTCTCTCTCTCTCTCTCTCTCACACACACACACATATGTATGTTTATATGGTTAAGTATACTGTTTGAAGACAGTTGTCCCTTGAACTATTAAAACAATAATTATTTTAATTCTCATTATACTTTCCTAGTGGGTGTTTAAGACTACATAGTTGGTCCAGATCAATCACCTTTTGCAAACTGTCAAGACCAGTGGAAGATTTGGTCCTCAGAGATCACTTGGGCTAGGAGACCCCCTTCGACCCTCTAGTCTCTCTTTTGCCAGTTAGTCCATCTATGTAGGGAAAGTCAAAAGCCTTGCTTAAGCATCTTTCATTTGGAAGTGTGGAGGAAATCTTGTGGAGGAAATCTTTCTTCCCTGTTGACCCTCTTTGTATGCTCATCACTGGCTTGATCCCACTCAGTGCCTTAGCCTACTCAAACAAGAGAAAAAGTGGCTTCCCACAAATTATTGGACATTTTCAGAGACGCTCCATGAGCTCCTGGGACTTAGTTGTCCTTGGAAGGTGCGGGGGTACTCTACCTTTAGTCCCTGTGACCACATCAGTGTGGACCTCCAAGTGTGGCTATTGAAAACCCAGAGTGGCAAAAGCCATTCAGGAAGAACTGCAGTAAGCAAGTGAGCTCCCTAGAGTTGGCCTACCATTCTGCACGGCTGCGATAGGTATAACTTGGAGTGGCATGGCCACCAGGAGCTTTGTCTCTGGATTATTCTTGTTGCTAATATGCCTTCCCATGCTTGTCATTGCTATGTTCCTCATATATCTGGCATGGTGTGATTGGGCACGGGAGACCCTCACTGCCCGTAGTCTGGTGTGATTGCTTCCCCGGTATCGGCCCTCCATGTTGGGCAAATTTCCTGCAGATCATTATGAAGATGTGTTTTCATAAAATAATGCTGTTTTAAATGACTTGACGATTTTATAATTTCTGATAATGATTTTATAGCATTCCTGACGTGATTCAAGTACTTTAAGGCCCTCCTGCAGAATAGCAAAAGCTGCATAGGAAGTCCTGTGCGCCTTCCCAAGTCACAAGTTAGTAAATTGCACTAGGAAGAAGAAGAAAATTGTGAGAGATTTATAATCAAGAAAAAACATTCATCCTAGGTTAGATGTAGAGGTGAGATCACAGGTCTCTGTGTGCACCACGATAAGAAAAGGTATAAATAAATACAAGACCTCAAAAATAAGACGTAAGATAGATCACCTGTTTTCTTCATAAAAAACCTCGTTAACCTCTGACATAAAAAAAAAAAAAACAACACTATTGCTTTGAACTTATAATGAGTGTATGGAATGGAAAATACGTAAAAAGTATTGCTTCAAACTTATAATAAGCTGTGGAATGAAAGATAAAAACATTCCTTTGAACTTATGGTGAACTTGCGGAGCTAAGAGATAAATCAGTGTTTAATTGGGTACAAGTTTTAATGGAAAAACATGTAATCTATAATCCTGCTGTAACTCCCTCTTAATGACTTTGTCATAATTGCTTTCATGACCATGAGTTAATTTTTCTTCTGACGTAGAGACAGCTTTTCTTTAAAGGGTAGATAAACCTAGGGCAGAAATAAACAGTTGTTGGAGCCTGCTTTGCTTCATCCACCAAATGTGTGTGTGTGTGCGAGTATGTGATTCTTCCCCGTTTTCTCTTTTTTTATTTCTCACTGGTCCCAAATAATTAAGTTCTGTACCCCCGGAGAAAAGTCTGTGGAGCGAGTCATTGCAGACTCTACACACACCTTCCCAATCTTTCCTGAACTGTTGAAGCTGTCCTTTGACAGCAGGGGTCACTTGCACAAGCCTGACATTTTTAATTATGGTGTATTATTTAGATGAAGCTTAAACATTAACATTTTAAAATAAGCCTGATCAGACATACATTTTAAGTCACCAAGTCTTGTTGTTTTTCATACCCTAAAAAACTTATTCAGATCCATCTAACTTGCATAAGTTTTCCAGCCTTCTTGCCAATTCTGGAAAAAAAAAATCAGCCATCTTAAAGCACAATTCCTTGTTTGTTAAGGACGTTTTTATTTTTACATCCTAACCTCTTACTACAAGACATAGTAATTCCAAAAGTAAATTTATAATATGTTGTAAGAACTTTTTCTTGATGGTGGTGGGGATTAAACAATGTCCAACCTGTCCTCATAAGGTCCCAAGGACAAACCCAAGTTCTTATTTTACCACAGCTCACTCTGTGGAACCAGTGAGTCCATAATGCTATCATCCCATGAAACCAAAGCTAAGTCCTTAAGCACAGTGATAAACTAGGAGTGGGATTGAGGCTCGAAAGGGAGAGACCATGAAACAAAGGAAAGGGGTGGGCTCAGGGCAAGTCTGAACCTAGCAAGCCAATTTCCACTCCTGCTCATACTTGAAAATAACTGTCTGTGTTGATAATTTGCCATCCACACTCCCTGAGACAGTAGGATCACCCATGATGGCACACAAAGGCCCTATCCTTTCGGCTTTAGGAGCTTTGTTGGCTGAGGTATGCTATATTCACAGAAATTAAAATTAATCACTCCATCCTCCAAGACCATGCAGGAACGGCCTCCTTACATGGGAGTAATGACAGCATCCACTAACGACCATAGAAGTGCTTTCTGGGTAATTCTTCTTTTAAAGGATAGGGCGTGCTTGTAGCTGATGGCTCTCCTGTCCCTTAGTGTCCCCTTTGGCCCAAACTGATGGTGTCTCTGCTGTTATAGTTCTTTCTCCTCTGGTCTAATACCACATTTCTTGTTTCTCCTGAGAAAGATGATTAAATCCATGATACCCATCCATTATAAGAACTAAAGGTTACTAAACCGTTTAGTATCCTTTAGAGAACATGCTTTCCTTTTCAAATATGGACAGGTTCAGTATTTCTTCTTTGAATTTGCTTCTTTCACTTGTCTTTTAATTCTTGCATTTTGCTATAAGCTGTCTGGAGAGTGTATGCTACAAGTTCAACATTTTCATTTAAAAGTCTCCTCTGATAACTAACCTTTTGCAGGGCTAGAGAGTTCCATCCTTTACAAAATGGTAAAGCACAGTTCAGCTAAGAATTTGCCCGCCTTGTGCCAGAAATAGTGTTTCTTATAAGGCTAGCATATAACACTAGGCACTTTAATGTTTGTTGAATCACCAATATTCTATCCTTGATTCTTTATGTAGTTTCTAAGAAGATGTAGACTTCCTCCTCTTTTCCCCCCTCACTGAATTATCCCACCAACAGTCTTTTCACGGCAACAGACACATTTTCTAGCCTATGTATTGCTCTTGCCCTGCTCTAACGCTGCATCCATACTCTGATGTATCCCTCAGAACAACAATCCTATTCCAAGTACAAAATCTGTAAGTGTCAGCGTTCTTTGGATAAGTAGAATGAACAGTTATGCACAAAGATATAGCAGTGGATTTCCCACTGTTTATTTCCCACATAAATGAAGTTGGTTCTCAGTATTAAGTAGACGGCACAGTCCCTGAGATCTTCAAGGCAAGTTGATAAACTAGAAAGAAATGAAATATTTGTAATTGTCTCACCATCTAAGAAATTACCACGCACTAACATAATTAATGGGTTATATTATATATATACATATATATACATGTATACACATATTATAGATATACAATAATAATTAATTTAAAAAGAGGGCATGATTTTGAAAGAAAGCAAGGAGGACACTGGAGGGCTTGAAGGGAGGAAAGGGAAAAGGAAATGATGTAACTATAATCTCAAAAGGGAACAACAATTTTAAAAAGAAGTAACACCTCAATTATATACATTGGCTTCATTTTACACAAATACAGTGTGTTTAATATTGGAGACTAATTCTGACAATGATATCTTTCCTATCTTTCCATTTGGTTAGTACAAATCTAAGACAAATTAAAACCGATGTTCTCCATTCTAGGTAAAAGCTATATGCAGCCAGACAACAATATTCTTCCCAAACACCGGCTCCATCTCATTTTGTATATGTCCCTACCTGCAGTTTTCATTGTTACAGCTGTATTTATAAGGCAGAATAAACGGAGACACCTGTGTGACAGAGAAGGAAGCGAAAGCAACAGGTATGTATTAGATCTGCACATATATTTACCACTGTTATAGCAAATGGGTCAGGACAAAATTATCCATCTTCATGAAAAAAACCAAGATTTTAGGAAAGGCGAAACAAAGAGAGGCACAGATGCACACTGCACCTGGGATGTATTCCCATCCCTAAAAATCATGCAGTTGATCACCAGCGTTCCCGAAGAAGACAGCGTTGCTGCAGGCATCTTGGAAGCCAAGCTAGCGTCTTAGTTCACTGGCTCTGTCAGTCATGTTATCCAAATGTAGGCTTACAACATGAAGCATTGTACTACCGAAATAAAACCCCACACGTTTATTCCTTTAAAGTTTGATGTTTCCTGTTCACATAGTAATTGGGTAAAATCCTTAATAGTATCTGACTGAGAGACTGAGAGATGGTACGATTACACTGAGTTTCAGAAAACTTCGTTTTATGTTTCAAGCCTTGCATGGAGACTTTGATAACTTGCTCAAGCGATGTAACCTCTGAATACTGTAGTGGCTTTCTGTGGTTGTGCAAGCATGGATTGAAGAAGGCTCTCCAATGTAGCCTGATTTTTTGGGAACATACATTCAATAAGCAAAATAACCCTACTATCTGGAACCAGTTACAGAGATACTTAACTTTATGTTGAGCTCTTGTGTGTCTTTCATAATATTTTCACCATAATATTTTCCTCTGGTTTTACCTTTTTGGAATCGTTAGGAAGAGTCAACAGAAGCCTTTATCCATGCAAAGGAGAAAACATTTAAAAAGAAAGAGCAAAAGCACCGGCTTTTTATCTAGAATTATACATGTATCTAATAGACGGAGTAAAAATAATTATTAAATACTACCTAGGAATAGAAATGCTTGTCACTGAGCTGGGGAGATGGTTCAGTGAGAGAAACGCTTGCCCCGCAGCTATGCCAACCCGAGTTTGTGTGCTCAGCCCCCACTTAGAAACCTGAGTGTTGTGGTATATGTTGTCGTTCTAGCACCTGGAGGCAGGGCCAGCAGGGTCCCTGCCCAGGCTGTCTAGCTGAATTAATGGGCTCCAGGTTCAGGGAGAAACTCCGTGCCCCTCCCCATACCTCCCAAACACACACACACACACACACACACACACACACACACACACACGCACGCACACTGTCTCACACAAACGTTCAAGAAATGCCTGCCATTTGTTGTGTAATGTCACCTGTGGGTCGGTTGAAACTCACATTTGCCCACATAAGCATTGTCAGCCTCTAAATTAAAAGGGATTTAACGTAAAATTTTAAATCCCAAATATGGCTTAAATAGACGCATATAATAAAATTTCTCCAAGTTGTTTAATATGTATTATATGATCGTTAGAGTTATCTGAAATGCAAACTCATCTTCACAGGTTCACAAAACATCAAAACTTTTATGTGTTGATGGGGCAGTATGTTTGGATTAACCTGGTTTGTTTGGCACATTGCTAATGATTTTGCCTTAATTCAACTTACTGACTCAGGGAGATCCTAGGTGGGACTCCCTAAATAGATAGGGTTAGTAGCATAAGAACTTGAACTAGTGTAACCTAAAAATATCAGTGAAGTGCGTGCTGCATTGCATAGAGGCTGCCTGTTCCCACTGGAAAATGTCATTTCATTTATGAACGAACCATGAATCAGGCTGTCTTCTTGGACAACGGTCTTTGTACTTAAAGACTGAGATTTCATTTTCTCCAGTTTGATATGAAGCTTGTCAATTTTATAGATCTACATCAGAAGTCAGTGGGAGCAACACTAAGGTGACCCCCAGTGAAGAAAGGTAAGCACGGAGTGATACAATGAATCCCTCGTACAGATTAGGCTTTGGGACTTCTGAAAATGGCTAGTTGGTAGCCCACAATTTCTTTCTGGTCTTCTCTGTTTGTCAGCCTAGACTAGCTCATAATAGTACACAGTGAAGCGTGGTTGCGTGATATCCTGGTCTTTTTCATCGACCTGTCCAGAAGAACAGTGGTTGGACTTTCATGCTACCTTATAGGAGACTACCAATTTGCAGGTTGAGGGAAGAATTTATTAGCAGAGGGAAGGAGAATCTATATATAAAAAGATATCCCGTAAAGTGCTCTATACCTGTATAGTTCTGAGATTAACGCAAAGAAACAAGTGTTAGTGAGAACAGCCTTGGAGCTGGAATTGGTCTTATTCTTTCATCCATCTAGGAAAGTAGAGTTAGAGATCATATGTGGAAAAATCGATCAATTGTATGAATTAGGCATCCTCCTTACTATCTGTTATAAAAATCCCCTTTACAAAGCAATGGCTAGAGTATAAGAAGGGGGACTATTTCATGCAGACTGTGAGTGGTTATCTTCAGCCCTTCGCCATGGTAGCATGAAGTTACATAGTAATGGTGACATATTTAGTAAAACCCGAGATCAGTTACTGAGCTGAGAGAAGTTTCAGAGATACGCTATTATGTCTTAGCAGTTATCATCCTCAGCCTGTTGTTAGAAATTTTGTAGATTTATTCTACAATCTACAAAAACTAGAAGCATTTTTATTTTATTTTTTAAAATCAATTTATATTTTATAAATTACTGTTCATTCACTTTGCATCCCTGCTGTAGCCCCTCCCTCAGCCCCTCCCAATCTCACCCTCCCTCCCTCCCTCATCTCCTCCCATGCCCCTCCCCCAGTCCACTGATAGGGGAGGTCCTCCTCCCCTTCCCCTCTGACCCTAGCCTATCAGGTTTCATTATTTTAATGACAAGGAGATTTATGTTGGGTGACAACTTTTTTTGGGATGGGGAGACATGAATACCTGTGAGCTTACCCCACATAAGGAACCAACGCCAGACCAAAGTAATGATACTATTAAAACCCACCTCAGTCAAATGGTGAGTTGATTGGGGTGACTTACAGGAATATGAATAAAGAGCTTAGTCACAGGGTTAAAAAAAAATGACTTAATGACACTTAGCTAGATTTATCACCAAAAGCTTCCTCAAACATTGGTGATGACTAATGAATCCTGGAACCCTGGCTCTCTCTCTCTACACATGATGTGCAGGCAGGTCCTCAAGTTGGATATTCTCTCTCTTCAGCAGTCTTTACTGTTCAGATAGCCTTGGGGAGGGAGAAGTTTTGTGTTATGTAAATTTTAAGGGACTTCCTAGACTTGTAAGCGGTTTTAGTTCCGCACTTTTAAATCTTAATCTTTACAATTTCCTGAGTCATAAAAAGCTTTCCTCCAGGAAGAATGCTTAATTCAGAGGAAATTGCTGCATAAAATATGTGTATTTATTGAAAACCCTAACAACATAGAAAAAGACTAATTATACTCAAAGACACTGAGTGGAAAGAAGAGTAGAAACAAATCTATACAACGAAAACAACAGAAGGAGTAAGCAAAGACGAAAGATGATTCTTTGAAAAGTGCATAGAACTGATACAAATTAGACTATAACTCCAATCAAAAGGCAAATGATATGGATTACTAATGTAAAGTAGCATCATTTTTATTTTATGGGCATTAGAAGAACTAAAAGTCAGCAAGTTAAAATAAGTAGACACAACACATGTCCTTCCCCGGACATGCCTCTCACCTCACCTGATGCAATAATGAAAACAAACAGCCAGTTATCTTATATCTTACTCAAAATCCAGGAGCTGCAACTTAAACTCCCTCCTTCTCAACTCTGGTGGCACATTTCTACAGTTTGAGCCCCCGGAAGGATGAAGCAGTAGGATAATTTTTACCCCCCAGTTGCTGGGATTGCAGGTGTAAGCAATCGCTTTTTGGCTCTCTTGAAATTTTTGCATCAGTGTCTATTGGGGGATATTGGCTTATATACTTTACTCTTGGTGGCACTTCTGTCTAACTTAGGCATCACGATGATTATCTCAGTCGCTAACTTGACACAATCTGGAATCACCCAGAGGGAGTCACAGTGAAAGTTTATCTATCTAGCTCACGTTGGCCCACGGCAGGTGCGTGCAGCCACAACTCTCTGCTTTTGGCTGTGGGTCTGACTGGCCGCTTTAAGTTTCTGCTGCCTCGACTTCCCCCTGATGATGGACTGCCACCTAGAACTGTGTGTGTTAAGTAGAGTTTTCTTCCCTGAGTTGCTTTTGTCATCGTATTTTATCACAGCAACCAGCAAGGAAAGTAACACAGGCACCAAAGTGATGCTGGCCTTGTCAATTGCACCTGGCTCTCTCTTTCTCTTCTTTGAGGTTAGATCAAATATCAGTCCTTCCTTCTTTGCATTTCTGTCCTTTATTAAACGTCAGGTTTTTAGGTATTCTAGGTTAGCCTCAGACTAGTCACTTAGCCAGTGGAGCCCAACGTTAAATCCTGGCTCTACTACATAGTCTCAACACGTATCCAGTTTATACCACAAGTTTCTTTATCCATTTGTCTGTCCAGGGTCACCTAGGGTGGTACCGTGGCTTGCCTTTGTGAATGGCACCTACACTTATGATTTTACTTGAGTCTTCTGTCCTTAATTCTTAGTCTAGTTAGGAGTTTATTCACTTCACTTGCTTCTCCAAAGAACCAATTGTTTGCTTTACTGATATGCGTATGCTTTTTGTTGTTGTTCATTCTGCTGTGATACTAGTTCATTTTCTCCTGTTCTCCCTACGTTTAGGTTTTCTTTTTCTTGAGGCATAACCTTAGGCTTTATTTAGAATCCTCCTTTGTTATTGCAAGTGTTTATTGTTGCAAACTTCTCTCTCGAGATTGTTCTTGGGCATCTGATAAAGCACGAACATCAAATATCAAAACATCCAAACATCTCTCCATGTATTAGAGGCTTGCTTCCAAGAATATGAGCTTCTGCAGAGTGTCTGGAGCTTATGAACCCTGACCTAGTTGATGGAGTCACTCCCTGGTGGATGCATACTCTGATGGCATGGAGACCATGTAAAATGGGAGGTGGCGTTCAGCTCCAGTGTGGGGTGTGGTCACCAGGCATCCTTCTGCAGAGTGGCAACTTGTCCTGGTGCTCATTTGTTCTGTTTACTCCTTTCCCATGGCTCTTGCCTTCCTGCTAAAGGTTCATCCTCTTAGAATCAAAACAAAACAAAACAAAACAAAATATGTAGGTGGGACAACCTTAAATTTAAAATCTCCAGTGCATAAAATAAGAGCAGAAAGACAATGAAAAATAATTTTGGAGACCAAGTGCCAGAATAAGTTATAAATTTCAAAAATAGAGAACCACTTCATGGCACAACGTCAAAACAATGCTGCTGCTAGTGACGACAATAGCTTGGTTTCAAAGTGAGTTAATTACTTAAATAGAATTGTCACTACTCAACCAGCCTCCCAAACAAACAAAAGCGAGGAACTTGATAACTAATCCCCTGACGGCTCAAGTTAAAAATGAGCACTGAAGCCTTCAACACACCTTCAGCCAAAGAACACATGCAGATGGCCATCAGGTGTGTGATGCTCAGTATCATAATCATCAGAGACATGCCTGTCACATCTGTTAGGAAGGCTCTTATCAGTGACATGAAACCAGATTTAGAATGTCACAGTGGTTTCAGGGAGAGGAGCACATGGGAGTATCACTAATGAATGGGCATAAAGCCTCCTGATAAACATTACTTAAACTTCACATACTGGACCCCGTGTGAAGAGATCTTATCACAATCAAATAACAATTTTGTAGCCCAATCTGGTCATGAACTCACCATCAGTCCGTCTCTGCCTTGTGAATGGTAGTATTACAGGTGTGAGCTAGCATGCCAGTCAGAATGATTTCCTGCCATCCTGTTGCTGTCTTGACTAGATTTACAGTTTCCTCTGCTGTACAAAAGCTTGTTGTTTCTTGATGTCCCTTTTGTAGATTGTTGGCTTTATTTTCTGAGTGCCTATGGTACAACTGAGTCAGTCCTCACCAACACCTACATCTTGAATTGTTTCTCTACTATAGCTCTGTAGTACAACTTGATATAAAAGGGTGGTGATACCTCCAGAAGTGTTTCTATCATTTTGGACTGTTGTGGCTATTCTTGGTCTTTTGTGGTTCCATATAAATATCTAAGATTGTTTTTTAGTTTCTGTGAAAAGTTGCATTGAAATTATTTGCATTTTTTATGAATTATTGCTATTTATTACAATTCATTCACTTTGTATCCTGGCTGAGGCTCCCTCCCTCATCTCCTCCCAATCCCACCCTCCGTCCCTCTTCTCCCCCTATGCCTTTTCCCTAGTCAACTGATAGGGGGGGTCCTCCTCCCCTTCTATCTGACCCTAGCCTATCAGGTCCCATGAGGACTGGCTACATTGTCTTCCTCTGTAAGAGGAACAGGGGTTGTCTCTGGCATGAACTCAGTGGCAGGCTCTCTGATCACCAATCCGTGAGGGGGTGGGGGGTGCAGCCTTTCCAGGCCACACAGGAAGACAATGAATTGAAGTTTTGATGGGAGCTGCTTTGTATCTCTAGCGATAATTTCATTATTTACATAGTTCTTAAAAAACACCCATCACATTGAACATTAAGAAGTCGTTTACCATCAAACATAGAGAACAGCTCTGAATATATTATACTCTTGAAGTAAAGCTATTGAATTCTATTCGGCATATAACCTATCAAATAGCATGCGATATGAAGAAACATTAAAGAAAATACAAAGGAATAGGGAGCGTGCTGTGGTTACAAATGAGATAGCTGGTTGGCCAAAGGGGCCCCATGAAAACCCTCCAACATCTTATCCTATTGTGAAGGCTACGGGTTGTTCTGCAAAAACTGATGGTAAGGCCATATTTCTGAAAAGAAAAATTACATATCTCAGGTCCACGGAGAAACTGAACTACTCTCCAACTTCGGCCTCCACTCCTGCTGACTAGTGTTGATGGTACCGAAATATACTCAACATGCTACCAGAGGAGAAAGGTAAACCCCCGCCCTGCTGCAAAGCCTTGACCCACAATGGTGACCTTTTTGCATGATACACTGGTGCAACCTTGGCACAACTGTTTTGTGAGTAACCAGTCACTGCTTGATTAGATTTAAGACCCGCTCCATGAGACTAAACTCATGCCTAATACGGATTGGATAGCCAAGAACCTGAGACTAGATAGATGGATCTAAGGAAAAACTAAATACTACTGTTCTTCTAAAAAAAAAAAAAAAAGATAGTAATAAAATGACTCCAAAGTTTTTCCCTAAAGTCGATAAGAACTAATACACACACTCACGATTGGATAATGCTCAGCAAGGAAGGGACCTTAGGCCACTCAGTTCTCCATCAAATCCTTCTGCTTAGAGGTCCGGGAGAAATGCAGAAGAGGTTAAAAAGGCTGTAAGATCCAGATGGGATAGATGGTACCAGGGAAGCAATGTCTTCTAAACACAGCAGGACTGACACACGTAAGAACTCACAAAACTATGGCAGAATTCACAGGACCTGCCCTTCCCAGACCCAAACCAGACAGGATTCCGGTGCTGAAATAAGGGTGTATACACGAGCTCCCATCCCTAATCGAGAAGCTATCCCTAGTTCACAGCCACTCACAAAGGAAAAATCAGTTTCTCTGCAGGAGTCTCCTGGATTGTATTTAACTGAGTTGTTGGCCGGGGAGGGGAGGCGTGACCACTCCCAAATAACCCTGGCTGTTTCCAGGGTTAATCTCCACACACTGGTGAGTCCTAGTGTTGAAGACCACACTTAGAGATCTCATTAAACATGGAGAAGCTGAGCTGGTGCCTAAGTAGAGCCTTCATCTTGGCTGGCTATTACTTATGGTACTGGAATGTCCCTGCATGCTACCAGTGGAGAAAGGTAACCAGCAATCTAGCAGCAAATCCTCTGATCTATAACAGTGCCTAGCCTACATGTTGTTCTGGCGTGTAGCGGCACAAACATTGTGGAAGTCACCAAACCCCTAACTGAATTTAACTCCCACTATGTGAGATAAAGCTCACGCATAACACTGGTTAGGAGGCCAAGAACCTGAGAGTAGATCTTCATGGGCCTAGGGGAAAAAAAATATGAATTCTTCTAGTAAAGGAACACATCATAAATGAATTCTGATGACATTCTGCTATATTCATAGATCAGCGTCTCACTCAGCCACCATCAGAGAAGGTAGGTCTTGTGAAAGACGGGAACCAGTACAGAGGCACACAGCTGGACAACATACAGACAGGGAGAGACGCTGAGACATTCAGTAAACTCTTCCCTTCAGGGATCAGGTAGTTATGGGCTAGAGGAAGTGAAAAGATTATGAGAGCCAGCGAGATGGATGACACCAGGGAAACAGGGCCTTCCAGATAGCACACACATAGTGACACACACATGAACTCCCAAGAGACAGCACACACAGGAACAGCACAAGTTGAAGCCGGCTGGGGTTCGAGCTGTGAGAGGGGAAGTGGAAGGTTCTCTCATTCCTAAACATGAAGCTGTTTTCTGTCCATCACTGTTTGCTCCAGTGGAGTCTGAGCGGGCACACAACCACCCTTATGGGCCGATGGGG
This sequence comes from Meriones unguiculatus, assembly GCF_030254825.1. NCBI lineage: Eukaryota > Metazoa > Chordata > Mammalia > Rodentia > Muridae > Meriones > Meriones unguiculatus. Next base: position 16,916,138 of record NC_083352.1, on the reverse strand, counting down.
TGATGTCCAGCACAAAATGAGCTCAATGATAGTTTTGGAGAGTTTTTTTTCCTCCTCATTGCTTTGGGGAGGGGCAGTTTTGTTTTTAATCTGACGGGTCTTTTGCTTTTTATGTTTGTTTATTTTGTGTGTGTGTGTTGTGCTGTTTCTTTATTTTTATTGTTTTTAATTTTTTTCTCTCTTTTTTTTCCTGTTTGTTTCCTAAAGAGAGAGGGAAAGAAGTCTTGGAATTGTATGGGTGGAGAGGTGGGGAAGGAGACGAGGGAGGGGAAACTGATCAGAATACATTGTATTAGTTTTCATTAAAAATGACAAAAAACAGGAACAAATGACATCACAGACCTTGTATTCAGTTGATTTATAGTGAAAAAGAAAAGATATCTCAGCAAAATAGAAACGGTATGATTGTTTGAACACGCTTTTGTAAAGATAATTGTATAGATAAGTTTTTAGCCTCACCTCAGTCACACATATGCATGCACATACAGGGATCCCAACTTCAGAATCAGGCTGCAAAATCTCCACTAGATGCAGATGAATGTGAAAAGTAAGAAAGAGAATGTCTAGCCTAAAACATGAGAGATGTCTTCAGTTACACGCAGGTAGACAGATACAGAATATGCTAACCACGAAAGAAACTCTGTGGCTTGTGAAAAACCAGTCATCTCAGCCATTAAAGCACACCATTAAGACAATGAAAAAGCCGGCAGCCGAGTTAGAAAGGGCGTAGTTCCAAAATATGAGCGTTAAACAAATCCAGGTGAGCCTTAGCATTAACAATAGATAGAAACAGTGTGTGCAATGCAGGCATGCAAAAAAAAAATATTCTTTTTTTTTTTTATTCAGCCTGGTGCATCAGCCATTGTAAGCATTAAAACCTTCCTACATATGGATGGCTACACCTACACACACACACACACACCTACTTATGTGTGGCAGTATTTAACTTAATGTAAAAGAATGAAAACCACACAGAATCACCAGTTTTTTCTTCTATATAGTGTTTTCAGAAGTCAACTGTATCACACAACTAAGTGCATTTGCTGTTGAGGTACCAGGTAATTTTTTTTTTCTGAAATGAATGGGTTATTAATCTTTCCTCCTCAGTGATCTCTGTCTTTAAAATTGTTTGAGCTAGAAATAGGTTAGCTGCATTTTTTTTTTTTTTTTTAGCAACATGGGCTCACTGTTTGTGATCTGGCTTCTCCCACAGCACCACTCTCTAACCACGTGCTGCTACCTTAAAAAGAAGATCCTGTGGACTAACCACGAGAAACTGGCCTTTTAAGCAAAAAGAAGAAAGAAAAGGAAAGAAAGAAAGAAAGAACAGCACAGGTTTCCTCCCACTTCCACAGAGACAACTGAGTACTCAAAGCCATGAACTAATAAATCACCTGTGTCTGAGAGGCTGAGCTTGTGTCTTGTGTCTTCTCCATCGCTTCAGTTCCATTTCTACCTTATCTGCCTCTGTTTATGGCTGCTGAATCCATGCTGAGCAGCAGAAAGCTGGCATACATGGCACTGTCAGCAGATCCCACTGCACCCGCACTGCCCAGGGACCCAGGGTCTCCCATCCCTCGATCTCACTCTGTAGGGTGGATTGACTCTTCCTCTTATCCCTCTCTAACCTACTCACCTCAGACATTTATCCATACAAGGACAAATCCAGTCCCTGTTTGGCTGTTGCTGCTCATCCTGCATAAATGCGAGACTATGCCAAGCTACCTGTTGGAGGTGGAGAGAGGGCTCGGTGGTGAAGAGCACTAGCTTACTTTTCCAGGTGACCACATGGCAGCTCCCCATGGCAGCCTGATTCCCAGCCCCCACCTGGCAGCTCACAGCTGTCTGAAACTCCAGTTCCAGAGAAACGGATGCCCTCTTTTGACCTCCATGAACACCCAGTCACACACGGTGCACAGACATACATAAAGATAAAAACACCCACACAAACAAGCAGAAACAAACTAAAAATCATCAAAAGCAGATTTATCATTAAGCTGAAGAATAAAAAGGCCCAGGCTTGATTTTCTACATAGCTCTTTTCATAAGTCAAGGGGTTATATCATGTTATTGCCACGCATCAAATTTGATATAATTCAGGCCACACTGAGCGGATCCACCTCGGCTCTATACCAAGTCACTTGGTGCTGGTGTGTGGTAAGCACCTCACACTGCCACATGGAAATGGACTGTGAAAGTTTCAAAAACTGGCACAAGTCAGTTCAACGGAATGGAATTGTTGAGATAAATGAGGTAAAGCCAACACTCACAATGTAACCATTCTTAATTTATTATCTTATCTTTGTTCCTGAGACAATGGTGATTGGGCCTTTGTGTTGGAATTTCCCCTCTTTCCAGTTCTATAAATATAAAAAGTTGGCTTACAATTAATTGGTGTTGACTAAAATCTACAAAATCAAGCAAGCAAGCAAACAAACAGAAAACCACTTGTGTTCCTCTTGTCCCATAGAAACAGCTGTCTATTTCCCAGCATGACTGTGGGTTGTATCAACTTCTTTCTGTTTAATTTTTTTTACTTTTAAAAATGTCTATTTATCGTGTGTATACATTACACACATATGTTAATGCCACAGAATATGTGCAGAGGTCAGAGGACAACTTGTTTTTCTCCTACCATCACTATGCAAATGTGAAATTGGAGTGGGATGTTATTTCAACCTTTAACATCATAAATGTAAGATATGAAAACAAAAGCACAAAACAAAAACTAAGGGCTGGTGAGATGGCTTATCAGGGAGAAGCGCTTGATGCCGGAAAGGAAAGGCTGATGGCTGCAGATCGGCATGGTGATGGAGAGCATGGACACGCTGTTCTCTGACCTCCACCTGTGAGGCCGGTACCGCCTGCGTGGCACACTCTGCATGCACACACACAACAGATTTTAAACCAGTGTAGCCAGTTATGATTGATTCATTTATGATTTCTAGATATGGCATTTCCATATCTGCCTTCCTGGTTGTGCCTGACTCAGACACACATGCAGTATCAATAATATTTGATACTCCATGCCTGTTGCTTGTTAGCCTTCAAAAAGTTCAAGGTTGAGTTAAATGTGAATTATTTTAATGTTTATAGTCGGAAACCTTGAAATGCATCTACTTTAATCAGGTGAAAGCAATAATGATGTTTCTCAGTAAGCATGTATTTCTGATTTGGGTTACCTTGTTATCATCCACAGAATCTAATAAAATCATGAACAACTAACACGTATCATAACTTTCATCATCTATGTTAAATTTAAAAAAAAATGTCTTAAGGTTCCACCCAGGAAGTCATGCATTTTAGGGTCGTGCATTTACACAAGTAAAAACCTTTACATATTATTTGCTGACAGTTTCTAGGTGACTTTTTTTCAGTATATGAAAAACATCTGGCCTTGTGAAATGCTGGAATATTAAAATAAATGATAGACGACAGAATCTAGAGCAATTTATTCAGTAAAAAAAAAGGGTTTAATTTTTCTTGTTATTAATCATTAGCTTCTACAGATATTTCTTGACAAATAAACAGTAAGAGGTTTAGAAAGAATGAAGAAAAAAATCTAAAAATGTCATTGCTTTCTGTCTCCTCTTACAAAATAGGAAAGGCATTCGTTTTATTTTACGTGTAAATACTGCGCGTAGAGGTGTACAGGCCGCCGAAGCATGCGCAAAAAGAACTGCCCCTCGGTGGCTGAGGGCCGGAGGCTCCAGGCATCCTCTGAGCCCTGCAGGGAAAATGCTGGCTCCTCTGGGCTCTGGTCCCTGCGGACACAGAGCTGCCCTGTGGAGCTTCCTGCTCCCGCCCGGCCTTGCCTCTCCTGCTTCCCAAGAGCCCAGGCGCAGGGGCCACGAGCTGCCAACGTTGCGCCAACTGCCATCACTGTGGCAAAGCCAGCGGCCACACCATGCTGCCCTTCTTCCTGGTCCTCTCATGCCTAGGCCAAGTGATCGCCACAGGCAAGGGTAGGTGAAACCACAGGCCACCTGGCGTGGGTGGACTCAGCCCAAAGACCCCTGCCTCTCCCTGCGCTGCGGCGAACTCACTGTGCCCCTCTCCGCAGACTTTGAAACACCACTTCTGCACATTACAGTGCCACAGAAAATCGAGAGCAACGTCGTGGATGGCGAGGAGGGAGAAGCACATGTAATTAAGAGAGCGGATTTTGCGGGGGTGGGGTGGGGCGGGAGGATGGCTGTTGTCTACTTCTGGCCCACGTCACTGAATGGCCACGTAGTCTTTTTGAAATCCTGCTTGTGCTAAAGGCTGTTGGTCTGAGGAAGGGCAACTATCTCAGTTTTCTCTCACTTTCCAAGTATTGCACAAGTGTTTTATGTGAGACTCAAATGTTCTAGCTTCCCTCTAGGTCCCCTCGCTGTCACGCACAGCTTGCTGGACTCAGGGAAAACATGGCCACTAATTATAGATTCTTAGTGAGACAGCACTGACATTTACCTTGTATCATGACTTCCAAACTGGCACCATAAAACCCACCAGGCCTGTAAGTGCGCACGTATGTGAACCCTCTGGAAAAACAAAATAGTAAAGCGTCAAAGTAGTATTCTGAAGAATACAGAGAGATGTGTCTGAAGTGAGTGTCCGTTCGCGCAAGTTCTGAGGTACTCATTTTAACCAACTGAACACCTAGTCACATACATTTTTTATGACTCTCTATGGCAATATTGTCTTTCCACTTGTACAATATATGTATAAAACTTCTGACCTGCATACAGCCTTGTATTTTCTGAGAGCCATTTGCATAGGACCAATGAGGAAGCAGTGTTAGCAAAATAGTTCAGAATGTTTTCAGTTCCTTCCAAGTCAGACAATTGTTTTCTACAAAGTTAGCACACTGACTTGTCATCATTTCATACTGCCTTCAAATCACCTTCTTACAAGCTTTTTACTTTTGCTATTCTTAAACAGATATTTAAATATATATATATATATATATATACACACACATACATGTATATCATGAATGTAACCATGCCTAGTTTTATAACTAGCTTCTTGAGATTTGACCATAGATAACATTCAGTCTACAAAGCATTAATATTTCACATTCCAAACCATGAACTTATCACTTAAAATATTTTTTTGAGTCTTTGAAAATTTCTTACATGATATCTCCTGGTCCTATCCAACCCCACTCTCCTCATGGTTCCCTGCAGCCCCTGTCTTAATGTCCTTGAAATTTTAAAATTAATTTTTAAAAAATATTTCTCTATGTTTTTATTCTAGACACTCTGAGCCATGACTATGTCTTGTTTATGTTTTATAGGTTCCATTATAAAGTCTCTGCATATTGTTTTATTTTCTCCGGCACAGAAACTGGCATTATAAACTTGTTTTCTAATTGTTTATCTTTCAATGTATAGGAATAAAATGTACCCCTCACCTCATAATTAATTGTATATAACTCATGAATAATGACTGCTGTCATTTGCAATATGGGTTTATTTCATATATCTTTTGAGTTTCTATCCTCCTGGTGTCAGTTTGTAGAAGACACTTGTATTTGTTTTCCCTTTAGGTTCAGTGATGACAGTAATATGTTGTGGGGGTCATTGCAGTTTGGGTATACGTAGGTTCTAATGTCACATGAAAGGTGTGCATACGTAGATCGTAGATCGTTTCTTTTAAGGAGCCGATGTTTCTAATAATGGCTTTCTCTCTTTCCGGACACTTTGCCGCAGGTCACTTACCTGGTCAAAATTGAGGGCAAAGCATACACGTTCCGTCTTGAGAAACAGTAAGTCAACAGGTGCTTGCTCTGACCTCACAGCCGTTTCCGGTTCCATCTTCCCGCTCATCCCCAAGCTGGGCGTGAGCACTCCATTCACTTGGCCGTCTTCACGGCTCACGCGGAGCTGGGATTTCAAATCTTTCTCGTGGGATTTTAACCCTAATCGTCTACATTCTAAGTTAATGATATCTTAAGGTGAAAATTACCGAGGACCTTAAAGCAACGGGTCTCAGCCTTCCTAATGCGGCAATCCTTTAATGCAGTTCCTCAAGTTGAGGTGACCCCCCTATACTGTCTGGTTTTGTGAGGCTAGAGTGCTCAGAGAGAAAGGAGCCTCAGTTGAGGAAACGCCAGATCTCCATGAGATCTGGCTGTAAGGCATTTTCTCAAATAGTGACAGATGGGGGAGGGCCCAGCCCGTGGTGGATGGTGCCATCCCTGGGCTGGTGGTCCTGGGTTCTATAGGAAAGCAGGCTGAGCCAGCCATGAGAAGCAGGCCAGTAAGCAGCACCCACCACGGCCTCTGCATCAGCTCCTGCCTCCAGGTTCCGGCCCTGCTTGAGTTCCTGTCCTGACTTCCTCCAGTGATGGACTATGATCTGGAAGTGTAAGCCAAATAAACCCTTTCCTCTCCAACTTGCTTTTTGGTCAAGGTGTTTCGTCGTAGCAATAAAACCTGGACTAAGACACTTTCCTACCCATCAAATTGTTTTGTTGCTAATTCATAACTGTATTTTTGCTACTGTTATGATGTGAATATTTTGAAGGCAGGGTTGCCAGCGGGGTCATGACCCACAGGTTGAGAACCCCTGCCTTAGACCATACTCATGGATGCAGCCATGACAAAAGTGTAGTCGTTACTTCTCTGTGTGTAATTTTGTGGTTTCATAGATTGTTTCACACATCTGTGGGGTTCCAATATATGATATATTGTATTATTTCATATATTATATGTTCATATATATTATATTATACCTTACCTGAGTACTGTGTATGCCTCAGAAAAATATCTCAGCCTAGGAAATCAGGTCGATCTTGAAAATACTGAGGTTAAAACTGCAAACAAGGGCAAAACTTGCCTAGGCCATTGCTTTCATAAAGAAAGAAAACTTGAGTTATCAAAAGCAGTGAGTTGACATCAATTGTGCGGCCATGATTAGGGTTGAGGGGGCACGTGCGTGTACGTGTGTGTGTGTGTGTGTGCATTTATATATGTAATTCATGTATGTAATCATCTGAAAAATAAAGAAGTTTTGACTTCCTGCTCTCCAATCTTTACCGCTTTACCTCAGGAGTCTTACTGCTCTATCTAGCAATACAAGTGCTATATTGAAGACCAATGGAGAAAGTGGACAACCTTGTCTTGTCCCTGATTTTAGTGGAAATGCTTTGAATTTTTCTTCATTTAGCAAGATGTTGGCAGTGGGCTGCTTGTAAATTGCCTTTATTATGCAGAGCTCTGTCTCCTGTCCCTGAGTTTTCCCAGAACTTTTATCATGAAGAGATGCTGGACTTTATTAAAGGCTTCTCTTCATCTAATGAGATGATTTAAGTCTCTATGTATGTTGAATCATCCTTGGATCTCTGCGATAAGCTGACTTGGTCATAGCGGGTCATCTTTTTTTGTGTGTAATCTTGAATTGGGTTGCCAAGTATTTTACTGAAAAATTTTGCATCCAGGTCCATCAGTGAAAAGCCCATAATATTCTTTTTTTGTATTGGATCTCTCTATGTCTATTTTGTTATCAGGGTAATACTAATGTCATAAAAATCATTCAGAAATGTTTCTTCATATTCTATTTTATGTGATAACCTGAGGAATATTGGCACTAGTTCTTCTTTGAAGGTCTGAAAAAAATTCTGCACCAGATCCATCTGGACACAGGTTTTTTGTTTTGTTTTTGGATATTTTAAATTATTGTTTCTATCTTATTGGATGTTTTGGGACCATATCTTGTACTAGCTTTTGTAGGCCATGCATATAATGTGTAATATATAATATATATGAACATATAATATATGAAATAATACAATATATCATATATTGTATATTGTATTGTACACACATATCCAGAAATGCAAATACTTCTTTTAGATTTTAGATTTCCAGTTTGAAAATGAAGCATCAGTGACACAATTGGTTAGCAAAACACTTATAATTTAGATTTTTAAAGTGTGTTCTTATGTTTCGCTGAATTTCTTCAGTGATATAATAGCTACCATTTCTTCTTTACTTTTATTATTTGGTTAAATTGGCTAAAAGGTTTCTCAATTTTATTAATGGAAAACCAGTTCTTCATTTCACTGATTATTTGTTTTTTTTGTTTTTTTCATTTCCAGTTCATTAGTGTCAACCATGATTTTGATTATCTTTTCCCATCTGGTTTGGGGGTATTGCCTGTTCTTATATTTCTGAGGCCTTGAGGTACATCATTAAGTTATTAAAGATCCCTCAAATTTCTTGATGTAAGCACTCAGTGTTATGAACTTAACCCCTTAGGACTGCCTAAACTATGTTCCATGGATTTCAGAACGTTGTGCTTTCATTTTCATTTACTTTTAGGAATGTTATGCCCTCTTCTTGGTTTCTTCCTTGACTCCGTTATTCAGTAGTCCATTGTATAGTTTCCATGAGTTGTGTATACTTTCTCTAGCTTCTGAGAAAGTTGCTGAAGAGATCCAGCTTTATTCCTTTGTGATGGGACAGGATGAAGGAGGTCATCTCCGCTTGATAAAGCTTGCTTTGTGTCCTACTATGTGATTGATGTTGGAGAAAGATCTTTAGGATGCTGAAAAGAAAGGATTTTCCTTAGTGTTTGGGTGAAATACCCTGTGGATGTCGGTTGTGTTTATCTGATGAGAACCCTGACATAAGTCCACACTTGTAAAGCTACCTGATGTTTGACAGAGAGCCCAAAAACACTTTGAAGAAAAGACATCATCTTATCAAGTGTTGCTGGTCAAATTTCATAGCTGCATGTGGAATAATGAAACTAGATCCTTATTTCTCACCCCGCAAAAAAAAATCTACTCCAAATGGCTTTAAGACTTTAACATAAGACTGATACTCTGAATCTGATAGAGGAGAAATTAGGAAATATATCTGAATTCATTGGCATGGAGAGGACCTTCTGATCGTAGCAGTGCAAGCATTAAAACCAACGGTTAATGGAGGGGACGTCATGAACCTGAAGTTTCCGTACAACGAAGAACACCATCATTGGAATGACGAGGGAGCCTACAGAATGGGAAATAAATATTTACCAGCTACATATCTGAGGATTAGTAACTAGGGTATATAGAGAACCAAAACAAAAAGCTAGCCATCAAGGAATTAAATATCATTTTAAAAATGGGGCATGAAACTAAACAGTTCTACAAAGATTAAATAGAAAGAGGTGTTTGGAATTTTGAGATGGTTTGCAATTTTACAAAAAAGCATTTGCTGGTGATATATATAATCAACCCATTTACTCATTAGCAAATACTAAGGTTATCATACCATGAGGTGTATTTGTGGTTAAACTAAAACAGAAATGAGACTATGTGGTTGTGACCATCAGTTTGTTAACTATAATTTGTCATAGACCTATGCTGGTCCCTGGTTTTAGTCCTAACTTTTAAGTTTTTATGTATCTAAGACAAGCTAGATAATGAAAAGACGGGTCTATTTAATTTTTAGATATTTGGGTTTGGTAAATTTACATTTTAACTAATCTGGAAATTTTTGTTGTTATGAACCTGTATATTGATATTAATGATATTATTACAATAAAATGTCATTATTTTGATTGAAATAGGACATTTTTACATCCACTTTTTGTGACATATTACTATAATCAGCTTGGAACGTTGCGACAGGATTATTCTTTAATAAAGGTAAGTCTAAGCTTTTGCTCTGTAGATTTTGGTTTTGAATGTATGTTTGTGTGTGTGTATGCATATATGTGTAGCAGTGTTTTTTCCCCCTTATATCCTCATAGTTGTTAATTTGGAAATTGTTATGCATACTTTTAAATATAGAAGATATATGTTCCTGTATATGTATGGATTAATGTTACCTTTAGAAGTTTTTTCATTTTTTAAAATTTATACTTTTTAAATTTTATTTTTAGTTAAAATATTATTATATCACTTGACATTTTACTCCCCCCCAACCTCTCTCATGTTCCCTCCCTCCAACTGTGGTGATAATTTTTTAGACAAGGAGCCTAGGCTGGTGGCAAAATCCCAGTCCTCCTGCCTCTACTCATAAGTGTTGGAATCACAGGTTTGTATTATCATGAGCAACTTAGATTCATGATTTTAATAGGCTTAAGGTGGCTACTGAGGGAAAGAAAAAGAAATGCTTTGTAATCCTTAGCACTGTTGGTCAAACAGATGACAAATGCAAGCCCACCCCTGAATAAAATAAGTGCTTTGGAAGGCTGGCACCCAGAAAGCACTCATCTCAAAAGCACAACTACACTGTGCCTGGAGACATCAGAAGTTTGAGACGGAAAAGAAAAGGCAGGCTGGGGGGCAAGGCAGGCTGAAGGATGGGAAATGTCTCACAAGCCCTGAATAGTGGAGGAGACTGTAGGAATTGCCATATAGAAAGACAGCAGTGGAATGGCAAGAGAGAAAACACGCAAAGCAGAGGGCACGCAGATTGGCACAGGCTGGGTCAGCGGACATGGGGTGGCATGCAAACGCTCTCTGGTGGGGACAGTGGGCTATCGCATAAGGGATTCTAACACAGCTCTGAAATTAAAGATCTGGCAGCACCTTGCACACGGCAGTATCAGAACTACGGGCACTCCTAGGTGTCCGCATTTTACAATTGATTTTGATTAACATTTATTAATTGTGCATACTGACAGGGCCTAGTGTGGTATTTCAACACTTGAATGGCATGTACAACGAATAAATCTAGATTCCCTTTATCCATTCGTTCTGGCCCTTTGCAGCTCCTGGTCACCACTGCTGTAAACTCAGGTTTATCTTTCTGGCTTTCACACGTGACAGAGAACATGTGGTACTTGTCTGAGTGGGCTTGGATTATTATTATTGGAATTTATTATTATTATCATTAGTATTATTATTAATGGAAGTAAGGCCCTTTCATCCTTTGTACTAGAGTGATGGTAGTTTTATTTATGTCAATATTATTCCCACTCTGTGTGTGTGATCACAATTGGTTTCCTTTTCCTCTGTTGAAAAGAGATCTCTCTGAGATCTGAGTCCATATTTTAGCTGTTGTGAACAGTGATTCCCTAAGCATGGCTATTCAGGTATCTTTAGAGTGTTGGTTTCCTTTCTTCTGTACTGATAACCCAGAGCTGGGGTAGCTGGGTCTTATGGCAGATCTTTGTTTGTTTGTTTTTTCATTCTTTTTTTTTTAATTGAAAGTAGGTTTTTCTTCATACAATATATTCTGATTGTGGTTCCCTTCTCTTCCCTTCTCCCAGATCTTCCCCACCTCCCCACTCACTCCAAACCCTCACCCCTTTTTTTTGTTTGTTTGTTTTCTCTCTTTAGAAAATAAAACAGGCATCTAGAAAAAATAAAACAAGATTTTAAAAATACTGTAGATTGCATATATTAATAATCAGATTTTGAAATCATCTCACGTACCAAGAAAAAAACTTAATTCTAAGCGTAGAACTCTTCTTTTTAAAAAACTGGTAATGTTAAGGACAAAAGTATTTTCTGCTTTGAGATATAGCTCCTTTAAGCATTCATGGCATTGGTGGTGATGACAGAGAGACTATTGTGACGTCCATGACAGCCATTCGCCTATGGCTTTCTTTCTTTTCTCACTTTTCTATTAGGTTTGACCGATTTTTGCATCAGGGCAACACGGGCCTCTGTGAGGATGCGGGAAGTATTGTCCTCTTTTCCATGGACGCATAGGATCTATTTTAGCAGCCGACATGTTTGAGGAGTTGTTCAGAGATGTGCCTGGGCCCAGGGAAACCTGTGGTACAGTTTGGGGCCTTCTGGTTGCCAACTTTATTTAGCACTTCTAGCTATGCTGACCCGAGGTTTTATTTGTGTCCCTTTTGTGGTCTCAGGTGCTGATAGATGATGCAGACGTATTGGTAGTGTCTCCATTTTGTCTCTCCTGACAGCGGGTCATGCAGTGGCATTCAGTACCTCACAGGGAGGAGTTCTGTGTTCTTTCTTTTTAATTTTGTCTTTCTTATCTACAGGTTTTTTTTTTTTAATTTGTTGAATTTATCAAAGAATCAAATCTCCCTTTCCTTCTTGTTTTCTAACTCAATTTTCTTTCTTTTAATTCTTGTGTTTCCTTCCTTGCACCTGATTAGGATTTCCTTGGCATTTTTCTATTGTATGGCCCCTTCCTCTTTTCTGTCATATCCCTTAGGCCCATCTTGTATCTCTCCTCTTGGGTGTCTCTGCACCCACAGCAATGGATTCATGTCCTGTCAATCCCGAGGTACATATAATTAATACACATATTTAAATTTCGCTTATGTCATCTTCTTCGACTCAGGAAGTGTGCTGATTAATTTGTAAGTGTTGAGAGTCTTTTTATCTTACGTGTTCCTGCTTTGTGTTTTGATTTTTTTTTTCCCGGTGGTTAAAGCATAGTGTTGGTTAAACTTGTGACTCTTTGCTTTATGGCCTCACATAGGCATCTGGGTGCACTGTGTTGGTCCCTTGGGAAGAGCCTGTACTTCTGCTACTTAGGGAGGGTTTTCTGCTCAGTCAGGGTTGTGCTGCTTTCCTCTCTGTGCTTCAGCTGGGCCTGCACCTTCTCTCTCAGCCACAAAGACAGTGTTCGGGGTCCGTTTTCCTCTTCACAGTTACCAAGTGTTTGCATCAAGGTTCTTGAAGCCCAGACATTTGATGCTTGTATGTTTAGGATGGCTGTGTCCTCTGGAGGTTCGGTTTTGCTATCTTTTCCAACAATTTGGGCAATAGCAGATTTCTCAGCTAGTACATGTGATGTGGTATTCATGAAATTATTTTGCTCTTTAGTATTTCATCCATTTACTGTCAAGCCACTTGGGTACTTTTGTTTTGAGATGGCTTTCTATTTTATTAATAACCTACATTAACTGTGCTAAACGGGTTCCGTTATGACATTTTAGACAAACATATGTTGTGCCTTGGATTACATCCACACCTCATTCGTCTCTCCTTCACGGTCCCAGGCGTCTGCACTATAGTTCCTCTTCTAGTTAATTGACTTTTTCAGGGGTTCTGTGGCATCTTCTTTATCCATGTACCCACCGATGGGCACCTAGGCTGGTTCTGTATTTTGACTATGGTGGATAGTGCTGCAATAGACGTGGTGGGGAGCTGTGCCATGGTCTTTACATTACAATTCCTCAAATGAAGACAGATGCTGCTCTTCCACAACCCTCTTAGAAAACTCAGGGTACTGGACAATTTCTTTTCTTCCTGCTTGAAACTAGGCTCTATGAGGCCTCATCCTGTGTCTAGAGCTGCTGTGTTACCCCAGAAGCAGTATTGTGGAAAGTGAATCAGATGTGGGGCGCGTCTGGTGGCCCTGCCCGAAGCAGATGGTATGGTTATGTGAGGCTTGTGGGACAGACAGAATTCTCTCTGGATTTCTTCTCATTAATTGCCAACCTTGTGTTTCGCCGTCCATCTCACTTCTGAGTGACCCTTGCTGGGCAGATATTGTGACACGTTTTGGGGAAGCACAGCCAGCAGACTCCTAAGGACTTTTCTCTCCTGAGGTTACTAGTGGGTTGGGAACTTGGGGTACCTTCCACTTTCTTTAGGGGAAGAACTTCCCATACTTGCAGGTGTGGGTTGCTGCTCCTGTTGCCTAACATTCTACACGGTACAGGCCACCCTGTCTGGGGGAAAGCTATGTAGGGTGAGTGGATTGGGCCTTGTGCTGAAGGTGTATGTTAGGCTTATCTGGCCTCTAATGGCTGCCCCTGTGGAGAAATCCAGCCTACTTCTCTAATTGATGGGGATGAGGTTTGGGATGGGGCTTATGTCCTGTGAGTGACCATTAAATGGAGTTCCAGGCCTGGATGCTTTTAGTACTGAAGGAGGCAGTGAGCTGGCAGGGAAGCTTCCACAGTGTAGACACAAAAAGGAATCTGGAAGTCACTACAGCCTAGACCTATGAGGAAGAGGAGCTCACTGTGGAGGCAACTGTGGCCAAGCTCGGGAATCGCTGACCTTGGCTTACACTAGTGATGATTTATCATTATTCTAGTGAGAAAGTGGGAGAAAGCACAGTGAACAGATGTCAGCTAGATACTTAGGGACTGGCAAGATGGCCCAGTGAGTACAGGTGCTTCCTGAAAAGCTTGCTAATCTCAGTTCCATCCCCACGTGGTAGGAGAGGACTGACCATTCAATGCCTCCTGTGACATGTGCATGCAGGCATGTAAAATAAATGAACAAATTAAAAAAAACCCTTTGTGTAACCTCAGAAACCTGAATGAAATGTTCATAGTTGAGCTCAGCCAAATGTTATAAATCATAAGCCTCAAGGGTATAAACCGTACACTTAGGAAATTTTGCTGAAAAAGGAAACGATTCAGATAAATAGTATAAATAGTTGTCAAAATTATAGCAAGGATATTATAGCAGGAATGTTTCAGAGAAAGGAAAGTAATGACGTGTGAAGCACAGGAGGTGCTGAGGAAGCATGTGCGGGAAGATGGGAGGGACATTGAGCATCAGACACATGATATACTGGCTAAATTCAGACGTTTGCTGTTGTCAGGAAGTGGGTGTGACCCTGAAGGCTGCATTTGCGAATCAGCTGTAACATTTCTTCTGCTCCTTCGTAGAGCCATTGCTTTTATCAAGGACACGCGGCCGAGATTCCAGCATCAGTTGTGACACTCAGCACTTGCTCAGGTCTCAGGTACCATTCTGGAAGTGTACACCGAGACTCTACGTCAAACCCTGGGTTTCCACCATCTTCTGTGAGAACAGAATGAGCCATCCCCCCTCAAAACAAAACAAAACAGACCTGGAGACTGTTCATACGGGTCCTTTACTTCCTCCTCATTTTCTTGTCCTTTCATGTACTTTTTGGGAGCTTCTTTGTATTTCGCCTTCTCCCCCACCTCCGCCAGCAGAAATAGAATCTGCATTTCTTAGCCACCTCAACTCTCAACTGTTCTTAAATGCCATAGTGGAGGGAACATAGGTATAAAATTGGGTTTGAAACTTAATTCAAGTAAGACTGAGTGATTCTTTGAGAGACTAGATACAGAATTTATGAAAAGCACTTTTAGTGTGATCTCTGAGCGGAAAACCTCTAACTGCACATTCGTTTCTTTATACGTCCAGGGGCTTGCTGCAGTTAGAGAACATCACTTATGGAATCGAGCCACTGGAATCTTCAGCTACATTTGAACACATACTTTATGAAATAAAGAATAATAAAATTGATTATTCCCCCTTTAAAGAAAACTTCTCAAGTTCCCAGGATGAAAGTCAGTCCTTCCGAATTCTTGTAAAACCAGAGGTGAGTTCGACTTTCATATGAGCTACTTATATTGAAATTTTTGAGATTGGATACATTGTGGAAACAAAGTTAAACTGGCTATATCTCTTTTAAGATATCATTGCTTTACTCAGATAATTTTTAGAAAACAAGTAGACATAACTAAAAAATAACAAACTTGTCACAACGGTTGGCATAGTTACATAAAGAGTCTTTATACATACACAAAGTTGCTATTTGTATGAACTTGCATACCATTATCAGAATTGGTCCTGGATTTACTTACTGATTCTTTGTATTTTCTTTGTCAATGCATTTGGTTTGTAAAAAAAAAAAAATAAAACCAAACATTACTTTGCTACAAACTTTGAAAGTAAATTGAGTGGTGACAATGACCTATCACCTCAAATCTCACTGTCTAAACATGCTGTCCTGAGCTTTGGTGTAGTTGCTCTCAAATGCCTCATCATGAATATTCGTTCATTAATGTCCAGATTATTTAAAAAATAATTTAACCATGGCTATTTGCTTCAAATTTTTAAATTTTCTATTAATATGATTGCATATTTTTAATTTTACACCTATTCTTAAATTAAATAATATGGGTGAATGTATTTGATTCAACGGATATTTGATTTACGTGTAGTGGTACAGGGCCTCATTTTACCTGCGGTAGCACAGCCCTATCACAAGTTGGAGAACACAGTACCTAATTATCCTATGGTGGGAGTATCTCTGAGTACAACTGAAGGTCACTGCTGAAGACGTCGGTCCTTAGCAGGGTGGGGCACTTCTAGGAGTTCCCAGATGCTTGCTGGACCTGTTTCCTTATCACGAAAGAGTCCAGCCTGTAATCTGCCCCGAGGGCTATGTGATGCTCCTTACAAAATCTGGGGTCACCCAGATCTGGGGAGACTTTTAGAATCCCTCTGAGAAAGGGCAGTCCATAATTTGTAGACAGCTATCCACACATGTTAGACTTCAACCTCATCCACCAAAGCTCCGTACTTCATCCCATTCAAAGACCTCACCAAATCAGGTGAAGGCTGAGAAGAATCAAACTTACCCTCGCCTGCTACTAGCAGTCTGGCTCCAGCTGGAACCTCAGTGTCATGTCCTTCTGGGTCTCCAGCTCTGGAACTGGAACAGTTTCAGATACCTGGCTTTTGCTCTAGACATTGGACTAACTGATCTTCATAATCACAGCAGCCAACTATTTACATACATACATATACACATACACACACATACACACACACACACACACACATATATATGCACATCTCATGTTATTAAATATTAAATTTTTGTTGAAACAAAGAAGCCACATTACAAAAGAATGTTCAAGAAACCAGCAATGACAAGATACATTGTGGCTAGTATATTTTACTTTGTAAATAAATGATGAGCAGTTCCATAGACATCTTCAATGACAGGCACTCAGCAAAGATAGAAAAACTCATGGAAAAGAAGCACCTTTCAAATAGCCAAGGTTTTGTTTGTTTTCATCATGAGACCCGAACGGTTCTGACCCAGCCAAACTGTCGTTAGAGCGTTTTACTTTGAAGAATTCTGAGACTGGAGATGATATTCGTCGTTCATGTTACTAAAATAAGTACAGTAAACAGTCCTGAGTCAGTCCTAACACACAGATGCGCACCTGGTTGAAGGTTTCATGTTATCGACCGCTTTGTCTTGCAGAAAGTGGCAGAGGAGTCACTAATGAAGAGGACTCTAAGAGTAAGGATCATCATGGACAAAGCCATGGTAGGAACAATGTCTCCCCACGGTCTTTGTTTGGTAGAGAAATCAGGCAGGAATGTGAACATGAAACTGGAATTGCTTTCTTTTCTTACGTTACTTTTCCCCCCTTATGGCTGCGGGTGCTTTGTTTGTTTGTTTTTTGCCTGCTCTGCATGTCTATGCCCTACGTGCATGCAGTACTCTGGGAGTCCAGAAGAGGGCATCATATCCTCAAGGACTGTAATTAAGGATGGCTGTGCCCTGTGGGTTCTGGGGGATGGAATTCAGGTCCTGTAGAAATGCTCTTAGCTGCTGAGTCGTCTCCTCTGTCTACTTTTCACTGTTTAATACAAACAGTTTTACTCTGTCCAAATGTCAGCCACGATGACACATTCCAGTAATCCCAGCACTTAGGAGGGAGAGGCAGAAAGACTGAGTTTCCTACCAGTCAGTGTTATAAGGGGACCCTGTCTCAAAAGATAAACTTTTTTTCCCCCTCTCTGCTCAAAAGTGTGCCACAGCGCTGCAGGGCACAATGGCATAGCATCAGTTGGCCTTCTCCTGGCTTCGGGGGCTGTCGCAGTGGCGCGGGACTTTCTATGCGAAGATTCTATCACACGATGGCATTTTCACCTTAGAAGCAGTTTTGTTTTGGCAGAAAAATATCTAAACCAACTTTCAGATTACAGGAACCAAAGCGCAGAGCGGCCTTGCTCCTGTCTGCCGCATCCCTGGCACACAGCATTCTGTTGCCTTCTGTGCTGTCTCCATTGGAGCCTGAAAGCAAGCTTTCAGTTGCACCACAGGGATTCCCTTAAAAGCTGTGGGCAACGTAGCATCATTCCCGGTCTCCATGCAGACCGGCCCCCTGCTGCGCTGCATCCACATAGTGCGCTCTTCCTGAGGCTGGGTTTTATATTCAAAGAAGCACGGCTAAATACTGCCCAATGTATGCATCTACGTCTGTCATTGCTCTCTGTAAGTTCCTAGGTATACATATAAAATCTAATGTTTGCCTCGGTATTTCAAACCCTGTACGTCCTTACTGTTAATTGGCTTACCACTAAAGTTATCACATAAATTACAAATGTAATTAACATACAATCATAAATAATATTTAGAGAGAGTATTAGGATTATTATTTCCTTAAATGAAGACATAGTCTGGTAGCTGTCCACTATTCCCGGGCTCTGGACTTTGTTCAGAAAGGGAGCTGTTTAGCTGGGATACACAGACACGATGACGGAACCGCGAATGTGCTCATACTGAGTCGGCGACTGCATTCCTGGTTTCGTTCTTATCAGTTACAGGCTCTAGTCCTTTAACACATCCAATCTTAATCGCTATGCCTGTAAAGAGGGAGTTAATCACAGCCATCCCCTTTTAATACTCTTAATTGCTAGCTTTAGGCCCAGGTGCAAAACACAGCAAATAATTAGGAAAAGGTCACATAGCGACCGTGAACTTACCTGTCAATCAGCTTTCACCCGTTCTTACTTTGCCTCTTCCACTGTGTACTGCAGTATCTTAACTTTTACATCAAAAACCATTAGAAATGGCTTTTTGATCATTTATGCTAGTAACTGAGAAACACATTTATCTTTCAGTTTGACAGTATGGGCTCTGAGGTGGGAGTCGTGACTCAGAAGACTGTTCATACCTTTGGTCTCATCAACACGGTAAGCACTCCCACCCCATCACAGTAAGAGACTGACGTTGACCGCAAACACAGTATTATTTTGTGTGTGACATTCATGTCCCTCCCAGCACCTTAACCCGTGGTTTGGGTTTTCTCCTCAAAGCGATTTGTTGAGTGTGATCCCAGCGTCTAGGGGTCGTGGCAGGGGGGTGATCCACCCAAACTGGGCACATCTTCTTTTCAGATGTTTTCCCAGCTGAAGGTAACAGTGATGCTAACCTCTCTGGAGATCTGGTCTGACCAAAATAAGATCGAGACGAACGGGGACATTGACGAGGTCCTGCAAAGGTTTCTGCTGTGGAAGCGAAGACAAGCAGGTCCAGCAGTGCCAGACATAACATACCTACTCCTGTGAGTACTTTCTTCACAGCGACGTGCAGTTCCGTCAAAGTCACGCGTCTGTAATTATAGCAGAACTCCGGGGAAGATTGAGATGGCGAGAGGGCCAGCAGAGGCAGAATGCAAAGATCTGATCACATAGACAGACCCGGTTGTTCTCCCCTCCCACCCCCCCACTCGGGGACCCCGTCACCCCATCCCACTTCAGCAGCAGGGTGAACATGGGCCTCTGCATTTCTAAAGACCTTACAGGATGTTTGCGCCGTGATGTTAACGCTATGAATCCAACAGTCGCCTATGCTGCTGTTTAAAAAATGGCCTTTGATCATTTATACTAGTCATTGAGAAACAAATTCATCTCTCAGTAAATAACTGAAATGGACCAACCACCGCTTCTCTGCACCTGTGGCTGCTCTCCAGTGTTCCCATAGCAACCTGAGGTGTAGTTTTTAGCTACTTGGTCAGCATGTTTCAGAAGTCTTCCTGCAGATTTCCGTGTTACTCACTCAATCATTTGAAATGTAAATATGAGAAGTTTCCTTGTGAAGATCTTAAGAGATAGAGAAGGCCCCACATGTCTCCGGCTGCCTCCTGGTGAGTCTGAGGCCAGGCTGGGTGTTTGAAGGCAGTGTTAATGGGTTAGCCTCTGCACACCACCTCTTTGTTCTTGGTGAACCTCCCCCCTGCCCCTTTTAGGATTTGTTCAGCATGTGAAAGCCTGACAATAGCTAATACCGGCTTTTAGATTTTACAGTCAGTGTTCGCCCAGGGCTGCTGACCCTGAAGAGGGAGTCACGGACATGCTGGGCCTTGCTAGGTTTTGACTTATGAATTGGGAATCATAGAATTTTGTTTTTCTTTTAAGTTTTTCGAGATAGGGATTCTCTGTGTAGTCTTGGCTGTCCTGGCCTTGAGTTTATAGCAATCCTCCTGCCGCTGCTTCCCAAGTGCTGGAATTAAAGGTGTGTGCCACCACCGCTTGGCTGTATCGTGGGATCTTAAAACACCATTTTAAACTTAAATTCCTATTGAGTGTGGAGGGCATAATACTTGGTGTTTTTACTACGTAGTGAGTGGTTGGTGGCAGAAAGCGTATTGTGTGATGAATATCATGCTTAAGGATATAGAAGTTTCAGAAATCCATTGTTTAAATGCCCTTCCTAGCGACACTTTGAAACAAGTTCACTGACGTGAACTTTTAATTCAGGTATAAAGATCACCCTGACCATGTGGGAGCAACCTATCATGGGATGGCCTGCAATCCGAAGTTTCCAGTAGGAATCGCTCTGGTATGTCTTCTGTGATCCCCAACAGTAATGTCCGGGGTCACCTCAGGGAACAACAAGACACAGGGTGCATTTATGGTACACTTTTGGTAAATTTTTAGAACGGATGTTTTTTAAGGCTTTTGTTATAACTTATAAAAGAGTTGGTTTGTGCCGGGCAGTGGTGGTGCTCACTTTTAATCCCAGCACTCAGGAGACAGAGGCAGGCAGATCTCTTGAGCTTGAGGCCAGCCTGATCTACAGATTGAGTGCCAGGACAGCCAGGGCTACACAGAGAAACCCTGTCTCAGAAAACAAAACAAGAGTCTGTTTGCTTGGGGAAAACATCCCACAAATGCGGTCTTAACCAGTTCCATAGTGCTGACTGTGTTTGCTTTGTTGTGAAATAAGTCTCAAGATATGTCCGCTTTTTGAAAAGGAGTCTCCAGATCGGTCAGGCAACCCCTCTCTGCGCCAGGGGAGCCTCATTCCCTGTTCTGTTTCTACCGTTATAACCTCTTTGAGGTTTCCTAAGTGGGCTGACACAGTTTAGTCCTGTCTGCCGCTGAGTTCCTGGGTGCAGTGCGATGTTCTTAAGGCTGGTTAATCTATGCCGCAAAGCACGCAAGATGTCCCCTCAGGGACACGATAGCATCAGCCTATACCGCCTTTTAACGTGTCTCGTTCTGTCAGCAGAACTTCCGTGGACACGCCTTTGTTGTTTTGCACCATACTGGGACACACGAAACAAAGCGAGATCTCTCTTTGAGGTCCTAGTCTTGGTTAGTCTAGGTGTATACCCAGCAGTCAGCATGCTGACTTATGTACCAGTCTTGTTATTGGTCCTTTGTGGAACTAAAATGTTGGTTTCGATAGAGGTTATGCCAGCGTATGATCCCTTCCCCAACAGGTAACTAGCTGCATGGTCAGCCAAACTTACTCTGTTTTGTTTGAGTTAATAGAGACAGGTTAATGCGCATGATGGCGCAGCTCATTGGTTTTGGTTGTGTTTTGGCAGTCACAAATGATGCAATCCCAGTTCATGTACAGTATGATATACATTATGATAGACATTAGCATGTATTACCGGAGAAATAGCTAGTCAAGTATTTTGCTTACTTTTCCAATGTTTTAATGGTTCGTTGTTGAGTTGTGGGCATTTTCTGCATCGTGAATAGTAATCCTTTGTCAGACATGTGGTCTGCAAATGTTTTTTCTATTGCTGAGTGTTGCTGTCTTTACTTTCATCATGCCATTGAAACAGGGGCATTTGTAGCCTGTCTTTGTCTTTGCTCCTATCCTTCAGGAATATGATGGTGTCAATGTCCTGAACCTTTCCCCTGTTCTCTTTTGTGGTTGAGAATCTCTTGCTTAGGTCTTGAATTCATTTTCATCTTGTTTTTAGATATAGTAAGTATAAAGATCTGAGTGAATGCTCCTTCTTCCAATGTCCATCCCACTTGTCTTTCTGAATGAGGATTGAGCATCTTACCCAGGGTCTGCCTTCTTGCTTAGCCTCTTTAGGAATACAGATTTTAGTATGTTTATCCTATATTATAGGTCTAATATCCACTTATAAATGAGTATATACCATGTGTGTCTTTCTGCTTCTGGGATACCTCACTCAGGATGGTCTTTTCTAGATCCCACCATTTGCCTGCAAATTTCATTACTTTCTTGTTTTTAATTGCTGAGTAATATTCCACAGTAGTAAATGTAACACGATTTCTGTTTCCATTTCTCCATTGACAGACATCTAGGTTATTTCCAGCTTCTGGCTATTATGAATAAAGCTGCTACAAACATGGTTGAGCAAATGTCTTTGTTGTGCACTTGAGCATCTTTTGGATATATGCCTACGAGTGGTATAGCTGGATCTTGAGGAAGTGCTATTCCTGATTGTCTGAGAAAGCGCCAGATTGATTTCCAAAGTGGTTGTACAAGTTTATATTCCCACCAGCAATGGAGGAGGGTTCCCTTTTCTCCACATCCTCTCCAGCATGTGTTGTCACTTGCGTTTTTGATCTTAGCCATTCTGATGGGTATAAGGTGAAATCTCAGGGTTGTTTTGATTTGCATTTCCCTGATGACTAAGGGTGTTGAGCATTTCTTTAAGTGCTTCTCTGCCATTCAATATTCCTCTATTGAGAATTTTCTGTTTAGCTCTGTACCCCATTTTTTTAATTGGATTACTTGGTTTGTTGCTGTTTAACTTCTTGAGTTCTTTATATATTCTGGATATTGTCCCTCTGTCATTTTTTTTCTTTTTTACATTTTAAAAATAGTTTAGACATTATATTTTCTTGAATTTGAATTTTAGTTTAGGTACCATTGTCAAACAAATTCTGATAGAAGCAAACAGGAAGGAGGAGGAAGAGGAGGGGGAGAAGGAGAACTTATACAACAATTCTGTTCTTTCTATCTACTCAGCACCCAAAGACGTTGACTGTGGAGGGCTTTGCCGTTGTTCTGACACAGCTGCTGGGGATTAACCTGGGGTTAACGTATGATGACATCTACAATTGCTTCTGTCCAGGGAGCACCTGCATCATGACCCCCACAGCAATGTAAGGTCTTTCCCAGATCTGGTTCCTATAGATGCTTAGGAACTATTTGCGGTACTTTTTGATGTGCATTTTGTCACAGTACGACTTGACTAGGAGCAGCTTAAGTGGATGTGTATGCAATTATTTAAAGCACATGGAAGAGAACGAGTTTAGAGCGTGACGAAAAGCACGATTAGCAGTCACCACTAGCGTATGAAGTGAAGGCGGGTGCTGATGGCTTCACTTGCCTGCGTTGTTGATATGCCTGTGAGGATGGGAATGCGATAATGCGGAAATGGCAGAAGACTTGGGACCCACCGGGCCTGTGAGTAAGGAGACTCGGCTGTGCACATTGGGGTGGAGGGAGATAAAATATTACCAAAAAAAAAAATTAGCAACTATTGAGACTATGAGGAAGAATATTGCAGGCCTGGAAAAAGAAAGCAAAGTGCAACAATGAGGCTAAAGGTGCAGGGCAAGAATAAGGAGATGAGCTGGGAATGAAGCAGAACTTGAGGCTTTGGGGTAGAAACTGAATGTTTGCAGAATGGGAGGTTTTATAATAAACTCAGCAATACACAATCAATTTATACAACACAGATGATTTAATGTGCCCTGCGAAGTGGATGCATAGTGTACCAGAGGGAGCACAAACACAGTCTTTTTGGGAGATAGGTGTTCTCAAAACAATCCACGGAAGCTTATTAATAATGAGAAGCGAGGGCGTTATCATTCCTATGTTTTTGCCTATCACAACTCATTACTAAATATTGAAATATCCAGGACAGTTTCATTTGTTGGATTTGGCTTATTATTAGTCACCAGTTAGGCCCTTCAAGCATGCAGCCATATATAAATTGTACACGTTGGATCTCAGGGGCAAGTGTCCTAGAATGCACATACCTTCAGCTGATGGGAGAGAATTAAAATTCTGTGCAAAGAACTTTGAGAGAAGTCACGAGGTAAGTGTAAGGTGGAGGGTTCAGTCAGCCAGGAGGAGGGGTTGAAGAAGGGCATGCATCCTTCCCAAGGGAGGATCGTGGGGATGATGAATGAGGGAGAGGATGAAAGTCACATGCACAAAACCATCAAACTGGAAACACTGGTTTTAGTCTCCCCAGTGTCTTTCAAGCCCTGGAGAGGGGTGGTAAAGGAAATAACCTAGGAAAAACTAGTAGAAAATGCAAAAAATAAGACTATACTGCAAGTCCCAAAATGGAATGAATCAATTAAAATACACCAACAGTGCAAGGCCACTCAGTAATAACACAATCTCACAATGCCAAGTGGCTACATGGAATAAAAGAGAAATAATACTGGGGACCCATAAAAAGCTAATAGAGGGCAGGGGGAGATGATTCAGTGTGTAAGACTGTTTGCTGTGCCATCACGAGGACCTGGGTTCAAATCCCTAGCACCCTTGTAAAAAATGTGAAGCACGGCCACTTCTGTCAGGAACCCCAATTTGGGGATAGAGACAGAGAGATCCCAGGAATTTACCGGCCAGGTAGCCCCACTGAAAAGATGCACTTTTAGTTCAGTGAGAGTCCCTGTGTGAGACAACGAGGGGGTAACCATTAGAGGAAGAGACATGAGGTCCTCCTTTGGCCTCCTCATGTATGTACATTGGCACATAAAGCAGTACACACATGTATACAACACAGACACACATCCATACACTGCTCACGTGTAGAAACTATAACTCTAAAACCACTGATAGTTCACCTCCCCTAACGGTGGGAGTGCAAAGCACGATGAGGTAGCTGACAGGAAAGCATGAAGGTATCGTGAATGTGTCTTCATCTGCTTGTATGACTGATTCTCACGCCTCAGCCTCCAAGTCTTTATGTTACCTACCCCAGCACCTGTATAAAGAAATCTAACCATGAGACCCCAAATCACCAATCTGAGCTTTAAATGTTCTTGTCTTTCAAAAGGAGTCATGATTGATTCCAGGACCAAAGGTGAGCAGAAAACACTGGGAGAGACCCTCCTGAGGGCACAGAAGCTAGTGTGGGCGGCTAGCTGAGTCTGCGCAATGCCACCTCAGCAGACGGAGAGGTTCTGATAACCCTTCACTCGACTGAAAATGGAGAACAGTGCTAGTCATAGACTGTGTGCCACTCAGTGAAAAAAAGAAAGTGGTTTCATGTTAGTCCAGTCATATGAGTGAATACAATGAAAATTACAGATTAAAACCAAAGATTGATTATAATTTATATATATAAAAAACTATGATCATAAATCTCTAAACATTTATAAACCAAGGAGGAAAACATATGTAGTTGAATGGAGGCTGTCAAGCATGCCTTGGCTAATGTAGCTTTTATCACAAATGAAATCTTTTTACCGTAATGGAGCAAACTGGAATTATACACCAACTTTTAGTTCACAGTGAGATGAGCACAACAGCCTCCTGTGGTGACAGTTTCGCAAAAGTAAAGCAAGGGGCATTGGCCAAAGTAACTGCAGTGCAATTACAAACCCATCCAAGATCACGAAAGCTTTACAAAAACCAGGGCAGTCAAAGGCTGGTGCTTCATTCTTTCCCTAAATCCATAGTGAGCTTACACCAAGGCCTTGTCTGTGTAGGACACCTAAGGTAAAGTACATTGGGACGCAGCGCCACCGTCTTACCGTTTCCCTGTTTCAAGATTTTATTATGTATTCTTATGCATGGGTAGAGGCCAGAGGATAGCTTTGGGGAGTCCTTTCTCCCCTTCACCACATGGTTTCTGGGGACCAAGTTTAGGTCTTGAGGCTGACGGGACAGGCATTCTTACCTATTGATCATTCCTGCCAACCCAGGGTTATTACTTTCAAGAGGCAAAATTTGATTCTTGGATCATATCTGCCTCCGTGAGAACAGTCTGAGATGGCTACAAAATTAAACAGCAACTCTCTGAACTCTGCACTTAAGTGTATAGAAATACAGGTGCTGGGGTAGGTAACATAAAGACTTGGAGGCTGAGGCGTGAGAATCAGTTGGGTCTAGGAGATGAGCTTGGGCCATAGAGATCACTGTTAAACAAGGATAGGAGTTGTTCTGAAAAATAGAGTTGAAAAAATAAAAGGAATATGAGGCTGTTCGTTTCATTTTCCTCAGCATTAAAGTAGTGCATTACTTTTATCACCAATAATAGAATCATCTTTAATATCTTCCACCTTTCTGCTTACATTACTCCTCCATGTTCTTACTGATCATTTGAGCTTCTTATAGTAATAATTATGTTGAAACTAATGCCATGCCTTTGTGCTCCTGGAGCTGAGTGTCATTTCCCTCTAATTCCCTTTATTTTCTGTCTATTGAGTCTAACAAATTACAATAGAAACGAATGTATTGCTTTGGTTATGACCTGTACTAAAACTAGAGGTAACTCCCCCTCTTCTTCTTGGCTCTTCTGTAAGGTGAGTATTCGGGGATTTATACACTTTATTACAGACCGTTACTGGGAGAGTGGTTAACATTTCATTTACCTGAGGAACATTGATTTCTTTTCAGACGCTCCCAAGGCATAAAGGTGTTTAGCAGCTGCAGCATGGACAGGTTCAAGCAGCTGGTCTCACAGCCTGAATTGAACTGCCTTAAGAATTCATGGGCGCCAGAACATGTTGCTCTGCCCCAAAAAGGAGAGTGCGGTAACCACGTCTTGGAGTTTCCAGAGCAGTGTGACTGCGGCGCTCCAGAGGTTAGTTAGGAACTTCCCAGCTATTCCAATGCCTGCTCTATGTCTCACATACAGTCCTGTAGATACATATGTACGAGAAGGGGGTAGACATCGTTTTCAGAGATGAAGGACCTTGTATTAACCATGGAAGAGAGATGGGTATGGTGATTCCCTTGCCCCCAGGCAAGAGGACGGAGAATTCTAGATCAGCCTTAGCTGTATGGGCAGGCCCTGCCTCAAGACAATGACAAAATGGTACTTGTAACTGAGCTTATAATAGGAGCGAGGTTGTTCGTTCTTACTTAAAAGAGTTTTAGAAACTTACTAGTATCTTATATTTACCTTAAAGATAGGGGATTAGTTTCATAGAATATGGGAGACTGATAGTTTGTAGCACATTGTAATGTCCTGGGAGAGGGATGGGAAGGTTGTAAGAGTCAGACAATCAGGGAGTTTTCTGTGAGGCTGTGTCTCCTAGTAATATCAGAAGTCATACCCATAAAGTCTTACCAACATTTGCTCAGCAAGAAAGCCACCAGTGAACCTGTTAAAGTGAAAGGGAAGAATGCTCCTGAGGCCTCAGCCCTCCATGAAGAACTACATATAAGTAAGAAATGTTGAGGGCAGGAGAAATAGTCTTCCCCAGGGAAGAACACACCAATTGATTATTTAATACCAATGTCCAGCCCTGAACACATGCATGCAAGAAACATTATATAGACTGAGCAGGTTATATCTAGGACTATATATGTGCACATATGCATATAATAACAATTAATAGAAAAAGAGGCCATGAAGCTGAAAGAGAGCAAGGACGGGTGTGTGGGGGGGGGTGCTTAGAAGAAGAAAAGGGTAATGGGGAGGTGTGGTCATTAGACTAAAATCTCAGTCATAATTAACGTTTTTTATCTTTTAAAACATATTTTGGGGATTTTCTTTTTCATTATTTAAAAAAATTTAAATTCAAATATATTTTGATCATATTCTTCCCCTCCCAAGTCTCTCCAGATAATTGGTTCTCAACATTCCTAATGCTGTGACCCTTTAATATAGTTCCTCATGTTTTAGTGACCCCAGAAGAAAATTATTGTCATAGCTACTTCATTATTGTAATTTTGCTACTGTTGTAAATCAGAATGTAAACATCTGTGTTTTTTGATAGCTTTAGATGATCCCTGTGAAAGGCTCCTTTTACCCCTAAAAGGCTTGTAACTCCCAGATTGAGAACCTATGTCCAGATCCTCTCTCTATACCCAGCTTTAAGTTCTTTCTTTTGAAAGAAACAAAAACCCAGTACAATTACAAAACTTCCCCAAGCCAAGAAAACAAAATAAAACCACATGCGAGAAGAAAAAAAAAAGCGTAAAAGTGATGAATAAATAAAAATGATAGTTTGATAGTCTATCCAACTGGCAAAATAGTAGTCACAAGTTTTTTTCTTAGGGTCTATGACATGCCCAGCCATGAGTTCCTGGCTCCAGTCCCGGTCCCAGGCATCAGCCCCAGTCAGAAAGTAGCTGGCTACACCTGTAACAATCCATGCTGCTGTGTATTTCTCACTGGGACAAATGATGTTTTAGCTTCCAAGGGGGGGGGGGGCGGGGGGGTAAGCCTGCTGATGGCTGATGGCTCCTTTGCCAGCAGCCTGCACAGCGCCATCCCACACCATGAGAGCTAGCCAGTAGGAAGGAAACTTCTGACTTCTCCATGTCTTGTGATCAAAGTATGTGTCGTCTTCAGAAGCAACATTGTTGCTCCAGGTTCCATTGGATAACTCAGAGCAATGGCAACGACTTTTATGTTTTGGGGGATGCTGTAAGACCCAATGACCAATAACCAACGAACAACTTGAAGGGAGTTATTCCACACCTGAAAACTGAGCTTTTTGTTTGATAACCTATGGCATTTAGGAAAGATTAGCCCTCTGTGCAGTATAACTCCATTTAAACACATACACCCATATATATGTTTAAACACATATATGTTAAACATATGTGTGTGTGTGTGTGTGTGTGTGTGTTCTAAAATAGCATATTTTGAAATAATCATTACTTGCTGTTATAGTCACCAGCCTTCCTGCATAGGAAGCAGTCTATAGGAAAATATATATTAAAGATAATTAAATGCTATCAATGAACAGGTATTGGACTATATAGTAAGTTTGGAAAATGCAGTTTAGGAACTTTTTTTTTCTCTGTCCTCCAGGATCGTGGGTTTAGTGTATCCAAACTTAGTTACAAACCACTTCAGCAATTTTATCACAACCCACTGTCATTGTTTTTCATCATTTGAGTAATCTCTGTCCTGCAGCTTTTAATAAATGAAAATTGTTCTGGGTCAGGCTAACTCTTTCGTGTGTGCACGGATATCCAATAATTCTAGGATCATTTGTTGGAAAGACTATCTTTTCCAAATTGAAGTATCCTGGTTCCTTTAGGAAGAAACAATTAATCATGGTGCCTTCTAATTTTACCTCGTGTTCTGAAATAATACATGCTTTTCAACGGTAATTTCACAGTGTGCCCTTTTCTTATCTCTGTACAAAGTTTTTATTCCCCACGGCTCCTGGTAAGAGAGCAGCCTGAGCAAGCACCACGGTAGGTTGAGGAGGCAGAGGTGGGAAGAGAGGTGCAGAGGCTCCCCGCTGCCAGGAGAAAGGCAAGGCAGGGAGGAATGCAGGCAGCAGATGGGTGGAGCCGGGTGCTGCTAGGCGGCTCTTCCCCACAGGTGGGTCCCAGCGGTCCAGGACCTGTCCACAGGGCGTTTCCAGAGGGGAAATACTGGATTAATCTGCAAGAGTTCCACAAAGGAGGTGTTTGGAGGGGGGCTGGTATCCACTTGGACTGGGTCAGCTTGAATGTAAAGGCT
Organism: Meriones unguiculatus; assembly: GCF_030254825.1. Lineage (NCBI taxonomy): Eukaryota > Metazoa > Chordata > Mammalia > Rodentia > Muridae > Meriones > Meriones unguiculatus. The sequence goes on along the minus strand of NC_083352.1, from coordinate 16,886,804 downwards.
GTTTTAAAAAGTTGTAGCCACGTGGCTTATTTGAAGAAATTGGAAACAAAGAAAAAAGATGAAAGCTCACAGGAGCCTAGAACTGGCCAGGATCAGGTGACAGGTGACATTTCACGGTCACACTGGCAGGACTGCAGAGACAGTGGCTGCCCAGCCTGTGCGCTAGGCGGTGCTGCCAGCCACCTTGTGTAGAAACTGCCTGTTCCGCTAGAGCTTTACGAAGCTGCAGTTTTAAAAAAAGTACGGTCTGTTGTTGGCAGGGCTGTGACTAGGAGGGGGTATTTGGAAAGCAGGGAAGATTACTCAAGCAGCCCAGGACTGTACTTTGAAAAGAGATTTTAAAAAATCATCCATATGCTTTCTAATTCCTACATTCACCTTGATTGTCTTTTCTTCTCTAGAACTGTACCCATAAGAGCTGCTGTAACGCTAGATTCTGCACGCTCATCGACAATGCCGAGTGTGGCACAGGCGCGTGCTGTGACAGACGAACGTGCAAGGTAAGCCTGAAACGCAGGAGCTCCCTTTCTGGAGTCTTTGGTCCACTTCTTCTCCAGTGTCTGGGAAAATCCTTCAAATGTTCTAATTTGGATTCTTTTTGGAAAACTTTCTTTCTTTCTTTCTTTCTTTCTTTCTTTCTTTCTTTCTTTCTTTCTTTCTTTCTTTCTTTCTTTCTTTCTTTCTTTCTTCTTTCTCTTTCTCTTTTGTCTCTTTCTTTCCTGTTTTTTAAATTTTTATTTATTTTTTTATTAATTACAGTTTATTCACTTTGTATCCCAGCTGTAGCCCCCTCCCTCGTCCCCTCCTAATCCCCCCACCCTCCCTCATCTCTTCCCATACCCCTCCCCAAGTCCACTGATAGGGGAGGTCCTCCTCCCCTTACCTCTGACCCTAGTCTATCAGGTCTCATCAGGCAGGACTGGCTGCATTATCTTCCTCTGTGGCCTGGTAAAGATGCTCCCCCCTTCTTAAGGGGGAAGTGATCAAAGAGCTAGCCACTGAGTTCATGTCAGAGACGGTCCCTGTTCCCATTAGTAGGGAACCCACTTGGAGACTGAGCTGCCATGGGCTACATCTGTGCAGGAGTTCTAGGTTATCTCCATGCATGGTCCTTGTTTGGAGTATCAGGAGTATCAGTCTCACAAAAGACCCCTGAGCCCAGATTTTTTTTTTTGTCCTGTTGTGCTCTCCTTGTGGAGCTCCTGTCCCCTCCAGGTCATTCTATCTCCCCCTTTTTTTCATAAGATTCCCTGTATTCTGTCCAAAGTTTGGTTATGAGTCTCAGCATCTGCTTTGATACACTGCTGGGTAGAGCCTTTCAGAGGCCCTCTGTGGTAGGCTCCTGTTCCCTGTTTTTCCCTCTTCCGATGTCTATCCCATTTCCTTTCTGAGTAAGGACTAATCATCTTACCCAGGGTCCTCCTTCTTGCTTAACTTCTTTAGATGTACAGATTTTAGTATGTTTATCCTATATTAAATGTCTAATATCTACTTGTAAGTGAGTATATAACAGAAAAGTGGAGAAAAACCTTGAACTCATTGGCGCATGAGACAACTTCCTGAACAGAACACCAACAGCACAGGCTCTAAGAGCAACTATCAATAAATGGGACCTCATGAAACTAAAAAGCTTCTGTAAAGGACTCTGTCATCAGAACAAAACAACAGCCTATAGACTGGGAAAGGATCTTCACCAACCCTATATCTGACAGAGGGCTAATATCTTGTTTTTTTTTTATTAAATTTATTTTTTATTCACTTTTCATCCTGGTTGTAACCCCATCCCACCTCACCTCCCAATCTTTCCCTTCCTCCTTCCCTCTCTCTCCCCTTCTCCTCCCTTCTCCTCCCCTGTTCCACAGAAAAGAGGAGGCCCCCTTCAGGTCCACCGCAGTTCATCAAGTCGGATCAGAGTGTGCTCTTTCCCCTGTGGCCTGGCAAGGTGGTCCCACCAAGGGGAAGTGATCAAAAAGTTGGCAGGAAAGTCCATGTGAGATGCAGTCTCCACTTTTGGAGAGCTTTCTTTTGGCCCAAGTCTTAAAAGTTAGAAGATGGCCATTTGGAGAATGTTTTTTTTTGTTTTTGTTTTTTTTTTTTTTCTTTTTCTTTTTGTGGAAACCTGCCATTTATCCACAGGATAGATCTTTTGAATATTTTCTAATTTCCATATGTCCTTGATTTCAGCCCATGGGTCAACTTTCTAGCCACTGCTTTCTTTCACATGTTTCAGTCTGTCCCAAAGATACCTCCAGCTGTGCTGTTCAAAACTGTTGTGCTAGGAATTTTTCTTAGTCATGTCTGAATGTGGTTCTTTCTTATTAAATAAATAACATACAACAAAATGAGAACAAGGTTTGTTTGACAAACAGTAATAGCAAATCTCATTCTGAAAACCATAAAAAAAAATGAGATCAGTGGAGACAAACCCAGCAGTATGTAGTAGACACAAAGGTAGGGCTCTGGTCCACTGTCTTCTACTCCGAGAATTGATGGCTAGAGCCAAAGGTTTATTTCAAGGCACCTGAGTGGAGAGGCTCTCCTAGCAGATGCTAGAACCCCTGTCTTAACTTTTATCTCAAAGTTGGGCTCTTCCATACAGCTCATCATTCTAGAGTGAAAATTCTCAGTGTTAGTCATTAGGAAGAGCGTGGTGGAGAGCAACCAAATGGGTTCTATGAATGCATGCTTATTTTGCCAGATATGTTTGACCAGAAGCAGGGCTTTGCTTTTAGGTACTGCGCGTTTTCTTCTTACCGTCATCTGCCCTGAGTGTGGAGGCCCCATTCTCTTCTTTGCATTCTTGCAAATGGTCAAGCTTTCATCAGACCTTGTGCAAAACTGAGAGATTTGATCCAAGCATTTTCCTTAATGGTTTCAGTTTAGACACAACTCCAAGTGCAAAGCTAGGACGAACACCAGCAGGACCAGTTGCTTTACCCACAGCTTCTGGTAATAAAGAAGTTTGTAACCAACACTTAGACGCTCCGTCAGGGCACATGGGAAGCAACTGGCACCATATTATAATTATGTTCCATGGTGTATACACAAAAAAAGATAATGAATTCTTGAAGCAGAAGAGTGGCATCTTGTGGGGGTTGGTCTATGTATCCTTTGGAAGTCTTTTTCGTTTGCTTTTTGCTTTTTATTTTAGACAGTTCTTAAACAAGCTGTTGCTCCCCATGTTGTAGCAACAGCTCACTGTATCTTTTTTTTTTTTTTTTGAAACTGGTTTTAGTCCATATTGCATAATCTTTTAAAGGAGTAGAGAAAAACCTCTCTTGCCTAATTGCCAGAAAGAAAAAAACCTGAGTGGCCCCGACCAAAACCGGCGTGTTCTTTGTCTCACAGATAGCCGAGAGAGGACGCATGTGTAGGAGGAGTACTGACCTGTGTGATTTCCCAGAGTTCTGCAACGGATCCTCTGAATACTGTGTGCCTGACATAATAGCTGCAAACCTCGAACCCTGCAGCAACAGGACCGCCTTCTGCTATAATGGGGTCTGCCAAGACCTGGATAGGCAATGCTCGAATTTGTTCGGAAAATGTAAGGAATGTGTCTTTTGGAGGGGGGTGGGTCGGGTTATTTTTAAAATTGCCATTATTTTCAAAATCTGTCCTGTAGCCTTATTATAAAATATGGATCTATACACACATTTGAAAATAAAATCAAAGCAAATCCATTCCCTATCACAAAGGAAAAGACTATGACATCACAGCCATATAGGATATGAGTTAAGGTGGAGGCCATTGGCGGGAGAAGAGTAGGAAACTGGAGGATGGCTTTTCAGAGAGAGAATGACTTTTTCAACAGTTTTCCTTGACACAGTTTTTTTTTTCTGAGTAGTTTTTTAGTTCAGTCTTGCCCCACTGCTCCCATTTATACTACAAGACACCAATTGTCTCAGTATAAACTTCCTACAGCTTTAAGTGTTGTAAAATTGCTCTTTTCCTTTCAGCATGAGACACCTGAAATTCTTTTTTTTTTTTTCCCCAGATGCTAAGGGTCCTAATTATTTGTGTGCACAAGAAGTAAATATGCAAAATGACAAGTTTGGAAACTGTCATGGACGCTGCAACTTTAGGTATGCATTCATCAAATTGCACATTTTTCCGTGGGCGGAATGTGCGGTCTACAGAGATGTGCCAGCTGCTCACAGGCGACCAGGTGCTGCATTTCGCGATAGGTCTGTGTTCTCAGCCTATTGCTATTACGGTCTGCCTTAAGGTGATGAATTAACCTCATGTACTGAAGCACCGTGGAACTCATGGATCAGACAGCTAAGTGACAACGTATAACTTTTCTGCCTTTTATTGCCAGCGACGTATTTTGTGGAAAACTGGTTTGTTACTGGAACTTTGCAGAAATCGTAGAAACCGAAAAATTTGATGTCCAGTATACTTACCTGTCAGACCAAGTGTGCTTGTCTGCACACTTAAGGGAGCCTGGAGACACAGATGAGACCTATGTTAGCGACGGTACCATTTGCGGTCCAAACCAGGTAAACGTACCTTTTCTGATGTTCGTGCATGACGTGTGTATAGTGGATTTATGAATGCCTACACGCTGGAACATACATGTGCGCGAGTGTGCTCACAACTTCTCTCATAGCATCACAATAACAGAGCAGAATGGCATGCAACTATAACAATAGCATAACAATATCCATTTGCTTTTGTGCTAGCCGGCAATCTTTAAAAGGAAAATCAGAGTTGCCGTTGGTCTAAGAAGCTTCCCCTCCCCCCCCCCAGGAATTTCGTTATTGATACTTAAACTTGTCTTCTCACACTTGGGAAACTAAACTTTCTTCTTAGGGTAAGATCTGGTCTGCAATTATATAAACTACAAAAAGGGTCAAAAACCATAGTAAAAAAAAAAATCCCAATAAAATGTCAGGTTGCCAGAATAATGTGAAAAATTTTAAAGAGAAATGAAAGAGCCAAGTGTGCAGCCATGCGTTAATTAACAAAGAGAATTTATGATTTTATTATTACTTAAGTAAATCATGCATTTTTAATAATCCCCTAATACTCTAAAACACAATATTGTTCTAAAGACAATTTCCCTTCTATAAGATACAATCATAAAACATAAGGTTTAAATTTAATTTTTTTGGATGAAAATTCCAAAAAGCCTAGTAAAAGATTCATATAGGTAGTTGTAATGTCTTAAAGCAAATGTACAGGCATTTTGGCTGAAACTGCTTTAAAAAAAAAAAAACCTGGTAAGTAACCTAAGTTTTCACACAAAAAGTCATTAAGAAGTCCGCAGCCTTCTTCCCGCTGCCCTCAACTGCACTCGGGTACGCTTTGCGTGTACGCATGCTGGGACTCGCCCTTTAAACCCACTGCAATGTGTTTCAACAAGTCCTCTGTTGTGGTAGATAAGAATGAGTGTTGGACTATGTAAAGTTTATAATAAAGTTTATTTATATTAGCCCCATAATTATTGTGGTGGTATTATTTAACCCACTTTCATAAATAATAACACACAAACAACCTGTTAGATTTTCTAATTGCCGTATTTACTTTGGGCTGGGCAGATCTTTCTACCTATGCTATCTCAATAAACTCACCATCCATCTCCCAGCCCCCATCCAATGCCATCTGCCTTAATCATCCTCATCTGGTCTACCTTCCATCCTTAATACCAATATACTTGCTTATATTCTTCATCTTGGTGTTTTCTCCATCCATGCCATCCTTGGGATCCTTCCTCTCAGCCCACATGATTCCTTCTCCATGCTAACCCATCATGGCATCCTCCTTCCTCCTCTCTTCCCATCTGTCCCTTTCTCGTGATTCTCCTGTCCTCAAAGCCTGGGAACCTTAGCCATGCCTCCTCCATTCTGCTCTGCCCAGGCATAGGCCTTTCATCAATCAATCAGGTATAATGTCTTAGGCAGGCTTACACACAAGGATGGGTGTAAGCAGATCTTGAGGGCCAGTGTCAGAACAACCCCAAATGTCCTCTTTTACCCAGTCTGCTGTCATCCCCAGTGAATCGTCCCATACACAACATCTGGACATTGCCATAAAGCTAAGAATGAGCAATGTAATGACAAAAATGCACAATTATCAGGCATTTTAATAAAAGTAGATGCTTACAGATTACTTTAAAAATGTTTTAGCACATTAATTTTATGAACTTCATCATGCCAGTTTGTGTATGCATATTTAAAGTGTTTTAAGAAATGAAAAACCAAGAGGAAAGTGTAAATTAGTAATAAACTTAAAAGAGAAAATGTTAAAAAAAAAGAAAACAAATAATCACAGAAGAGCTTTCTGGTACAAAAGCAGCTTTAAAAACTGGAAACAATTACTGTAAATATGAAGTATGGGAAGAGGAGGAAGGAGGGAAGGACCAGGAGGAAAGGAAGAAGGGGTTTGCACTTAAGAGGCAAAATAAATAAATATATTTCTAAATTAAAAACAAAAGAATCCCCAAGATTACAAAGCCACTTAAGGCTTCTAAGTGATACTAAGCTTGTTTGATTTGCAAAGATAAGCAAAACATAATTTTATAATATAATATAATATAATAATATAATATAATATAATTTTTTTAAAATAAGTGCCTACGATGGAAATTTAAACTGAAGCAAGCAGAAGCAGTGAGCTAACTTGCGTAACTGAATAAGGACATCCTAAAGCATAAAACAAATAATGGAACTAGAGACCTTCAGCCTGTCAAAGCCAGTGTTTCTTTTCCCTTCCTTCTGTGTCCACTTATAAAAGCTTCCCTCTGTTTTTCTTCGATATGCTTTCTGAATCTCTTCTGGTGTAGAGTTTCATGGCTCACAAATTTCACCCGTTACTTATGTTAAACTTTTCATTTAATTGTGCCTCAGTTTATCTCACTAACAAAGACCGTTCATCCCCACATAAAATATTCCTTCAGATCATTTGACAAAAGTTAGCAGCTTGTCTTAGAAAATGCATCAAAAGACATTCAAATAATTTGACTTTGGGTAGAGGGAAGCTGACATGCGTGCTGAGTTCACATTAATATCAGCTATTTGCCACACAGAAAATGCTAATGTTGTTCATCTGTGTTACAAGAAGCTATTGCAGCCTCCTGATATGTTAGGTAAGCTTATACAGTCCTGAATTCAGAGATGATGTGAACTGACCCATGGAGGGATTCCAGCTCCCTCCAGGACACATTGCTGAAGTGAGATAGTATCTTTTATTGGTGGGGAAGATGCAAGCAGTGAGCTCTGCTGTTGGCACAGGCCAGCTGTCTTTGTTCTCGTGCCGATTCAGCATTGTATAGACAGCTCCATTGCTTTAAGAAAAACAAACAAACAAACAACTGCATCTTATTTTCAAAATGCAAACTGTAGGAAGAATGCGGACATGCCCTTCTTTCATTAGAATGACTAGACATTATGCCTATTAAACACATACTGGCCACTTACATACTTTTTAAATTGCTTTGCCACTTTTTTTTTATTTATTACAATTTATTCACTTTGTATCCCAGTTGTAGTTCCCTTCCGTGTCCCCTCCCAACCCCTCCCTCCCTTCCTCTTCTGCTCCCATGCCCCTCCCCCAGTCCACTGATAGGGGAGGTCTTTATAGCAAATATAATTCTTCAGCTAGTGTTGATCCTCCTCCCAAGGGTCCAGCCCGTAAGGGAGGACAGTAGGTCCAGGCCGAGGGCGTGAGAGGCTCGGAATGACCACACAGACACCAGCAGGAGGGTGAATGCAATTGGAGGGCCAGCGGATGCAGACTCATTTATTCCAGGAAGAGAGAGCACGTCCTATAGCTTTGGGCAGCCAACCCGGCTCCCCACACCATCTCTGAGCCTACCATTGGTTGTTGGTCTCTGGGCAGGCTCCTCAACGCCAGGCCACGCACCCTCCCCCTCACAGCAGCAGAAGCCATGCCAGGGCGGGAGCCCTGAGGGCCCTTTGCTGGGGATGCCCACAGAACAGACCGTGTATTTAAAGTTCCTGCTGTTGCTTACTTTAGCATTCTTATCTTTAATATGTTTTTTAGGCCTGTATCAACGGGAAATGCGTACATGTTCATACCGTTAGAGGAAGAAGGACTTGTCATTACGACAATAAATGCCAAGGACACGGGGTATGCAGCCACTTTATTTTTCATTTAATAAACTCCTTTACATAAATCTTTACCAGGATAATCAGGTTCAGAATCTTCTGATGTGGAAATTCCCTTTAGAAAATTTCAGTTAACCCAGGCATGTAGACTATACTATTTACACAGATGTTCAGAATTTGTATGCACTATCAGATTGGTAGAGGCCAGCTGGGCAAATGAGATTTGAATGCTACACCAAACTATAGTGTGAAATCGTATTGCAGTGTTTGACTATGAGGGTGTCTATAGCGGTGATTGTCAAGCACCGGACCCACGTGCTGCACCGATGCACGTGTGCGCTTTCTGGGAGCACAGATGGAAAATATACGTTACTTCTCATCTGACGTTTAAGAAATCCAAGTGTTCCATCTCCTCAGATTACGTTTGTCCTTTGACACCCTCAGTTCATTTCCTCTTGTGTGTCTTCTCTGCTGCGCTCAGGAATTTACACACCGATGGCCTTTCAAGTAGCGTTGAATTATTAGGAATTGTGAAAAGAATAAAAACAGGCTTCATTGTACATTCAAATTACTCTATTTTTCCCAAATTTTAAGCAATGAAATCTAACATGCCGAATATAGACATTTCTGAGGCGTTTTGTACCCACACGGAATGCCTAAAAACTTGCATTTCCTCATATTCTGGTGAGACTGTTTAATCTCTTCCAGCACGCAGGATGCATTGTTAATGGCACATACTTAGTGAGTATTGTTTCCGTTCTTAATGCTGCCCGTCATCCCTGCCCCTGGCATTGCAACCTGCCCAGCTTTTGTGAAATTACGTGCTGAGTTTTGGAAGTTTGGAAACTTTCTCTGCAGGTATTTGCTTAAAATAAATCATCAGCATCTTCTTCACAGCCCATGCTTGGCATAGCAACCGAGTTGGAATTCAGCTGGTTGAACTCATTTTTTTTTTTTTTCCTGAGGGGCTGACTCTGAAGTCCTTCCTGTGCTCCTGATCTTCCTTTTTATTTTTCATTTTTGCAAACATGTTCTAGCTTTCTGTATGAGTGTTATTATTTGCTTCTGGCCCACCAGCTCCTAAATTTTCTCAAATCACAACTTTTAAATTTTTTTTAGTAGAAGTTAATAAAAAATTGTGATTACTACTTTGTATTTTCTAACTTCATAGTTGCTATGTCTTTCTAACAAGTCATTTCTATTATCTCAAGAAATTATAACTTAGCACTTTCACTGGCCAATAGATAAGCAAGCACATTAATTGGACAATTATTTTTACTTTCATATTAAAACTGCTTAAAGGAAATATTTTTATGATTCACACACCCTAATTATGAAGAATGAATAAATCTTACATTTACACAGACACGAACACTTTGGATGCTCAGTTTTCATTTGGATTTGGTTTTAGATTTGCAACATGCTAGACAACTGTCAGTGTGAACCTGGCTTTGCGCCTCCGGAGTGTGACATGACTCCTTCATCTCCAGGAGGAAGCTTTGATGACGGATTCTGGCTGCCCTATGGTTAGTCTCCACAGCTGGATTGCATGTGTAAGAAGTACAACTGAGGGGTTGATGTTTCTATTTTGCTTGACTTTATTTAAATTTTCAGAGCCATCTGTAGCTACTTGAAATCTAATCTAGAAGTGAGGACTTAACAAACCTCCCTACTCTATTTTTTTTTTGTAAGAGAAATTTTCCTATTATTATTATCATTTATTACAATTTATTCAGTTTGTATCCTGGCTGTTGCCCCCTCCCTCATTTCCTCCCAATCCCACCCTCATGTAATTTGATCATTGCCTGCAGAACATTTCTGTGTCCACAGCACAGTTTTCTGCATAGACATGAGTTTCAAAAGAGATAACCTACTATAGCCTGTATTTCCCAAGGGAGTTAGGTATATACAAAAATGTGCCAGTTGTGTGTCTGTATGTGTGTGTGTGTAGAGAGAGAGAGGGAGAGAGAGAAGCCTTCAGCTTCCATGGAAAATGCAGTGTAGAGAGAAAGGTGTGTGTGGCAGAGGGGACAGATAGGTTGGGGGTGCCTGAGATAGCCAGAGGAAGAAATTGGATTCCCTGGAGCTGGAGTTACAGGCCTAAGACGAATGGCTCAATGTTGGTGCAAAGAAGCAAATTCAGGTCCTGGATGACAGGTAAATGCTTAACCACTGAGACATCTCTTCAGCTCTAGCATGTTTAAAATTAATTGTTCTCTTGAATGTGGAATCTTCTATACCCTCAGCTCATAAATATTATGTTACTAGTATCTAAATACACTTTTGAATACATTTTTGTGGAAGGTCATGAACAACCACTGCCTATTTGATTCTATCAGATCTGTTTTATACAGTTACAATTCTGTGCCATCATATCCAGTTGCTACATCTAGTCAGTGTGCCAATGTGTCAGTTTTATTAATAGTTAATTATATGTATAAGTAACAATCTTGGGGACAGGTGCAAAAGGAAGTACAGACTGTAAGGTTAAAGTAAGAAAAGTGTTGCAGATGTGTTCCCTCTTTTCTAGTTCTATCCATTTGCCTACAATTTGCATGATGCCTTTGTTTTTAATAGCTGAGCAGTATTCCATTGTGTAAGTGTACCACAGTTTCTTTATCCATTCTTTGATTGAGGAACATTTAGCTTGTCTCTAGTATCTGGCTATTCCAAATGGAGCTGCTATGAACATAGCTGAAAAGTGTCCTTGCTGTATGGTGGAGCATGTTTTGGTTATATGACCAGGAATGGTATAGCTGGGTCTTGAGGTAGAACTAGTCAGAGTTTTCTGAGAAAGCACAGCTTGATTTCCAAAGTGATTGTACTCATACTCCCGCCCGCAATGGAGGAGGGTTCCTGTTGCTCTACATCCTCACCAGCGTGTGCTGTCCCTTCAGCTTTTGATCTTAGTCATTCTGAGGGGTATAAGATGGAATCTCAGAATCGTTTTGATTTGCATTTCTCTGATGACTAAGGACGTTGAACATTTCTTTAAGAGCTCAGCCATTAGAGATTCCTCTGTTGAGAATTCTCTGTTTAGCTCTGCACCCCATTTTAAAATTGGGTTATTTGGTATTTAATGTTTTGAGTTCTTTATATATTTTGAATATTAGCTCTCTGTCAGATGTAGAGTTGGAGAACATCTTTTCTCGTTCTGTAGGCTGCCATTTTGTACCATTGGCAGTGTCTTTTGCCTTACAAATGTGGGTGCCCTTGTCTTGGGATCAGAGATGCTCAGAGTTAAGATGTTATCTGTGGATTTTATTTTCTTTTGATTAGCATGAAGTGTCTTTCCTCATTTCTTTTGATATAATTTTGGTTGAAATTCTATTTTATTAGATATTAGAATGGCTATTCAGCTCGCTTCTTGAGTCTGTTTGCTTGAAAAACTGTTTTCCAGCCCTTTACTGTGAGGTAATATCTTTGTTGCTGAGGTGTGTTTCTTGTATGCAGCAGAATGATGGATTCTTTTCCCACATCCATTCTGTTAGTCTGTGTCTTTTTATTGGGGAATCGAGTCCATTGATATTGAGAGATATTAATGACCAATGCTTGTTACTTCCTGCTATTTTTCATGTTGGTGGAGGGAGAGAGAGAGGGAGGGAGAGTGAGAGAGAGAGAGTGGGAAAGAGAGAGATTCTCTTTTTTAGGTTTTGCTTGTGGGGGGGACTGGGAGGAGGAGGGGACTGACTGTGATCAGGATGTAAAGTGAATAAATAAATTTTAAAAAATGTATCCGCTCAATCCTACTAAATGAAATTTTGGATATTTTCTTAGTAGATAATACTAGAGAGGAATTTGTTTTCTTAAGGTAATATTTTATTGAATAATTATATTAATGAATTTTTATGCTGTTAATGTCCTATATTATAGTTTTAGTATTCTGAGCTTTTAATATTTAACTGTATGATCTTCATTTAAAATTTATCAGATTCATTTCTAGACTTAGCAGATCTAATCATTCTCACTGATTTTTTTAATTCAATTCTTAATTATTTAAGTCTATAGCTATCCAGATAAAGATTTCTTTTCTTTTGAAGATTAATTAATTAATTAATTAATTTATTATGCAGTGTTTTGCCTGCATGTACGCCTGCATGCCAGAAGAGGGCACCAGATCTCGCTATAGATGGTTGTGAGCCACCATGTGGTTGCTGGGAATTAAACTCAGGACCTTTGGAAGAGCAGCCAGTGCTCCTAACCTCTGAGCCATCTTTCCAGCCTCAGATAAAGATTTCTTAGATAAGCAAGACTTTAAATGCCAAAGTGCATATGATTTTTGATGTATCTTATTTTTTAAAAGTTGTATGTAATGTGTGTATGTGTCCGCACACTTTCACATGTCTTTGAACATGTATTCAGAGACTAGAGCAGGACGTTGGACACGGTCCTCTGCCTTAGTTTTTGAGGTGGGGACTGTCACTGAACTGGAACGCTCCATTTTGGCTTGGCTGGCTGGCTGGCTAGGAGCTCCTGAGAAGGACTGTCTCTACCTACCAGTGCTTGCTCGGGCTTCCACTAAATGAGATTGTCTTTTCTTTTCAGGTGTGTCTTGTTTATTCTTTGGTAGTTTCATACATGTATACAATGGTTTTTGCTCACATTCACCCACAGCTTCTCCCTTCTCTTTCTGGACACAGCCCACCCAGCACATTCTCCTCCCCTTTTTTCACTTTCTTTTTATTATAACCATCTGTACCCAGCAAGTGCTGACTGCTAGCATATTGGCTGATCTCCTACGGGTTTTGTGCAGGGAACCATATTACTGTGAGTTTGTGACTGTGGCACTCATTTCATACCCAGAAGACAGCACTTCACAGCATGCTTTCCTTTCTGAACCATTTTCTCTGAGGTTTGGGGGCAGAGGCGTGATATAAATTTCCCCTTTAAGGCTGGGAATTCAAAATTACTTATTTCCAGAACTTTTATTTCACTGAACATCTGCAGTGTTACTCCTCTTATCCTGTTGAATTGTTTCCTTGGGAGTTTATCTAATGCACTCTCAACAGAATTCATCACTATGAAATTAGTAATATAATTTTTACACCTGGACTTTTTATCCTTCTGATTCTGTGTTGAGACTTAGGTATCTGTCTTTTGGCCATTGATTACAATTTTTTTTGAAATCACACATATTATTTCAATGGACAATTTTGCAATGTTCATGTGTAGCTAGGTTTTAGTAAGGGCGAAAAATTGTTCCTTTCCCTGTACTTGAACTCCATAACTAAGCCTTCAGTGTACTAGGCCACTAATAAAGATACAGGAAAAGGCAGTTAATCATAAACAATCTTCTGTTCATCTCCACTAACTTTGGGGGTGGATAAAGGTACAAAGATAGTATAGTCCATCCTAAGATCTGACTCACTATGGGTCAGATTTGGAAGAGTAAAGAATATGGGTCATTATTTAAGCAAAGAAAAAAAGAGAGAGGAAGGAAAAGTGACCAAGAGGGAGCAAGTTATTGTTAAAGTAAACGGCGTTTTAGACTCATTACAACTACAGAAAAGTATAATTAAAAGTAAATGAAAGAGCAGGTGGAGAAAGAGGCCTGTGGATTATGAATAAGAGAGAAGGTGTTCAGAGTATAAGTTGAGTGGAGTTGAATAGGCTCAGAAACAAAGCAGCTGTAAAATAACAATAATTTTAAAACTAAAAACATTTCAATGCAAGGGTGAAGATTTTTAAAACAACAAAATGAAATAAAAGTAAGGTTGAAAAGATACATAGCTTTAGGCATCATTTCTTTAGTTGCTAAGAGGAGTGTTGTTTGCCTTTCTTAAGAGAACCAACAGTGCTATACAAAAGAACATTTGAATTCATACACTGCACATAAAAGTTAATTTAAAATCAACTAAGAGTATACAAAAGCTAAAACTGAGACAGCATAGAAGACAAAGCAAAGTCATTCAAATCATTGGTCTGCACCAGTCATGCCTGGTTTTGGAAAAGTTAAATGGTACTTTCACACTTTCAGATAAAAGCATGCCTTTGATTGTCAAGCGGCGCGGCGCCCGGTTCAAAAAGGGACTTTTGATCAGTTTCTATGTGTTTCTGCCTTTCCTTATTATGGCTGCCTTCATGGTTGTTAAGCGGAATATCACCAAAGGTTTCTGGCACAGAGAGGAAGCGTTAAGTGGACGGTAAGTACATGCATTAATAGTAAAAATACACTATAGGAAGTGCTTGAACATGGTTAAGTAATACAAATATGACCTTTTGGAAGGAAGCTAGCGCTACTGAGTATAAAGTTTTCAAGACATAACCAAAACTTGTTTCAAAAATTTTCTGACAGGCATCCTGTAGTGAGAATTCTGGAATTTTTGTTTCTTTAAAAAACACACAGAAATATTATAAGAATATGTTTTTTGCTTTAATCCCACGTGTGGGGATGTGGGGCTGCTTTGGGCTATCCACGGCAGCTGAATATAATTTGCCTCGTGCCCTAGCAGAAACGTGGTCCTGCCAGGTGCAGAGAGTTCCTGTGATTGTGTGACAGTAGAAATTCTGGGACGTTTCCAGAGGCTATGGCGTAGGGGGTCATTGTTGGTTGTTCATGGGGGTTGGTTGTGGTTTGTTCGCTGTGTTCAAAGAAGAAACAAGAAGAAATTAGATTCAGGGATCTCTCTCTCTCCCCTCCCCCACATCCTTCTTTCCCTCCTATCTAGAGATAAAGGGGTGAAATGGGGTGTGGGGGAAGGGTGAGGAGAAAGAAGAACCAGCTACAGCATCCTTCTTGTCCTGAGGGGCCAAGGACAATTGGAGAGCCTCAGTAAACCCTCAGGACCCTTCCAATGGAAAGCCTTCATGATGTGTAACTAATTTAGAAGGTTTTGTTGATTTCTCAAGCAACCCGAGTTTCCTCACATGGCAGGTCATTTCATGGGGTGTGGGTCAATAGAATATGTAGAAGGCAAGAAAAGTCAGAGGCAAAACGAGGCTGGAAGCCCCGTTCCACAATGCGCACGCAATTTATACCACTTGTGTGCTTCTAAACTGTAATTAAGGTGTGGTAAAGCTTTCGTTTCAGCCTTAACACCAGTGCAAGCCATGGTTTGTTTGGTGAGGTAATGCTGAAGCAAGGGTAAACAGGGAGCCTTGTAGTCCCATCCTAAGAATGTAAGGATGGCTAATTTACAATCCTCTCTCTGTTTCTCAGACTAGGCAACACTTACTAAGGAGGTGTCAGCAACCAGTTAAATTCAGGGCGATGATGATTGATGTAGACATTTATAAAATAATCAACTTGTTTTAGAGTCGTCAGATTAAATGACAACCAGCATAAATATTCCTGCACTGTTGGGACATTTTGGGAAAATCTGGATTTTGACTTTTGGAAGAATTGCCACACTAAGGAATCACGGTTTTAAAAGAATGAGAAAACCATGTCAAAGCAGCATAGGAGTTGCAAACACAAGTGGTTTCGGGCCAGCAAGAGGACAAACTGGAACAGAGCTGAGTCAAGAGGAAGGGTAGAAGTGAGGCCCTCAACGCCCCATGAATGGCGATTGCTGCGCCCTCCCTGGCCAGCACATTGTTGCCAACCCTTCCTTCCGGTTTCAGTGGCAAACAGATCACCAAGTGCTTACAACCTTATATGTCATATTCTCCAGACGTAGCAGCAAATAAGTATTCAAAGTCACCTTAAGTTACCTGCACTTGATTTGAATTAATGATTCCTAGTTGGGTGTTCAAACCTGATGCCGCCCAAGAGGACCTTGAACACTGTAATGGCACACCTAGTGTGTTAGCCTAGTGTGTTATGAGGCTCTCTGAAAACACGAATATTGGTAAATGTAGTTGTAGGATCTGAGAAGCCTCATTAATAAAGGTAAATCATCTAAATAGTTATTTACAGTTACTTGATCGAAACAAAACTAGAGAGGGTTAATAACTTGAAGCTGTATGTGCAAATGTCTATAAATAATAACAACTTTGATGGATATTTTAATATCTCATCTTAGTTTCCATTCGGACAAGATAGACAACAGTGCTTAGACTACTTGTTTTGAAATCCAAAAACATAAGCAAATAACAACCCAGAAAGGTACTTTATGTCTTTGAAATTTAGATAGGATCTGGAAAGACCAAATGCTGGAATGCTTGATCACTGGCTGGCACCTGCAGAGAAGGTATTGATAGCAGCAATTGATCAGTTAGCATAAATCTGACTTTTGATATTTATTGTAAGCTTTCTTTCTATTTTTCTTTTTTCTTCCTTCCTGTCTTTCTTTCTTTCCTTCTTTTTTAACTTTTTATTGTTTCTTTGTGAATTACATATCATGCACCCCAATTCCATTCATCTTCCCTTCCCTTCAAATCTGTCCTCACAATGAGAAAAACAATCTCCTTGTGGAAGCCATAGTTGGGTCGCAGTGTGCCCCACACAAACCCTTTTGTCCACATCTTTTTTGCTTGCAAATGTTCATTGGTGACATTGGTCTGGTACATTAATGTGGAAATCTCATATAAACTGCTGGTAATCAGATTCTCATGCGAACGCTCATCCCAGGCCAGGTGGAGCTCTTCTCCCTGGCTCAGCTCCTCAGCTCCTTGGCCTTTTGGCTCATTGCCTCGCTTCCTACCCCAAGAGCACGGCCAGAATGGTGCTTGCCTCAGGATCTTTTTTTTTTTTTCCAGGGAATTCCAGGCTACTGATCACTCAGATGTTCACAGGTCAGAACAGTGAGTATAACAAGGCCTCTCTCCTCTCTGTCACCTACTGACACACGTGTGACATGCAGCCACACCTCCAAGGCATCTAGGGCGGGGTGATTTCTTACTAATGACCAGTTGATCCTGAAAAGAACCCTTTCTCTTTTGTACAGGTCAATAGCAGAAGTTGGTGGTATGGAGAGCAAGCCGTCATAGAGTCAAAGGTGACCGAAGACCTCGAGTTGCCGACAAAGTGTTGTAACTATCTCTGTGAGCACCCCTCCCCCCTCAGCATCAGGCCGTAGCTGGTTTTGCCTTTCCTCACGCAGAGTCCTAATTGCCAGTTTTGCATGCTGAAACAAGGCCAAAAGAAAGCGTTTGCAATAGATTTTGTTTTACATTAATTCGGAAATCTTAACGTAAACTGCCAATAATCAGATCCTTATAAGAAATACCTCGAAAGGAGTTTTCAAGAGGAGCATACCCCTGCATTTAAGGACTTAGTTTGCAAATGTATAACAGGTTGTTCTCCTGCTATACATTTAACTGTTCTTCTTCACTGAGACTCCAAGGGAATTGTTATCCTGTCTTAGAAATGAGGGAGTCGATACAAGAAGTTGTAACAATGCCTGATGCTTCCTGAATGTCAGTAAATTGTGCAGTTTAGTTAAGGTGTGCCTTTCAAGTTCAAACTGACAGGACCAACTTGACACTTATACCTCACAATATACCTGGAAATGAAGGGTAGGATTTACATTAATGGAGGACCAGGAAAGATGGAAAGGACACAATTTCTTACAAAACAGAAAGATAATTCTTTCTCTTAAGACAAGATGAAAGAGGTATCCATATATATTATACAAAAGTTTTACTGATTTGTGTAAAATTAAAGTTATTTTCTATGCTACACCTGAACATGTGGAAAAATTCAAGTGTAACAAAGCATTACCTCAAACAGGCATCCAATTACATATCTGCCATCCATTTACATCTCACTCTGACAGCTGAGTCAGCAGATGGCTGTGTTCTCATCTGCCACTTGACGCTGGGGTGGGAGTCCATCAGGACTAAAGGTTTCTTATTTAAAACTGTAAATATCTCAGCATCAATCTCATTGCCTTTATCTTGGCAATACGTTCAAATGAGGTACCCAGATTACTTCAGAGGTAGTGATAGAGAGCCCAGCTATATCCACAGGCACACAGCTAGCAGAATTATCTCTGTGCACTTCGTAAGGGGCAGCTTTCTAACACATGCGTGCCCCAGGGGACAGAGTAAGCCAGATTGCTTGGTTCCTGGCAAGGATGACAGATTCACTGACCGAATTGGGAAACCATGCTGCTGATAGGATTACTATAACCAGAGAAGAGGAACTCAGCAGGCTTCTTGGAGGATGCTTCTCTCTCACTCTGGAAAAAAAAAAAGTCAAGACTCACTGGACCACTGAGAGTCCAAACTTGTGCTCTAAATGCTCAAAGATGGTTGTGTTCTTTGATTTCAGTTTGTGAGCAGAATACTATGAGTAAGGGTAGAGGATGCTGCCTCACTGTTCCAGACAGGGCTGGCAAGAATAGCTCATGGATTAAGTTTCAAGGTGAATGTATTTGCATAAGAAACACTGATGATGGATTTAGTGTGTCTGGTTTTATGTTGAGGTTTGATCCACTTGGACTTTAGTTTTGTGCAGGGTGGTGAATATGGATCTACTTGCATATTTCTACATGTAGACATCCAGTTAGACCAGCACTATTTGTTGAAGATGCTGCTTTTTTCCATTGTATGGTTTTGGCTTCTTTGTTAAAAATCAAGTATCCATAGGTGTGTGGGTTTATTTCTGGGTCTTCTATTCTATTCCCTTGATCCACTATTCTGTTTTTATGCCAGTACCATGCAGTTTTTATTACTGTTACTCTGTAGTACACCTTGAAATCAGGGATGGAGCTGCCTCTAGATGATCTGTTGTTGTAC
Source organism: Meriones unguiculatus (assembly GCF_030254825.1). Classification (NCBI taxonomy): domain Eukaryota; kingdom Metazoa; phylum Chordata; class Mammalia; order Rodentia; family Muridae; genus Meriones; species Meriones unguiculatus. The sequence continues at coordinate 16,868,112 of NC_083352.1, read as the reverse complement.
AGAATCCTTTTAGAAATTCTGGGTGTTTTTTTTCCCATATGAAATTGAGAATTGTTTTTTCTTTCAAGTTCTGTAAAGAATTGTGTTGGTATTTTGATTGGAATTGCATTGAATTTGTAGATTGCCAAGTGGATCAAAGACCTCAACATAAAACCAGATACACTAAATCGGCTAAAAGAAAAAGTGGGGAAGAGCCTTGAACTCATTGGCACAGGAGACAACTTCCTGAACAGAACACCAATAGCACAGGCTCTAAGCAAAAAATCAATAAATGGGACCTCATGAAACTGAAAAGCTTCTGTAAAGCAAAGGACACTGTCGTCAGGACAAAACGACATCCTACAGACTGGGAAAGGATCTTCACCAAACCTATATCTGACAGAGGGCTGATATCCAGAATATATACAGAACTCAAGAAGATAAAAAGCAACAAGTCAAATAATCCAATTAAAAAACATGGGACAGAGGTAAACAAAGAATTCTCAATAGAGAAATATCAAATGGCAGAGAAACACTTAAAGAAATGCTCAACATCCTTAGTCATCAGGGAAACGCAAATCAAAATGAACCTGAGATTTCACCTTACACCCATCAGAAAGGCTAAGATCAAAAACTCAAGTGCTAATACATGCTGGAGAGGATGTGGAGAAAGGGGAACCCTCCTGCATTGCTGGTGGGAATATAAACTTGTACAACCACTTTGGAAATCAATCTGACACTTTCTCAGACCATTAGGAATAGTGATACCTCAAGGTCCAGCTACCACTCCTAGGCATATACCCAAAATATGGTCAAGTATACAATAAGGAATTGGCTCAACCATATTCATAGCAGCTTTATTCATAATAGCCAGAATCTAGAAACAACCCAGATGTCCCTCAATGGAGGAATGGATACAGAAATTGTGGTACTTTTACACAATGGAATAGTACTCAGCAATTAAAAACAAGGAAATCATGAAATTTGCAGGCAAATGGTGGGAACTAGAAAAGATCATCCTGAGTGAGGTATCCCAGAAGAAGAAAGACACACGTGGTATATACTCATTTATAAGTGGATATTAGACATATAATATAGGATAAACCTACAAAAATCTGTACACCTAAAGAAGCTGAGCTAGAAGGAGACCTTAGGTAAGATGATCAATCCTCATTCAGAAGGGCAAACAACATGGACATTGGAAGAGGGAGAAAACAGGGAACAGGTGCCTACCACAGAGAGCCCCTGAAAGACTCTACCCAGGAGGGTATCAAAGCAGATGTCCAACTTTGGGCAGAGTGCAGGGAATCTTAGGAAAGAAGGGGGAGATAGAGAGACTTGGAAGGGACAGGAGCACCACAAGGAGAGCATCAGAACTAAAAATCTGGGCCCAGAGGTCTTTTCTGAGACTGATTCTCCAACCAAGGACCATGCATGGACATACCCTAGAACTCCTGCACAGATGTAGCCCATGGTAGCTCAGTCTCCAAGTGGGTTCACTAGTAAGGGGAACAGGAGCTGTCTCTGACATAAACTCAGTGGCTGGCTCTTTAGTCACCTCCCCCTGAGGGAGGAGCAGTCTTACCAGAAGTGGTGGGATTTCACAGGGGATGAGGGAGGAGGCTACAGCTGGTAAATAAAGTGAATAAACTGTAATTAACAAATATATTAATTAGAAACAAAGCAAAAAAAAAAAAAAGAAACACTAATGTTTATTGACATATAGCAGAAAGACAGCAAGGCTATTACATAATTTTCTGTAGCTTAGTAATATTGGGTGTGCCCAGTATAAATGAAGTACTAGGTTTGGTTCCCAGCACCAAAATATGACAACTACCACCACCACCGACAAGCAACAAACAAGAACCAAAAAAAGTAGAAAGAATAAATGTAATTTTCTAAGTACTGAAATATATAGAACCCCTCTGTATCCAAAGTTCGTTTTCTTATTACTTTTTAAAAATTAATTTCTGAGCTTATGAATCAAATGAGAGAGAAAATATATAGCATGAATCATAAGCCAACCATAAACAAGGTCTAGGATACCATGATAAGAGACGTCCTTTATTCAGATGTAAATGGCGTTATAGTCAAATATTTCGGAATTGAGAGGAGCAGGATTTGTCATTATGCAGCCTTTGTTTTATAAATCTCTTGCTGCAAAGTAGGGGAGATGTTGGTTACCACCAAGGTATGCATGCCACTACTACACCCTTAGGGTTACTGTGCCATGCTGGTTGTTGTTGTAGTTCATGGGCATCATAGCTGGTTAGAGGTGTTGGTTGTTTACATCTTTTAGAAGCTTATATAGTGCCTTTTGATTATGTGAAAGCTAGTCCTCAGGGAGCATTCAAGTCAGCTTACCTCAGGGGCTTCTGAGTCCTGTATCTGAAAAACATTGTGTTTTCAGCAATAGAGATTTATCTTACCTGGATAACAGTAAACCAGCGGGAAGCCTGATGACTACACAGCAAAGGCATGGAAAGGGCAAGTCTGGGTCATAGGAAAAGGGGAACAAAAAGAAAACCTTTTTTGGGGGGAGATGACAGGTGGAATAGAGTGCAGATGGGTGAATCTTTGGGGGATTAGAGTGAAAGAGAACAAAGATCTCAAAATTCGGGGCAGAATGGATAGTGGCACTTTCACAATGGTAAAGAACTGCATATGGGAAGATCTATTTGACATTTGAGTGTTGATCTGGGTAGGGGTTGGTGGGTGGGGTGGTGGGGTATTGGTAGTTTGACCTTTGATCCTTTGTAAGGGATGCAGCTGCTGGTGATTGACAGAGGGGTTTGGGGAATACTTTTTCTGGCTGATATTGAGTAAAAAAAATTTTTCTGCATTGCTTCTGTTTCCTGTTGGTGTTTTTTTTTTCTTTGTTACTTCTTTCACTTTTTAAATTAAAATACAATTACATCATTTCCCCCTTCCCTTTTCTCCCTCAAAACCCTCCCATACACCTTCTTGCTCTCTTTCAGACTCATGGCCTCTTTCTTCATTGGCCATTGTTACGTGCTCAGCCTGTTATTTGTATTCGTGCTTTCATTCAGTTTTGACAACCAGATGATGTGCTTCTTTCCTGGGTAAGATTGTTTCTCCTGATCTCAGCATTCCTTTGTTGTCGGAGTGCTGTTGTGCAGGGCTGGGGATGCCTAAGCGTACCTAGTTTATCATGTCTATTGTCTTTGCTCAGCTCATGTTTAGGGAGTCATGTTAGTAAGCATTTACGGATGGAGGTGCTGACATCACTTGGAGATTCATTGTCACAGCCAACCAGCTAACACTCTTACAGTCTTTCTCTCCCCACATTTGCACAATGTTTACTGAGCCTTAGGGAGTTGTTTTGTAAATGTGTCTGTTAGGACTGGACTCCTAAACTCTGCCTTCTAATTGGTTGTGTTTTTTATAATTGCTCTTCATCTGTCAAAAGGGGATGTTTCCTTAACGAAGAGTAAGGATTATAATTGTCTGTGGTATAAGGACAAATATTTAGGATGTAGTTAGGGATAATGCTGGTTCAGTAGAATATTTGGGTTTTAGGTTCTTCTTCAAGATCCATTACTTCACCAGCCCCTGGTAGTGCTAGGTTTCTAGTATCAGTCATGATTGGCTTCTTGTTCAATAAGCCTTCAGTGAGCTTAGAGAGCTCAGTAAGCTCAGTAAGCTCAATAAGCCTTAGAGAGCTGTTGGTCACCACCACGGTATGTATGCCATTACTGCACGCTTGGCGTTACTGTGCCATGCTGATAGTTTTGTGTAGCTTAGAAGGATTGTATTTCATTATAGTTTATGAGCATCACAGCTGGTTAGGAGTGTTGGCTGCTTCCCTCTTTTGAAAGTTTGCACGGTGCCTTTTGATTCTATGAAAGCTAGTCCTCAGAAAAGGGACATTCAAGTCAGTTCCAGCTCAGGGGCCTATAGGTCCTATGTCTAAAAAACATTGCAAAAATAAATAAATAAATAAATAAATAAATAAATAAATAAATAAAAACATTGCATTTTCAGCAATAGAGACTTATCTTCTGGATTTGTTTTCACTCATTTAAAGTTTATAGAATGCAACTGAAACAGACAAAGCTCATTTGACTGCACGCCCTTTCCATGCAGCGCTGCAAAATAGTCACAAACAAACTAAACACAACAACAAAACCCAAAAACCAAACCAAACCAACCAACCAAACAACCCTTAGCTTAAGAAATTTCGTGGATCATAGGTACAGAAGGCCAGAGCCCAGTCATGGACTTACTATGTTAATTTATCATGTTAATTTGTTTTCTATCGTATAGCTTTACAATAATGATGAGAATGTAGCTTCTCTACTTCCTGTGTCTTGTTTTTGTTTGTTTGTTTTTAACAACAACAGTTATGCAGCATCAAAGCCACAATGGAAGAACACCAGCAAGAAACTCACTGTTCCATGGTCTCATCCTAGAAGAAGAACCAGCCCATCTCTTTAACTGTGGCTTAGTGATATCACACCTCCAAATAAATTCTACGGCTGAAAGTGTACAGACCTGTACTTGTTGATTCTTGCATCTGAGACAGGGAGACCAGCATTCTAAGCTGAGACTATTCTACTATCTACTGCTATTCCTACCCAAGCACCCAAAGCCAAGAGCAAGAAGTACAACCCACCTCTCTGCAATCTCTCCCCAGCTCTAGCATTTCAAGTTTCAGGATGCCCTGAGGGAGATTTGGTGGGTGGGAAGACTTCTTTTAGGTTCCAAATAGTCACTAGTATCATTTCTCACAAAAATCTTATCAGAGGTGTAGATGATCGCCCTTTGGTTCCCTGAAACCAAAAATTTAAGATGTTTCATGATATTTGGTATTGTGGGGCCATTTCTGAAGTGAAACATTCCCTTTGATGGAAGGAGCTGGGGTCATAAAACTCAGGAGAATCATGTGATGCAGGAAGCTCACTTCGGGAAGTTGTACGACCCAGAGGCCCCCTCCCTAGGCTTATTAGGCAGCACGTGATGGGTGGGATAGAGGAGGGTTCTCTTTAGCTGCCTGTAAGTCGGGCAAGGAATTTTAGAAATGTGGCTCTCATAAGCCATGGGCCCATGATCACTCAGATGGGCCTTCTGGCCAACGCATCTTCCTTGGTCATGCAAGTAACTCCAACAAACCAGCTGGTTCGCCAGCCTATTCAGTGGCGGAGTTATGTCTGTAGTCTGAGTTGAATTGTTGTTCCTAACGTTTGGTAGGCCTGAACTCTTCTGGGTGCTGAAGCTGAGCTCTGTGTGTGATGTTCTTGCTGAAGCCTTCATGGTCCTAATTCCCCTCTTGGCTGAGGCTGAGGGAGCACCTCCATGGACCTTGAACATTAGGTCTGGGTTAGTGTACCATTGATCAGTCCCAAGCTTGATCCTGTCCCAGAGCCTCCATCCAAAGCAAAAATGACCCAAACTTCATCATAGAGACCCAAATGCTTCTTTTCTAAACAGCCCTCAACTGATATGTTGGGGAAAATGGTCTTACGTACTATATATTCAGATGCTGGTTCCTGTGCCCAGGGATCTGGTTGCAGTCCTCTGAAGAATCTCCTGTATCAAGGTTGTGTAAAGAATGATCCCCAATTATCTCTGCTTGGTTAAAAAAAAAAAAAAAAAGCTGAAGAGCCAATGATGGGGCAGAGAGGACAGGAGGCAGGACTTCCATTCCTAGTTGGGGATCTCAGGTAGAGAAAGAAAAAAGAGGAGAAGGAGGCCATGAGGACAAAGATGGAGTAGAAACATTCCAGGGCAAGACTGGATAGCCAGACCAGTGTAGACAGGTTAGGCTCAATGAGTATATGCCTACTTACAGCACTTAAAGCTCGTTGAATAGATGTAAATAGGTCTCCCTGTCATTATTTGGGAGCTAGAATGGTTATTGGAAAAGGCCCCAACTAATGCCACAATCCAACAATAATGGATACGAGGAAAACATCCACCAGCCACATTATTCAGCCTTTAAAAGAGCATACCACAAATATCACTACGAAATGGGTGAACCCTAAGGTCATCACGCAACAACCATGTGCCACACATTTGTAAAAGCAATAATTAGTTTACAACTAGTAAACCAGGGCCCTGGTGTCTGGAAGAGGAAAAAAAATGGTGGAGGGGTAAAGTCTACAAGACCTAGTATTCATCTGGGGGCGTAATAAGTTCTAAAATTTACAGTTAATGAGTGTGCGTGTTCACAGTGTGTTAACATCACACCCCTACACCTCAAATGCATGAATCGTGTGGACTATTAATTCTGACAAAACACAGATGTTTAGAGAACACAAAATTTTACAATTGTACAGTTTCCTTTTCCTCACTGCCACTAATTTTGCATCACGGTAACTGTGACCCTGCCTTATTAATTTCTTATTTATTACCACCTAGGTATATCAGGACCTAGCGAACTCAGTTTTCACGCTTTCTCTGTTTGTGGCTGTTGGCACTGGTTGCTCCGTACAGGGGTGGGGGGTGAGCTGCGGTGACAGGAGATTTGTCACTCATGGATGCAGGGGAGAAGGGCTTTGCCGGTGTAGAGTTGGACATTCTCGGGAAAGCGAAAGCGGACGGCAGCCAGCACCACTCTCTATAGCTTCTCCAACTCACCTTGCCTGGTTGCTCTTCCCATCTTTCCAAGGGTGCGGCGTCACCCTGCTGGCTAGCTTATGTAAATTTGACTACAGCTAGAGGGTCAGTGTGTCAGCTGAGAAAACTCCCTCATCAGACTGGGCTGTGGGCAAGTCTGTGGTGCATTTTCTTGACTGATGATTGGCGGGTGGCCCCACTTCACCGTGAGCATTGCCGCCTCTGGGCCAGTGGTTCTGAACCGTGTAAGCAAACAAGTGGAACAATTCATGGAAACCCAGCCAGGTAGCGGCGCTCCTCCACCGTCTCTGCTTCAGTTCCTCCTGCCTTGAATTTCTGCTCTGACTTCCCTGGGTGATGGACTCTAAAAGATGAGATGAACCCTTTCTTCTTCACGTTGCTTTTGGAAATGGTACTTCATTACAGCAACTCATAAGTGATATTCCCAGTTTACTTTTCATATTCTGTCGCAATAAAAATGCCAGGAAACGGTGAAGCGGCGAGGAAAAAAAAAATAACCAAGCAAGACAAGCCGTGATTGCTTGTAGTTTTATGGCCCCCAGCAAGGGCCTGCGTCAGAACTAGCTGGTGCTAGTTCGCTGCCAGGCGGAGCCCCTGAGCTAGCCTCTGGCTAGCCCTAGGTGGGCGGCCTCCCACGCTGCCCACGTGCCCCACGGCTGCCAACGGTCTTGAGCTCGGGTGTGCTTTCTGCACTCAGCCCCAGTCATGCCTCTGCTCTTCCTGCTTGCCGAGTTTGCCATGCTATTAGCCCGCCTCGGTAAGGCCCTGCGAGCACCCCACTCCTTCCCTTCTGCTTTTCCGCAGCCGAGAGAGGACAGCACCCTGGTCTCGGATGCCTGGTGATGCCCGCCCTCCATCTTGCCCCCCTCCAGCCCCAACCCCAGTCCGGACTAGGTGAACCCAGGGTAATCACGATGACATGTGCACTGTCTTTGGGCCTGGACAAACAGCAGGAAAACGATTAGTCTTCTGAGGTCCCGGCATCCTGGGAAGAGGGGTGCAGGTGCTGGCTACCGCCGCCCTCTGGTTGCTCCCCGGAGCCCTGAGGAGGAATGGGAATGCTTGCCAGGTTGAACAGCTTCTCCTTTGTATTTCCAATGGCTCCTTAAATTTTTGTCGAAAATTGTGCCTCTAACTTTTTGTCGAAAGTTGCACCTCTAGGAAGCGAGTGGGTTTATTACAAATGTGCCAAAGCACATCAGGGTCCCCAGGGAACTCAGCAATGCTGGCTGGGAACGGGACTATCGCGGATTCAGGAAGTAAATCGAAGCAAACCAGATTAAAACCCCCAAACAACAAATTATACGTTCTTGCTGCAGATTCGGAAGGAATATACCTGCACATCACAGTGCCTCGGAGGATAGAGCCGCACAAGGGCGGAGATTCAGAAGGGAAGGTTAGTTTTCCAGAGCTGGTTCCCGCTCACTGCGCACCGCTGAGGGCGAACGTTTGCTGACCTCCAGAGCACCCTGGACTGTGGTCACTCGCATAGAAAAGCCTTTTACTTCTTTCTCTGAGCTTCCCGCCCCACTGTTGTTTCCCGGGCCAGCTCCCTTTCCCCATCTGTTTCAAAGTCTTTTTTTTTTTGTTCCTAAATTTCAAGAAACGTTGAACATTTTTCCCAGAAGTCATTTTGGTAGGAAAATAAAATCAATACAGAAAAGATTAATGTAAAATGTACATGACAATGACCCAGAGTGCAAATTGAAAGCTTTTTTTTAGTAGAGAAATTGGTTTTTAGGAAAATTTAGGACATGTAAAATGAGACAAATGTCATCATAAGCTGAATTCCATTAAAGAGAGGACTATAATGCATGTGTATGTATACATACATACATATATGGATATACGAATAAGTTGGGAGACGGTTTGCCTGCCTAGTTCTAGATAATGAAGGTTCTAACAGTTAACGTGTAGGTAGGAAATACTTTCTCTCACTGAGAACATGGAGGATTCAATTCTTGAGTACTAACTAGCCTTCCAGAGAGCACTGCTTCAATCACAAGCATCCACATGGCAGTTTACAGCTGTCTGCGGCTCCGGTTGCGTGGTGTCTGATGCCTCCTTCTAGCCTTCCCAGGCACTGAACGTTCTCCTGCACAGACACATGCAGACACCAAATAAATAAACACTAAATAAATAAATAAAATCATTTAAAATTTAGTTAGCATCCTGTCTGTCTGTCTCTTTCCATCTCTGTCTGTCTTTGTCTCTCTCTGTCTCTCTCTTTGCATGTGTGTGTGTGAGTGTGTGCCTGTATGTGTGTGTGTCTGTTTGGATGCATACGTGCCAGGGTCCATGTGTGAAGGTTAGAGAATAATCCTGTCATGCCAGTCCTCAGGACAGAGCGTGAACTGTCAGGCTTGGAGGCAGGCTCCTTCACCCACTAAGCTATCTCACCAGCCCTTATGTGCAAGTCTTGAAGTTGTCTTTCCCATGATAGAATCTACTTTTGAAAATGACTTTTAAAGCTCTCTTGAAGTACTCTTGATAGTAAAAGGGCACACAGTGAACGGACATTTTGATGAGTTTTGGCATATGCACACATCTGTGATGCCATTAGGACAATCAGTGTACTAAAGGGACTTAACCCTGTCTAAACTCTCCTTATGGGCTTTGGTGCTTTTATTTGTGGCAAGAACACGAACAAATGATCTACCTTCTTTAACAAATATTTACATGTGGTGTGCACATTGGTTCTCTGGAGCTGACTCATATTGTATATGTTAAACCCACAACGCCACAATTCTCTATTTTTCCCACTCTCTAGACCCTGACAACTAGCAGTCTATTCTTGTCTATTCTGTTGACTTTTGGAGACGCACGCTGTTCAGGACAACCTTGCGTTGATCATTCCGTAACTGGTGTGTTTTACCTAATTTTGCAATCTCTGGCCTCGTCCAAAGAAATGTGTTAGGATTGCCTCCTGTGAAAGCTGAAGAGTCAACCATTGTGGGGGGTGTGTGTGTGTGTGTACACGGATAGAGGATTGTGTTAAATGATAACCAAAAACCTCAATCCTGTTTACAATGTAGACACCCCACCACCACCACCTTTTCTTTGGCTGTGCAACCATCAATACACGTTTTATTCGTCATATTTTAGCAACTTTGAATCACTTGTAATGGATATTGAACAGCAGGTAAGCTCACAGAGACCCGGCTTTTCTTCTTTTAGATACGTAGTGATGTGTTGAATTGAGGGACTATGTGACAATTCTGAGTATTTTTTGAGGCGTCTCTACACTGTTTCCCATAGTGGATGTACCATTATCATTCCCACTGCTGGTGTATAAGGAGTCTAATTTCATTACATCCTCACCAACACGTCTTATCTTTTGTCTTTTTGGTAATAATAGCTATTTCAAGAGTCAAACATAATGACTCATTATGGTTTTGATCTTTTTCCATAAACAATGATGCTAAATATCTTTGTTTATATTGAGTATTTTCATTCTTTGTGTGCATATACAGTATTTCCAGTGCCGTTTATGGGAACGTTTGTCCCTTTTTCAATGAATTTTCTTAGTGCTTTTGTGGAAAAAAATTAAATGTAAATAAATGTAAATCAAATGCTATAAATGGAAGTTTACATCTGAATTTTCTATGATATTCTGTTGGCCTTCGTGTCTGCTTTTTTCTTTCAACATCGTGCTGTTTTGATTACTACAGTTTGTTTTTTTTATATCTTGAAGTCAGTTTGGATGCTTTCTTCTTTGTTCTTTTTCTTTAAGATTGATTTGACTATTCAGAATTATTTTAGGTTGCATGTTTATTTTAGAGGATTTCCCTCCCTAATTTTGTGAGAGACATCATTGACATTTAGAAAAGAGTTGCATTGAGTATAAAGATTATTTTTCACGAACTAGACTACCTTTCATACACAAAGTTTCATTTTATATGTAAAAATTAAACTTATAAACAAGTTAAATGTGACATAAGTTGAAAAGTACAGATTTTTCCTATGATGGTATCAAAATAATAATAATAATAATAATAATAATAATAATATTAAAAACTTTAGAGGCTTTAAGAATCACCAAAACAAAATGATGCTTTTTGTACAGTTAGGATAGCACTCAGTGTTGCTAAGCATTTAAAAATTTATCATCAATCTTTTAAGATCATCTGTTCAATCACAATATTTAAGGATTATAAGACAGTTTCAAAAGTTGATACTTTATTTTTTTTTGCAATTTTTAATTAATTTTATTTTCAAGTTCATTGATGTTTTGCCTACATTCATGTCTGTATGAGGGTGTCAGAAATCCTGAAACCAGAGTTACAGACAGCTGTGAGCAACCATGTGGGTGCTGGGAATTAAACCCAGGTCCTCTGGAAGGGCATTCAATGTTCTTAACTACTGAGTCATCTCTCTAGCGCTGGTGGTCAGTATCTTGAATTTTAATTTCAAGCTCAGGTTCCTCTTGGACATCTGAATTAGCTCAGTTCATCCAGAGAGTTAATATTTCCAGTTACACACTTCCCACATTTTTTTTTCTTTTAAACAACGTTTTTATTAATTCTTTGAGAATTTCTTACATAATCCACCCCCCCACTCAACCCTCCCTTAACCATCCTTTCCACTTTCTTCCCAGCCAACATTGAAGTTTCTTCTTTATTTTTTTTTTCTTCTCCCTATTGAATCCAGTTTGTGTTGCCCAGGCAGTCTTGGTGGTTGGGGCCTGCCCCTACTGTGTGTCAACCTATCAGGGGGTCACATCATTAAAATAAATTGTCTCTTCCTCTCCTAGCAGCTACCGAATGCCAGTTGTCAGCTAGCAGCAAGGTTTCACGGCTAGTTTCCTCCGATATTCTGGGGTTTTCTCTCTGTGTGTCTTTCTCTCTCTGTCTCTCTGTGGCTCTTTCTCTCTCTCAGTCTCTCTCTTGACTGAAGTGCAGGCAGCCTTATGCATGTTGTTACAGTAGCTATGAGTTCTATGTGCAGCTTCCCTATGGGTCTAGAAAACACTGGTTCCTTGATGTTATTCACCCCCATGGCTCTTGCCTACTTTCAGCCCCTCTTTCCCGGATATCCCTGCACCTTGTCAGAGGGATGTGATAGGTGACAGGGGGCTGAGTACTTTGAAGCGTCTTCTTCTCTGCATATTGATCAGTTGAGGGTGTCTGTGTTAATTGTCACCCACTGCCAGGAGAAGCTCCTCTGATGAGGATTGAGAGGTGCTCTGGTGTAGGGATAGGAATCATCTTAACACTACGTTCATTTAGCACAATACTGCTTCTTCCGAATGTGGGATGCCTTGCCATTTCTTTGTCCTCTTCAAATATTTCATCAAAGTTTTGTAGCTTTCACTCTTTCGACACACTGGTTACATCTTTCTGGAATATTTTATTTTTTTGTAGATATCATATATGGGATTGCTTCTTTGATTTCCATTTAAGATAATCATCCCATGCTTTAGAATTTTCTTGTTGCTTTCTGTATTCTTTAAAAAAAAGTTTAAATTCATGTATTTCTTCTACCAGAATTTTTAATTGAACCTTTTACTGCTATTGGTATATATGATATCATCTGCAATTAGTAAGTACTTATCTTCTTTTCTAATTTTGATGGTCTGTATTTTTTTTTTTCTTGCTTGATTTCTTTGGGGAGGACTTCAAATAATTGATAAAAATAACAAGTGGCCAGCTTCATCTTGCTCCAGCCCTTAGAGAGAAAGCTTTCAAAGTTCCTGCGGTTACTACAATGCCCTCAGTTGGATGAATACATCCATCCTCTATCTTGTTTGTTCTGTTTTGTTGTAAAGGATATTTAATTTTGCCACATTCCTTTTCTATACGTCTTGATGAGATGAAGTATTTTCGTCTGTCATTTGTGCTTGTCACATTTATTGATTTAGGTATGCTGGCCTATTTCTGCCTCGCTGGGATAAATCACATTTGATCATAAAAAATAATCTTTTGTACTGGGTAGCTGGATGTGCCTTCCAGCATATTTTAGGATTTTTGCACATATATTCATTCAAAGTTTTGGCTGGCAGTTTCTCTATTCCTAGCCCCGTTTCTCACTATCTGTTGTCTGGTTTAATGATCGTGTTTAATCTCAGTTTAACAGCACCTGTGGAAGCATCTCCCCTCTTCAGTTCTTGGTGGAACTTATGAAGACTTTCTAATAACGTTTCAGTTCTGAGGCAGAATGAGACAATGAAATATCTGGTCTGAGACTTTATTTAAAAGAAGAATATTGTGATTTGGAAGTGAAAGATTGACCAGAGGCATCAGGAAGAAAACTGTAAACCATTCTTCCCTTTAGATTTTCTTTCAGATGTTTGTCACAACAAGAAGAAATATGACCAATGCAAATACTGTTTAATATTTTACTTTATTTCATCTTTGTGCTCATGTGTGTGTAGACGTGTGTGTGTGTACAACTTACAGGACTGGTACTCTTTTCCCACTATATATGACTTGGGAATTGAACTAGTTGCCAGATCCCCCCCCACACTGAGTCTTACTCCCTAATACAGGTAGTTACATTTAAAATTTTATTTTTACTATATTTTTATTGAGTGTGTGTGTGTGTGTGCGCGCGCGCGCATGTTTTATGGAGACATGGATGCCCTGCCGCCCATGGGCAGGGCAGAGGGCTACTTGGAGGAGTTGGTTCTGTCCTTCTGCCTTCATGCGGGTTCCAAAGGTGGGCTTGGGCAGCCAGACTTGTACCACAAGGACTTTCTACAGCAACGAGCCATCTCGTTGACCTCAGCACATTGCATTCCTGAATCAATTTGCTGTTATTGGTCTGTTCAGGATCTCATTTCATCAAGATGTAATCTTGGTAAGGTACACGTGTCTAGGAGTTTGGAAATTCCCTAATTTATTATATGTCCGCTCTGTCTGATTGTACTGGATTGAGGGTACCTTTGTTGCTCCTTTCAACGTTCCAGAGACCCAGCCCAGGGATCCTACTTGGCAAGCATTCAGCCACACACCAGCTATTGTTTCAACGAATATCTTGCTTTTTTCCTCAACCTGGATACGGATCTGTCACAGCAACCTAGCACACTGATTTTTCTCTGATGCTTGTTCATATGAATTGATTATGTTAATTGGTTTTTAAATGTTGAGCCATCCACACACCTCTGAAGTCAGCGCCACGTTGTCATGTGTGATCATGTTTATCAGTTATGAATTCTGTGAGTATTTAGTTGTGTGTGTGTGTGTGTGTGTGTGTGTGTGTGTGTGTGTGCGTGCCTGGGTAGGGCATTGACACATGTGATTTTTACTTAGTCCAGTCTTTGGTTTGGGTATGAGGACAAAGCTCTTCTCATATGGTGAATCAGAATGTTCACTCCAATTTTCTAAACAATTGTGTTACTTCCTAAAGTTTTGATACAGTTTTCCAGTCAAACTACTTGCTGTTTGTCTTTAATCACCAGTCAACTTCCAGATAGGGTTAAAGTTCTTAAAATTGTTTCTTTTACATTGAGCAAGTTGCGGCACTGATGTAGCATGAATTGGTTTCGTTTAATTGTAGTTATCTGTGACAATTGTAGGGAGTCCTGTCTGTTTGCTCTTGGATGTCTGTGACTGTATCAGCGGGACTGGTTTCCTTGCTGAGGTCTAATTGGTCTGTTTACTGATCTGATTGTCAGATTCGACAGGGATGACTCATCAGAAGAAACAGGTTGTGTTTAAAAACAAACAAATGTGTTACTGCTTTTGTGTTTCAGGTCGATTGATTTCTCTCCACTTTATACTTCCCATTGAACTCTGATTTCGGATGTTTCCATGCTCCCTTCCCATCATAGGATAGTCCTTGATTCTCTCCTGGACAGAGAACCACCTGTCTGGAGGGCATGTTTCAACTCATTGGAGCTACACATTCTGTCAACTTGGACAGATATATCCACACATATGTACACCAAATTCTCTTGTGCTCCATCTGCGCGCACGTGCGCGCGCACACACACACACACACACACACACACACAGAGAGAGAGAGAGAGAGAGAGAGAGAGAGGGAGAGAGGGAGAGAGAGAGACAAACCTGGTGACCATTTCTCATTTTAATCTTTGTGGTTTTGCCTTTTCTAGAATGTAGAATGTGTTCCAATCACAGTGACAATGTATCTAGATTGTGTATAAATGTTTTCTTTTTCACTTACTAATATGTGTTTAAGATTCTACCCTGCCCTTCAATGGCATGAGTGCTCCTTTCTTTCTCTTGCTAGGTACAGTGGCATTGTTTAGATGGACCAAACTAATCAGTTGATTTTCTGAAGCGCTCTCTGGTTGCTTCTAACTTTTGGTGATTCTATTTTTTTTTTCCTTTTGGTGATTCTAAATGTAACAGCAAGCAATGTTCCTGAACTGGTACAAATTGTTCATTCTTATATAAAAACAGCCAAGGTAGTGATTGCCAGGTCCTATGGTAAGGATATGTTTAGTTTTATGAGAAACTGCCAAACCTCAGTGAGCTGGTGATAAATTTTTATGAAAGTATTGTTTCTATTTAAGAGACTAGAACTTTTGCTAGACCTCAAGTCTGAGTTAATCCCCTGTCGAAGCTCTTTTAAACAACCTGTAGAACATCCCACATTCCTTCCCCAGGTTGTGTTTTCCGTGTTGTTGAATAAATGCTGTTTCCAGCATTAACGGCTGATATCTGCCGCACAAGGTCACCTTTGTCTTATTTGCTTTTCTTCACAAGATAATTATCAAAACACACGTTTGTACAAAAGCATTCTTCTCTGGGACTGGAGCATGATACTTTCACAGAACACTCGCACACCTAAGGCTAAGGGAACACTGCAGAGCGGGCAGAGATTGTAAGAGCCAGAGGATCGGAGGCTTAAGGGACTCTTGAGTGAATCACTATTAAATTTACATTAAAAGATGCATTGTTAACTCAGTTTTGACTTCGAGCAAAAGCTCCAGTCTCTTTCAACGTAAGAAATATTTTCATAGAATTATCGCTGCAATCTTGTTTCTTCACTCTAGCATCGCGTTGGATCTGATGTAGCGCCTTGCAGTGGTCATACGGGGGCGCTGGCAGCAGCTTTGAGCGAGGTCTGGGTTCTGAGCAGCTCGGTCTGCATCCGGGTCTTCTTGAACTTCCTGGTGTCTCCTACAAAGTTCGCAGGTCCTGTTAGTTCAGCAAGGTCACTCAGGCTTTGGGTAACATGGATCAGGAGGGTGAAAGTTGTTGTCACGCAGGTCCTGATACTGGGCAGCCCCAACCCTTGGGCTGTAACATCCTTCATGCCTTCCTGTCTGTGTAGTCTCTTAGGCTTTTTTTTTTTCCCTTGTAGTTTTACATGTTGAGAGTTGATAATATGTATAATATAATATGCATGTGTTTATAAGTTGTTTATTAGTTCATTATATTTGGTACGTAACACAAGCCCTCAATCATGTCTTATTTTTTTATTAGAAATTTGTTTTCCTATACAAAAGAAATTGATAGAATATTAATAATGCTAAAATTATTTTTTTCAAAATATATTTCTTTTTAAACATTCTCAACTACACACCAAATCACACTCTTCTGAAATCAATCAACTCTAAAATCTTACTAATTAACACAATAGATTCTAAAGAATATTTTATTTTTAACGTACTGAGGTATTTTTAATTAACAAGTGAAAAATACTGTCTTACATTGCACATATCTGCTTTACTAAATTATCTATCAACTTGCTCTATTTTAGGTGACTTACATCATTACAGTTGATGGGAAACCCTACTCTCTGCATCTCAGGAACTAGTAAGACTTATTTTCTCTTTTGGCAAAAGGGAAAAAAAAGGCAATGCTTGGTTTTTACTCTTTTAAAGTTTCTATGCAGTATTTAAATTTAGTAGTGCAGTAGAATAATGATCAGTCAACTTTTCAATTTAGGACCCATTAGATCCAGAGTATTGGGTCCATGAGGCTTTTATATTTAATTTTTTAGATATATATATATTTAATATTTATTTATTTTACATATATGAGTGCTCTATCAGCATGTATACCTGTATGCCAGGAGAGGGCATCAGAGCCCAGTATAGATTGTGGTGAGCCACCATGTGGTTGCTGGGAATTGAACTCAGGACTTCTGAAAGAACAGACAGTGATTAAGAGGGCTCTTAATCACTGAGCCCTCTTTCCAGCCCCCAGATTCATATTTTTTAATTGAGAAATAAATAACATACTTGGAAATCTTCAATTACATGTTCTCTTGTACCCAAGCATGTTAAGTTGCATGGATTTCTGAAATCAAATACACAGTAATCAAGTGGCTACTGTTGGGAAATTCAAGTAGTGTCAGCTTTTGGTGTACTAATTATTTATGTGATTATAGACAACCTTCGTTAGGGTGTTTGACATATAAAAGTCTCCATTGTCAGCTTTGGTAACCTCAGTGCAGTACAGTAATGGTTCTTTCCCTATGAAACAGGTCTCCTGTAATTTTGGTTAATCTCTGTTCCCGCCCACAGTTCAAAGCAGCAGCCAATCTTTCTCTGTCTTCATTACATTTTCACAGCATTTCTTCTGGGAAGGATCAGACAGCCAGTCTTTCCAGAGCCTCAGGGATCAACAAAGATGGGCGACAATCCTTGCTCGTCTTCCTTTCACCTTGCTGTTGAGCACAGCTGCTGAGGTTATCTTCAGACACAGCGTCTGCTAACCTCACGCTGGCCTTTCCTTCTACAGTGTGGCCCACTGAAAGTGATTGGAAATTTTTATAAAATTATCACTGGCCTTCAGACTTCTTAAATGCCGTGGTTGTGTTTCAGTCTTCATTTGTCGTCCTTTCTCTACCAGCTGATGACGTTTGGCATAACTGGTCAATGTCTTTTTTTCACAAAATGTTTTCTCCATTGGATTACAGGATACCATCCTGCCATGACTCTGATCTGACTCTCATCAGTATCCCTACCGTTGTCTTTCTGCCTGCATTGCTCCTTCGCAAATTCTGCTTCGTCTTTCTGATCTGAGACTATGAACCTTATTTGTAGTGCATATTCAATCAGTTTGTGTTTCGGTTCAGCCTTGTGCCTATAAGCGTCTTCACTGTTGGCTGCTTGTAATTTATATCTATACATTATTCCATTGCAAAGGATGCCACACCCATTGACTACTTATTTCATAATCAAAGGTTTGCTACAGTTCCTGCTGGCAACTTGCTAAAAGTGAACTTCTAATGCTCTTCCCAAGTCCTCATTTTTTATTACCTGCTTGGCAAATGGCAAGCCATCCTTTTATTGTTGTTGTTGTTAAAAAGCAAAAGGGAAAATGGAAAAGTAATACACTCCTTGGACTCATCTTTAGCGCTTTTTTAAATTTTGCCTTCCCCCAGGTCCAGGGAGTTATTCACCCCTGTGTGTTTACTCTTCAAGTATATACATAATTGGTGGAACATGGTTTCCATCATGACTCCATCATGGATGGCCTGGATGGCAGTGTTAGTCTTCTACCTGGCCTTGGCTTCTGTGTATTTGCCCTGCAGATTGCTGTCCACATAGAATCGGACTCTCTTAAAATGTTGGTCTGCTACTCTCTTCATCTGCCCCAACCCTCCCAAGTTTTCACCATCTGTGACACCATCTCACTGACTTTCTTGTCGCTCCTCGCTTTGTTCCAAACACAGTATCCATTGCTGGTTCTTCATGTATGTAAACACATGTTTGGATCAAGACCCTCTCATTTTATCCCAGCTCTGTCTGAGAGTCCACATGCCTCGTTCTTTGTGTCTAGTAGTCATCTATCTCACGAGCCTTGTCCCGTCATCCTGTATCCTCTGTGTCCACGCTACAACACCCATGTTCCTTGTCATTTAACAGTAGGTGGCTCTGTCTGACCGAAGGCTGTGTGCTGTCTTCCTTCAGTGCTCTATTCTAGGACCCCAAAGAGGCCCCATCCTGTGGCAGACATAGTAGCGGGTATTCGTTCAATGAAGCCATCCCTGACAGTGCCGTCCTAGGGTCTGTCCAGGTGTTGAGTTTTCATGATTCTGCCCATATACCAGTCTTTTAAAAAAACAGTATCAAGAATGATAACACGCTAAAATTGTTATAATTACATCCTGTTATTATATGAAACAATTGCACTTAACATTATTTTTATTAGTGTGTATATTCAAGTTAAATTATGTCTTAAATTGTATTTATTGATTTTACTTTCTAGCTCATTCATATCCCCGAATTTTCTGGTTTATACACGTAATGAAACTGGATCTTTGTATTTTGACTCTTCACGCTTTATGGTAAGAATCAGATGTCTTAGATATTTGTTGTCTTATGTTTTGTTATTGAAAAGGATACACAGTATAATTAGAATGCTTTAAGTCTTTGGTTGCTGAGACTAAACTCAGGACTTTGCATGTACCAGGAGAACTCTCCCATGGTGCTACATCCCAAGCTCCATGTTGACACTAATTCAAATGTTTTACTCCTTGGAACTCTGACCAACTGTCATATGGATAACTGTTATACATGGAAATGCCATGGGAAAGGAGTAGAAAAATGGAGAAAACACACATGTGCCAGGTAAAGAGTGCCCCAAATCTTATTTCCCGAGACTTTGCATTACTGTTTCTACACAATTCATGATTTAATATTATCAAATCTATTACTATCATAAGACTTCTGAAATATTTGGCAGCACATTTTTTTTGTTGTTCTTCTTCTTTAAAAAAAAAGAGAGAGAATTTGGTGTTTACCTGTGTGACTTGTTTTGTAGACACACTGCCATTACCGAGGATATGTTGAGGAATCTCCAAATTCCACTGTGACCCTCAGCACCTGCTCTGGTCTCAGGTAACAACATCCCAGAGAATCTTTATATGTAAATGCAGTGGGAGATGCCTTAAACCACAGCAAGTGGACATAGATCCAGAGAACCTACAATGAAACTCTGAAAGTTTGTTTTCCAGTGGCCTTTCATTCATCCCAACATCTGAACCTAGGTTGTCACTCGGATTAACCCAGCTAAGGGCACCCTGAGCGGAAGTGTTTCCCGGATGCTGGGTTGGGAGGGATGGTCTGAGAAATGAGAACTCTAGAGCACTTTAAAAGCTGGAGGTTTACTTTCTGTCATTATCTAAACGATGGGGAAATGGTCTTCACTGGTTATTTAACTCTAGTAGACCCACACAATACGGTATGAGTTTAGTGCCGGGCATGAGACAGCTAATAAAGAAGACTCCTCGGTGATCAAGTGATTTCACAGAAATGAGTGAATTTGACATTTCTGTGGGAAATGCAAAGAGGTCGTCAAAGGAAGATGACTCAGAAATAGAGAAGGGAGGCTCTGTGTCCTCTCATGTCAGTGCTTTCAAGATGTCTATTATGAAATCTGCTTTTTTTCTGAATTTCATCTTGTAACTACCCGAACATCCTTCTTAGAATTCTCATCAACATCTAGGTCTTTGTCTTCCTTAATGTATTGTATTTATTGTATCTGTGGACCCGAACTAACTTATGCCTCAGTTGACCTCACCGTGACATTTCCACACAACCGTGCACCATGGCTTCAACTCCCTGCTCTTAACACCCTTTCCTCTTCCCTGTGGCTACTTCCCTTGTAGCCTTTCCATTAATTGCAGTAGCCCTCAAAAATTGTCTTCTAACCCACATTGAAAAAAAAGAAAAGAAAAAGAAAAAAAAGATACTTGTCTTTCTGCATCTGCCATGGATGTTGTATCATTTAACTCCATCATCTTCCTGTATTTGGCATGAGTTTTTGTGGCCAGACGGTACTCGTCTCCGTATATAGCTCCTATTTCCTTTGTGCAGTCACCTGTTAGAGACAGTAGGTAGGTTTCACATTTTGGCTACTGTGAGTACTGTTGCTGTAAACACAGCACTAGGTTCCTTTTAGGTCCCCTGACTCTGTTTCTCTCTGTGTGTCGTGGTTCTGCTCTGACACATCATCCATGAGCTTGTGTGTGGGAAGCCTGGTCCCAGGTGGTGTCACAATGAAAAGATGATTGCTGGTGGGTTGATCCATGATGAGTTCACGGTTAGGGGCTAGGAGGTGGAGGGGCCTAGGCAGAGGACGGGGGTCACTGGAGTGTTATCTCTGAGGTGTCTGTCTTGTTTCCCTCCCTCTTTGGTTTCTGCCCAATGTCTTTTCTGAGACTGACATTCCACCAAGGACCATGTATGGATATAACCTAGAACCTTTGCTCGGATGAAGCCTGTGGTAACTCAGTAACCAATTGGTTTCCCATAGTAAGGGGAACAAGGACTATTTCTGACAGGAACTCAATGGCAGGCTGTTTGACCTCCCTACCCTCCAAGGGAGGAACAGTCCTGCTAGGCAGAGGAGGACTTTGCAGCCAGTCCTGAAGATACCTGATAAAACAGAGTCAGATGAAAGGGGAGGAGGTCCTCCCCAATCAGTGGACTTGGAAAGGGGCAGGGAGGAGATTAGAGAGGGAGGGTGGGATTGGGAGGGAATAAGGGAGTGGGATACAGCTGGGATACAGAGTTAATAAAATGTAACTAATAATAAAAAATAATATTAAATAAAAAATAAAAAATATATAATGTAAACTATTTCTGTTGTATAATATACAAATTTATTATTTATAATACATATTATATTACACAGAAAAAAAAAGAATGGGGGCTTCTCGTAGCAGCTCAGTATCCAAACGGGTTCCCTAGTAATGGGAACAGGGACTGTCTTTGACATGAACTCAGTGGCTGGTTCTTTGATGACCTCCCCCTGGGGGTGGGGGTGCAGCCTTACCAGGCCACAGAGGAGGACAATGCAGCCAGTCCTGATGAGACCTGATAGGCTAGGGTCAGAGGGAAGGGGAGGAGGACTTCTCCTATCAGTGGACTCGGAGGGGGCAGGGAGGAGGGATGGAGGGGGCTACAGCTCAGATATAAAGTGAATAAACTGTAATTGATAAAACAATAAATAAATTTTAAAAAAGAATGGGGGCTTCTCCTGTGCTGGGCCTGCTGGTCTGTTGTTAGCATCGTGGTGGTGGTGAGTGTGGACCATGTCTTAGCTTGGACTCTCTGCATCTAGGCTCCGCCCACGGCTGGGGAGTCAAGCTTGAAGTTGCCAACAAATTTGTACTTTGCTGCTAGTTGCCTTTCTGACTCCTCTAGTCCCAGAACTTCTCCTCTCTCCTCTCACTAGAACATAACTTGTCTTGTGCCTCTTCTGTCCCTGAAACATACCTAGTGGACTTGAATTTTGTCTTCCTTTCCCAGGACCTCAGCAGATCTTGAATTGTAATACTGTCTTTTAAAAGGAGCGCAGTGCTGGCTAGGGTGGTGTGCGCATGCTACCTCAGCGCGGTAGCCAAGGCAGGAGGATCCAAAGCTGGAAATCACCCCGTGCTATGCCTCAAAATGAAGACCAATGCTAGCAGCTATTTTTTTTTTTTTAAATAGTGGTGCCCACAACAGCGATCAGGGAAACATGCTTAAAGTCACTTTATTTCTCCCGTCTTAGATGACAGCTTTGGGGCGGGGCCGTGTGCACGGTTCGGATAGTAATTGCCTTTCTGAATTCAGGGGGTTCCTGCAGTTGGAAAATATCAGCTATGGAATTGAATCACTGGAGTCTTCAGCAAGATTTGAGCACATAGTTTATCAGGTGAAAAGCCACCATCCAGCGTCAGCAGAAAATGACAGCCGTATCTGGCAAACAGGACAGCTCCACAAAGATCACTTTGACGCACAGGTAACCGTAAGGGTCCTAGGGGCAAGGAACACTGGGGAGTCACTCCCATTGCTTGTCAGTCGTGAAGGGAGACTGGTCGGCTGATGAGTGGAGATAATACATTTCATAGCCTTTGATTCTATGCCTTGCAATAAGGCATTCAAATGTCACATAACTCGGAAGTGTACTTATCATTACACTCCAAGTTGATTGCTTTATGTTGTACTTGTAACATTTTTATGTTGGCACATAAAAGTGTTGAACCATGCAGGAAGAGTAGCCATCATTTCCAGGGCCCTTCTGAAAGTGCTTTCAATGTTTCATATGCAGCCTTGTATGCCAATATTTTCTGAGATATGCCATCATTTCTATGTTGCTGGAGACAGAGAGAAGTACTAACAAGCTCTATTATCAGTTGCACTATGATTTTATAAGGATTCACTAATAAACTTACTGAGAAAATACCAAGTTTCATAGAAATGAGAAATTCAGTTGAGGGGCCTTGTTCATCACCCAAACATGTAAGATGGCTACAGACTGAGCAGTTTTCCCTGGACAATATAGAAAGATAAAGAGAGCATGTGCACACACACACACACACACACACACACTGGCTTACTTACAACCTAAATCTTCTTTGAAACTTGTTCATTAGGGCTACTTGCCAATTAAAAGTCCCTTCCACTCTTCAGCAGAAACACACCAAATGGCCTCCAGAGAATGACAATGGCTGTCAGCCAGCTGCTCCGAGAGTACACTCTAGTTTGCTTTAAGACAACTGCATCCATGCTTCTCCACCTGTCAGTTTGCTTAAATGCCCAGACAGTGTCATCTACAGAACTAGATGCTCCAGTTTCTTCCTGCCTCTGTAAACTCAGTTGCTCGGAAAATGTAACATTGGGGCTGCCTCCTGCAAGCCAGCTGTAGATGGAAGTTCACATAACATGACAATGTCACAACCTGCTCTCTACAGGCCGTGGAAGACTTCTGCCTGTCATGACAGGGCCCCCTTAATCAGGAGGTGAGCCTGCATCATGTGCTGTTAAAGAGGTCTGCTTCTCCCAGGGCCTGGCTGAACTCCTTCCTGGAAAGGGTTAATTCTCATAACACGACACGTGTGCTTAATCTTAGTTGTCCACTTGACATTGTCTCGAGCCACCTGGGGAAGGAGTCTCAGAGAGACATTGTCTAGATCCAGTCAGCACTTGGGCATGTCTGTTGGGGTCATCTTGATTGGTCAGAGGGTCCGCCCACTCCGGGGAAGCACTATTCTTTGGTATTATATGACACTGTTTGGAGATTCGAACTCCAGGTCGGAGATCAAGGGCACATCAAAGTCTGGATACCACCAAAGTCCAGTTTAGTGAACGAGTGTTTTATTGGGCTTACCTGCAGGACTCTGGGTGAGGGGTTGCTTACAGGAACAGAAACGACTCAAAGACAGCTGCATCGCCTTGGAAAAAAAAAATCACCAAACATGAATGGTCAGTGGCTCACAAACCTGGAATCTGGAGGGTGGGGCTCCTCCAAGAAGATCCACAGGTCAGAAGGTGCCTCTTCTGGGCAGCCTGTAGTCTGAGGCTCCTCCAGGCAGCTCACACCTGTGGCAATGCTGCATTAACGGCAGAAGAACTTCTTATGCCCTTCACCCGAGAGTAGGCCTGCATTGTTCCGAGGAGGTCTGGCCTCTGCCTGTTCTCATCAGAGTGACAGGGTCTGATCTAAGAGGCAGCCCTGAACAAAGGCACCCTCAATACACGGAACAGCACAGCAAGCAAACGCAGTAATGAAAAGGAGCGAGAAACTCGTTTCCTTAATTAATCTTTTACAGAGGTCTCAGGAGGGAGACAATCGTTTTTCTGGCCTTATTGATTCAGAACAACACACAAAGCCACAATGAGATATTAACAGAATGCTTCCAACAAACGGGGGGTGGGGTGGGGTGGCGCCATTGCTTTCAGTGCTGCACTGTTTCCGCCAGGTGTCTTCAAACACACATACATTGTTAGGCTTAGGCCAAAAAAAGAGCCACAGAGGAAAAATAGGGAAATAGGGGGCAAGGTACATTGACACATCCAAGGCAGAGTAATAGGAATTAAATGGTTTTCTCAGCACTCCATTAATTCTGAACAGGTTCAACATACTATATATAAGCAGAATGAGTACATAGTTTTAAATGACCTTAAAGTATTTGGGTACCAGTTTGCTTTTAAAGGCAAATTTTAAATAACTTCTCAGAAAGACAGTTCCCATGCAGGCTGGTCACTGGTTCTTTTAGGCAACTTGGCTGGACTAAGAATGTCTCTTAGCTGATGTTATGGCTTGTATGCTTTGGGGAGGTAAAGTCTTAGTGGATCAGGCCAGTTTTAAAGACTTTCTAAAGCATTTTCCCCATTAATGTATGTATTTATTTACTTTACATAATTCCTGATTGCAGCCCCCTTCTCCTCCCAGTTTCACCCTCACACCCCCTTCCCCATTGCCCCTCCCCTCTTCTGCAGAGTAGGGGAGGCCCCTCATGGGTACCAGCCTGCCCTGGTACATCAAGTCGCAGCAGGACTAAGCACATCCTCCCACTGAGGCCAGACAAGACAGCTCAGCCAGGGGAAAGGGATCCAAAGGCAGGCAACAGAGTTAGAGACAGCCTCTATTCCAATTGTTAGGGGACCCACATGAAGGCCAAGCTGCTATGGTCTAGGTCCAGCCCGTGCATGCTCTTTGGTTGGTGGTTCAGTTGGTGAGCTCCTATGGGTCCAAGTTGGTTGGATTCTGTTGGTCTTCTGGTTGTGCCCTTGACCCTCTGGCTACCTTAATCCTTCCTCCCACTCTTCCACAAACTTAACTGAGCTCTGCCTCTTGTTTGGCTGTCGGTCTCTGCATCTATTTCCATCAGTTGCTAGATGAAGCCTCTCAGAAGACAGTTATGCTAGGATCTTGTCTGCAAGCATAGCAGAGTGTTGTTAATAGTGTCAAGGGTGCCAGGCAAGGTGGCCCACACCTGTAATCCCAGCACTCAGGGAGGCAGAGGCAGGCGGATCTCTGTGAGTCCAAGGCCAGCTTCTTCTACAAAGCAAGTTCAGGACAGTCAAGGCTACACAGGAAAAAACAAGGGTCAAGCGTTGCTCTCTCCCATGGGGTGGGTCTCAAGTTGGGCGTCATTGGTTGATGCTTGTAGATCTTGTAGCAGGACAAATTTTGGGTCAAAGTCTCAGGCAGGGTCACCCCCATAAATTCCCAGGGATGCCCCCACACACACCGGTTTCCATTCTACTTCCTGAATTTAACCAGCTTATCTGTAGAATGGATTGTTTCACCTCCTTTTATTTCAAAACTGGGGTACTGCATCCAATATTTGAAAAGAAACCCAAGTAATCCACCATATTACTAGTGTAGAAGAAAACTCACATTTTATCCATTGTGTAGTAAAAGAAGAGAACAACATGCAATACTCATTTGATGCAGCCTTGTAATAGACCGAAAGTTTGTGCTTGATAAATAATATTCATAAAAATCTAATCAGATACGATACTCAGTGACAAAGCTCTGACTGCTTTCTTGTAAAAATCTGATAAACTCAAGGATGTCTCCTTTCATCACCCTCCCCATCACAGAACTGGATTCCTTGGTGGATTATGTGATGCTCTTGTATCCAAGGATGGAAATTCACACTTAGCGAATGTTAGAATGATATATAAAAATCCACTACACTCCTATAAACACCAGGTAAGGTTAGACACATTGTACACACAAACCACAAGTGCTGATTTAATAAATAATAAATAACTAAGTAAAAGGAGAAAATACTGTTTATGGGACTGTAAGATTTGGCATAGAAAGGACTACATTTTTTTCTGAAAGTGACATATGAATTTCACAAATAATGGAATAAAAACCCAGCAATAAGTAGATACATAAGTACTGTATATTAACATAAGATAGCATGTTTTTACATGATCTATATTGGAAATAAAATGTGCCTCACACAAAAATCTCACACAATATAAGAACCATAACTATCGCATTATTGAAAATAAAAACACTTGAAAATGATTTAGAACCTCAGGCACAGCCCGTAGGAGAAAGAAAAGACCAGCTGGCCTCTCTCAAAATCCCAGTGTTTTAATCTGCAGAAGACCATGTGGCAGTAATGAACACACAAGCTCCACATGGGGAGAATGTGATGAAGACCAATTCTCAGCTGCTAACTTTCCCGTGGGCTTTTAATTTTTTATGTATTAAGCTCATTCTCTCCCTCCCTATGCTCTCTCCAATTCTTCCTGTACTCCCTTCCATTCCTCAAATTCATGATTCTTATTCTTTAATTGTAACTGTTTTACACACACACACACACACACACACACATACACAGAGAGAGAGAGAGAGAGAGAACTGGAGGGAGGGAGAGACTTTTATAAACACAGCCCACTGAAATCATTCAGCGTTGTACATAGGTGTTTTTTTAATCTTTTTTTATTTTTTATTAATTACACTTTATTCACTTTGTATCCCCCCATAAGCCCTCCCTCCTCCCCTCCCAGCCTCCCCCTCCCTCCCCCTTCTTCTCGCTTGCCCCTCCCAAGTCCACTGATGGGGAGGGCCTCCTCTCCTTCCTTCTGATCTTAGTCTATCAGATCCCATCAGGAATGGCTCCATTGTCATCTTCTGTGGCCTGGTAGGGCTGCTCTCCCCTCAGGGGGAGGTGATCAAAGAATAGGCCTATCAGATTATGTCAGAGGCAGTCCTTGTTCCCATTACTATGGAACCCACTTGGATACTACGCTGTTATGGACTACATCTGTGCATGGGTTCTAGGTTATCTCCATGCATGTTCTTTGGTTGGAATATGAGTCCCTGGGGAGACCCCTGTGTTCAAATTTTCTGGTTCTGTTGCTCTCCTTGTGGGGTTCCTGTCCTCTCCAGATCTTACTATTTCCCACTTCTTACTTAAGATTCCATGCACTTTGCCCATCAGTTGGCCTTAAGTCTCAGTGTCTGCTTTGATAGTCTGTAGGGCAGAGCCTTTCAGAGGCCCTCTGTGGCAGGTTCCTAGGTTATTTCCTGTCACACACGGCATATACACACTCATATAGACATATAACATAGGATAAACCTACTAAAACCCTGAACATCTAAAGAAACTAATCAAGAGAGAGGACCCTGACTAAAATGCTCAATCCCCATCCCAAAAGGCAAAGACGATAGACATCAGAAGAAGAAGAAAACAGGAAGCACATAGGTGTTTTGAGCAGACCTCTTGGCATTTGCTAACCTAACCAGCTCATATCACCCACCAGTGCCTAAATTTCTCCTTCTAAGGGTGAGGACTTCACAGGGAATATCTCATGTTTTGAAGTGAAAGTAATGTTTTTTATATTTGGGTCTTGATGATGGTTTTACGTATGTCTTTCCTGATTTCTTTGCATGTTAACTCTTGCTTTTAGGAAGCTTAGTACACAGTGACAATTAGTATATATTTTTTGATTGTTTTCCAGGATAAAAATTATTCACAACTATTACCTCAAAGTCTAAAATTGCACATTATAGTGGAAAAATCTTTGGTAAGTCAATCTCCGTTCTTGCCTCCTTCCTGTCTCCTCCTATTTCATTTCCTTCTCTTCTCAACTGTGCTATCTCCTCTTCTATTTCCCTTTCTTTTCTGCTCAACTCCTCACTCGCTCCCCCTGCCCTCCTCTATTTCTTCCTTAATAGAGACAGAAACGATTTGTTTTCTCTGACTTAACTTCTGACTTAACAGGTGTGTGTGTGCTTCACCTCCTTCTTTAATCCTTATTCACTCAGTGTTGCCTGCTTTATGAAATTAAATTTTTGAAAAGGCAACTGAACAGTAAGAAAGTTACACTGTGATACAGTGTACATTAATGTAAAGTAAAATAGTATAATGTACTGTACTGAACTCAACTCTACTGAACTTACTGCCTTCTCTACTGACTCTCTAAAGACTGACTGACCTCAACTCAGCTGCCCTTCTCTGCACTCCCAATCTCCTCTCTTTCTTGTTCTGTTCTTGTTAGAGTTGGGCGTATCCTGTTCCGTTAAATCTTCCTCTGATTCATCATGTTGTCTGCCCATCAATTAGAAGTCACTTTCAAACATGGATGCTTCCTTTTACAACTTAACTTTACCTTCATTGTTTAAGATTAAAGGTGTGTACCCAAGGGCATGTCTGTATTCCAGCCACAGGGATTAAAGCTGTGTCATTCCAGCTGGATCCTGCAGACCTAGAAGATTTTTGGATGTGATCAGAGCAGCCATGTTGCTGTATTACAATTCTTCTACACATATGTATACCAGTCCTGGTGCTCTTTACATTTTTATTTTGTTAATTAATGTTGTAATGTTATGAATATCATGAACATGGAACACAGATGACATACTATATTAGTATCTATATTCTTTTGCACAGCATGGTGTTTTTTGAAGATTAATTTACAGTTTTTATCTTATACTAATATGAAGAATACTAAAGCTGGAAGCTATAAAGAATAAAGTTGCTATCAATATCTTTGCCCATAAAATTTTGTAGATAATTTCTTTTGAGAATCTACCTACAAGTGGAATTGTTATACAATTTCCAGCTGTAGAGGCCCATTCAGTGTGGGATGGAATCTGCAGAGCTGTGTCAGTGCCTCTTGTTTTATCCTTTTTTTTGCTTGAGAGTCTGAGAAGTTACACTGAGTCCATTCCAAATGCCAGTGTACCCTTGTGTCTTTGTTTTTGTTTTTTGTTTGTTCAAGATGGGATTTCTTTGTGTAGCTCTGGCTGTCCTGGAACTCACTCTGTAGACCAGGCTGGCCTGGAACTCACAGAGATCCTCCTGCCTCTGCCTCTCAAGTGCTGGGATTAAAGGCATATACCACCACCACCAGGCTTTGTTGTTGTTTTTAATGAAAATTACAAATTACAAATTTATTTTTGTATTATATAATTACAATTTATTATGCAATTATGTTTAATATAAATTACATATAATTACATTATAATTACTATAAAATTATAATTCTAATAATAAAATAAAACTTTAATAACAGCTGAGAGGTGGTGGCACACCTTTAATCCTAGCACTTGGGAGGCAGAAGCAGGCAAATCTCTGAGTTCGAGGCCAACTTGCTCTACAAAGCAAGTTTTAGGACAGCCAGGATTACACAAAGAGAAACCCTGTCTCAAAACAAAACAACAACAACCAAAATAATAAAATAAAATAAAATAAAAGTATTACCATGTGGAAATGCTTGATAAAGCCTATGCTTGTCCTGTGTTACAAAAATAATCTAACAGTTGAAAATTTAGTACCATATTCTTTTAATAATCCTAAAACATTAAATTTCTATTTCAGTATGATTATATGGGATCTGACATTAAGGCTGTATCACAGAAAATTTTCCAGATTATTGGGCTTGTCAACACTGTAAGTTTTTACAATTCTGATTTCTAATTTTATGGAAAAAAAACCCCATTGACTACAATTTGCATTTTATAAGTATGAAAATTAGTTGCTTGAATATATTCTATTAATGTTCCCAATACTCTAGTGAACTTTTCTGTATTTGATAGAATGGTTGATGTTTTTGCAACATTCACTGTAATCCTATTCATAGATGTTCACTCAGCTGGAATTGACTGTTATGTTAGCTTCCTTGGAACTGTGGTCAGATAGAAATCAAATTCCCACTGATGGAGATGCTAATGATATTTTACAAAGACTACTGGGCTGGAGACAAGATCATCATATCCGACAGTCCCCCCATGAGATAACACACTTACTCATGTGAGTAGACAGTGTTTTGCGTGATAAACAGATCAATAATCCCATTAAGCTCAACTTTGTATCTATCCTATTCTAAGATTTTATATATATATATATATCATTAGATAAAATTATATATATGACAAAATATGTCCATATTATGAAGGTGATAGTTTAAAATTAAAAGCAATGATGATCAATTTTATCTTGGTGTGGTTTCATACTTAAAGTAGAATTCATGTAAACAAGTCCTAAATTTCCTGAGTTTGTATATCAGCTTTCTGCAAATTATATCAGTCTAATCTAATTAATAAGATCTGTTTGTTTAATATTACCCATACAGACTAATGTATTTCATGTGTACTTTTTCACGGGATAGATTTGTGTAGGTTGGTTTGTCATACAAGTTCTTTTCTTGACTTTTCAACTTTTAGTGACCTAAGGAATTACTGCATAAGGGAAACTCAGTAGCACTTCAGATAATAAAATAATAACACATCTGGGAACCAGGTGAAGAAAGAAAGTTGATAGCAAGTGAATAATTACAATAATTTGGATAGTTTACATGCTTTCTTAGATATCCAGATTGGAACTTTTTATGTTTCTCAAGTAATTTTTTAACCTCGTGGGGTGGTAAATATATGCTTTTATATTGTTCTACATAATTACACAAATACAAAGTCAAACCATCATTGTGCAGTTACAGGAAACATCCGAAATATATCGGAGCAGCGTCACCGAGTGAACTGTGCAATGAAAGCTCTTCTGTGGGTATTGGTATGGTATGTTGTTTTCATTCTTCACTAATTGCTACTTTTTAGCAACCTTACACCATGTAAGTGTTAATGCAGTGGTTAAATGTTTCTCCCAAGTTGGTTTTTCCTACATGCATATATTCTCCTGGGACAGAGTTGTTCAAATTCAAAAACATCTCCTTGTATTACAAATTTTGACTATAATTATTATAGCACAAAGACATCTTTGCACTAACCAGTTGTGACATTTGGTAAAGTTGCCTTAGATTTTAAGTAACGCAAACACTAGCTCAAAAGTCAAGACGCCTCTGCGTGTCCAAGGTTTAGGCAAAAGCCGTCAACCTGTGTTTGCCATTTTATAACATGCCACGCTGTTTTCACGAATTTCATTTTATTCTCTTAAGAGCCAAATAACGAACCAATATTAGATTGCTTTTATTTACACAACAATTGGTCCTTCCTGGATTTAATAATTGCATCACCTTGATTTGTCCAAAATATGGCTACCTTGTTACATCTTTGAGAAAGTCTTCTTCCTCTACTCTACAGACATTCTAGGCAACATGCCTTCTTGACCCTGCACGTGACAGTATTTGCTCTTTCTCCTTTGGAACATGTATGTTTCTGTTTCACATTCCACTGCCTCACATGAGAGTTGTGTGACAGAGAAGGCATTTGATTCTTTTAAATATCTGATTAATTGTGTCAACACACACACACACACACACACACACACACACCTTGGAATTCACTAGTCTCTGGTTGTCTCAGCTTCCGCTTGAAATTTCAAAGCCATACTTGTCTCTCTCACCTGTTTGTAGCTTACTTGCATCTTCTGTAGCAACAGTTCTAAACAGCTGGATGGCGACAGGTTGACCTTTGGGAGTCAAATCACCCTTTCACAAGGGTCCCCCAAGATCATTGGAAACATGGACATTAACATGATGATTCAGAACAGTAGCAAAAATTACAGTTATGAAGTAGCAGCAAAATAATTTCATGCTTGGGGGTCACCACAACATGAGGAACTGTGTTAAAGGGTCTCGGCATTGAGAACCACCGTTCTGTAGAATGGTGCTCAGACGTTCTCTCTCTTACTCTCCCGTATGCTGGTTATGCAGAAGCCTTTTCTGTGTGGATATTAATTGTTGACCTGATAAGTTGTATTATATTAATTTTCTGTTAGTTTTTTTTTTTTTTTGGTTTTATATTTTCTCTCCAATCCTTATTAACTCCATGTGAACATTTAAAATCATTTTGCTTCATCTTCTTCTCTCTAGTTTTAGGGTTCTGTCTCACCCCAAGGTGCCTGTAATCACTTCTTTTTGCCTCAGTCCCTCACCCACATGCTCTAGGATCCAGAACCTCCTGGCTCCTGCTCTGGGGTCTCCTGGATAACTGTGTATCCTTTGGGAACCGTGTACCCGTGTGTGTGTGTGTGTGTGTGTGTGTGTGTGTGTGTGTGTGTGTGCACGGGTGAGTGCTCCCGGAAAGGCAATGGAATCACTCTCCCAGTCTTGCTTGGAGCACAGTCAGGTTTGTTTAGCTACTTGCTCCTCTGTCTGCAGATTTCCCTTCTACCTGAGAGCACTTTTCTATGAGTCCTGACAACAGTCCTTCACTCAGGGATTGAGGAAGTAACTTACTTTTCTTTTTCAAAAAATAATTTTTGAAAACAAACAAATAATATTTGCTAGTTTTTTTAGAACTTTTTTTTTGGCACATGCATCCCCGTCCCTGCCCCTTGCTTTCCCTCTCCCTTACCTCTTTTAAATGCATCCAGTCCATTTGTGCTGTCAGATTATTCCTAGATATAAGGGTTTCACACCATTAAAAAAAAAAAAAGATTTTCCCTCTCTCAGTCACAATCACACATCAATGGTTCCTCATCCAGAGAGTGGGACCTCAAAGTCACTTGCCCGCCTCCATGCTGAGATTTTTGTCTGTCTTGAATCTGTGCAGGTCTCACGGGTGCTGTCATCATTGCTGTGAGATCATATGTACGCCCATCTGCTGTGTTATGTCTGGAAACCGGTTTCCTTGAAGTCATCTGCCACCCCTGACTCCATGCCTTTCTGCCCCCTCTCCCCTATAGATCCCTGGACTGTGGGGGGAGGAGTATGATACTTATCTCCAGTCAGGACTGAGCACACCCAAATCTCTGCCCCTCTGCACATTGGCCATTCTCTTCAAGGAGAGGCTTCTCTGATGAGGGCTGAGAGATACCCTGACCTATAGGGATAGCAGAAAGTCATTACGAGTCGTGTTAATGCTGTGTCCGTTTAGCAGAATAACAGTAGACTCTCCAACAGGGACCGTGACCTATCTAGCCACAGATTCTTGATCTTGTTGACAGTGGCAGGTCTAAGTTCCATCCTGCAGAGTGGCCTTAAAGATAAGAGGTGGCTGGTGTCTGTTTGTGGGTCCATGGTCAACAACTCAAAGAGAGATAACCCATTCCCAGGGCTATTGATGGTAGCATATGGCTCTAGTTGGAGTATAACTTGGTTTCCTAATCCCAGAGTTTCTGAGCACCTTCTGTTGTTTCCTCAGGGATCTGTAGCCTGATAAAACGGTTCTTTTCAGCTCCCATGGTAGAAAATTGCTTTTGTCTTATGAGCCTGAGAGACAGATAACCGAGCATCATGCCTCACTCTTATTTCCTTCACTAGTTCTTGTGACGAGTGCATGGCTTCACTAAATCTGTCACCACAAGACCTTAACTGTGGTGGACTGAAGGCTACAATGTAAGACAGCTGCAGATGTTGCATCAACAAAAATAAGGGAAGCCCAAGCCCCTCTCTGGTGTTTTTGACAACAGAAGCAGGTTACCCTCATCTGTCCCTGTTTTACATTCATTTCTGTGGCTCTGATCAAATACTCTGGCGAAATACAACTCAAGGAAGAGAGGGATTCAGTCAGCTTACAATTCCAGGTTACAGTCCATCAAATCAGGAAAGTCATGGCGTCCGGATCTTCAAGCGGTCATGCCCACAGTCAAGAGCCATGAGAAATGAATGTGTACATGTTTCCTTGCTTGCTAGTTCTCAACTCAGTACCCCCACTCCCTGGAGAATGGTACTGCCTGCGGCAGGCTGAATCTTTTCAGGTCGATTAACTTAGTCAAGACAATCCTCCCGACATGCCCCAGGCCAATCCAGTGTGGGCGATCTCTCATTGAAACACACTCCTCCGGTGATTGTGCCAGCTTGACAAAACTAATGTTCCTAAGTCAGCCTTTTCTCTTCTCTTGTTTAAACGTCCCGTGCTGCTCCTAATTGTATGCCATAAGGTATAAGAAAAGTGCCGGTTCAAAGATTAGCAGACTACAGGAGCTCAGTTTCACAGTCGAAGAGCCAACTGTGTGCCAATAAAACTTTATTCGTGGATAGTCATAGTTGAATGAAGTATAGTTTTCATGTACCACGAAATATTTTTCTTTGAAATTTTAAGGCATTTTAAAACTATAAAAACAGTTCTTAGTTGTAAACCACAGGAAAGCGGGCAGCAGCTCATTTTTTTTCTAAATTGTCAACTATGCAAGCATGTAATTAACTCTTTGTGTGACATGTCTTTTAATATATCTCTCTCCTTGGTGCTTTTATAAGAGTCATAACTTTGTTTCCTTAGTTCATTTAGCAAGGAATCTTGATGTTTTTATTTTTTTTACAACTCAACTCTTCATGAGGTTTATTTTTTCTTTCTATAACTTATTTCTCCCTGCTCTGATTCTCTTTGTGTTTATTTGTTTGGTTTTCCAAATTTGGTTTTTAACAAGGCAAAATAATTCATTCATTTCTTCTTTCAAAGGACCAATACAGACATTTAGACAGTCACGTGGATTTATGCAGAGTCAAGAACATTTTAAATACATACTTAGAATTATTGATTGAAAACCCTGACCAGAGAAGGACATATCAGCCTGATAATGTAATAATTTACAAAGCAAAAAGAAGGGAAATTTGAGCTACTCTAGCTATAATTCCATTTTAGGCCATTGCTTAATGAGTATTTTTTTATTAAAGCAGTAGATAGTAGATAGATTTAGCTTCAGAATCCTGGTGTCATGGTGCACAATTACTCTGCAGGTGGCAGAAACTGTAGTTTTAGAAGCCAGACACTGTGAGACACACGACATGCTAGCAAAACGAGAACACAATAAACTAGATGCTTCTCAAAATTCCATTTTAGCTCCCGAGACCCATGGCGTTATCAAACTGCATTCCTTTCCTCGGATCAATATAGTCTCGTTAGGAATATAAAATAGGTTTTCCATTACTTAAAAAGAGTACTCGATTCACTGAAGTTTTTCATTTTAGCTCTGGCTTCCATAGGTTTTGTTTTTATTTTTTTAGTCTTATTCTCTCTTATTTGTTTTTCTTCTTTGGAATTGAAATGTAACTATGTCATTTCATCTTCTCTGTCCTCCCTCTCATCCTTCCTAGGTACCCCATCTTGCTCTCCCTCAAATCCATGACCTCTTTTTCTTTAGTAAAAAAATACATGAAATAAACAAGTACAACATCTTCAGTCTGTTACCATCACGTGTGTGTGTGTGTGTGTGTGTGTGTGTGATTTCAGGGATGACTGTTATAAAATAACCCACAGGGGGAGGAGTGCTCTTCCCTGGAGAAGACTATTTCTTCACTCTCAGCACTTCTCAGTTCCCTGTAGTTCCAGTGCCCTGCTGTTTATTCCCTTCTCTTTTACCACCCTATCTCCTCTTAGAACTGGATCCCCTTTACCTCTCCTGGTTTCTGCAGTGTACGCATGCACATTGGAAGACTTGGAGCCTGGGGCCTCGGACGAGAGAGAACATGCTACATTTGTATTTCTGGGTCTGGGTTACCTCACTCCATTTGCTCTTTTATAGTTCCATCCATTTATCCGCAAAGTTCATGATGTTATTTTTATTCCTGTCTGAATAGAATTTCATTGTGTAGATGGTGGTTTCACCTCCTCCCTGTTGTGGGTGGAACAGCCATGAACATGGCTGAGCAAGTGTCTGTGGAGTAGGGTATCAGGTGCTTTGAGCATATGCATAAATATGTTAGATGTATTTTCAGCGTTTTGAGAATTCTCCACAGTAAAATCCAGAGTGGCTGGACTAGTTTGCGGCCCTACCAACAGTGAAGCAGGGGTCCCTTCTCCCCACACCCTCTCCAGCCTTTGTTGTCAGTTGCTTTGTTGATCGTTGGCATTTTGACTGGGGTAAGATGAAATCTCAAGTGTTTTGATTTGAATTTCCCCAATTGCTAGACACGTTTTAAAAATCATTTCTTAACATTGTTTTGAGAACTCGTCCATGTTTAAAATTATTTGTTTTGTTGTTGTCTTTGGGTTTTTGCTTTTTGGATTCTTTACATATTCTGGATGTTAATATAATATGTTAATATTAATACAATATGTTATTATTTGTCACAATATATTATATTTATGTTAATATAAGTTATTGTATTAATATAGATATAGTTATATAAATATATTAATATATAATTAATAGATGTTAATATATTAGTATAATATGTTAGGTGTATAGCTGATCACCATTCTGTCCCAGTCTGTGGTTTCCTCTTTACCCAGTTGATTGTTGTTGTTTTTTTTCCCCCTGCTGAAGCTATTTACTGTTACAAAGGGCAGTTTGTCAATTCCTGGCCTTATTTCTTGGGCAAATGGAGACCTAGTCACAGAGTCTTCCCCTCCATCTGTGAGAGGAGATGCTGCCTGTACTTTCTTCTATAGGTTTCAGGTTTCACATTGAGGTCTTAATCCAGTTGGAATTAGTTTTGGTGCACAGTGATCAATGTGGGTCTAATTTCATGCTTCTGCAGTTTTCCCAGCACAATTTGTTGAAGCTTCTTTCTTGTCGCCGACATAGGTTTTTCGGCATCTTTGTCAAATATTAAACGGCTGAAGCTAGGCCTGCTCACATTTGGGTCTTTGGTCTTGTTCTGTTGGTTTACATGTCTGTTAGTGTGCTATTAACATACTGTTTTTATTACTCTGGCTCTGTGATATAGCTTGTTGTCTGAAACGGTAATTCCTATGACATTATTAGTTTTATTCTGATTATTTTGGGTCTTTTGTGGCTTCATTTGAGCTTTACAATAGATGTTTTTTTCTATTTCTTTGGAAATGAGGTAAGGGTTTAGATTGGGATTGCATTGATTCTGTAAATGGCTTTTGGTAAAAATGGTCATTTTCATCATTTTAATCAATCTCAGCATGGTATTCCTTTCCATTTTCTAGTGTCTTTATCTCTTTCTTCAGAGGTTTAAAGTTTTCATTGTAAAGTTTTCCTTGTTTAGGGTTATTCCAAAATATTTTCTTCTCTTTGAAGCTGTTGTGAATTAGATTGTGTCCATGACCCCTTTCTCTGTATGCTTGTTGGTAGTTTATAGAAAAGCAATTGATTGTTTCAAGTTGATTCTGTATCCTTCTACATTTCTGAATCTGTTTAGCATTTATAGAAGTTTTCTTATGAATAATAAAATGTATATTATTATAATCTGCAGATAGGGATTGCTCGATTTCTTCTTTCCTTATTTGTTTTCCTTTAATTTTTTTCTCCTGCCTTATTGCTTCAGCTAGTGGTTCAAACACAGTGCTGGAAAGGAGTGAGGACAGTGGACAGCCTTGTCTCATTCCTGACTTCAAGTTTTCTCCATTTAGGATGATGTTGGCTGTGGATTTCTCATATAGTTTTTATTATATCAAGGTATATTCCCTCTGATTCTACATTCTCTAGGATTTTTGTTATGAAGAAATGTCAGATCTTGTCAAAGGCCTTTCTTGCATCTATTGAGCTGGTCATGTAGCCTTTTCATCTTTATATCCATTATGTGGTTAACTGCATTTGTCGATTTGTATATATTGAACCATCCCTGCATTCTTCGAGATAAAGCCAACTTAATCATGAGGTGGATAATCTTTTTGATGTATGTCTGTGTTCTGTTTGCAAGTATTTTGTTGAATATTGTGAATTTATATTCACTAGAGGCATCAGACTGTAGTTCTCTTTGGTTGTTGTGTCTTTACCTAGTTTGGGTATTAGTGTGGTACTGGGTTCATGGAATGAGTTTGGTAGTGCTCCTTACATATATAAATATATTTGATTAGTTCTTTTGAAAGCCTGGTTGAATTTTTTTTAAGTTGGGAAGCTTTTTATTACTATTTCAACCTCCATGGGGATGTTGCTGTTCTGTGCTTCTTATATCTGTATAGGTGTGTCTTCTTTAGCTTGGGGAAATTTTCTTCTATGCTCTTGTTAAGGTTCTGGTCTCTGCCACCGGCTAAGGTTTCCTATCTCATCTATGCCTACAATTTGGAGGTTTGATATTTGTATGATATCCCACATTTCCTGTTTCTGTCTCTTTTCTAAATTCCATTTTCAAGTCCTAGATTGTCTTCATTTCCATCAGCTTTATATTTGTCTTTTCTTAGGCATCACATAGACAGACATTTATTCTTCTTAATTTCATTGAGCTGTTTCCTTGTGTATTCCTTAAACTCTTTGAATTATTTCATGAAGTTTATAATTTTTTCTTTTAAATTCTTCTTCCTGAGGGTTCTTCTAAGTAATTCTGATCAGCAAACATTTCTACAGGACTGGGAGGTTTTGGAGAGGAGATCCTTGCTTGATCTTTCAGAATGCTGGTATTTTTGCAATGAACTCTGCGCCTGTGAAATTCTTTGTTAGTTCTGTGTCTGCTGTGGATAGAGGTTAGGAAAAAAGAGAGGATTCAGGGACAAGTTGGTCCTAGAAGTTAGAAATGGCCTAGATGGGTGGTTCTCAGCCTGTGGTTCACAACCCCTTTGGGGATCCATATCAGACATTTACACTGCAACTCATAACAGTAGGAAAATTGCAGTTATGAAGTAACAACAAAATAATCTTATGGCTGGGGGTTACCACAATATGAGGAACTGTATTGAAGGTGTGATATTTTTTATTTACTATTGATATATCTTTTAGTAATGCTGCTGTTAATCCTAAACAGCTATATAACCAAATCACCACACAGAGACTATGATTTCTTTAGTTAACCTAGAAAACAATGCTGGGCAATAGTTACTCTATCCTAAATCTCCAAGCCCTCATAGTTTCCTAACATTTAGATTCACCCACTATACTTGCTTTTTGTGAAATCTTAGGTCATTTCTCCACATTGTTCCTCCAGCCACTCTCCTCTCCCAGCTCCTTTGCCTCCCACTCCTTCCTGTCCTCTGGCTCCTCTCCTCTCCCTCCTACTCCTTCCTCTCCATTGCTCAACACTGTGGCTGGTTGTTTTATTTTGGCATGTTTACACAAAGTTGAGACAGGTGATTCTTAGAATAAGTATCACAATGCAATGTCCGGATTGAAACCAGAGAGAAATCAGCATTTGAATGAACAAGGGTAAGGTGTATACATTCCAAAAGAACGTTATACCAACAGAAGGGCTGCAGCATTAGGAAGCTAAGAACCACTGGCTGAGATGGAATGAAGTCAAGTGAACAGTGGGGACCACACTGGTGTGCATAATGTGTGTCGTGGTCCACGCCTGGGGTGTTGGAGGAGGGATGACTGGGTAGAGATGTTGGGTTGGCATAGGCGGCCGAGGCAGGGTGGGCCCTAGTGGAAGCAGTGCAGGCAACTGTGTGACCAGCACAGGTTGGGGCACTGGACTGGGATCTGGCCAGATCTGGGGGGTTGAGGACGTTGTAAGGAGGTGAGCCAGGCGTGAATGAGGTGGATTCACCTTGGAGAAGGGTGCCGCATGGCTTGCTTTTCACATCTGCAGAACTCACTGTGATAGCTTTGTGACTGAAATGGTTTGGGGCAGTTTAACTTGAAAGTTGTTTCATTTTGAGGAGTTTCTTCATCTGCATGACTTTAGCCAACCATTTATTTTCAGTTAGACAACTTTAAAAGTAGAAGGCTGCAGCTCCTGTGTTACTGGGCATTAAGACTCCAGCGTCTACATTTTACCCCCAAATCTGATGTTCCCAAATTGGGTGTCATTCCCCATGCCCTGTTTTGGCTTTAACTTTCAGATTGCAACACTCAGGATTTCAAACTTAGATACTTAGACATCAGGGAAGCATACCTACTAGCTAGTTTTTTTGTTTGTTTGTTTGTTTTTTGAAACAGGATTTCTCTGTGTAGCCTTGGCTGCCCTAGACTTGCTTTGTAGATCAGGGTGGCCTCAAACTCACAGAGATCTCCCTGCCTCTGCCTCCCTGAGCGCTGGGATTACAGGCGTGTACTACCTACCGCTCCTGGCTTGTTCTATAGGTTTTTTTTAATCATTTGATTTTAATGAATGTTTAAATAAAAACTTGCAGGTAAATTAAAGTAGCCAATTAGCATAGCTATGTATAGCAAAGTAAAGTATTATAATATACCCTGAACATAAAAGGAATTAAGAGAATAAAATTTTGTTATTGCAAAGATATTTATTACTTGCCTTTGCTTTATTCTTATATAATGATTTCTCTCTTTAATTGTCTTTATTTTAGTATCCAGAAGACTTAGGTTTGGAGGGATTCTCAGTGGTTATTGCTCAACTGATTGGCCTGCAGATAGGATTAACATATGATGATGTCAATAATTGTTCCTGTCCCAGAGCTCCGTGTATCATGCAACAGGAAGCATTGTAAGACTGTTTATGATGAATTTTGTTTTAATTCTTCATCAGATTTATTTATTTCATTTCATGTATGTTTTGCCTGGGTGTGTTTTTTTTATGCCGTTTGCTTGCTTGGTGCTCACTAAGGACGGAAGAGGATACCAGATCCAAGATCCCCTAGAACTGAAATTACAGATGGTGGCGAAATATAATATGGATGCCGATCCATCTCTCCAATGCCTAATCATGATTAATTTTATACACATGCCTCCAAGATTAATTCTATGATTTGATAAACATTGACATTTTAATTAATTTTCATATTATAAGTTGGAAATTCTATCATGCTTGATAAGCTATATAGAATACTTTCCATGTGATGTATGAGTCTGGGATACGCTATAGCGTGTTACCAAGATATCTTCATTAGAGGGAATTTGAGGAATACAATTCAATGTTGAGGAAAAACTGTGAAATCTTATTTCCATACATGATACTGTTGCTACTTTGTTGTCTAATGATACCCTTAATAATGCAATATAGTTCTCTGGGAGCTTTAGTTACTATTTGTTGTAAAGAGAAAAGAGGGAGGATTTAAAGGAGGAAAAGTTGTATGCATTATGATTCCTTATCTAGGAAACTCAATAAAAACAATCCACAACTAAGACAATAAAATGGAAATTTAAGAAAGAGTTTAGAGTGAGCGTTCTAGAAAAAAAAAACCCGAGTATGTTAATTATTAAATTAGACGACTTAGAAAATTATCACTTTCTGGTAAATGTACATTTAACTTAAATCAATTTTTAAAAGCAATTTAAAATGAATTTGATGAGTTCCATGTGAAATGCTAAAGCAGACATGGCATATGGTAACAGTATTTTGAGCAGTGTAATCTGGAATTTGTGGTTCAAGGAGAGATTTTACAAGTGAGGCACTGTGCGCTATCTGCAGATAGATAGGAACAGAGAGGAGAAAGAGGACACTAGACACAAGACGTTAAACCATAGAGGGTGGAATCTCCACCGCATGAACAGGACTCCTAGCTCTCATTAGGCCTTGATCACAGCCACAGGGTCCTACACAATAGGAGAATGCAATCATAGCAGTTTGTAAGAAGCATAGTATTTCAGATTACATTCAAGTCAAGCAATCTAAACCTCAGGTTTAATTATGTTTGATTTAACCTCTTCTGAAGTATATGTTTTTATTTGAGCCATCTCGTGAGTCACATGCCCTGTGGGTCACATGACTTACCAATGGAGCATTGTCTAGATGTGGTGTTTTAGTAGGCTTGTTTATCATTTCGCTTTAGGAGTTCCAGCGGGATGAAGACTTTTAGCAACTGTAGTGTGCATGACTACAGGCGTTATGCTTCAAATTTTGAGGTGAAATGTGTTGGTAACCTTTCAAATGTGCAAGTGCTACAACTAAATCATTCCGTGTGTGGTGATGGAATCGTGGAAGCTAATGAAGAATGTGACTGTGGCAATGACACGGTGAGTAGCTCGCATTCATGTTTGACCACAGTTGTTCTGGTCCGTACAAAGCATGTTGTCATAGTATGTGTTGGCTATATATGATGACATCTTTGCCATCCATCTAATATGTGAGAAAGAAGAAAAATAAATGAATGAATTGCTTTTGTGATAACACAGGGTTTTGTGTGGCCAAGGTTGACCTTGAACTTGTGACCCTCATGCTATTTGACTTTACTGATACGCAGCAGCACTGTGCTGCTCTTGGATTTTCCTGCCACTAAACGTGGTGCCATCTCCCTGACTTAAGAAAATGCTGGCTGCTTTTAATGAAAGAAGGAAACAATGCAGTCTTTGGCTACTATGTGAGTTTCTAGAATTATAAACAGACTTCTCTTTTGATACAGGGTTCTACTGCATAGGCCCCTAACCTCATGATCTCCCAACTTGCCTCTTGGGTGCTGGCTGGGCTTGCAGACACCTGTCATGGGGTTTGGGCTGATTGTCACCATTCTTTTAGCATGTCCTCCCTGTTCACTGTTGCAGAAGAGTATTTTTACTCTTTGCAGGAAAAGTTTGCTGTGGGTGGGCTCCTGAGCCACAGCAGTATTTATATTCCTTATCACAGTGGGCTCGATGGCACTGTAAACTATTGATCCTCCCTCGGAGTCACAGTGATCAGCTTGTGGATAGAACACATAGATCCAGGAGGGAGGTAAAAAAGACAGACGGAGGGAGGGAAGTAAAATGACACTATGGATGGCTGAAAAGGACACAAGGACTTGTACTGGCGATCATTTTAAAAAGAAGAAAAGGAAACCCACAACCTAAAGTACATGTAATTCCACGTGCAAATACACATATATAGTTGTAACAAACTTCTCTCATCTGGGCTGACAGAGCCTTCTCCAAAAGTCCTCCTTTGAGCTGTTGGTCAGGGCTGTCTTTTTAAGAGACCCCCCAGTCATACGCCCTGTTGCTAGGGCCTTTGGTTACACACTTGAGGGGGGAGCTAAGTCCTACTGATGAAGATAACACACACTTCAGAAACAGGCCCCGGAGGCCCCAGAGCTGGAATTGGCCTGCATCCCTCCCCCCCCCCCCCCCGAAGACTACCTTTCATGGTACCATAAGGTGTCCTGCAAGCTTCCAAAGGAGAGATACAACTGGCATTCCTACCCTTCTATGACACTTATACAAGGCCATTGACCAGCACAGCACAATAATCCCGTGGATGCCGTAGTGGCACACATACCGAATGGGACTTAAGACCTACTCAGCAAAGGGAGACCACACATAGTACTGGAAACCTCGCCTACTCATCAGTGCTAGTGAAACTGGTGATTGGAGGAGAATCTACAACCAAACCAGCGTAATCGCAAACAACAATCTACAAGCATTTTTCTTTATACCTACAGATATGTGTAGCCTTTACCCCTCATCAAGGAAATTTGTCTCTGCAACAGGCAGAGACCACTACAAAACCACAGCCAATCAAGATGGAGGGTTGTAGAGCTCAGTCCCAATGGATACATCTACAAAACACTCCCGCACCTAGCTCAGGGAACACCTACCACAGAAGGAGCAGAAATACTGAAAGAGCCAGAGGATCAGGAAGTCTTCCGTAAGACGGTGTCTCCCACACGGACACCAGAAGCTACACCTGTAAAGTCTCACCAACAAGACTGCCCAAACCTGAGCGGAACAAGTAGGCCACCAACACTAAGGAACAAGCCAAACTGGACGGTGGGGGGTGGGGGGGAGATACAGGAGGCCTCACCCTCCACAAAGAACTGCAAGCAACTCAGAAAAGCTGGGATGGAAAGAGGTGGCCCTCCCCTGGAAAAAACACACCAGTTTGTTGGTCAGAGCCAAATGGTCAGCCCAGAAAAATATATGGACTCGGGACTCAGCAGGTTATATTTTATGATATATATGTTTATACAAGTACATATATGCAGTTGATGAAAAAAAGAGGCAATGAATTTGAAGGCGAGTGGAGAGTGGTATTGGGAGGGTTTGGAGAGAAAAAAAAGGAATTGAAAACTTGTAATTAAAACATAATCTCAAAATAAAACAAAAACATTGAGACTTGTCCCTCATAAGACAATTTTCTGAGAAATAGCAAACATCTTTCTTCCACAGAGTATGGAGAGCAGGGCTAACTCCAGCTGGCATCTATTTTTTCCAAGTAAATTTTTTTTCCATAATTTTATTTTTCTCATTAGTTACATTTTGTTAATTCTGTATCCCAGCTGTATCCCTCATTCCCTCCCCAATCCCACCCTCCCTCCCTCATCTCCTCCCTGCCAAGTAGATTTTTATTGGCGAATGTTTATGTCCATTTGTGTGTATATGGTCTGTAGGTGCTTTTATATCCTAAAAGTTTAATAGCTGTAATCGTGAAATCACTGGCTAATGCTCTCAGTTTGGTCCTACAGAGACTAGTGGGCCTGGACCATTCTGAGGCTCTTTGTGTCAGAGCTTAGCGTGCAGGAACAGCACATGGCCCATTGGCCTGCTTTAAGATCCATATTTCAGACCAACGCTTTGGTGGAAGGCAAGACAGACATTCATAGATGTCTCCACTTCACATTCTGAAGTTTGTGGCTATGTACATTACACACACACACACACACACACACACACACCCAAAAGATGTAGAATAAGTACTTACTTGTAGAAATAAATAAGATTACAAGCCTGAAGAAAAGGTAGGCTAAGTGTAATCTCAGGAGTCCTTAAAATCTGAGAACAATATCCAACAGAAGTCAGATGTGAAAGAGGGGGACTCAAAGGACAAAC
Source organism: Meriones unguiculatus (assembly GCF_030254825.1). Lineage (NCBI taxonomy): Eukaryota > Metazoa > Chordata > Mammalia > Rodentia > Muridae > Meriones > Meriones unguiculatus. The sequence continues at coordinate 16,823,490 of NC_083352.1, read as the reverse complement.
AGAGTGAAAAGGACACAGTATGACATCATCAAAGAGTTATAGGACAATCCAGGTAGTTTCTAGGAGAAAATACTGGCCTATACTTGATAGATAGCAAAAAAAAAAAAAAAAAAAAAAAGCAGAAAGTCCAGTCACACAGCCACAAGGAATCTGGCCAACAGAATGACTCTAGAAGACTCTTTCCAGCAGTGTCCTGTAGGCACTAGTTTTTCAAACCCTACTTTATTTGAGGGTTCCTTATACCTTATACCTCCCTTCCAACCTCCAACCCCAGGTAGGAGAAAAAGAACATTGTAAGGGAAAGGGGACGTAGCCCTCTTCTCCCTGCTGGGTAGGGTTGTAGGATTCTTTTGGGGGCAAAACCAATATTTGTCATCAGGAAATCCAGAAGTCCAGGTAACCAGCAAACCAACAAACAACAAACACAGAAAGTGTACTTCTCCAAGCTACCGTGCAGACGTCCTCTGGGCTGTCATATTTATACCCCTCAAGGTCCTCAGAATTCAGCTAATTCCAGCTGGCAAAGACCATGCTCCGTATGAAACAACTAACAGGTGTGGACAAACTAAAACCCCGCAATCATAACAGAACATGTTTACATAGCAGAAACGGAAATGTCCATAACAGTGCCCAGTAATGACTGCAGCATAGCCGATACCTGGACAGGGACCCAGGCTACTCTAAACAAGTGTCTGCACCGCGTCTGCCTGTGACGCGAGCTCCCAGCCTGCGGGTCAAGACCGCTAGCTGCCTTCCGAGCCTTACCTCCTGCCTTGCTGCCTGCACCTGCCTTCAGTATGGTTAAATGTTGTTACTTAGCACTCCTCTTCTGGAATCCAGTCATTTTATTAAAGACAGGGAGACCAGTTCCACACCAATACCCACAGTGATCAACTCTAGTCTGTAGACAAAATCTGACATTTCCGGTGTCCTGTGACTTCCTGAGGTGGCCATACTCTGACATTAACAGATCCCCACTCCCCTTAACTGGTCCCCTATCTTGTGTGCAGTAAGACTCATCCAGACAGCAAAGACCAATCAGGAGGACCTGAAATTACCAGGATAGAAATGAAGAGGGACTGATGTGTCTTCCATAGAGAAGTCAAGAGATGTGGGTATCATCTGAACTATGTGAAAGCAAAACAAATAGCGATATCCCAGAAGTCCCCTCTATGGAGTCCCTGCAAACAGCCATGCCATGAGAAGCCTCCAAACACTGTCATGACATACAGACTCCATGTGCTGTTGTTTTGTGACAATTGTTGATGTTTTCTGTCTTAAGTAGGCCATGACTAACACTGTTGGGTGGAGGAAAGAGTCTGTGAATAAATACTGTGTCTTGGTTGCACTTCCTAAAGTTTTGCTTCATTTTCTATTGAAAATGAAGCTAACAAATCATTAACAAGACAACTGGAGAAAGTTTCTCCTGAAAAGTCACACTTCTCTCAAAAATATATTTCATATTAGTAAATCCTGAGTCAATTGCCCGAATTTTCATCTTATGGGTCAACAACTAATTTAAATAATATTTCCTTAGTTCTTACTGTTATATATACATTGGGCAATATATATATATATATATATATATATATATACATATGTATATATATCTGAAGATGGTGATGCTCCCCTGAATGTAATCATGAGCACAGCATGTAAATTAAAGTCAAGACAGAGAAGCAAGGGTTATTATGCTGGGAGTGGTGGTGCTCTCCTAAAATCCCAGCCCTTGGGAGGTCGGGGGGGGGGGCGCTGGAAGGTCGGGGAGTCACTGGCACCCTTTGCTGTACAGTAGAGCAACCTTGGCTACATGATAGTCCGTCTCAGAAAGGAAGGGGAGAAGGGAGGGGAGGAAGAAGAAGCGGGGGCCTGTCCTAACTGGAATCCTGTCTCTGATGAAATTGTAGGAGTGCCGGTTCAGAGAGTGCTGCAACTCTGAAACCTGTCGACTGAAAGCGTCGGCACAGTGTGGGTCTGGGCCGTGTTGCACACCAAGCTGTGAGGTAAGCAGCCAGCACCTCTCAGAGGGAAACCTGTGTGCAGGAATACAAGACTAGATTTACCAAGTCTACATGCAGTGACACAGAGGATGTAAGAGGGATTTCGTGACAAAGTTCCATGGACTTAAAAAGGCATCTCCAGCTGGTGCTCCCTAGTCTATGGTAGGGAGACCACAAAACTGATCATCTTCTCAATGCTCAGACGGGATAAAATATACACAGTACACTGTGCCAATAGTCTGATAACTCATAAAGTCAAATAAATGAGGACTGGGGAAAATCACGTGACTAGAAGACAAAACACACACTGGGCAAAGCAGTCACAGGTTGGTAAGAAAATGTACCGAGAGCGGCCAAGATGGTTTCTGTCACTGGGATGACTACATTTTAATTCATTTTTATTGCAGGAATACGTGTGCACACACGCACGCATGTTGTGATGCATGTATGAAGGCCAGAGGATAACTTGTGGTTTTAGGTTCCTCCCTCTACCAAGTGTACCCTAGGGATCGAACTCAGGCTTCAGACTTGGCATCAGGCGCCTTTAACCAGTGAGCCATCTCACCAGCACTGGCTGCGTGCATTCTTGATTCTTACACAAAAGCATGATAAACTGAAGCAGAAATACAGCAGTATCCCCAACTATCCAACTATGGCTGGACGAGAATGCAAGCTCTGCAAGGCAAAATACTTTAGGGTTCCCATTCTTGCAAATCACCAGTCTACTAAAACTGCCTATGTTCCTTTCCCCCAATTGCTCTCAACTTCTTGTGGTGCTGAAGATTGAACTCAGGGCCTTGTACATTCTTGGGTTTTATGGCATTTTTGGTTTCCTATATTTTTCTTTTTTTCTTCCTTCTTTCCTTCCTTCCTTCCTTCCTTCCTTCCTTCCTTCCTTCCTTCCTTCCTTCCTTCCTTCCTTCCTTCTTCTTTCTTTCCTTCTTTCTTTCTCTCTTTCTTTCTTTTTTTTGAATTTGACATCCAGGCTGACTTTAATCCTGAAACCCTCCTGCTGCCTTCTCCTGAGTTCTGGGATTACAGACTCATACTATCATCTACCTCAAAATTTCTACTAATATCTAACTTAATACAGTGAAACTTGGTTAATGAGAGTTTCTGAGTGTTAGAAGAGTCAACATCATAACCAGCATCTTACTCAAGGGTGGTGGTTCCGTTGCCTCTCGCTTCTTCGCAGTCATCCACACACAGTCTCTAACACTCACCAATTGGCTTTCTATGTTTGTAATTTTACTTTCACAAAAATATTACAACTCACATCTAGCTAGTTGCTTGTAGTGGGGACTGCTGGGTCCTGCAGCAAGTAGATATGAAACTTCTTTAGAAAGTGGAAGAGTGACTTTCCAGAGTAAATGTACTGCTCTGTGTTCCCACATATGATACTTAGAATTGCTTTGCAAATTGAATGCAAAGCAAAACCATATAACTCGCGGCTTTCCTTTCCTTTTTTCTATTTAGATTTCTTAACCATCATTTTACTAGTTGCTCAGACTTCAATAATCTTTGATTAGCTGCGTAATAAGTTCTCATAATTAACCACTTTTATATGGTGAACAAGTGCTACATGAGAACTCCGGTAGTCTAGTAAACATGAAACTCATCACTGCTGTTGTCACTTTTCTATCTTTTGGTGACACACAAGGAGAGAATATAATTTGCATCATGCATTCCATCTTTTACTCTCTTCATTTCCCTTTGCAAATATCTGCCAGCTATCATATTTCTTAACATTTTAATTATGCTTTCTTTATTTAATGCTTTGCTTCTTTGTTGTGTTGAGGCTGAAACTCATGCTAGGCATGCACTCTACCCCTGAGACACACCTCTGCCCTGTGGGCAGGCTAGGCAAGTACTCTATCACGGAACTGTTTCCCTGCTCTGTGCGTATGCCAGGCATGAGCTCTGTCGCCCAGCCACACTCCAGCCGTGTGTACACATTAACCATGTCCAAGCTATCGCCGAGCTACACTCCAGCCATCACGTCCTGTTTCTTGTACCTGAAAGCCTTCCTCTACTATTTCTTGTAATCTGATCTACTGAGAATGGATTCCTTTAGCTACTGTTTGCCTAGGAAAGGCTTTATTTCTCATTGGTATTTATCATCTTGCTGGCCCTCTAATTCAGTTATATTTCCAGGGTATAAAATTCTAAATTGAAATGTTGTCTTTCATTAAAGATACTACTTTATTATTTTTCCTTTATTAAATGTTAGTTCAATTACAGATGACTACAGTGTGTGTTCAACACATAGTAGGTCAACATTTGGACACTGTAACATTTGGACACTGTAACATTTGTTACATTTGTTATGGATGGCAGCAGATGAGAATTTTTTTTTCAACCAGCCACAAAAATGTATCTGAACTATGCAGAGAGACTCTTCCATTCTCAAAAATCATGACCATTGGTGGTGAGATGTGTTACCACATTATTAAGCATGCATTAGTCTAAGCACTTTTGTATTAAATGAGCATGTGAGTTCCATTCCTAATTTAAAAATATAAAAGAGATCCTGTATATGTGTTCTCAGAGTCAGGTTTCAACTGGTTTCTGGGTCTTGACATCAGAGGTGGAAACAGTTGTTCTGTGCTTCTTGATCCACAATGTGTGCTGTGGAACAGAGGCAGGGAGTGGCTGCAAGCCGCCAGTGGGGGTCTGGGTGCATCCTGAAGACAGTGATCCTTCTCTTGGGCTTCCTGGTGGATGTTTTACCTGATTTTTCCTTTCTAGAACCCTTAGTTTGGGGAGGTCTCTTTGTCCAGCCAATCAGGCACAGTCAGACATGGTTAGCCAATTTCTTTGGCAAACAATTATAGAGTCATTCACAGCCCCTCATCTTCTTCCCTGTCCCTAGCTGTCCTCAGCGGGCACGCCCTGCAGGAAGGCTGATGACCCAGAGTGTGATTTCACAGAATACTGCGATGGAGTCTCCAGCCAGTGTGTCCCTGACACTTTTGCAGTGAACGGCCACTTGTGCAGGCTGGGATCCGCGTACTGCTACAATGGGCGTTGCCAAGCTCTGAACGACCAGTGTGTCAGCTTGTTTGGAAAAGGTACTGCTTTCTTTTGTATTCGTGTTGCATGTGGATTGCTCTGAGGGCTACATGTCACGTACCATAGAGCCTAGATGAGGAAGAGCTCGGGCCACGATTTTAAGAAGGTCAAAACTGAAATTAAAGAATAAAAAAATTATAGTCATGATTGAAAATTTCCAAGGAAAATGGTACGTATGCATGCCCTTTCTCAAGGTTCGATTTGCAAACAATGTTACATATATCTCCCAAATTATGTTAAAATGTGAATAGCAAATAAGCAGATTGTGACACCCTAATTTTCTGTTCATAATCCAGTACAGAAACATGAACCTTACAAAGCTTGGAATGGATGTCTTTCACACGTAATCCATTTCCTGACTGGGGACTGCCAATATTACAGCAGTCACCCGCTACCTGGCCAGAGCTCCTGCTTATGATTTCTGTCAGGTTTTGTTAGTTTTGAGATAATCTCATCACATAGTTGAGGCTGCCTTTGAACGCATTAATCTCCTGTCTTGACCTTGTTCCTATATTTTATCAAAGAACGTTTTAGAGAAATCCAGATAAGACTCCTACATTCCTGCTGGTGTTTTTAGTATGCCCTAATATTATTATCTATGTGCAGAGTGATTGAAATTAAGACCTGGAGAGGAAGTTCACTAAGAAAGAGCTTGAAGTCAGAGAATAAGAGAAAAACCTGCCATAGTCAGCTTGATGGCCTGTTATTAGGAGGGAACCCTCACAAAAGCATTTAGACGAATGGGATACAGGTATATTCACAAGTCATTAGGCATCTATGTAATTCTATGGCCATAATAGGCTCTCTCCCAGGGAATGTGACCTGGCTAGCCACAGGTTCTTAGCCCAAATTACATTACCAGGTATGTACCAGGTACCGGGTATGTACCATCTTATGGAATTAACCTGACATCCAATCAGAAAGCGGTTGGTTACTCCTCTGACATTGTTCCACTGTTGCACTGGTGGGCGTGTCTTACCAGGACATTGTTTATTACAGCTTGCAGGTTCACAGCTGAAGAATTAATTATGGTGATTAGTTTTCTGCTGTGGTAACACGCACATCACCTACTGGCATTGTTAAAGCTAGCCAGTAAAGACAAAACTCCCAGGGCAGTAAAAGCTTGGTGGCATCTCCAGCAACAGGATCTTCTAAGTTCTGGGAGGGAACCAAGAGCACTAGTGATGGCCTGTAGTGTCTGGGGGTGGTCTGTGGAACCTCATTAACCAAAGGAGATAGCCCGTTCCTGACATGGGCTCCTTACTCGTTACCTTATAGAGACTAACGGGGGGCAATGTTGCCCGTTATCAGGAAACTCTCTTTAAAGTCTTGTTTAATGAATTTTTTTATAATACACTATATCTATATCATTTCCATCCTCCCTCGCTCCTCCAGTTTCACACACATTCCCCTGCCTCTCAGATTTATGACCTCTTATTTAATAAACATACGCACATATGTGGTGTGAGTGCAGCCCGTTGCGTTTAGCGTAGCTCCTATATGTGTGCGTTTAAGGCTGACTGCTTGGGACTGAATAATGGTATCAGGAAGCTTGCTACAGATAAAGGCTGATTATCCCTTTCTTATCAGCCGTTAATTGCTTGTGGATCTTCCTCTAGGCAGAAAGCCCTCTACATTGGAGTGTTAACTGCTCAGACATTGTTTATAGACCCTGCTTAGGCAACTCTTTCTTTTTTCGAGATGTTAGTGGGTGCAGCCTCCCTGTCGTAGGCAGGAGAGCAGCAAACAGCCCTGTGTCCCAATTCTCTGGCTCTTCCTCTGGCTCTTCTGCGATGTCCCGAGCCTTGGGTGCAGTGGTTGTAATGGAGTTGTATGGGCAATGCATCCTTTGGGGTGGGGCACGCCACAGTCAGTTGTCCTCTGCATCTCCACGAGTTGTGGATTTCTGTGTTGGTCTCTCTGAAGGGCGAGAGCTGCACTTACCTGTGAGTCTGAGGATAAGGATTTATAATACAGTTAGAAACGAGACCGGTTTGGGAGAGCAGCAGTGGTGGATTCTCCATGGCTGCACCCGCCAGGTAGCTGCCTGGTTTACAGTGTCAGGCACGGATTCCCTTCTGCTGAGAGTACCTTAAGCCCAGCTAGACCGCTGGCTACCCGCAGGATAGAAATGCCACTTTAGGGTTCTTGCTACTCTAGTCATTGTTGTGGTTTACAGCTGTTATATCTGTGTAGGACTTGAGTGCTTTGCTCCCCTGCCAATTTACAGAGCACCTTCAGATAGGCTGAGAGGTAATCCTTAGGGAGAAAGAGTTCAGCTCAGATCCAGCTTGATTGTGTCTGAAGTACATAATACAGCCCATGTTCCCATTACTGGGGAACCCACTTGGACACTGAGCTGCCATGGCCTACATCTGTGCAGTGGTTCTAGATTATCTCCATGCATGGTTCTTGGTTGGAGTATCAGTCTCAGAAAACACTCCTGTGTCCAGATTTTTTTGGTTCTGTTGCTCTCCTTGTGGAGCTCCTGTCCCCTCCAGCTCTTTCTGTCTCCCCCTTCTTTCATAAGATTCCCTGCACTCTGCCCAAAGTTTGGCTATGAGTCTCAGCATCTGCTTTGATACGCTGCAGTGTAGTCTTTCAGAGGCCCTCTGTGGTGGGCTCCTGTTCTGTTCCCTGTTTTCTCCCTCTGCTGATGTCCATCCTCTTTGCCTCTGAATGAGGACTGAGCATCTCACCCAGAGTCCTCCTTCTATTTTCATCCCTTTAACTTTCTTCTTTTGCCTTCTTTTGCTCCACCAGCGCTTCAAATACACTTAAAAAGGAATGGGATCGTGGACGGTCCCGTCACGTTCATCATGTCAGGGGGAGTTGCTTCAAGTTTTTCTCCATTTAGGATAATGCTGGCTGTCAGCTGCTCATATACAGCTTTCAGTGTGTTGAGGAGTGTTCCCTACGGTTCTGCATTCTCTAGGACTTCTATCAGGAAGGCATGTTTGACTTATCAGACACTTTTTCTGGGTCATTGAGATGATCATGTTATTTTATGTGGTTTATTACATTTATTGACTTGTGTTTTTTTCTGGTCTTGTGTATTTTGTATTCTGTGTGATCCTTGTATCTGTATGGATATATCGTTACGTAGTTTAGGAAAGGGTTCTTTTTTTAATGACCTTGTTGAAGATCTAGTCTATACCATTGATCTGAGATTTTTCATCCCTCATCTATTCCTGTAATTTGAATATTTGGTCTTTTTGTGGTATCCCACATTTCTTGCATGTTGCTTTTCTGTTTTTTTTTTTTTAATATTTTCATATTCTTTAAAAATTTATATTATTTTATTAACCAGACCTAAACATTAAGTAGTGTAAGAAATATAAACATATAGTGCCTTCGTTCTAGACTGGTCTTAGTGAGATCTTCCTGTTGCCAGCATCTCCTAGGAACAGACTGTGCAAAAACTACAGTCATTCTGAAAATCTCATTATCATGTTTAAATGTCCCTATCATAGTGTTTGTCTCCCTTTTAATAGTTTTTTTAAACTTAATTTATCTTTATTATTTTATACAAATGATGGTGGATTTTCCCCAACAGCTTAACAACTGAAGTTTTGAAGAGCTAATGGAAGTAGCGAGGGCTATAGGAGGTAAATACTTAATCATAGGCATCCATACACATAACATAGTTAAAAAGCAATGTGAGTTGTGCCTGAGAAACAATATATGAACTTACCCTCTGATTTCCACATATATTCACACACACACACACATACACACACAAAATGCATATTTAAAAAATTTTTCAGGGTACAAAGATGGACAGTGTACATATAATTCCAATCATCTGCAGGCTGAGACGAGATTTTCAAGTCCAAGTCCAGTGTGAGATACATAATGCACCTTGTTTCAAAACAACGAAGAAATAAGTAAACACATCAGTGTGACCTGTAGCAATGGATATAATCCCTTTTGTTTTGTGGTATGATATTGGCAGGTTGCCTGTGGAAGTCAAACGAAGCAGGAAACATGCATGCCTATTTTGCAATGACAGTTTTATTAGTCTACGACTAAAGAGTGTGTAATCTGGATTGAAGGATATCACCTAAAGTGCATGTTTCCATTTTAGGGTCTCAAGGTGCTTCCTACGCCTGTTTTGAAAAGGTTAATTCACCACGTGAAAAACTGGAGAACTGTGGTTTTAAAAATTCATACTCATTACCTTGTGGACAAAAGTACGTATATAGGAAGTGGTTTTATTTTCCGAGTCCTGTTGCTTGTCAAGAGACAAACACTAAATAAGGACAACTAGCAGGTTGCATGGCTGGAAAATATTCTCAGTGAGTGTGTGAGCACCACCGTCCTATGGATGAGATGGGGAGTAAGATCACGCTTATTAAGAGGAACTGCTCAGACTTGAGAAAATCAGGAGTTCTGTTCCCAACTAAGAGCTAAAACTGGGTTGTCTTTTAACTCTATCACTGGCAATAATCCTAAAGCGGGTATTTTAATTTTTTTCTTTTTTTACAGCGTTAGATTGTTGAGAGGAAAGAAATTTTCATCTTGTTTGTTGTTTCCAAAAACAGATATGTGAAGCTTCAGAACATGTCTCGGTGGCTCAGTCTCGACTGTGGCAACATGGTTTATTATACCATAGAACAGCTCCCGGGGGCAGTTACCTTGTAACAAGGGCTGTTGGAATTTCACTTGGCTATTTTAAAAAGCCATAAAGGGGGCTGGGAAGGTTCAGCCTCAGTCAGTAAAGGGCGTGCCAGAACCGGAGCCACCGGCCTCATGGGGAGAAAACCAGCTGTGGTGGGAAACACTTGTAATCTCTGTGCTGGGGACCACACGTGAACACCTGCATTTGAGTAACAAACCAAATGATCGTAAAACTCCATGTGGTGTCATCATGCGTGTGATAATACAGTAGCGGCAGATATCAGAAGATGCAGAAAGAATAAGGGGTTAGCCACCTTCGGGAAACAATGTCAGGACGGCAGGTCCAGACTGGCTGAAAGGTTTGCGAGTCAGCCTAGGTGACCCCTGAGGCCTGTAATGGAAGATAAAGTCGTGTGTACACCCGTGAATTCGCTATAGACCTTTCAGTTCTGCCACAGTGCTAACCAATCTGTTCGGCTTGGCCACTCACGTCTTAGCATCGTAAAACAGTGTTACCACTGCGTCGTTTTTCTGGTTGCATGCCATTAACCAAGCTAAGTGTTCCCGCAATGCTCGAATTGGAATCACTGAGAAATAAAACGATGACGGAATCTCCGTGCTTCCATTTCCAGGGACGTCCTCTGCGGCAAGCTGACTTGCTTCCGGCCAAATAAGAACCAGAAAAGCAGTGCTCGCGCTGTGATGTACACGTACGTCCACGACAGCGTGTGTCTGTCTGTACCTCTCGGGCTGTCTACGAGAGCGGACGGAGGGGATAACGCGTACGTGGCTGACGGCACCGTGTGTGGACCGCAGATGGTAACAGACGGGGGGTTCTATTTGTCTGTGTCAGTTAAGGTTCATTACCACGGCCCACGGTGCCTATCGTATTTTGAACCTGGTGCCTGTGTTCATTCCCTCTACGGAAGCTTCCGTTATCAAGCCACATCACTTCTTTTGAGTCTCTGTGCGAAAACAAAGAAACAAACAGAAAACATGTTTTTAACAGAAGACTCTGCTAACCACCAAGTGCTGTTATTTTTAGACCTAATGATTTCCAACAGTAGAAATCGGAGTTTTCACTTCACCTTGCCTCACTGCAGGCCGCATTCGTATGAGTGAAATCGTGTGCTCAGGCTTATGACTAGAATTTAAGTGTGAACAGTTTGCAAGAGGAGGCTATGATATGACACAGAGGCACGCTCGTGTGTATGTGCCTATCTGTGCCTGCAAGTATCCACATATATGCAAAGTACACTCGTGTAGTTATCACACAAAGAGAGAACTAAAACCCAGAGTTTACGAGTCTAGGGCCACGAGGGGACACAGCTCAGAAAACACGCTCGGTGCCCCGTGAGGCTGACAGTAGCGATTTTATGCCTACAGGGCAGTGGCCTGCAGCCTTTACTGCAGATTATGGAGCCAGCTCTTTTTTGTTTAGTTTTGTTCCAAACAGTTTCTCTGTGAAGTCCTGGCTGTCCTGGACTCGCTTTGTAGACCAGGCTGGCCTCGATCCGCCTGCCTCTGCCTCCCTGAGTGCTGGGATCACAGGCATATCTTCGTCTGTCAGGGTGACAGCTTTCAAGTCCAGGGCCTGAAGCTGTCTCTTTCTTGTTGGGTAAATTCATTTCTAAGTAAATAGTATTATTATCATTATTACAAAAATTGTGACCATCTTCATTGGATTGTCCATTCTTAGCTGGTCAAAACGTAACTGATTTTTTTCACGTTAATATGTTATCCTGAAACTTTGCTGAATTCACTGACTAGTTGTCTCATGTTTGAATGTTTGCATGTGCATGTACATGCAATCTGTAAGTCTGTGTGTGTCTGCCTATGAATCTGTGTGCATTCTGTTGCTCTCTGTTTCCACGTTCATCTGTGTGTAGGGCACCAGGATGTGAGCGTTTACACAAGCAGCTGTATGTAGCTTGTTAGTCCGTGCGTGTTTGCACGTTCGGCTGGCTATGGTCTGACAACATGTGTTTTAATGGACATCTGTGAGTAGTGGATCAATCTGTGTGTGCTTGTAGGCATCCATGTGCAGTCTGTAAGTTGGTGTGTGTCTGCAAAGACATCCGTGTGCAGCACGTGAAGCTATGCATGCTAGTAGATGAATCTGTGGGCAGTCTGTAAGCCTGTGTGTGTTTTCACCTACATCTGTACGTAGTGTGCAAGTCTGTGTATGTTTGTACATGCATCTGTGTATGTTCTGTAGGTCTATGTGTGTTTGCACAGTCACCTGTGTGCTGTCTGGCTGTGTTGGCACTGGCATCTGTGGCAGTCTGTCAGCCTGTGTGTGCTTGCCTGGCCGCTAGCTTACGGTCTGTTAGTCAGTCTATGCGTAGATTGGCTTGGCTATTTATGTGCGGCGTGTCAGCCCGAGAGTGTCTGCACAGCCATCTGTCTGTATTTGTCAGCCTGTGTGCATTTGAATATGTATCTCTGTGCGGTCTACAAGTCTCTGTGTGATGACACAGCCTTCTGTCTGCAACGCCAGCCTGTGTGTCTTCACACAGACAACTGTATGCAGTCTGTCAGCCTGCGTGCTTGTGTGTGCATTTCTGTGTAGCCTGTCATATGTTGGAGACCACCTACATATACGATCGTGTCCTCTACAAACAAATAGTTTTACTCCCTTTATGATCTGTCATCTTTCATTTCTTTCTAGTATCTAAATTGCTCCAGCTAGAATACTTAACATTACATTGAATATTGAATGTAAGGACCAAGTGAAAGCCGGTATATGCAATTTACGATTTGTTTATTGGTTAGATGTTAATTTTGAACAAATAATTACAAAGAGGTAATTTTCATTCTCATTTGACATTTTCATATTTCGAATTGCTTAATCAACCTTGTGTCAACAACTGAAAAAAATAAGCAACCAAGCCAAATAAGATAGAAAAAGATCAGTCGGGCATGGTGTCACACGCCTGTAATCCCAGCACTCAGGGAGGCAGAGGCAGGTGGATTTCTGTGAGTTCAAGGCCAGCCTGGTCTACAGAGTGAGTCCAGGACAGCCAAGGCTACGCAGAGAAACCCTCTCTCGAAACGCAAAACAAAACAAAACAAAAAAATGGAAAAAGGTAACTGAGAACAAGATAATCACATACCCAGATTGCTAATTATCATTTGATTGCCACTTTGACATGACAATGTTTGACAGCAGCTAAGAAAACAGTTAAACTATTTCTCTCTAAACTTCTAATATACACCACCACAGAGCGTCAAAGCAACTCATGAACTGTATTTGAGACAGAAGCAAAATTATTCTTCATCCTTAAGGAGACAAATTTTACTTCTGTCCAATTACCAGTAACAAATATTAACTGTGTAGGAAATGCGGTGAGACTTTCAGTGAGTTCAAACTGCAGAAATCCAAATCCAAACCACATGTATCTCCACCTAGCTCTAAGCACACCCGTTGCTGTCGCTTTGATACCGTTGCTGTTGAGGGGTTGCATTGGAAAGCTAGAATTTTTGTGTTAGAATCCAAGCAAAATGAGTAAGCAAGTCTTGACTTTCTTCTGCACATAGGTAGCACATGACGTTTCTTCTTGTTTTACGGGGCGTTTGTGACTGTGAAATATTGTGTGTTTAATTTTAGTATTGTATAAACAGAACCTGCCAAGAAGTTAATTTAGCAGCAAATGACTGCAACGCCACCAAGAAGTGCAAGGGGAATGGGGTAAGCAATCTGCTGCAGTGGGGAGGGTCGAAACTGGTCTCCTGTCTTGGAGAATGGAGGGCTCTGAGGCTCATCGAAGACCCGTCTATGTCCAGCAGATTAATATGGGAACATCAAATGAGCTAATCTAATGCCATTCGGTGACTTTCGTGTTTTACTTATTCTAGAAACATATTTCTATCTTCTCTCAATTGGTTATCAATTTTAAACCAGTGATGTAACCCTTCCGTTGCCTCGGCACGGCGGATTATCTCCCCGACATTGACAGGTTCAGGGCGAGAAAGGGCTTTGTTTCTTTATTTTCCTAAAAGGAAACCAGCGTGTACTAATCAGCAAAAGATGACTGGACTCGAATTTATCCAAATTTATTTGCCTTCGATTTTACAATTTCTCTACTTGATATATTAGAAGTGGAATGAGCAGGAGGGTTAGCGTGCAAGAGCCTGCTCTCACTTTGTATGTGCTCTTTGTAGTTGTGATTGATGGTGAGTTCTGTGCCTTTCCTGTTAGGCTTTTCTCTCAATATTTCATTCTTACTACTTTCAATAAAGCAGAAAATAGCAATATATTCTTAAATTCTTGATACTCTGCTTTATTGGACACACTTAAAAATAGATTGCTATTTATTTAGTGATTTTACCTTGACACTTTGGATTTTTCATTTGATAAAGCTTTTCTATTCATGTTTATTTGTATTTCTCTATATGTATTGTGTTTCCAAAAAATATTTTTAAAGGAAAACTAACTTATGTGGTTTTAATACTGGATTTCCTTTCCTGTTCTTTGGGTTTGTTTTTCTATTTCCTTATTAATACCATATTTTCATGATTGCTGTGGCTTTTTACTTTATCTCAATCCTAAAACAAAGCTGTCCATCTTAGCCCTTCATCAACAATGCTGCTGGAGGGGAAGGTAATCATCAGTATTACCCAGCTATAAACCCTGTGGCCTGTGGAGACAGTGAGCTCCCTCCCTGAAATACTGCACTGGTACAATAGTGGCACAAATATTAGGGGTGTAACCAACCACTCTCTGATTGGATTTAAAGCCTGCTCCATGAGGTGGAATCAATACCTTGGGCAAAACTTCCAAGACCCCGAGACTAGCCAAGTCGTGGGCCTATGGGAAACCCTACTACTGTTACTCTGCTAAATGAACACAGCAATAAATGGACTCCGAACGAGTTACTGCTTTACCCATAGCTCAGTACCGCACTCAACCCTTATCAGAGCTGTTTCTTGCAGTAGATGGGAATTAACCTAAAGACCAGCAACTGGCCAATGTACAGAGAATGAAAAGCTTTGGAGCACCTAATACTAAATGGGATATCACCATCAGCCCTTCCCTCAAGGCTCAGGGGTCTATGCGGAAGAGAAGGCAGAAAGAGTGTCAGAGAGAGAGCTGGTGGTTGACTCCACGAGAATGGGATTTTCCACACAGAACAGCATTAATGGACATAAGAACTCACAGCACTCAGGACCAGTACAGGTTCAGGCCTGATGGGGTCCCAGTAGTAAGAGGGAGAGGCAAGCCCACGGTCCAAACCCTAACTAAGAAGCTACTTTTTGCAAATGATCCCTTCTGGCAAGGGGAAACTCTTTGTTTCTTCAATACAATGACACTGGATACATCATCTATTACAGAGGGCAGGCCTCATGTAGTTGGCCAAAACAAAATAAACTCCCAGGTTTTATGAGGGTGGGGTTGGCTTTGGCTTTTTTGTTTGGTTTGGCATATTTATCTTACTGAAGTTTTGTTTTTTGATGAGAGAGAGAGAGAGAGAGACAGAGACAGAGAGAGAGACAGAGAACATGAAGTTGGGTGGATATGAGCCGGGAGGAGTTGAGGGATAGGCTAAACATATTGCCTCAGAATCAAAATATATTGAATGAAAACAACTTAATAATTTTTATTAAAAATCTCAGTACACTTTAAAAAGAAATAACAGAAAGCCTTTTTAAAGCATAACTAGGATTTTGTCATAATAAAATACTTTAAAATCAAATATTTTCTTAGAGATAATATTTAGAGGCTGGAGAGATGGGCCAGCAGGTGGAACTTGCTGCTCTCACAGAAGACCTGAGTTCAGGTCTCAGCCCTGCCGAGTGACTCACAGCTTCTTACCACTCACACTCTAGAGGAGGGAATCTGATGCCTCTGGTCTGCACGGGCACCTTCGCTCGTGTGCACATCCTTACACACACCTCCAGAACAATAAAAACACCTTTAAAAGAGAACACTTTGACAATGATTGATTCATCTCTGTGAACATAAAGATCAAGTGCTGGTTTGTTTGGTTTTTGTTTTGTTTTGTTTGTTTTTGTTGTTTGGTTGGTTTGTTGGCTCTTTGAGTCATCTGGGAAGAGGGAACCTCACTTGAGAAAACCCCTCCGTCTGATTGGATTGTCCTATCAGCCTCCATTAGATCATCCTGTGGGCAAGCCATCAGTGTATTCTCCTCACTAATGACTGATGTGGGGAGCCCAGCCCACAGGGGGTGGTGACACCGCCGGTCGGGTATCCTGGATGGTATAACACAAGGAACAAACCAGTGGGCAGTGGCCTCTGCTTCAGTGCCTGCCTCCGGGTTCCAGCCTCGCGCTCCTGCTGACAGTGGCGAACAGCCAGCTGAGCAAACCCTCTCTGCCTTGTAAGCTGCCTGTGGTCATGGTGTTTATCCCAGCGATTGAGAGCCCAGGCAGGCAGGCCACAGCTCTATTACACCTCATTTTCAGCAGATTGTTGGAGAAGATAGAGAACGTTTAAAAAACATACAGTAGGAAATAGAATGTATTTATTTTCACAATTGTGCTCATTTTGCCCTTTGGTTACATCACCAAGGTTTAAATTACTTCTTCTAACCCACTTCTCATATTGTACACCCACAAAGCCCTTAAAACATTCTGTATATATCAATAACTTATATTAAATTTAACTACTAAGACTATTCAAAATGACTGCATATTTTTCCATTTTAGATATGTAATAACTTTGGTAATTGCCAATGCTTTCCTGACTACAGGCCTCCAGATTGTAACTTTCAGATCGGATCACCAGGGGGCAGCATTGACGACGGAAACATTCTCAGAGCTGGTCAGTACAAACAAGCTTCCAAAGCAAGTTGTGTGTTGCTTCCTGTGGTATTAGTCAAAGACCTCTCCGTTAAACCTTTCACGGTCCAGTTACAATCCGTTAAATCTTACAAAGTCCAGTTCTGTCCACAGCGTAGTCCAGGCAGCGTGGAAAGCACACTAGGTTGACAGCTGCTCGCTGAGGGAAGGGACAGGGGGCGGTGAGGAGAGCGAGCCAGGTCTGGAAGCCTGCACTGCACCGCGGTTACGTCACCGGGAGAGCACGGGATAGCTTCTAACCCTGCGGCGCTGAAATAAAAGGGATTCTGGTGGTGGCGTTGAAAATCATCGGGGCGGAATTTTTATTTTAAAATGTCCTCGTTTTTCATTAGTTCCTCAAAGATTCTGAATAATTTGTATTTTGATCACATTTACTACCGTCCCTTGGCTCTTTCTAGATCCTCACCCTCCTCCCAACCTCTTGCACGCTCCTCCGCTGGAACAGTGTCCAAGTGCCAAGGGCTTACACGATGAAAGGAACCCGGCTCTTCCTCTCCCGGCAGCTGTCAGTTGACAACTGCCTCCTTGCTGGGGGTGGGGCTTTCTGGCTCCTCCCTTCTCCGTGCCAGGGGTTTGTCTGGCTTGGCCTTGCACAGGTCTTGTGCATGCTGCCAAAATCTCTTGAGTTCGTGTTTGCCCTGTTGTATCTGTAAAGCAGCATTTCCTAGTCATCCATCACGTCTGGCTCTTAGGAGCAACCCGCTCATTTGTCTGCCATGAGCCTTGGACCTCCGTGGGGGAGGGCTGTGATGTGGATGTCTCACTCATGGCTGAGCATCCTGCAGTCTCTTATAACTCGCATCTTGACCATTTGTGGGTCTCTGATGAGGATCAAAGGTTATGCCAAATCTATGAGAACAATGATTAGGAGTCAGTTTAATATTATCTATGCTTAGCAGAATAATACATTTAATAAAAATATTTTAATTTGTTTCTATGTTTAATGTTTGCTTAGTATGTTTAATACTTCAAAAAGGAATTTTAAATTTTTGTTGCTTTTTAGTCCCTTGAGGATTTTGAACAATGTGTTGGGTCATTTTCACAACCCTCCCTCAGCGCCTCCTAGGCCCACCTCTGCTATTTCTATCCAGCAGTGGTGGGTTTTCCCCTAGGACCTGTGGTATTTCTAGGCACAGTTTCTTGCCGGGTCAGTGCTGGTTGTAGCTCTCATGGTTCACAGCTGGTCAAGACTGACAATCACTTACCTCCTCCAGTCGTGTGCACAGCGCTTTCCAGCATGATGGACGCTCTCCAGTAGGGATAAAGCCCCTGGGTAGCGACAGACTGGTATTTGTACTATTGAAGTTCTTAATCCATTTGGAGTTTAGTTCTTGCACAGTGAGAGATAAGGATGTAGTTTCATTCTTGTACTTACAGTTATCCAGTTTGACTAACACCACTTATTGGGGAGACTGTCTTTTTTCCAGTGTGCTTTTCTGGTCTCTTTGTAACAACTCAGGTGCCATTAGCATCTGGGACTTCTATGTGGGTTTCTAGTTCTGTTCCACTGATCAGTGTGCTTGTTTTTATTCCAGCACCATGCTATTTTTATTACGATGGCTCTGTAGCATAACTTCAAATCTGGGTTGGTGATACTGTCAGCATATATTTTTATTAATATTATTTTGGCTATCCTTGGTCTTTTATGTTTCCATATGAAATTAAAGACTTTTTTCTTCATTGCATTGGGATTTTGATGTGGACTATATTGGTCTGTAGATTCCTTTTGGTAGGTTGGCCATTTTCACAATATTAATCCTACCAATCCATGAGCATAGGTGGTCTGTCTTCTAATATCTTCTTCATTTTCTTTTTTTCAGTGTCGTAAATCTTTCATTGTATAAATCTTTCGCTGCCCCAGCTGTATTTATTCCAAGATACCCAGCACACACACACAGATGTGCTGTAGGCACAAAGAGGAGTTTTTACACGAATGAAATGTTAATACCAAGCAGAAAGATAACGTTTTATAAAAATGTGTTCATCTATGGAGAGAAACTTATTTAAGAAGGCAGTGAATTGAAGCTTCAGAGCAAATTTTGTCCTGAATTTTCACTTAGGCTCTGTCAACACAGTAAACTCTTAAACATTTAAATAAGAATTACTAGTAAGTTATGCATAAACTAAGAATTTGAATCAGGTTAAGCAGACCTGGTTCTTCCAGAATGTGTGACCTCGTGAGGGAAACCTTCAGTGTCCTTTTTTTTGCAGCATTTGTCATTGTCCACAGACGCTCTGCTATGGACATAGGGATCTCATCCCACTTTCTAGAAGAGCCTAGAGCCCCGGGATGTAGGGAGGTTGGTCAGTGGTATCTTTTGAATTATTGATGTTACCAATGAATTACACACTCTGAGCAAATACACAACACCATAAATAAATATGCAGAAAAGATCAGTGGAAAAAAAATCTATGGAAAATGTGTCATGTGGTTTGGAAATGTTCTCTTATTTTCCCCAAGATACTTGCTTGCAGTTCGCCAAATTATTAGCCACATTAGGAATACATGAGATTAAAGTGACTGAAAAAGGGATTTGTCTAAGTTTCAGATCGACCTGTCCTTTCTGGCATTTCTTTTCTAGGTTCAGGTCTTGCTAAAAAACATGTGGGGAAGCATGAGGACAGCTGGCTGATTCTGGGCTTCTTCATTTTTCTGCCTTTTCTCATAACTTTGATCATTGGGATCATGAAGAGAAATGAAAGGAAAATCATGCCTCAGACAGAACAACAAATATGAGGGGTAAATACAGTCCATGGCGTTAATTTATTTGGGTAAAGGGAGCTGGGTTTTTTTAATGGTTTTGTAAGTTCATATTTATGTTCTCTAACACCTGTTATTTTACTCCTTAATCTATACATTATGTTTTTCCAAACATAAGCTGAATTCTTATTATTTTCTTTCGCAGTACTTGAGTACCCTGGATCTCTTCCTAGTTGAGTTCCACACTGCACTGGGAGCTCAGTTCTCCAGACACGACTAAAATCTGAGCATCACTGTAACTTTTCCTCCTAGTTACGTCTAACCTATGCATGATGGAGTTGAACTTCAAGGAAAACGTCTCCTATTGTGGGCATAATACTGACATTTTTATTAATAAATTATTTTAATTTCATAATCCTTCATATCTGCCTCATGCTATCAAAACCTTGTTTCTTAAATGACACACCGCTCCCCCTATCCACGCGTGCTTTCCTAGTGCTTCTCTCTGGATAGCTAGGCATTTCACCCACAGACGGCAGGAAGCTCTGCCATGCCCCAGCGCGGCACACCCGTGTCTTAGGCCTCTTGCTCTTATTTTAACAGCGGAGGGAGGGCTGTCAGTAAGGGGCCAGAAAAGGAAGCCACAAGGGGGTCTTCACAAGTAGATTCTAGGAGCCCTAAAATGCTAGAGTAAGAAATGCTGCAGCGTTACCCGACACCACAGAGCTGTTCGCCTGACACCCCCTGACTGGACCCTTTGATCAGGACTGCCCATATTAGGCGACCTTGATTCCCGAGGCTCATGCTTACGTGGCAGAGGCTGCGCAGTTGGTAACTGTGTGCGCAGCCATTCCAGCTAACCTCCCACTGGCCTGTTCCAAATGTGCTCGTTTTCACACCATATTTTACTTACATATGAAGAAACTTACTCTAACTGTAAAAGGGCACCCAAATTGAGACACACATTCCCCTATAGTTCATGGTACCTCACTCCGGCCCTATTTTTTCTTGTCGAGGCTTCTCCCTTCTTGTTGTTTCCCATGTAAACAGCTTTTCTACCATGCTCCAAAGGATGAATTCACTAGCTGCCAATCCATTCCCTATTGGCATTCTGACTTTTCTACTACATTATCAAGAATGAAAGCTGGATCAGCTCGTGGTTCTGGAGGATGGGAGGCTAATGTTTGAGGTTATGTCCTTCTCGATGGGGAATTTCCTGAAAAGCCCTGATATGGCAAAGTGCCTCACCTAGCAAGCGAGAGGTACATCCTGGAGACACATCAAGCTGACTTTCATAAGAGACCAAATCTCTTCGAGCTCAGTAACCTGATAATTTGTGAACCTGTGAGTGGGTTAATTCATTCACAATGTAATCACCTCTCAAAGGTTCTACCTTGTTCCTGTTCTTAATGCTTAACAGTGGGGGTTATATTTGAAAATGTATTTTGTTGGGGGCCCTTAATCTATAGCAATTGCGAATATGGTATCAACTTTGAGGAATGGTTTCCTTGAAAAGCTATTAATGGTCCATTTCATTATGGTATTTTTTAGCTGTATACCTATTACACATATATTGCTTATGTAGAAATGGGTCATACTCATAAGAAGAGAAAAAGAAGAGGGGGAGGAGGAAGCAGAACAAGAACAAGAACAAGAAGTAAGCTTGGTAGGCTCCCACGATTCTTTATGGAGAAAGAGAAAAAGCAGACTTGAAAAGAATACTTGATGTTGGATGCTATTGAGGAGACTGTTTATCCCACAAACACCATACTTAATGCCTCTGCAGCATTAGCAGAGTGGAAAGCAATTTGTTTCTTATAAAAATATATCCATTTTCCTTATGCATTACCTTCCATTTGGATGCTTAGTCTCAGCTGCTGGTGCAGTTTATCAGGCTGTGGGGTCATTAGGAAGTGATCCCTGACTAGGAAAAATAGGATTGGGCTTTGAAAGTTATAGGCCAGCTCTGGTTCCCACCTACTCTGCTCTGTGCTCGCTAGTGAGTCCCCACAGCCTGAGCACCCACTTTGCGCTCGGGCCAGCACGGGCTCAGCAATTTCTGCCGTCACACGTTCTCTGCCACCGTGGATTGAAGTCCCCTGAAGCCGTAAGCTCCGATCTTAATTAGGTTTTCCATGACACTGAGTATATATTACTTTAAGATAACAAAAAATGAAAGATCTGAGTGTTCATGTCTCAAGCCCTCCGGGAGATTTTAAAACCATGCTCAGCTGAGGAAATTGCTTCTATGTTTAGCATGCCGGCTGTGGCATGGTTGTTACTGGCTGCCTTTAGCCATTTTGATAGCAAAACATAAAAGGGAAAGTAGAGCAGGATCGGAAAACTTGTGGTTTTTCAAGCACAAGAATACTTAAAGTCCCAAGCATGACCCATGCAGACACAGCAGTTTTCATTGGGAAACATGTCAGCACTCATATACACAGATTAAAAGCTGCAGTTTCAGGCTGGAGAGATGGCTCAATGGTTAAGAACACTGTTTGCTCTTCAGAGGTTCTGAGTTCAATTCCCAGAAACCTCATGGTGGCTCACAAACCATCTGATGCCCTCTTCTGGCATGCAGGTGTACATGCGGATAGAACACTCATATACATAAAAATAAACACTAATTTTTAAAAGGTTACAATTGCCCCTGCCAAGTATAGTTTTTCATTTGTTCTTTTAAAGTAACTCTCGGCTTTCATGAATTCTTTGGTTGGAAAAAAAGAATTTTGAAATATATTCAGAAAGTAATTTTATTAGAGTTTGGGAGGAAAAACAGCAGAGCAGGAAATTTATAGGAGCTGCTATAAGTCCCAGCAGCTTCCCAGGACAAAAAGGTGGAGGAGAGAAAAGCCACACCCTTTGCTATGGAGATAACTAATTTTTTTTATCTAGTACATAAAAATTGGCTGACCTTAAAAAAAAATCAGTCCTAATCAATATATTTTGACAGACTGGGGAAAAAAAAAATATTGTCCAAGTGCAATTTTTGAATTGGCCACAAGATGTCACTATACATTTCTTGTAACAAAATGAACCAAGCACCGTTGTAGCTTAGCCGGGCCCAGTCAGCCCGCCATTGCTTCACAGCTAAGATTTCAAAGTTCTGCCAACTGCATCCCTAGACGTTTTCCAAAGCGTCTCCTACCTTATTTCGGCTTCTGTTTAAGTCTAGGAAATACTATATTTTATTTTTTTATATGTAGATATCGCATATACCATTCAAGCATGGATAGACAGCAGCAAAACTGGAACTTTAAATTTTGTTGCTAACTGTGTAAATGGGGGTATTCCTGTATGTGTGTGTCTCTGTGTGTATGCGTGTACATGTGTGTGTGTGTGTCTGTGTGTGTATCTGTATGTGTGTGTAGGGTCACTCACGTGCTGTGTGTATACATGTGTGGATATGTGTGTGTGTGTGTATGCGCGCACATGTGCTCCAATGCTGTGTATAGATGTATGTGCACGTACATGTGTGCATGTGTGCTTGTGCGCTCCTGTGTGTGTTGTATACGTGTGTGGATATGTATGTGTGTGTACACTAAGGACTATATCAAGCACCTTCTTTTATTCTCTGCCTGATTCTTTCGGACAGGGTGTCTCGCGGAACCCGGCGCTTGTGGTTTGGTTGGGCTGGCTGGCCACTGCACCCTAGCGACCCCCCTGCCTGCCCCTCCCCCGCACTGAGGTTTCGGGTGCTCCTACCGTACCAACTCACGTCCTCACGCTTGCACGAGTGCCCCACTAACCTGGCCGTCTAGGCGGAGAGTCCGCCGCATCACGTGCCACGCCCGGGCCCCCAGGGCACATTCCCACCAGCAGGACCCTTGGACCCGAGCTCCCTCGCTGCGCAGGTGGTAGTCACACATCGACAGGATGGTGCGAAGTGGCACCCGAACTGTTAGCTTTCGTTCCCACGATGCTCAGGGACACCGAGACTTTTGTCGGTTTGCAGGCGGGAGCTGTGGAACCCATGCGTCGTGGTGCCGGCCACACAGTGAGCCGACCCAGTTCCTCGCGTTGTGCTGACCCCTGGCCATGAATCTATTGCCGTTGCTACTCATATCTGTGATCTTGCTACTGTTACGGATCGTAGTGGAAATATCTGTGCTTTCTGATGGTCTTAGGTGACCCCGGTGGAAGAGTCATTCATCCCCAAAGGGGCCACCACCCGCAAGTTAGGAACCATTGCTCTCCTCCTCACGCGTGAACTCTATATTAATACATACACAAAAGGTGTAATCTCCACTTGCTTCCCTAAACCACAACTTTTCTAAGAAATAATGTGTGCTGAACAGCTGACCAAGAGACACATCCCTGTAACCAGAACGTGGCTCAGGCAGGAACAAGAAGATGGGGCATCATAAAATCTACCAGTGTTTGAAATGAAAGAAAGAAAAAGTTCAAGCTTAGGAAAAGGAATGTGTCCTAGTTGTTTCGTGGCTGTAATCTGTTTGCCCTTAACGTAGACTATAAATACTAAATAATACCATATATTCTGTTCTCTCTGTTCTTGTACTTCTTGGATAGTCCCCTAAGAACTGCGCTGGTCAATCATGGGTTACTGTTTAACGTTTGTGTGTTTGAAAGCAACTTCTGGTAGAAACCCAGAGGCAGGTCTGGCTCTTGCCCTGGCTGTGAATTTCTCTTTTCCTCTTCATTACAGCAATTCACTGTGTCAGAAAGCTGCCAAGGAGTTTAGCAGTGAATGGCCCAGAGGAGGAAACCTGTGGTCCAGTCCCTCTCTTACCCCTGGATACAGTTTAAATCTCAGGCCTTTGGAAAATAAACTGATACATGTGTCAGTGGAGGCTTCTCTCTGTCTCTTCAGTGGCTGTGGGTAGCGGGACAAGTGGTGGTAAGTGCTGGGGGGACTGTCCAAAGGCCCCCCTACCGGAAACTTCAGGAACCGGGGCCTAGACAGTTTAATACGTTTAAGGAGGACAGAGCGAGGGAAGAGTCAGGCACAACAAGCAAGCAGAGTCTGTACTGTGGGAAGATAGAAAGGGCGGCCGTGGATTGAGAAGCCTTTAGTGGGTCCTGCTAGAAGGAGGGAACAGACTGTAGGCACCAGAGCAGCAGCGGAGGGGAGCAGATGGGTGGAGAGGGCAGTGGTGTTACAGGCAACATGAGAACTCACATACAATGGACAGCTACCAAAACCAAGTCAGAACCACGTACCCCAGTAGACGACCTCTGTTCAATACAGAAACAGAGTCAATTCAAAGCATTTCCAGAAAGATCGCTGTAGACGCAGATGGCATCCACGACAAATTCTAACCAACGTGAAAGGCGACATTGATGCCAATGCTACAAAAATTCTTCCAGGAAAGTAAGATCATTATGCCTGCCCCGTCCCCCACTCACCATGCATAATAGACCATGTATAATAAACTTTTGTTCACGTGGGAAACAAAAATGCTCTGCTGGCGCTTTCGTGAAGAGAAAAACTCAGGGCCCATGAACCCCCAAATCCAGCTACCCGAAACTCAGATACACTTGGCTTTATCCCACTCTTAAGAACAGAGCAATTAGGGAGCTTGTGAACCTCAGTGGAATGGAGAGCCGCCAGGTGGCGCACACGAGCGCTCTCCAGAGGCCAAATAACCTCTCCAACGGGTCTACCTAAATTATTACTAATATTGTTGCTAATTAGCATTTTTCAAGTTACTCGTTTTCTTCAGAATTTTTTTATGTCTTTTGAACCCATGCTATGCAGTTGTGTGAAAGTGGTGTCATGTTCTCTCCTCTGCCCCCAACCCCTGAGCAAATCAGCCTTCACTGCAACAAAGTTCAAGGCCAATCTTGGCTAGACGATTGTTTTAAAACATAACCCCAGACTGATGCTTCTATATCTGCTTATTGACACGGCTGAGTATATAACAGAGCAAGCACAGCTGTACTTCCACCGTTCCTAACGGCGCTCTAAGTGGAACCCTCATCACAGTCACTTTTCACATTTTCTACCGTGACATTTCATCATTTCATCTGGTCCTGGGCAACGAAGAAGCACAAAATACAGAGCAAAGTTTAAAACTTCACTCCCTTGAGCCCCGGGGAGAACACTTCATGAATAAAATGTCTACAACACAAACGTGAGACCCAGAATTTAGACAGCCAACACCGGGAGCGCCCCACGTTGCCAAGGCTGGCCTTGACCTGGGGGCAACCCCCATTCTCCCAGCCTCCCCAATGCTGTGTAGCACTATAGCCACTGACTCTTTCTTAATTAAGCTTGGAAGCTCATAGGATCCGGCTCGTACTGAAATAGTGTGATTTCCCCACTGACCACAGCTTTTTTTGCAGGCAGGGTAAGATCTGTCTGTGGCTAGCCGCCGTGACCTGTGACTCATCGTAGGAGGTCGGGGTTTGCGTTTGCACCCTATGAGCAGCCTGCTCCCTCAAAAACACAGACAATTCAGAATAATTACTGGGCTTTCCGATTTTAATAAACGAACTGAGGAAAAAAAAAACATGTGAAGCAACAAATTAACACATTTTTTTTAAAACAGTCTTACTGTGTAATCCAGGCTATCCTCAAATTTGGCATCCTCCTGCCTCATTCTCCCATGTGTTGGAATTATAGGCATGCCTTGACAATACTTGGCTTAACTGATTTTTTTTTTTGAAGAGGAACAGTCAGAAAGAAAAAAATATATATATTGTCTTGGTTTCTACCAACATATATGTCGTTCACATTTTCACAAAAATCTTTTGAACTGCTTAAGTCTAACACTGTTTGGATTTAACTAATATCCCAACAAATTATGAGTAAAATTTCACCTCCTCTGAAGTGGTGGCCAGCAAGAGATTCTGACATATGGGTACAGTTTCCCAGAGTCCCCGGGCTTGATAGTAAGGGCCTTGGGGGTACCAAACATTTGCCCAAAAATCACATTTGTTTTCAAACTCACTTCCCGAGATGGTTAATGTTAATTGCCAACTGGACAGAATCTCGAGTCCCCCAGGAGCCAGGCCTCCAGGCACACCTGTCAGGGATTCTCTAGGTTAAGGTCAGCCTCTGAGCTTACAGGACTATTCAATAGGATGAAATTCATGCCTCGAACTGTAGACTGATCCACAGACCCTGGAAAACACCCTACTACTGAAATCTTGCTAAATTAATATAGTTTTCAACTTCCTTCTAAATACCTGTTTTTATGCCCATAGATGAGGACAACTCTCATCTCTCCTCAAGGAAATCTTATTTGCAACAGACGGAGGCTATTACAAAGATCCACAAGTGACCAAAATGAAGAGAATGGGAGAATGTGAAATAATTCCAGGTGAGACATGTAACACGACCCTACACCCAAGGCTCAGGGGATATCAGTGGAAAGCTGGCAGAGAGATTGTAAGAGCCGAGGGACCGAGCCAGCTGCTGTGAGATAGGGTCAACAATATGGCTGCCTGCACAGGACTACTCCCATTAACACACCAACATGGATGAGGGGAAGTCCATAAGGCCCCGCCTCCAGGTGAAGAGCTACAGGCCATCAGAGGCTGCTGGAGAAGGGAGACTCAGTTTTCTTAGCGGGGATGAGCCCCTTGCTGGGTTGCCCACTCCTAAGAGGTCAACCCTAAATACAGATGCTACAAACAGGCTATACTAGTGAGACTGACTCATCAGGCTCTGGAGACACACGGAGGCCAGCACTCACACTACCACCAAGCTAAATTCCCAGCCCCTCAACATTTCACCTAATCTGGTATCGGTGATGTTTCATCAGCCATCACCAGCATCGTGTATGCCTTTAGGATGTGTATTTTTAACTTGTTTTTCTTATATTTCTTCTTTTGTTATTTTAAGATTTTATATGTTTAAAATATATAACATATTTATGTTTATTATTATAATATAATACATAGCATATATTATAGTGTGATAATATATAGATATATTAAACAGCACAGGGCTAGAGAAAAGGCTCAGCTGTTAAACATGCACACTGCTCTTAGGAAAGAGCCAAGCTACATTTTCCAGCATTCACACCTAGGAACAGGGGCCCGTAGCTCCAACTCCAGAAGAGCTGACACCCTCTTCTGGCCTACTCAGGTTTATACCCACACAGAGACACAGACACATTATATAGATAGATGATAGATAGGTAGGTAGGAAGGTAGGTAGATAGATAGACAGACAGATGATAGATGATAGATAGATATACAGATGATAGATAGACGATAGATAGACAGAATAATAGATGATAGACAGAGATAGAGATAGATACATTCAGTGGCATTAGTTCAACCTGGTTCTTGTATTTTCTTGATGCATAACTCATACAGCATCGGACACTTTGTTGTCTTCATTGTCCTGCCTTTCTTCTTTGCAAATGTTTTCCTTTGTGTTGTTGTTCGTTTACAAACAAGCTTCTCTTCCATTGGCTTCTGTTTTTAAGCATTCAAATAAGGCAGGCTCACATGCGTGCACGCACACACGGTGCTAAGCCTGGAGGTTAAAACAAACCTTTGAACATTTTCAAAATCTTCATAAATTGGTTTTTAATCTATTTCTAGAGAACTTAAGGATTTTTAAATTTAAATTTAAATTTTTTTCACAATTTATTCATTATATGGCCTGATTGAAGCTCTCTCCCTCAACTCCTCTCAGTCCCGCCCTTCCTCCCTCTTCCCCCTCATCACCTTCCCCTAGTCCACTGAAAAGGGGAGTTCTCTTCCTCTGTCATTTGCCTATAGCTTGTTAAGTCTCATCAGGACTGCCTGGATCCTCTTCCTCTGTGGCCTGGTAAGGCTGCATCATCATGAGAGAGTGATCAGAGAGCAGTTAACGGAGTTCATAATAGAGGCAGCTTCTGCTCCCCTCACTCAGAGATCCACATGGAGACTGAGCTGCCGATCGGCCACATCAGAGCAGGGGTTCTAGGTCGTCTCCATGCATGGTCCTCTTTTGGTGCATCAGTCTCTGTAGGACGCTTGGGCTCAGATCTTTTAGTTTTGTTGGTCTTCTTGTGGGGCTCCTGTCCCTTCCATGTCCCTCTATTCCCATCCCTCTCTTCTTCCATAAGACTCCCTGTGCTCTGCCCAAAGTTTGCACCTAAGGATTTCAACAGTATTTTAGCCCCACAAAAATCAGAATTGTTGATATATACTTAAGTTCAATTCATACATATGCCTATCCACCATGTAGCTAAGTAATGCTGCATATTACTATTGTTGCAATAATCTTTTATTTACTTCCGTGTGTGTGTGTCTGTCTGTGTGTGTGTGTGTGTGTGTGTGTGTGTGTGTGTGTGTGTTAGGGTCTTACTATACAGCCATGACTGGCCTGCAATTCAATGTGTAGACCTGGCTAGCCTTGAACCAACAGAGATCCACTTACCTCTGCCTCCTGAATGCTGGGATTAAAGGCATCAGCCACCAAGCCTGGCTTTCATTGTTCTATATACATTCATTCAGCCATATCTTTGCATCTTTTCCTGAATTATTTTATCTCTGAACAAACACAAATCCTTTGGTTTGTCTTAATTGTGGGCTCACTGGTAATAAATATCTACTTTGCTTGCTTTATAGTAGTTTTGTTTTATTTGAGTTCTAGAGTGGTCCTTTCTTGCTTGACGTGTGCTCTGTTAAGGTCTTACACCCATTGTCCATAGAACTTAAATATTTTTATCTCAGCGATCGGTCATATGGTTAATCATTTTAGCTTTTCCAGAGTAATTTGTGAATGTGTTTTGCCTCTGATTGTGAGCAGTTTTAACATGGCCATGTTTGGCCATGACCTTTATGAAGTACATCTGCATCAACGTGGGATTTTGTGTCTTTCATGATTACAAATTTTCTGCCCCCATTGATTTAAAAATGCTCCCTCTCTGCTCTTTTAAGCAAGACCAAGATCACACCAATGGGTTAGATTTCCTCAGTTTGCCCTGTGCCTCACGTATGCTCTGCATATGTACACATGCATAAATACAGACATCATGTAACCTTGTTCTCATATACCTTAATCCACATTTTTTCTTCTGACAGAGCTACAAGTTCATGAATTCTCAGTTATGCTAATGCTATAATGCTGATCCTGTTGGTGTCCACATTTACTATATGAAATAGTTCCCAGGCTTGGCCTTTATTTTTTAATGCTAAACAGATTAATTTAAGATCTCTTTATTTTCTCATTTAGTCCCCCTGAGGGACTTTCTAGAGTCTGCTGCTTTCCATAGAGTTGTGTCATGTGTGAGGCTATCTGTGTTAGTATGTGTTAGACCACTGTCAAGATGGCAGAGGTACTTTGAGCTATAAGATGAGGTCTTCCTTAAAGAATATTTAATTGTGTTTTGTTAAGGTAAAAAGAAGCAGACATAGCCCTTGGTAGCTCAGTATCCAAGTGGGCTCCCTAGTAAGGGGGACAGGAATTATTTCTGACATGAACTCATGAGCTTCCCCTCTCCCCTGAGGAAGGAGCAGCCTTGCTAGGCCACAGATAAGGACATTGCAACCATCCTGAAGATACCTGATAAGCTAGGGCCAGACAGAAGGAGAGGAGGACACCCCCTCTCAGTGGACTTTGAAGGGGGCAGGGAGGAGATGAGGGAGGGAGGGGAGGATTGGGAGGGAAAGAGGGAGTGGGCTACATCTGGGATACAAGTGAATGTATAAAATTATTTTAAAATAAAAAAATATTAAAAAAAGAAAAAAAAGGGTAAAAAAAGAAACATACTGTATCATAGGACTCCTCTTCCAGGAATGTCCACATAATTTCCTAACTGTATATTTATGAAGATCAAAATTTTCATTTCCATCAGAGTTTTTGAAAAACCCTGACACTAAATTCTCAGGGGTGGGGATGGGGCAACGGACTGCTATAAACATGTATCAAAAATGTTGTGTCTTTTAGATATTAGAGTATCACTGAATACTGGTGTTTCAGTTATTTTTCATTCTTCTTGCATGTGTGTCCTAGATCCTCTTATTTTAAATTGAGAATCTCTTTATTGAAAAAATAAGTATATTTTGAGACTGAGTAGCAATGCTAAGGAGGAAGCAGGATGCATTTCAGAGATTCACATATTAAGAAAGAATAAGTTTAGTCTTGCATAACCCTCGATAAGGGTTTCCCCACAGATCTCTTATTCCAACCCACTAGTTAACTAATTGCCTTATAATATAACACAATCTGGCCTTGAACTCTTGAGCTACCTGTCAGAAACCTCCAAGTCTGAGATTCAGAGTATGTGCTGCCGTGCCCAGATGATTTCTTTGTAAGTCTTTGTGTATGGTGTAACAGCTACAGTGGCACAAGACAATGAGATTTCCACATGGGCATGTTGATAAAGCTGTTGAAAATGAATTGGATAGCTAGAGGTCTAGGCAGGAAATATAATGATGATAGAGAAACACCCAAATTATCAAACAGGTGATGGTACTAAGGAAGGCAGAGTTAGACAGGACTGATCGGTAGGAAGCTTTAGGGAGAAGGCTCCCAAGCTCTCTAGCTGATGATGAGATCACAGGGGAAAACTCAAAAGGAAGAAGGAGATTATGTATGCAAGCATGGGATTGAGATGTTCTTCAGAAGCCAGATGTCAGCAGCTTTCAACAGAAAGAGAAATGGAGGCAGAGAACTGAGAACATAGCTTCAGAAGCCAAGAAGACAGGATTTGCCAGACTATAGTTAAATATGTTTGAAGAGGGGCAGCACATGGAGGATGTGACATAAAACAGAAGGAAGTAAATAAAGTATGTGTGTGTGTGTGTGTGTGTGTGTGTGTGTGACATCAAAGGTGGGATGGATGGAGGCTCCTGGGTAAGCAGGGTATAAAAACAAAACAAAAATCAAACAAACAAACAAGCTTTACCAGTCATGGCTCTTTGGAACTACTCCCAAAAGTTCGTTTTTGTTTTTGTTTTTTTCCAAGTCAGAATACTCTAGAACTTGTTTCTGTCATTAGAATAACACATTTTCCAAACGTCAATATTGTGATAGAATCTTTGCTTTCTAGTAGAAATGACAGGGCTCTGTAAAAATCTTACCTTGTGTCATGCTTTGAAGATACAACAAGACTTCATGGCCCCACCTTTGACATGGTTCCAAATGAATCAGCCTCATGAATCATGTACTCTACAAAACCTTTACTATTGTGTTCTCTTTACTGTGTTACTTTTGGTTTTGATTTTTCCTGCCATTTTTTTTTTTTATAATGAGCACATATTCTTGGAAAAACTATCTGTTCAAAGAAAAGCCATCAAACGATAATGGTGTCAGAGCTGTTCTAGAACGTTCCCGAGCCATGGCTCATTAATTTGTTTCAACAGCTGATGGCATGCATGATAAGCCTGGATTGTCTTTTAATGTACTATACACTTTTTTTTTCCTCTTCTGATCATCAAAAGGGACATGTAGTTTCTGCTTTGGTCTCAGCATTTCCTAAAAACAAGCGATGCCTCTACAGAGTGAGGAGGCCCCATCTTGAAAAAAAAATAAATGGAAAATAAATAAAAAATGTAAAAGCCCATACGAAACAACAACAACAAAACTAAAACCATTGGATCTAAGCAGACGTCAACTTAGGGATGCCCTGTAAACATTTACCAACCAGAGCCTGGATTTTGTTCTGTGAGAAAGACTTTTAGTCGTTTGAACCTTTGCTTTAGAAAATCTCCAGATGTGCAGGGCTCTTGCCTCATCGTGGGTCAGTCCCTGACAGCCAGATGTAGTAGAGAAAGTGGACAACCCTCCAACATATGACTTGTCATGGGAAGAAGCGAGCCCTTCTCCATTGGGCTCAACACAGACAGGGATCTAGGGAGGAAAAGCAGGAGGAAGGGTCTGGCCTGTAAGCATCTGTGTAGGGATCTATCCAGACCGCCAAGTGCTCTTCCTCTATGCTCCTTCAGAGGCTGACTAGTCTATGTAGTTCAGGTTGTCTTTCAGGACTGCTGAGACAAAACTCTGACGTTTTGAAAGGCATGTGGGAGCTTAAGTGAAAGCCACGAATGGAGAGTAGTTTGGTAGTTTGGAGCATAGCTGTAATAATAGTCTTTATTTTAAACCCAAACTCTGGGAGTTTTCTAAAGCAAAAGGGTCTCTCTTGGACACCTGTCTTCATGATGCTTGCCATCTCAGTTGGGCCCTTTGCGGCTGGAATGCCTAATCCTGCTGGGGTAACAGGTGGCCACCCACGCCTCCCATGGGTATTTCCAGGGCTGAGGCCTGCCTGTGTACTTAGCCACCATAACAGGTACTTGAAACCCTGGGGGCATCATAGCCAGCAGCTAATGCCCTTCAGGGGTAAATCTGATAAGGAACACGAATGTTTAGTTTCTTCGTGTGATGAATGGGGATGCTGTGTGGTTTTATTGTTTATCAAATTACGGATACATAAAATAGAAAATGAAACTGTCCCCACTTCTCCTTGCTTACGTGTCAGCAGTGGGGACTGGCCAAACCATGTCTATAAAGGTTGAAAGCTCCTTCAGTGGTCAGGGGTCAGTGGACATGGCACACAGTAAATTATCTTCTTCCGAAGGCTCTAGGAGGATCCTTGAAAAATACCACATAGATGAAGATGTGGGCTTTGCTCTGCCACATCCGCTGGTAAGAGAAGTGAAAATCTGTTTTGTCCTTACTCTCTGTCTTGACAGGTGAATTTCTGGGTAAGCAACCATGTCTCAGCTTTTTCTAAACAAGTGCATGAAGTGTCAGGCTTAGAGCAAGGGTATGAATCAGAGAGCCTCCTTGTTCTTCAGTGTCTCTTCTTCAAAATTCAGTAGTGCTTTGTGCTCCTTACTTCCTTAACATGGAAATGTGAAGTAGTGAAGGAAGGAGCACATGAGATGTCTTTCAGCTTTATGAAGGAACGCGATGCTTGTAGAGGGGAAGTCAGCTTACAACCACCACCTTTCCAGCCAGGCGTTCTGAAGAGGCATCATTCAAACGGCCCCACTCGTGGCAATTTCCCTTCTCTTCTGAACTGTATCAAATGTGCAGTCTGTTCCTCACTGACTTCAATATATGAAATGAGAGATCAAGTGACTTTTGTTTCATGTTAATAATGCTTGTCGTTTGCTGAGCATAATTCAGAGGAGAGTGTAATCTCCCTTGACTGCTCTTTTGTGCAAGCTGAGCCTCCAAGTGCAATGTATGTAGGAGGAAAAATGCTTATCTTAAAACATCTCATGTCTCAACCAGGTATGATTATAATTCTAGCACCTGGGAGGCAAAGGCAGGGGGCCTCCAACTCGAGGCCAGACTGTCGCCAGCAAAACAAACCTAAGAACCTACTAAACAAATAAAAACTACGTCACTAAATTGGAATGCGAGAACGCCACGCTTACCAACTTATCGTTAACATCTTCATTATCAAAACTTACGGAGAATAGGAAAGAGGCAAAGTAGTCTTACAGAGGTGTCCTGCGCTCACCTAGTCCCACTAAGAACCGGAGTAAGCAGCTTGGGTGACACTTGGGTGACTTGGGACCCAGCCAGAAGCCCGCAGCCAGGAAGGCACTGGTCTTGGGAGGGAGGGGGGCAGTGGGCTTGAGACTGGGAGAAGATACGGAAAACCAAGGCGGTTCCCCGGGCAGGAGAGGCACTGGAACCCTGCAGGGTTAAAGTTAGGTCAGCCGCACCAGCTCGCTCAGCCCTGGGGCTTTCAGGGGCGAGCACCCCGCCGGAGCTCAGGAGGAGCATCACGCACAGCTCCCATCCAATCCGGTGGCTTGGCGCCTCGGGGGGCGGGACTACGGTCTAGCGCGCAGCCCCAGGCTCGCCGCCTCCGGGCGCCTCGCCTGGTACCCTTGCTCGGAGCGCCCTGGAGCCTGCATCTTTGGACGCCTAGTGTTGAGGTCTCCGCGTCCCCTATCACGTACGTGGATCTTGGAGACTTCGGGGTCTACCGCAGTGATTGTCAGCCTTCCTTACGCTGAGAGTTCCTTCAGTGCAATTCCTCAGTGGTAACCCCAAGCATAAAATTATTTTTGTTTCTACTTCATATCTGTAATCTTGCTACTTTTATGAATCGTCATGAAAGTATCCGCGTTTTCCGATGGTCTTAAGCGACTCCCTTGAAAAGGTTGGAGGTCTCGACCCACACGTTGAGAAACGCTGCGCTGACAGGAAGCCGCTTTAGGGAGGAAGCGGTTGGATGTGGTTCAGAGTTCTGGAGTTCATTTGGGGGCATTGCCTGTAGCTCTTGGGTTCGTTAGTGTCGTATGAATGTAAATATGATATTCAGGAGATATCTTTATTTGGATTTCTTCTTCATTTGAGGGTGGAGGTGAAAATAACCTATGAGAGAGGAATTAGATAGACATCACCTATCACCCCTCCCCATCAATGACTTTGCTTCCCATGCTTTCTCCCATCAGCAGCAGCCTAAGCGCTAGACCACGGTACCCAGTATCGAGGGACTTAGGTTCAAGCCACTAGTGCTTTACTTAACATCCAAAGCGCCCGCCCAGGACCCATCAAGTGTTCCCTTAAAGCGACCATTCTCTAGTTACTCTAGAAAACGACCTAGGTTGAGGTTACGAAGACTTACGGTAAGAGCAAATCTGTCTGAAATTGTGATGGGAGAAAGACATCCATGGGTCAGGAAGATGGCTCAGTCAGAGCTTTGCATGAGCAAGAATGTGAATTAATTCCCAGAAGCCAAGTTTAAAAAAAAAAAAAAGCTGGCAGGTGGTGTGCGCTTGAAATCACAGTGGGCTCCTAGGGCCTGCCTGCCAGCCAGCCTAACCTAAAGGGTGGGTTCCAGGCCAGTGAGAGCCCCAGTCTCAAAAATGAGGTGAAGGACATGCCTGAGGTTGTCCTCTGGCCTTCACACACACACACACACACACACACACACACACACACACACACACGTGTATATGCATATACACACGTGCACTCACATACGCATGTACACACACACACACACACACATGAACATATATCCACATACATGCACACACTCTCACCCACACATGTGCACACATCCACACACATGCTTAAACCCACATAGAAAATCTATCTTAGTTCTGCTTTCCTCTCTCAAACTGCAAGCGCTATCGCAATAGCCCATGACTGCTGCTCGGGATGGAAAAGGTACTAGGTGTCCAGTAATGTGCCAGGCCCCACAAGAGATATATTAGGAGCACAATACAGCCTTGATTCTGAAAGGTGGAAATGCTATTCCGAGCCTCAAATAAATCATACGCAAAATAAGTGGCATGTGGATTTTTTTAATACATGACAGAGAGACCAGTTCTTGGGCCATGAGAAATATATATATGTGGAACTGAGTTCAATGCATCATTTGCTGGAAACTTTAACACAATCTCAGTTTTCTTCCATTCAAAGAATATACCTGAGAAGAAAGAACGTAATAGGAAATAAGCTATTGGGTGTAAAAAGGCACAACTCATGGGGTTCACGGAGAGGAGACGTGTGTAGGATAGAGGATCAAGGAGGGTCTGGGTAGAAGCTGGGGCTGGATTTTGTAAGATGTGAATGAAAGAGCAGAGAGACATGAAGGAGCAGGGTTTTCTGCCCATGCCTCTGTCCGGTGGCAAAGCCTGGGCTGGCGTTTCCAGACTGTGTTTAATGGGGGCACAAATGGTGCTAAAGGCAAGACAGGCCGTCAAGCCTGTACTACTTCAAGTGGCCTCCTCGAGCAATTGAAAAAAAAACATGCCGCGTTTGGTCTGTTTTCTTTTCAAGGAGGAACTTCCCGATGCGTACAGTGCCTGGACCCGTGTTGCTAGAAATCTGCCCACGCTCATTCAGAACGGACAGCTTCGGGAAGAAGCTGAGAAGGTTTGAAAATCCGTATACCCGTCTTTCTGTGTAATTTCTTCACATTTTGATCTTGGTCTTAAAACCGACAACGTTACCAGGATTGACATCAGTCAAATCTCCCCATCTGTTCTCAGCTGCCGCTGCTACGCACTGACGAGCTCAGAGGGCACAGGCTCCAGCGCCTGGCGCACTTGGCCCTGGGGTGCATCACCATGGCATACGTGTGGAACCAAGGAGGTGACGATACCCGAAAGGTTTGGAGCTCTTCCGGTATCTCTCATATAGCCAGTTTCCGTTAGCATGGAAGGGAATTCCAGCTTACATTAAATGTAAAGCCTTTTGAGGTCTTGGAATGTAGCTCAGTGACAGAGTGCTTGTCTGACACGTGGAAGGCTCTGGGTTTGGTCCCTAGTACTGCAGAAAGTTAAATATAAGAGCTGTGTTATTATCATTATCGTTTGTGATGCTGGGAAGTTGGCGCTGGAGTGGGGTGCTAGGGTTGAACCTAGGATCTTGTGAGGCTCCAGCGGGCTACCTTTAAAAAGTTTGCATCGAGAGGAAAATAAAGCAGCTCTTCAATGGCTTGGCATGCCCACTGTCTTTCATATACTGGACAACCGTGGGACAAGTAAATACAGACCTCTGTCCTGCTCTTTAAAATTAGTAATACTGTAAATGTTTTATAGTTACCATGCAAATTTAGCTGGCACTCAAAATCACAAAGAGTATATATCCATATTTCAAGTCACAAGGGAATAACATCAGTTTCTCAGAGTATCTCTTACCATTTAGTGCAACTGTAATTGATGCTTTCTTCAGATATTTTTATTGCCACGTGCAGTTTAAAATCAGAGGAATGCATACAAGTCATGTCCTGGGGCACAGAGAGGAACTAGATGCTCTGTGTAATCATGGGAGCATGTTATGCGCTTGGGACAGCATCTGGATTCTGGGATGAGGCAAAGAGTCTCTTCTTCCAGGCCAACTGACAGCATTTAACTAAAATTAAATTGTAAGTGACTGTGTAATCTCATCAGACATCTTAGAATTTTAATCTAAGTGTGTACACATGACTGTGTTACATGTCTATAATGAAAGATTAGGGTTAGGTTAGTATTTGCTATCTATTTCAAGCAAGAGACCAGGGGACTGAAACAGTAGTGCGTGTGATTACAAATTCAGAAGAATCATGAAACAGAGAGACAGACAGCATTTGGAATGCCTGTAGAGGTCTTCATGGTCTTAGCATCATTTAAAAAAAAAAAAAAAAAAAAAAAGGAAAGGTAAAAAAAAGGAACCTGCTTATCAGACTCAGTTGAGAAAGCAAATTATGAGAGAAAGATGAAGAAAAACATGTTTTAATTCAGCATGACCTTGCTGGCCTCTTAAATTTTCGAAATAAAAAAATGCAACAACTTATTTTCAGGAAGGGCTTTGTCTCAACATGAAGATGAATGCTCAAAATGTAATTCAGTGTTCTGAATGTCTTTGCTTCTTCAAAGCTGCTTGTAATAAACATGTGTTAGGGCAGTCATTGTACTTTTCCTAAGTCAGTTCAAATTATTTTACTAAATGGTTCCCTGTTGCCCTCTGGTCCTCCTTTTGTAAACCTCTGATGGAACACTTCTTTTCCTTTTGAACATGTATGACTGGTCGCAGCCCAAGAGTTTCCAGCGGGTCTGCAGCACCCATAGGTGCAATTTCATGAACAGCTCTCTCCGTTAAACCCACCCAGAAGGATATTGAGCTAGTCTGAAGCCGTTATAATGCTCATGATTTCTCAAAACTGCGGCATTGGCTTACTGTCACACCAATGACACTGACTTGACGCTTCTAGAGTGCCTGTGCTGTATAGTCACACTCCAGCCGTGACACACTCTTACAAGGATTCCCCTTATCCCTACACAGGACCATCTACTTCTAAGTCAAATGATGTTAGGTCAGATGTAGAGCACAGTGCCAGCTGTGTAGTTAATAAACTGCACGGAGAGTTTGGCCTGGACACCAGGGAACTCAGGGTCTCCACCAGGAGGAGGAGCCAGTTGTGTCATCACCTATGAAATATCTCACATAGCAACATAAAGGGGAGGAGGACTATTTATTTCAGTTCACAGCTTCAGGGGCTTCAGCCTGTAGAACCCGGCCTCATGTGGTGGGAGCAACCATCTCCAGAGAGCAGAGAGGTGCTTCTATTCGGTAGACTTCCTGCTGTCTCCCTGATATTCGACCTGTGGCTGCTGCCTAATAGACCCTTCCACTCACAACCGGGGCATGTCTCCCTGGTTTAGCTAACTGATCTCCTTTGGAAACACCCTCTCAGAGGAGTCCAGGCTACGCTGTGATAACAACCTATGCACCTCTCATCAGAATCAAGTTGACGATCGAGATTGATCATCGCATCCACCCAGTTAAAACACTAGACCCCACTGCTTGGGGTAGCTGCTGTTTTGCATACTGAAACAGGGTCTCACTCTGTAGCACAGGGAGATCCAGAACTCACTCTGTATCCTGCGTTGGCCTTGAGGTCTCAGCTCTCCTTTATCATCCTTCCAAGTAGTGGGATAAAGGGCTGGCATGGCACCAGTGCCAGGTATAGTGAAGTTTACTGAAAACAGAATAAACATACCACACACACACACACACACACACAGAGAGAGAGAGAGAGAGAGAGAGAGAAAGAGAGAGAGAAGGGTGGGGGAGAGTGTTTCCTTCTTAAGTGTGTTCTGGGACAGCAGTCTGCTTGCTCACAAGAGTCCTTAACAAAGCCTAGAAGTCCAGGGGCCACTGAGTTTTCCTGTTTTACTACTGCTAGCTAACATGGTGCTATTGTGAAGGACAGAGTGGAAATAACTCGGGGTCGTTAGGATATAAAACCTGCAGGCTCCTTATCTTATTTTCTTTCCTGCCTGTGGCCAAACTATGCCCCAGACAACTCACATCCCAAACAGGAACGTGGAACAATCGCCAGGGTTACATTATGAAATGTGGGAGAGAAAAACTACACGAATGGCCTTCCAGATGTTATCTGCGCCCCCAGAACAAGTTTTAACAGTGAGGTGAGAAGAAAGCATAAGATGCTTCAGTGGCTGACCACGACCCGTGTGTTTCCATCAGGTGCTGCCCAGCAATATCGCTGTCCCCTACTGCGAACTGTCTGAGAAGCTGGGGCTGCCTCCCGTTCTGTCTTACGCAGACTGCGTCCTGGCAAACTGGAAAAAGAAGGACCCCAATGGGTATGTAGCTGTGAGCAGAAAGGGGCTCGGAACTCTTGCTATGAATCCAGGGTATTTATTGCTTAATTTTT
Source organism: Meriones unguiculatus (assembly GCF_030254825.1). Taxonomy (NCBI): domain Eukaryota; kingdom Metazoa; phylum Chordata; class Mammalia; order Rodentia; family Muridae; genus Meriones; species Meriones unguiculatus. The sequence continues at coordinate 16,784,230 of NC_083352.1, read as the reverse complement.
GGCAGCACAGCTTCCTGCGGCTGGCTGTTTTCTTAGACCGTTGTGTCTGTAATGACAGATGTTATTATACATGAGCATGAAGCACCTGAAGACCTATGGGAAAATGCAGAGAGCCTTCATGTTCAGCGTATTGTGTACACACCCCATAAAGCCACACCCGAAGCCAGCTAGAGAAGTATGCCTGTCATCTCGGGGAAAAAAAAGTGCCTTCATGCTTCTCTTTTTTCAGTTCCTTCCTCTGCATCAAGAAAATGCATCTAAATTGTTTTTATTGGTGTAGGGTCCAGCAAGATGGCTCAGCAGCCAAAGCTAGTTGTTACACAACCTTGTCGACCCAAGTTTAACCCCTGAGATGCAAGTAAATAAAGAATGGACTCCACAAAATTTTCCTATGCCCACTGCCTGTGCCCTGCGACACATGGCCCCCCCACATCATCCACACAGAGGAGAATAATAAATCTAAGGCTGTTTAATTTAGTTGATTTTGTATTTAAAAGTTAGTTGGGCTTTAAGGATTTTTAAAATTCATTTTGCTTGGGTTTTATTTCATTTGTCTGTTTTTGGACAGTGTCTTGCCTCTTACCCCAAAGTGGCCTTGAATATTTTGTCCCCCTGCCTCAGTCTCCTTTGTTCTAGGATCCCAAGTGTGTGTGCACCACAGCACCGGGCGATTTGGATTTCAGATCAATTAAACCACTGTCTTAGTTAGGGTTTCTATGGGCCATGATAAAACATCAGGACTGAGAACAGCTTGGAGAGGAAAGAGTTTTACTTTGCCTTAGCTATAAGTTCATCACCCAGGGAGGTCAGAGCAGCAACTCAAGGAGGGAATCTAGAGGCAGGAATTGGAGCAGAAGCCATGGAGGAACACCATTTACATGCTTGCTGGCCATGGATTATTCAGACAACTTTCTTAAAGCCCTAGCTGGTCCCTCCCTCCCTCAATCATCGATCAAGAAGAGCTTGCCTACAGGCCAGTTCTGGTGATGGCATCTTCTTCAATTGATGTTTTCTCTTCTAAAACGACTTGTGTTAAGTAAACATAAACCCTAGCCAGAGCACACAGCAAATATGAACTTGTTTTTCTCTCAGTTTTTTAAATTCACTTAGTATCCTTGTTGTAGCCCCATCTCTCCTCCCTCCCAGCCCCACCCTCCCTCTCTCCCCTACCCCTTCCCCTTTAGGCGCTCCCTTTTCCATGCAGCCCAGCTCATCGAGTTGCATCAGGACTGAAAGGGGCTTCCTTTCCATCACATGCTTTGAGATTCGGCAAGTGTAAATTTCTAGACAGCCAGTTATATTTAAGAGTGGCCAGGTCCTCAGCAGGAGAAGCAGAAGCATGTGGGCTTTCAGGGCAGCCTGCTCAGAAGTCCCTTAGAGACTTAGAGACGACCAGCAGCAAGCAGCAGGAGGCTAACAGCCCCCCCTGTGGCTGTCAGCTTGTACCTGTGAGATGTCTGCATATGGGAAATGTGCCTGTGCCTGAGAAGGTGGGGATTTGCTGGAGAACGTGCCTTCACGGTAACAGATCGCTCTGAGTGTGTGCTCTTTGCTTACTTAAGGTTTAAGCGAGTGGTTCTCAAGCTGGGGGTCGAGACCCCCTCGGGGTCGCATAGCAGATATGTACATGGCGATTGAATAAAAGTAGCAAAATTACAGTTAAGAACTAGCAACAAGAACAATTATATGGTTTTGTGGGGGGGAAGTCACCACAACATGAGGAACCGTATGAAAGGGTCACAGCATTAGGAAGGTGGAGAACCACTGTTAAAAGACCCTGAGAAATATAAAACCTATGTTTTTCCTTCATTAAACCCATGTCTCAATGCTAGTGGGTCATAGTATACAAGCCAATACTCAAATTCCCCTGATTTTATAACTATTTTCTTTCTCTCTTCCAATTGGCACGTTGTTCTGTGGCTGCTGTCCAAAGGCCCATGACATATGAGTAAGTATTTGGCTATTCTTTCATCCTAAGAATTATCTGCTAGCCAAAGTGAATGTAGGTTTGTGGCGATCTTCCAAATGATTGGATTCAGGAAGAAAGTAATTCAAATAATTATTTAAGATAATTATTTTAGTCCTTAATTGTATCTATAAATGTGATTGTGTCTGTTTGATATTGTAGCTACAGAGACTTGCACAGCTGCTATTTGCATCTGCATGTTTGAAATTCATATGGTCTGATATGAAAAGTACGTGTCTGTATGCTTCTATGTGTGTGAGCCAATGACCTCTGTGACTAGAAGCAGTCAGTGACATCACCGAGTACTCTTTCTTTAATGATTTATTTATTTTTATTATGTACACAACGTTCGGCACACCTGAACACCAGAAGAGAGCACCAGATCTCATTACAGATGGCTGTGAGCCACCATGCGGTTGCTGAGAATTGAACTCAGGACCTCTGGAAAAGCAGCCAGTGCTCTTAACCTCTGAGCCATCTCTGCAGCCCCCACCGAGTACTCTTACGTCTGCTCTTTTTGACCCAGCCCTTATCAGTTTTGATCTGTGTGCTAAACTTTATTAAAAGCTGGGGAACTAAGACATACAGCCCAAGTATAAGCTCCTGGATGGAGTTAGGCTAAATATAAATATATAAAAGATAAAATGTGCACGCACTAATCAGACAGATTAGTGGGGGCTGAGGGGGAATCCAGCTGCCCCAGGGTGAGTGCTGACGGGCGAAGACATGGTGAGTGTGAAGGTCTTGGAGGCACAAACCTTTGGCTGCATCATCACAGCTGGCGGCCTCCTCGCTAGCACCGCCATAAGTAATGGCTAACGCAGATAATACCGCGGGATAGAAAACAAAGGACTGAATGGTTTCACAGGTCTTTGTCCCTGATGGTCAAGAGCTTGAACAGTATCTTTAAATAATGAGCTTTTTAAAACAGGGTCTCACAGCAGCCAAACAGCTGCACGGCTAGACTTAGATCCCAAGAATCTAGCCACTTTAAAACTCATGGGTACTCAGAATCGGAAGCCATGGTTTCACCAATGCCAAAACTTTCGTAGAAAAGAAAAAAACAGAATCTAGCCATTTGTGTGTGTGTGTGTGTGTGTGTGTGTGTGTGTGTGTGTGTGTGTGTGTGTTGGCGGTGGAGGGAGGAATAGAACCTGGGGCTTTGAGTTTGTATTTATGATCATATGCATACCTGTACGATTAATGGAAACAGATCTATTATGGGGTTTATAGATCCACATTCTGGAATAAAATTCCAAGTGTGAGCAAAGCCTTAATTACAGATGATCTTTAGACAATGCACCCAATATATCCAACTTTTAATATTCTCAAATACGTAGTAAAGAGAGTAGGTTAGAGCATATACCACTCTGGCACAATTATTTTTGGAATTAAAAAAAAAGTAAAAATAAAGATACCAGGAAAGTATGTTGCTTTATGTCATTCAGTTTCTGCATTGTTAGCCAACTGTGCCTGGTTTTCTTAGGAACATGGACATTCTGTTCTCATTTCCCGGTGGGGACTGCAGCAAAGGCTTCTTCCTCGTCTCGCTGTTGGTGGAAATCGCAGCTTCTCCTGCAATCCAAGTACGCCTGTTTTCTCTTAGCTGTTTCTTTCCCACTCATTGAAGCAGATCAACCATGCAGCAAGTAAATTACAAAAGCTTGGTTGACTTTACCCTGACTATGGGTAGCATCAGACCATGAAACTAGATGAAATACATCCTTTACTAAAAGAGACATCTATCTATCTATCTATCTATCTATCTATCTATCTATCTATCTATCTATCTATCTACATCATCCTGAAATATGAAAATCTAGGGTCCATGTATTCAGAGTCAAATTTGAAAATTCGGTAAGAAATAAAAATCTTCAAAGGGTTCTGTTGTTAATCCATAAAGATGCAAATCCAGTTATTCTGACCAGAAAGACAAAAGCATGAGTCTCATCTCCTGATGAAAAAGCTGAGCATGTTGGCACGTGAGAAGCCAGGAGGTGGAGATGAGCAGATCCCTGGGGCTCTGGGGCCAGCCAGCTAACCTAATCAGCTAGCTCCAGGCCAGTGAGAGGCCCTGCCGCAAAGAACAGAGGGGCAGCTCTTACTGACTCTTGATGTTAATGTCTGGCCTCCGCATGAGCACAAGGACATACGTGTGCACGCACAGGTGTAAACAGATTCACATATATTCATGTGCACACAATAGAAATGGACACATATGGTTGGTTGGCTGAGTAAATGAGCAAATTTATTCTGTGCCAATGTTTACCGATAGATCTTATATATCTTGCTTTTTTTATTATTATTATTTTAAACTTCCTTTAAAGGCAATCCCCGCTGTATCCAATGCGGTAACTCACAAAGACCCGAAAGCGCTGGAAAAGGCACTGAGTCACATAGCTACCAGTCTGGGGGACGCCAAGGAGTTTTTTAAGAAGATGCGAGGTGAGTATTGTTGGCCGTACACACCCGGGGCTCACAGCCGTGTGTCTGGTGTCTGAAGCAAAGAGGTGCTGAGGAAAAAAAAAAAAAAGGAGCAAAGTACCCATTCCTGAGTGTCCGTCCATCTTACTACATCATTATGCTTTTTTTGCAAAGTAGGTCTATTTATTTCCACTTTCGGAAAAGGAAACCCAAAGTCAAAGAGGGAAGGAGGTGACTTGAGGCTATGCCGCTGGTCAGAAACAGAGAGCCCAGAATTCCAGACTGGGTCTTTTCAACGCTGAGGCTCTTTCTTGCCTGCCACTAAAATCCACAAAGAAACCTGTTGAATGCGAAGGCAATTTTAAGTGTTAAACCCCCTAGATTTTGGTCTGACTTAACTCTGATTCTTCACAAATCTGCTCTGGGGTAACAGAAAAAAAGAACTGTTTCAAAACTGAAGTAGAAAGTCTACAAAACCCAGGAAGTGCGTAAGGGTGATTTGGGAAGGAAACCCGCCTTCCTGGCTCAATTTAACAAGTGGGATTTTGTTTGTGGGTTTGAAGCTGCTGCTGGTTGCCTACTGAGGGAGAAAAACTCTTCTAATCAGATGTTCGTAAGCTTTATGAAGACCCATGAGTGGATCCCATGGGGCTTCTGTGTATGTGCGTGCGTGTGTACGTGCGTATGTGTGTGCGTGGTGCCAGTGATGGAGCCCAGAGCTCACAGATGCTGACAAAGCACTCTACCATGGAGCTACATGTCCAGTCCTGGTTTGTTTTTGAAAGCTTTGCAATGCTGACGGTCTGATTTGGATGATGTATCCCCTACGTAGCGTTACTTGCTCCCTTAGCAGACCCAGTATGGGGTACAGGAGAGGTGGTGAGTGGTGTTTGCCCGCAGAGACTCTGGATCTGCCTGCTGCCTTTACTGTCATCTTGTACTGGAATCCAGATAGCTGTTTGCAGTGGTTTGAACTCACTGTGTACCTCTGATGCTGCTTACTAAATCTTCTCATCTTTTCACAGACTATGTGGACCCAGACCAGTTTTTCCATGTCCTTCGCATATATTTGTCTGGGTATGTAGTCTGAGGCTTGGGTTTATTTTCTCGGCTCATATAAAGAACAGAGCAGATGCCAGTTGCTGGCCTCCACTATTCTTTGGGTTGAAATAATGATAATTTGTATTGCTCACGTCCACATTGTCGAGAAAGCACAGGCTTTGTTCCCTGGTGACTATTGGCCTGGGAGGCCCTGGAACAGACCTGAGAAAATGGCTCAGAGCAAAGAGAGAAAACACTCTGAGCTGGGGTGAATCAAGTCTTCCCTCAGAGAGTATGTCAGACTTTCTCAGAACTGTGCTATTTATTGTTTTCACCCATGAAAATGGGTGACAGGAAATGTGTAGAAGAGTGGCTTTTAGTGGGAGGTTTTCTATCTGGCAACTAATCCAAATGACTTTTTCTTTCTTTCTTTCTTTTTTTTTTTGGTCTAGCTGGAAAGGCAATCCCAAGCTGTCAGATGGTCTGCTGTATGAGGGTGTCTGGGACACCCCCAGAAAGTTTTCAGGGGGCAGTGCAGGCCAGAGCAGCATCTTTCAGTGTCTTGATGTCCTTCTGGGAATAAAGCATAAAACTGGTGAAGGTGGGTGGAAGCGACAGCACGTGTTTTCTTGTCCTCTGTCAGGACTGTATCTCAGGACTCTAAGGATCCTCCCCGACAGTAGAAGCATTGCAAATTCAAAGCCATTGTGTGGTACACAGTGAGATCCTGTCCAGTAAAACCAAAGAAAGAAAGAGAGAGGGAGTCATAGAGAAAGAGAAGAGAGAAGAGGATGAAAAGAGGAAGGATGACGAAGCAAACTCAAGCAACATATCTTATTAGGAGAGTGTTGCTTATTTGGTCTATAGGACTAACGGGGGTCTTCAGGAATAGCCATTGTTAGGAGCAAGTAGCAAGCTGTTTAGGGTGGTCTTCGCTTTAAATCCTCCCACAGTGGCTGTAGGTAATGATCACCCAGCCTGCCTGACCTTGCCCTCTTTCTCCCCTAGGCAGGGAAGGGCTTCTCTCCCCCGACCCCTGCCCCAACCCCTTACCTGTCTTTGTTTGGCTGTAGGATCTCCTGCAGAATTCCTCCAGGAAATGAGAGAGTACATGCCTCCGGACCACCGTGAATTCCTCTGCTCCCTGGAGTCGGGCCCCTCAGTCCGCGAGTTTGTCATTTCAACAGGAGATAAAGACTTGAAGAACGCATATAATGAGTGTGTGAATGGCCTGGTCTCTGTGAGGAAATTCCACCTCGGAATAGTAGATACGTATATTGTGAGACCTTCCAAGCAGCAGCCCAAAGAAGGTTGTAAGTCAGAAGAACCCTCAAACACGGAAAACAGAGGGACTGGGGGTACTGATGTCATGAATTTCCTGAAGAGTGTGAAAGATGCAACTGAGAAAGCCCTTCTGGGTTGAGCTTAGTGCAGCAAGGATGCAGGTGCACAGAAATCTGCCTATGTCCTGTCATAGCTCATTAAATCAGACCCACTGAGTAGGAACATGAAATAATTTACCAGTCATACACTGTATAGATTTTAAAATAATCTGTGCACTCCCTGTAGGAAAATAACAAAAGTGAACTATTTAATAATACTTTAAAATGATAAGAAATGCTCTAAATTAGATTTATAATTAAAATATAATAATGAAAATCAATAAATAGAAATTGCATAATCCTTGTGTCCTTTGTAGCTGTTATCTACTTTCCATGGCCAAGTCCTATACTTCCAAAGTGTGAAAAACTCTATACTTTTTCATTGTTACCTTCTGGTTAGTCTGTATTCTTGTCACAGAGTAAACTATGGATGTCAGACTGTTGTTAACCAGTCTCAGCACATATCTCTGGAATGAATATATAAAAGAACAAATGAGCGTGTGGGTTCATTAATCCCACTTCCAGCTGACACTCTCTGCTGCCATGTGGCTAAATATGTGACCATCCAGCTTCCTGCTTTGGCTGCCTGCTTCAATGCCTTCCAAACTATTACTGATATTCTCTCTGGAACCACAAGCCAAAATGAACTATTTTTTTTTCCTGTAAATTGCTTTCAGTAATAGTATTTCACCACAGAATCAGAAAAGTAACTAATAAATCTTTGTGATACAATCTCTCCTGGTTTATTAGCTTTCACACTCCGACATGAGTAAACTTACTAATGGGATCCCTGAATGATGAGTTAAGAGGAATTGAAGTGGGGCACAGTGGCTTGTACCTGTAATCCCAACATTCGGGGGCTGACACAAGAGGGCCATGGAAGTTCCAGGGAAGACTGCATTACACACTGGTGCAGGATGTTTGATCACACTGTGAAGCCTGAGATTGTGTTGTCTGCTGGGAAAACCTGTTTCTAGTTGTGGTGTGGCTCAGCCCTAGCACACACCTTTAATCCAAGAGCTTTCTGTTTGAGTTTTGTAAACCAGATTAAATAAACTCAACTCTAGGTCAAGAGATGGAGTAAGCAACCAATTGTCAGGGAATGAAAGTGGGAAAAAACCATAGAGAGTAAGAGGCAGTCAAGAGGATGGACAGAGAGACCCACAGGAAGTAGAAGAAAGGAGTATTCAGTTTGGGATTTGCACCTTGGGGAAGGAGCATTGCTGCTTTCGGCGGGAGGAAGGTGAGCTGGGTGTTTCTCTGCCTCTCTGAGCTATCAGGCTTTCACCCCAGCATCTGGCTCTGGAGTTTTCACTGGTAAAACAGAACTTTGAGATTTTGTTAAAAACAACGTACTAAGTTCCAGTCCAGCCTGTGTTGAAAAACACATAAATAGGTAAGTAAATAAATACAAATTAAAAGTCATCTAAGCCAGATGTAGTAGCACACACCAGAAATCTCAGCTTATAGGAGAACCTGGAAATTCAAGGTCAGACGTACTGATGAGTTCCAGACTAGCCTAGGTTACAGAGCAAGACCTTGTTTCAAAGCTAAAACTAAAACATAAAACTCATAAGTTCCAAGCCAAACTTTTCTTTTAAGGATGACAAATTCAGTACTCAGAAGGATGAAGTAACCTACTCAGAGCCACACAAATACTTACAAATGGGAGGTCATTTAGTTTCTTAGTGACACTCATTTTTTTTTTTTCCTCTTCTTTACTTGGAATATGTTAGAAAGAGAACAATTTGGGAAAGTGGGAAATGAAGACATTTGATGACCTGAAATCACAGGAGAGGCAAGTGTGAAACCAGAAATCAAGTATGTAACAAAAGATGGGAATCTTCAATGGTCCCACTAGCGTGGACCTAGCAAGCTCTTTGAATGTACGAGGACTTCATCTCTGAAGAAATAAAATATGGCACATGACTTTAAAGGAGTATGGACAGGGAGGTGCCAGGAAGGTGATGTAATTATGAATCAAAAACATTAGACTTTAGCGTGCTACAGAAATTTCAAAACTAAGGTCTAGCATTTGAGATATAGGTTCCACCTTAAATACTGATTGGCTTTAAGATCTTAAGTGTGTCACTTTGTATTTCTACCATAAGAACATAATAATACTTTGGGAAACACATGATTAAAAAAAAAGTGAGACCTTCAGGGCATGCGGAATGTAAAAAGTAAGAATCTAGGGTCTCAATACACAATACCTTCAAAGGCTGATCTCTGGTGATCCAGCTCCCTTCCCAAGGCCCCTAAAGGTCCCTTCGTTTTGCAGTGACACCATAGGCCACGCTTGCATCAATGGGCCTTTTGAAGACACGTAATATAGCACTGTTGAACATGGCAGAGCACACACGGAATCCCAGCACCTCAAAGGTGAAGGCAGAAGGACTAGGAGTTCAAGACCAGCCTTTGTTACATACAGACTTCAAAGCCATCTTGGGCTAAAATGAGATTTTTTTTTTCAAAACAAATAAACCAACAAAAAAAATTGTAAAAAGAAAAAAAAGAGGAAAGTCTATATCATAAAACCAGTTAAAATGTAATTTTTCTGTACAGATAGATCCAGTACACACGAGTGATCCAAGCTCTCGAGGTGCTGAGGCAGGAAGTTCTCAGGTTCAAGATTAGCTTGGGCTGCACAGTGAGTCTCAAGTTTAAAAATACAACAATAAGAGAGAGCACACACGTACCCATGTGAGAAAGAGAGAGGAGGGAAAGACCCAGAAACAGAGAGAGGATTTCATGTTCTGAGGAATGTCTCTGAAGGAAAACAACTCATCAGTAAACACACAGTATGGCTTGCTTCGCATCTGCTTCTAGTTACTTGTTTGTCTTTGAGACCAGGTCTTACTAGGTAGCTCTGGCTGTCCTGGAACTAGCTCTGTAGATCAAATCCATAGAGATCCGCCTGCCTCTGCCTCCTGGGTGCTGGGATTAAAGGCGTGCACCAAGACCACCCAGCTAACTTCATATTTTGATTACACACTGTTCCTACTCTCGATGAGCCACTAAGATAACTACGGTACTGGTTGGCTACTTTTCCAGTCACTAGACTCATGGCGTGTGGGGCAGCAGCACAGACTAGGAGGCTTTGTTTGGAAAGTTAGGACAAGGTTACTGGTGAAGAGAATATTGGTTGAATGAATGGTTGCAGCCAGCCTGCAAGTTTTCTAGAGTGAAATAAACAAGCAAATACAACTTCTCTCACTGAACTGGCCGCAGACTGGCTAAGGAGTAGACACAGAAATATGGCTTCCGTAGCTATCGCCATGTTTTTGACACACAGCATCTTCGGCTAAAGTGAGTCTTCTACAGAATACGTTCATGGTGATGGTTCATACTCAGCCATCCGGGGCTGGTCACTGTGCCTTGGATGCATCAATCCTCCCACCTCTCACAGTGATGTACAAAAACAAGTGTTTCAAGCTGCTTCTTTCCTTTAAGAAAGACAATACTTGAAAGAGTCCAGTATTTTCCAAAAGCTGCATCTACTGGGCTCAATCCACAGGGTGCAGAGAGCAGAGCCTAGGAACGTGGTCATGAGCATCGCACAGAAATGAAGGATTTTAGAGTTGGAAACCTGCAAAGGAAAGAATCATCGCAGGCATCCATACAGCTTTAAATAACCCTGCCAATAGGATTCCTCAGAAAGTGCAAAGTACACATGGACTTGTATTTAATATTTGGTCCTTGGGCTGTAACTCTATAGATGTTACTAGTTACTAGGCCATCATCTGATGTTGAAAGTCAACAGCACATTAAGCAAGGATGCTAACCTTCTTTTCTGAATAAAGCAAAACCTGATATGGAAAGCCACCATTGAGTTATCAGAAGCACACCTTATGAGATACCATGTCTTCATTTACTCTTTTTGTTTATTTGTTTGGTTTTCGAGACAGGGTTTATTTTTGTAGTGACTGTCCTAGACTCATTTTGTAGACCAAGCTGGCCTCATACTCACAGAGCTCTGCCGGCTTCTGCCTCCCGAGTGATGAGACTAAAGACAGGATCCACCACATCTGGTTTCTTCACTTACTCCTTAGACGTCAAAATAAACTAAACCTTAAACCCAAGTGTAGCAGTGAGTTTACATCATTGAAAAGAGAGGTCTGTGGAGCTTCTCAAAAGATACTTCACCTATAGAGTGACAGAACGTGACCCTGTGTGTTAACCAAATGATGAACAAAATGTTCTCTGGCTGACAGAGTGCCCATTGACCTACAGCACAGTGGGCACAGGTGTGACTGAGAAAATCCCATCATGTTCGTGTCTCTGTTCCTCTTGGAAGATTTAGCTCTGAACTAGCTGTTTTACAAAGCATTGGAAATATAGTTGAAGATCACTTTGGTGTTCATCTTGAGCTTCGGTTTTATGATAGAGCCAAAAAGAGAAAATTTTAATTCAAATTATTGAAAAAAGAAAGAGAGAAAGAAAGAAAGAAAGAAAGAAAGAAAGAAAGAAAGAGAGAAAGAAAGAAAGGAAGAAAGAAAAAGAAATTTTTTGCTTTAAAAGGAGAAAGTCAAATTAGTAGCTTGGCTGAGGAGATAAAATGTGCGTGGTTCATGCAATTGTTGAGGGCCAGACCCCATGATTTCAGTGGTGCAAACAGAAGTAAGTGCGTCTGTCTTTCTGGTTGTTGTATTGAAGATTGCTCCATCTTTACCATCGTGGAGCAAGAGAGACATGCAGAATGAGTGTGAGTGGTGGCTTCTCAGTGGGCCCCCATTTTTGATCTTTTGTCATATTTCGGGGGCCTGGATTCACTGCCGCCTTGGGATGTGCTCCAGAAGAATGTCATCCAAAATCAGCCCAACTGCTGATAACCGTTGTGTTTAAAAAATGGTGTTTGGCCTCCACCATGAACAAGTGGATCTCAGTTGCTCCTGAAGGGAGCAGTTCCTTCTCTCAATTATAAATCCCACAAAAGGGTAAATTAATGAGACATAGAGAAAATTAGGTCTTCCTGGTTCACACAAAACAATGATCGCAATATTTTTCTTTGATCCCTTTGGAATTTTAAAATTCATACCTAGTATTCATAAATTTAGTATCTGAGCTCAATAGGTAGCTTTCTGTTGTCTTAAAGCTTATCTAACAGCTTTCCCATCTCAGCAATGTGTCTAGAAGATAATTTCAACATGTACATTTTAATTAGGGAAGCAAAGCACAAGGAAATCTGTTCAGAAGGAAAATGTGATATTCAGAAGGAGAAAAAAAGTTTGCAAGAAATTTTTGCTCTTAAAACCTCACTACAAAAGCATTGCATACAGACATCTGTGTTAAAAAGTTTTGTAAGTGAAAACATAAATTATGGGTTACATTTCATGCTGTTACTACGTTTCAGTCATGTTTTCTAGTCATTGTAACTGAACATCTTAAGAGAAGCAATGAAACCTGGGGAGGAGGAGCTTACTTTGGCTCCTGGTGAATAAGGGTTGGTGGCAGGAGTGTGACCCACCTGGTTAGGTCACTGAGCAGTCAGAGAGGAGAGCCATCAAGACAGAACCAGGGACAGACTATGATCCTCCTTGTCCACTCTCCTAGTGCCCCACCACCACCACGATCTCCAGGCATGTCCCGTCTTTCAGAGTTTTCATAAGACTAACACCTGGGACCCATGTTCAAGCACAGGAGCCTGTGGGAGCGTATCTCACATCTAAATCATGATACGCTGCCTGAGCCCCCTCTCGTTCATGCTGTCTCATAATGCAAAGTGCATTCAGCTCAACTGCAAACACCTCCAGAGTGTCAACAGTTTTAACATGGTGCGAACGTCCAAATTCTCTTCTGATCCTCCAAGAAATCTCTATGAGCCCCTGGAGCGTAAAAAACAAATTACAGTGGCACATGGCACACATTCCTATACAAACCCCGAAGCTCCATGGCCCGCATCTGCCTGCTTTTGTTCTGGAACTGAGGCTGCTGTAAAATAAAATAGTCTCTTACAAAGAAAACTGCTGATATCTTCATTTCCTTATTCTATATAATCTGTTTTGTACAACTAAAATCATCAGCAGTGATTTGCCTTCCAGTATATGGCACATTCAGACATCTAGCAGACCATTAAGTTGTATTTATTAAAGTGGATGGGTTAGGATGATTGTACCAGAAGTCCTAACCAACAAAAAGCTAGCATCCGATCCAGAGTGGAAGAGTGCTTGGAATTGCTTTCCAGATCACAGCACAACGGCTTCAATGTCAGAAGCGCACTGGTATTTTTATGTTTGAAAAGCATGACATATATTTACTGGGCATCCATTAGTCCTCCAGCCCCTCCATTCAGGCAGGAGATGACTGAGTCTCGAATCTTGCTTGACAATCTGTTGCAGACAGTGCAATTTAGGACAGGCAAATGCTAGATTTACACGTTTTTTGAAGGATCTGGACCCTTTCCTTCTCCAAGGAAAAGTGTGCCTGGGACTTGAGTACATCCACATAACCGCCTCCTGCCTGCTCAAGAACAATGCGATGAAGTCTATTTGAGTTATCCTGAAAACAAAGGGGATGAGTTTTATCAGCAAAAATGTTTTTGTTTTTGTTTTTGTTTACGTAAACGATTTGAATGAAAGCTGAATGATCAATTTCAAAATATAAACAATATAACAGACTTAAGTGACTCTCTGGTACTTAGAAAGAAAGCTTGCAAAGAATGGTTAATGGCGGCCTCATAAGAAAACAGGGAAATTGATCAGAAGCTGCACAAGGAACCCAAGAAGGAAGCATGAGGAGGTGCTACAGAGGCAGAGTATAGGCAGGTAGTTATTAAGTAGCTACTGCAATATGAGTAATGTCCCAGAAGCAAGTGACAATGTCCCGAAGCATGGTGGCAGTTTGGAAACAGAGAAATACTAGCATTATTGAGGCGGAAGGGTTAGGAAGCCTGATGATACTCTTTCATGTGGCTCCAGTGACGAGGTGGCTTCAGGTCAGCTCCAGGTAGTCAGTTTGCGCTGCCACGTGCAGGCTCTTACACTATACTTCAGGCTCTTTTGTCTTTATATTCTTATACTTCAGAGCAAGAGAAGGTAGGGCATTCCTGGGCCCCACAATCACTGGGCCCCAGTTTCTGAGAGAAGCCATCCACCAAGATCTGAACTATGGGTGGTAACAGGTCTGTCCTGGATATGAAGGTGAAATAAATCACTTCAGTTTCCATCAGTCACTGAGCCTTCTGAGCCAGGCCTCCAGCTCGTGGCTGTTGGCTTCATGTATCACCCAGCCTTAGTTGCAAAACATCTAGTAAAGCGTGCATGAGCAGAGATATTCTTTGTGAAACCAGTGGTTCTCAATCTCCCTACCACTGAGACCCCAGACAGCTAGTTCCTCACGCTGAAGTGACTCCCAACCATACAATTACTTCGTTGCTACTTCAATAACCGTCATTTTGCTACTGTTACGAATCATAATGTGAATATCTGCTATGCAGTATATCTGATGTGTGATCCTCCCTCAAAAAGGGGCCATGGCCCACAGGTTGAGAACCACTGCTCTAGAGAATCCAAGCGAAAATGCCCAGCAGATGGGAGGTCTGTGGGCCTGGAGACAGGGCAACACAAAACACAACTGAAGCCCAGCACTGCTGGCTGCCAGGCTAGAGAGCACTATATAAGTCTTCCATGAGATTGGAAAGGGGAGGAGGAGCCAGGGCTGAATTCTGGAGCGCATAAAAGATGGCTGGAATCATAGTCTAGAGCCGGTTTTGTGTCCTGGTGTTGTCATGTAACGAGAACGTGACCCCTGGTTTTATTGTGACACATCTGGGCTGCTGTGACCTCACCTGAATCCAAGGAATGACACCTGTGACTAACAGCTGTGGTGGGAGTTAAGTGGGTTTGGGTGGTGGTGGTGGTGGTGGTGGGGTGCTGACCATAGGACTTAGCAAGAGGCAAACCAGTGATTGTTAGATTTGAGTTATGGTCAAGGAGGAGGCTAAGATGAAACAGGGAGGAACAGATATTTAGAAGAAAGATTTAAAAAACATAAAATAAGTAGCCACAGTCCCAGATGCCTGAGCATCTAGGGAAGGAAATGTCTAGAGGGTCTCGTGGAACACGAGGACAAAGAAGCAATTAGTGTGAGGAAGCAACAGTCAGTGCTGTTTGCACTGTTGGTCTTGGGCCATTTAGATCCAGACTTCATCAAATTAGAAACTAGAAAGTGAAAGTAAGTGTATCTGATGGTTTTACAAGTAAACATGGGACCGATGCCCTGCAATATTCGTTTGTGAGTGGGTTTTCTTCATCTGCTAAATAGTTACCAGTCCATTTCCCAAAGATCCAAGTCTGTGCTCTACAAGAAATGAAAGCCTTGTTGCGTACAGTACCACTATGATTCATGGGAATGCAGATTGTGGAACTCAAGGAGGGTATTTCTACACATAACCAACATAACTGACTGTGAGAGTAAACGAAAAAGACATCAGACAGTGGTTTTTTTTGTTTGTTTGGTTTGGTTTGGTTTGGTTTGGTTGTTGTTTTTTTTTTTTTAATATGGTATGGCCCTGGTTCCCTACTGCTGGTTAAGATTTTGGGGCTGGGTCTAAAGTGTTACATCAAGGTAGGGATTATAAATCGGTGGTAATTGTTTGTTTAGCGTAGGCGAGGCCCTAGATCTGATCCATAGCATTACAGAGTAAGCAGATTAAAAGTGAATGTAAATGAACAAGTAACAGGGTGCATCATAGACTCGCACAGTGTTCTCCATTCTAGGTGCAAAGGGTGAGATCCACAATGAGAATGAGAAATCGCTCAGCCAGAAAACGTCTCTTCAGTGCCAACACTAAGCTTGCTGATAACTTCAAACACGAAGCTGCATTATGTATGGATTCTGTCTTGAAGAAGGCTAAAAGGAAATACCAGGTGAACACATTTGTAACGACCCAATTAGGGAGAGCCTAGCCTGGCAGAGGAACAGACAAGCTGCTTACAGAATGTTGAAAGGAGAGAGCAATTCTGCAAAGAAAACCATGGAGGCACCAGAATTGGGATGTTTCTTTCTTAAGAGAGAAGTCAAATTCAGGTAGGGTGGCAGCCAGATAGTATCTCTGAGACAGAAGATGCTGTGACTAGACAGACAAAGGAAAGGAACCAGGTTCTGCTTGTCTCTGGGGCAGCGTATTGTTCTTTGATGGCTTGGGCACAGCTAGAAATGGTCACCTCCGCATGCCAGGTCCAGGATGCATGAGTGTTATTTCACAGACTGAAATACTCCCAGCCCTGCAAACAATACCGGTCTGGACCCCAGAGCAACCAAGTCAAGACCAGAGATCAGAAGGCTAGACTTGGTGGTTACGATGAGAGGGCAAGGCAGAGGAGAACGCAAGAGCAACTGGGTGTTCAGACTCAGTGTGCAAAGCATCAGAAAGATGCAATCAGCACACAGGGAAAACAAACAAACAAACAAAAAAACAGACGCACAGCTGGAGAGAGAATGTGACGGAAAATGGCACTGAGTGTCACAAGCCACTGTTTCCCTCGTGATTTCTCATGTGCTCAGCACGGTGTCTCTGGGATAAACATTGCTATTCCTGGAGATACGAAAACAGGTTTGGAATTTTAATCCTCATGTCAAAAGGCCACACAAACAATTACAGGTGACCACAGATTCCTGCCTGAGTTTACAGTCCTGAGTCAGGAGCCTGGGGTGAGCGCTGATGCCAGCTCTCCAGAAATCACGAGCCATATCGTTTCACTCCCTAGATCCTGGGTTACTCATACGAGACTCTTTAATTCACTCATCTCTATATTGTCCCTTCCAATTCTGCATTTTATGATTTGATGGCTTTATAATGTTTAGGGCAATTCTAGAAAGGGCACAGAGGGACTAAATGAAAATAACATGACTAGAATTGTAAAATGATGGTGAATAAAAAAATGAATAAAAAAGGAAGGGTGTGATTGCTCCACACGTTTATTGGAGGTATGAGGAAGAGCATAGCAAGGGACATCTGAGGAGTCAAGAGTGAACATGACCCTGAGCCAAGGGAGCTGAACAGGAAGGGGAGAGGGGAGAGCCAAGAGGGTAAAGGGTAGACAAAAATGGCCAGGTAACCAAAATAGTTGGATTATATAGGGAAGAACAGCCCATACCCTGGGCTGGAGAAGTTTAGGGTAAGGACCAAGGTATGCCAGCCAGATCCTGTAACAGACAGAGACTGAGGGAGGCTGGGAGAACCTACAGCCTGCCACAGGTTCACTTTGATAGGTTAACTAGGCACCTCAGTTAGCCATTTGTCCCAAGTTTGAGACCTAACAGATGGATGGGGCTGAGAGGACTATGTAGAGGCCGTGAAGACTGAGATAGTCCATGCAGAAGACGTAAGAAGCTGAACCTTAACATGGGATGTATAGGGGACGAAAGCCTAGTGGGCAAAGCCCACCTCTTAGATGTCTCCTACCAAACGGTAAGTGGTATGGCATATGGCCTTCATCAGAGAAACTCCCACAGAAATGTCTAAACAAGTTAGCACAGCAATGGATATCGTCTTGTACATAATTTAAAGAAAGGGAGGAAGTTAGCTATGCATAGATAAATTGGCTTCCAGATGAATTCATTGGCCAAAACCTTTCAACTTCAAGTTCAGAGTCTCCTAGGGAAAAGGACAGGCCTTTTAATATTTGCAGGGCAGACCTAGCGTATGGCGATAACTATCCTAAGCTTTGCTTCAAAGTGTATTCAGTGCTAACGCACCTATGAGAGGCAGCCTGGTCCCTCATCCGGGGAACAGAGCAACCGTTTGGGAGTCAAGGCCGCGTGCTCAGGCTTGCCTACGGACGCTGAGCAGGCGAGTTGGTCACATGTGGCTCAGTTTACTGACCTGTGAAATGAAAGCACTAACTTCAGAAGTAAAATCATCCGTCTCTCTCCCGTTTTTCTCTTTTTTTCTCTCTCTGTATGTAGGGAATGCATGTGTGCATGTTTATGCGTGTTGGAGCATGTGTGGGTGCTAACATGCCAATGTGGATGCCCACTCTTTTGTCAGGAATTATCCTTCACTGCTTTTCCATTTTAGTCACCGAGGCAAGAGTCTCTCAGTCAAACAGAGTGTGCCAATATGGCTCCTGTCTTGGCCTTCTTTCTCTTTCTCTCTCTCTCCCCGCCAAACCCTCATGGCCTAGAGTCCAGTCTGGACTCTTCCCGATGCCTCTGGCTGTCCTCTCCCTCACATCTACAATAAACATCTCCTCAGCCGTACCTTGGAGGGGTCATGAACTCATTTTCATTCAGGTGGCATATGCAGAGAGGATCTACAACAAGCAGTCAATGTTTACAGAAGTGGAGCGTTAACAGTTAGATGGCAGGAAGTTAACCTTTAACTCGGAGTCACATTCTATAGGAATTTAGGGCTGGTCCAGAGACCAGTTTACCACAGGAATTTAGGGCTTGTCGAAGTGACCAGAGACCAGTTTTACCCAAGATAATTTTGGCGCTTAAAGTATTCTTAGGAAGACTTTGATGAGGTGGCATAACCTTACGCAGTAGCCTACTACACTTATTTGTTTCTATTTTATCTTACTTTAATAATTATTATTTTAGATGCCTGCTTGTCTTATTTTTTCCTTATTCCAGACATCTCTGTATTTATTCTTTGATAAAATGAATCAATTATGAAGCAACCACCAAGAGTCTCTTAGTCAGGGTATACAATTTTTGGCATTCTCACATATGGTTTTAATAGCTGCCCCTAAAAATAATTGAATTTATGATTATTATTCTTGGATATCATGCCTAATTGTACATATGATATCAACAATATTTGTATTGTTGGTGATAATTATTCTTTTTTATTTTATTTTCCTTTTTATATTTTATATTCTATTTTTTTATTAATTATAGTTTATTCACTTTGTATCCCAGCTATAGCCCCCTCCTTCATCCCTTCCCAACCTCACCCTCCCTCTCTCATCTCCTCCCATGTCCCTTTCCAACTCTACTGATAGGGGAAGTCCTCCTCCTTTCTCTCTGACCCTAGTCTATCAGATCTCATCAGGACTGGCTGCATTGTCTTCCTCTGTGGCCTTGTAAGTCTGCTCTCCTATAAGGGTGAGGTGATCAAACAGCCAGGCACTGAGTTCATTTCTAATGAGAGAAAAAAAAGTATGGGGATTTAGGTGGATGGGGAAGTACTGAAAATTTGAGAAGAGTTGGGAGCTAGGAAACTCAGAATTTATTGCATGAAAAAAATATATTTTCTATAAAATTTTTATTTAAAAAAGCAGGATGAAAAATAAAGCATTAAGAAAAATGAATCTTCCTTTAATGTTATCAGAGGCTTTCAAGCAGAAATCAGTGGTATGTGTTCCTGTGAACTGAATCAGGGCCTGGGACTACTCTCCCAAACTAATGCTTTCCAAAAGTTCCAATATGCTGTTGGAGTCTTCCTCCTGACTACCCACTGTTGGGCTTCAGACCCGGACAAGGAGCTGATGCGCCTCTTTATCCAAGGTGGACCTGTCCACCAGGTTCTCCCAGCATTCCTGGGTCCCTACCTGCTGTAGGGCATGGCTGGTATACCCTGCCCTCTCTCCAGAACTCCTCAGCCTAGGAGCAGGGCTTCACCAGCCCTACAGGCTCTTCACTATATAATCCAGACATTTTGGTTCCCCCCTTTCTCTTCTTCCTCTTCTTCTCTCTCCTTTCTGTGTTTCCTCTCCTCTCTCTCTCTCTCTCTCTCTCTCTTTCTCTCTCCCTCTCTCTGCCTGTGCAAAGGCCAGTGAGCTGCTCCCAGGAAACCTGCATTTATATACTTTCACTTACCTTGAATTAGTTCATTCTACCGCCTCAAAAAAGCTTATGACCCACCACTACTGCAACTTCCCCTTTTAAAAGTTTACTCTGGAACAGGAGAAATACTCTCCCCAGGGAAGAGCGTGCTAATTGGTTATCCAACATTTCAGGTCCAAAGGAGACTCCAAATACCCTCATCCCAAAAGGCAGTTCATATATCCAGAAATGAGCTCCACCTGAACAACAGGAAGATTTCTGGGAGTTAGATAAAAGACAGCATTCCTCAGGAGCCTGTGACACTGGTTCCCTTCTGAAAGGAGCCATCTCCCTTACCTCAGGAAGAAGGGCACATGGATAGCTGCGGTGCCTATCAGCATACCAAAGCCCATGCTGGCCTCCAGCCTCCCTCAGTGTCACAAGTATTTCAGAGTCCTAGCATCCTAGTCCTTCTCACCTCCTCCTCTACCCTAAACTCCCTCCAGCTCACAGGATTTCCTTACTAAGCTACTCACCCTTCTAATAACCCAGCTCTTCTCACTATTATTTGTTCCTGCTAGTCTCACTATGTTCTCTTTATTCTTTATCTCCATTTATTCTCCCCTCTTCCTCACAGACAGCCTTGGCCATGTCCAGCCTGTTGTCCATGGTCAGTCTACTTCTTTCTCTCTCTGCAATAGAGTCTTTCAGATGCTTCTAGAGATTTTCTCTCTTGCACATCTACAAAAATGAGAAAGACAGAAAGAAAAAAGGAAAGAAGGCAAAGAAAGAAAGGCATGAAGAAAGAAAGAAAGAAAGAAAGAAAGACTTAAGAAATTACGAATTAAGAAATTCTCCTTAACCATACCATGGAGCAGTCATATTGTCAATTTCTTTACTTTACCCTCCTAATATACAAACATCAAGTCAGCCCTCAAATTTTTATATATACAGGTAACACTAATCAGACAGAGAAGGCTGTCGTCATATATTTATACATATACATGCAGTGATAACAAAGAAAAAAAGCCATGAATTTGGAAGGAAGCAAGGGAGGAACATGGGAGGGGCTGGTGGGGGAAAGAAAAGGAGAGAATGATATGATTATATTTTAAGTTTAATAAATAAATAAGTTTTCAAAAAAAGGAAAATTTAGTGCCTCCAAATAAATATAAATAGAGATTAGAAGCTAATAAAGCTGACTGCTTGTTCAGTGATTTTGATAAATTGTCAGAACTCCTCGGGAACCAGACATGTCAGGTATGGATCTGACAGCCACAACTGGGGGTCAAGTTCATCTCCCCCTTTCCAGAGTTTGGCTATTTGTCCCTGGGTTTAAAAGCAACGTTCTCTTATTATTATTATTATTATTTTAATGAGAAAGAAAAAGGGGGATTATCTTAGTCGGTGTGTTTGCTTGTGTGTTTTAATTCCTAATCTCCATTGTTTACTTACTACTTGGCTTTGTCTCAGAATAGGTTTGTGGCCATCCTGGAATTCAACCTCTGGACAAGGTTCTCCCTGTGGCTGCAACCCTGTGCAACTGAAATCACTCAGAGGACACAGTTGGGGAGCTCCTGAGCCTGGACATTCCTTCCTCCTTAGACATCTCTTCAGTGCAGATATCTCAAGCAAAACTATGGAGCCTCAAAGACAGAGTTTGAAGCCAGCCCTGCTGTTGTCTTTGGAAACATATCACATTTCTGAGGAGTATGGCTTTCTCCTTCCACATCCTCTGGTAAGGATCGTCTTGTCCCTGCCGGTACCGGTGTCTAGGTTGGGTTTACTTAACGTGGTTACTCTGAGGCTCAGCACATACCAAGTCGCCAGCTGGAGGAAGAGGCTGGAAATGTTGTCCAGTGATTCCTGGCAACAGCAGCAGCTGCTGCGGCATGGGACAGCTCAGAGCCAGCGCTTCCCAGCTCTCCTTAAATATATGGTAGTGAACCCCGAGTAATCAGGAGCAAAGGGGCTGCCAGAGAGGAGAGTCTGGATGGGGACACGGTGGGAGTACAATTAGACCCTGTAACAGCAAAATGCTGCGGACAGGCATTCTGCCCACAAGGTGTGACACAGAATAATAGATCCCCCAGTGTGGATCCACTCTGCTGTGGAGACAGGTTCGCCTTACCAGGCACTGGAACAGAGAGACCTCTAAACAGCCAAAGGGCTTAGAGTTCTGTGTTGATGCAAATCAGTTTATCTTACTTGCCAGTGGCAGCAGAGACAATTGGAGACCTTTAGTGTTTTCAGGGCTGGTAAAAGGATTAGACGGTATCAGGAATTTGGGAATTTCCGAGAAGCGGAAGGAACTGGGAGAAAACAAGCAGGCCCAACTTTCAGTCCTACCTCCACACGCTCCTGCTTACCAGCCGGACTGTATCAGCCCTGCTCCCATTAAATGTACTCTGAGCTTGGAAGATGTGTCCAGGCAAAATTTTACTGGCAAAGCTGAGGATGCTCTTGGCATCTTTTAAAAATTGACCGTAAGTAAGGGTGAAGGCCACTCCGTTAAAGGTCTAGGGAGCTGATGTTGCAGCCATTGTAACTGCTAATCTGCACCGAGACCCTGCCTCCATCTAGTTCCTCTCTTACTTATGATTAAAAATATCAGGAACTCCAATACCTTTCAATATGAGACTTTCATTTGCTTGGGTTTGAAACAGGGACTAGCTCTGTAGCCCAGGCTGGTCACTCGCCTCAGCTTCCTTACTGCAGGATCATGGATAAGCTCCCACTCTTGATCTTTTGTGCTGAATGTTAGTGGAGGGGTCTTCATGGAGGGAAGAGCTAAGCCCTCTGCAGAAAGCTGTCATCTGTGACATCAGGTCACAGATATGCAAGTGGCCAGGTGGACGGGTGTTCATTAGGACAGGGGCCTGCACCTTTAGGCCAGTCCTTACAGCCTGAATCAAGCCATGCCTTCCTGTAGCAGCTCTCTCTGGGATGGAGAGTTAGGAAGCAGTCTGTACTTGACAGCTCTCAACGTATGGTTCCTGGCTCCTCCATGCTCCTTGTCACACAGGGCAAACTATAAATTCTCTAAACTAAAGCACCTAACATGACTTCCTGATGCCTCATGAAGCTATTAAAAGTCAGATTTCTTCCTTGATATGGGAATTGGTTTGAGAGTCCTCAGGGGATTTGCTGAGGGTGGGGCTCTGAAGGCTGCTTCCCCCAAAGCTCCTCTGTGCCACCAACCCTCTCATAGTCTCTCTCTCTCTGTATTTGGAAGGTAGGGAGTAGGGGGATCAGCCTGGACTACACAGCTAGATCTTGTGATCTTGTTTCTGTTTCAAAACTGTTTCAAAACAGAAACAAGTCCGAAACCTCAAGCAAAACACCACAAAGCACATGCCATTCTGCCCTGTACATGGCCTCATTCCAGAATATTCCCATCCTCCCAAGTTCACGGGAGAGGAAGGGCAGATGGCAGACAAGTTCTTGTCATCATTAAAGCATGTGTACTGAGTTTGGAGAGATAATACTGCAAAGCAGGGAAGCATCAGGTCAGGCCGTAGCTACAGGGTTTTCTACGCTGCTTTCTTCTTTATAAATATTGGGACCAGATAAGACACAATAGCAGTATCAAGTTTTCTTCTCATTTTTCAGAAAGAATCTATGTTGTGGTTTGGTGGATGGGTACCCCTTAAAAGAAATCCCCAGCCCTGCTTCACACAGAAGAGAAAAATACCCTATTCCAACCATTACTTGTTTATATCCAGTGCTTTCAATATGATTCTTTGTTTCTGTTTTCATTTTTTCTTTCCTTTATGTGAGGGTTTTAAATGTCTTTTCTGGTAAAGGAGGAGGAAGAAACTTCGATTTGAATCAGTCCCCGGTTGCCCCAAAGGCCAAGACAGACTCAATTCAACCTCACTGGACAAACAGTTTTGCAACACATCACTGCTTAGCAAATAACAGTGAGTGTGACTCAGCCCGCTGCTCCAGGGCACAGCCAAGACCAGTTCTTCTCAGGCCAAGGGCCAGTGTTGGGCTGCCCTTCATGCATCTCTTTCAGGTGGTCACTGGGTTCCGTATTATAAATCCTTGCCAGAAAGTCTCACTGAAGAAAACATAGTTGGCTACTGAATCAGAAGGTATGACACTATGCAGATATTTCTATAAATTCAGACTTCTAATTCCCAGAGTCTCTGTGGAAATTCGCTCCTCACATCTGCAAAAAACAAACAAACAAACAAAAAACCCACAAGAATTCTTTGATGAGACATCTGTCCCCTGTGTATGTCAGGGAGGAGAGCAAAACACCTCTTCAGACCAAGAATGTAAGGAAGTCAGTCTGCAGCAAGAGGCAGGGCTGTAGCCAAGCTGAGACCTGCAATGGCAGGCTCTGGGAATTGATTTAGCACCCTTCATAAACACAATGGGACTTCTATTTCAGTCATTTCCTCACGCAGCACTCAGGGCAGGGCAGGCTAGAGCAGTGGTTCCTGAGCTGTGTGCTGAGACCATTAGGAGGCTTTTAACAAACAATCCCTACGTCAGTACCCCACCCTGTTTACTCAGGCTGCAGCGCTGCGTGCCCTCCCAACCAGAGGATAACAAGCCAGCAAAGCCAGCCCTGAAGGTGCCATCGCCAACAAAAGCTCCTAGAAGGCCTTGGAATTAGCTAAGGTGCAAAAATACAGGGAAGTAGATAAGCTGATGACATGACCTGCTCCCTGCTATGGTGAAGGGGAAGGTTTTGTCATAGAGATGAGGGCAAGAACAACTGGAGGCATCCGGAAGAGTCCGTAGCAGAGAGAGAAAGAAGCAGACTGAGTATGGCCATCTGACTGGACATGGCCAGGGCTATCTGGGAGAGAAGAGAGAACAGAAGGAAATAAAGAACAGAGAAAAACAGTGAGAGGAGGAAGAGCAGAGGCAGCAGCAGGCAAGGTGTGTGTGTGTGTGTGTGTGTGTATGTGTGTGTAGAACTTAGCACGAATAGCGTGGTTATAAGAAGAATGAGTAGCTGGGGGAAGGGAGCCCTGAGGTGCAGGGACTTTAGGGTAGGGGAAGAGGCCTGAAGGATTAGGGTACTAGCTAGCATGGACTCTGAAACAGGTATTTGTGATTCTGAAGAAGCCTGGAGTAGCCATGTATCTCTTCTGCCAAGGGGAAGGGGAAAGACTCCTTTAGGGAAGAGGGGAACCCGTGTCACAAGTCCCTGAGGAATGCTGGCTTTTCTCTAATGCCCAGAAAAATCTTCCTGTTGTCTGGGTGGAGCTCATTTCTGGACATATTGACTACCCTTCAGGGTTTGGGGAATTGGATTCCTTTGGTGCCATAATGGTAGACAGAAGGACTACGTGACATTGTCCCTGATGGTGTCTGGGTACATCTGACTAGGCAGAGTGAGGACTTGAAATACAATGTACCCACAGTCGATAACAGGGACAAAGAGGCCAGATTGCACAATGGCTAACTTTGACCAAGGTTGGAAAATGTGTATAAAAATAAAAGTGGATATAATGGCTAAAGTGTAGGCTTTTGTGTTGGTATTAGGAAACGAAAAAATATGGAGGAGAGAAAATGAGGACACTGTCAGTAAGACCTGAATAAAAAAAAGAAAAGAAAAGAAAGAAAGGAAGGAAGGAAGGAAGGAAGAAAAGAAGGAAGGAAGGAAGGAAGAAAAGAAGGAAGGAAGGAAGGAAGACAGGAAGGAAGGAAGGAAGGAAGGAAGGAAGGAAGGAAGGAAGGAAGGAAGAAAGAAAGAAAGAAAGAGTGGTTTCAGGTTTTGGCACCAGATGAATGAAAAAAAAAAGTAAAAAAGAAATAAAAGGGAAAGGGCATGATTGTTCTTTGGTGTGGTCGAGGAGAAAGTTTATTGTAAATAAAAAAGAGCTCTCCTTAGCCAGAGACAGTGACATTAGAAGAGTCCAGAGAGGTTACGATTCTGAGCCAAGTGAGGAGAATGGGGAGGGGAAGGGAGGTGCCAGTGGAGCAGCCAGGAGCCCCCAAAGACAGAACCGGTAACCAAAATGGCCGGATTATATAGGGGAAAGGGCAGCCAGCCTCTGGGCTGGAGAAGTTTGGGGTAGGAGCAGTGTATGTCAGCCTGGAGGACCCTGTAACAAACAGGTAGGGACTGAGGGATGCTGGGAGAACCTGGCAGCCAGGTCCACTTTGATATGTTAAGTAGGCACCTCAGCCTTTTGTTCTGAGTTCAAAACCTACCAAGGTCTAAGCAAGAAGGAACAGTAGAGCCTAAACTGGAAACCAGAGTTTTAAGCGGTGAAGCAACTGAAAATGCTGTCTTCTAGCAAGCCACCCAAACTATAAAGAGTCTTAAGACAATCCAGGGAGCAAGGAGATGGCCATCCGGGGAATTGATGCTAAATTCAGCACTGGAAAGCACACACCTCACACAGGAGGCTCCCAAGATGTACTTATTTCCTAGGACAGCCGTTACATAGGACCCAAACTCCTGTGGGTTAAGATAGCTGAGACTCAAGTCTGAATTCTGGAGATGGGAGGTCTGAAAAGTAAGGTGTCAGGCACTCAGGCCAAAGCCTTCAGCACAAGATCTGTCCAGGGTTCTGGGAGCTTCAACTGCTCCCTGGCTCCTGGCATTCTTCCCTCTGCTCATCTTTACATGGCTTTCAGCTGCTCTGCGGTCCTCCAGGGCTGTTTCTGTTGTTGTTTTCTTAGAAGGATGCTGCTCATTGGCTTGAAGACCCAAGCTAACCCCAGATAATCTCATCTGTAAAGATCCCTCTCTGAATAATACCACATTCTTAGTTCCTAAGAGGACAAATTTGCTTTTTGAAGACTTGGGCAAAGTGTGAGCAGATGGAGCAATCTCAGTAATGCTAACTGGAGGAAAAAAGAATTGTCATTTCCTGAGATTCCCAAACCTGATTTTTTTTTTTTAGGAATGAAAAGGTAAAAGACCATGACAATGACAGGCAAGAGTGAAAATTATCAGTGGTCACTGAGGGAGGACATAAACTCAGTGACTGAGTTCATTGTTACCACGTATGAAGACCTTGTAAAACATAAAAATGAATAATTAAAAATTAAAGATCAAAACTAAATAAGTTAGCCAGATGAAATGGCAAATGTCGGTCTTCCTAGGGACTAGCAGACAGAAACGGGGATATGTCAAGTTCAAGGTTGCCTGTAACATGTTTCAATCTTGAAGCCAGCCTGAGACGTGTAGACAAAAATAAGACTAAATAAAAACTGATCAATCAATAACAAAGATGTTCAGGAAACACAGGGCCACACAGAGAACCTTTGCATTTGTTTCTGTGAGGTTTTGTTTTTATTTCTTTGTTTTTGTTTTGCTTTTCTCCCTTTTTTCTTTCTTTCTTTCTTTCTTTCTTTCTTTCTTTCTTTCTTTCTTCCTTCCTTCCTTCCTTCCTTTCTTCCTTTCTTCCTTCCTTCCTTTCTTTCCTTCTTTCTTTCCTCTCATTCTCCTCCACCTCCTCTTCTTCCTACTCCCCTTCTCCTTCTCCTCTTGGGTTTTCAAGACAGGGTTTCTCTGTGTAGCGTTGGGTATCCTGGAACTCGGTCTGTAGACCAGGCTGGCTTTAAACTCAGATCTGCCTGCCTCTGCCTCCTTAGTGTGGGGATGGTAAGTGTGTGCCATCACTGCCCGGCTACAGGCCGTTTCTTTATACATCACACTGGACACCCTCCCGTACCTGTCTGTGCTCTAGAGTTAGAGACGGTGTGTTAGGTAATGGACCTTACCACTTTGGCCTACAGGCTTTGGGTGGATGTTTTAATTTCCCTTTTCTACTCCTCTATATTTATTTGTCTGCTGTGATTCTTTTGGACAAAATTTTGATCTTTTATAATATCTAAATAGGATACAAACAGTAAAATTTATTTATAACGTTCTTTTATATTTTATTCAAAATAGTTATCTTATTTTGTATTATGCTTTCTCCTATAGTATGTAAAATATTATGATAACAAGATCAAGTGATCCCAGGCCTGGAACCAACCTTTCTTATTTTATTAGTTGAACTCACCGTCACTACAGTAGTCCTAGCCCTCTGGAAACAGCCTTTGGCAAGGGATTTGACCCTGTCTCAGACACCATCATTTTCCTAAACAGCAGTTCCTGGCCCATTTCATGTTTTCCACTCTTGCCTGGCTATGAAATGCTCTGGGTCCAATCGGTAACTCACCAAGTTCCAGTTTGCTTCTGGTTTCCGTGCTAAAACACTAACAAAAAGCAACTTAAGGGGGGGGGATGGGCTTATTTGCCTTGTAAGGTCTTATCTCAGTGCATCGCTGAGTGATGTCAGGTCAGGGACTCCAGCAGGACCTGGACACAGGAACTGAAGCCGAACTTGGAGGAGCGCTGCTCCATGGCTCACTCTCATGGTCAGTTTCCCTTGTAACCTCCCAGGCCCACCTGCCTAGAGGTGCCATGACCCACAGTGGGCTAGACCTCCCCCCCCATCAATCACCCATCCAGACAGTACCCCACAGACTTGTTGGTAGGCCAATCCGACAGAAGCACTGCCTCCCAGAAGGCTCCTTCTGACTTGTGTCAAGTGGGCAAAAACAAACAGGCACCGAAGGCAACCAGTGACAGCTCCATGAGTCTCCCACTGCCCTTGCGAACAGCTAAACAGCTCGCAAGGCTCTCACACTGCTCACGAAGCTTCTCCACAGAATTTAATACTCCTTGCCTCAACCTCTGAGGTTCACCTAGACTGGAACACATTCTTTTTAAGTTTTCAGGTGAGACTCCCTTAGTTGTCACTACAGGGGTAGGCTGACAAACACACACACATTTAATTAGATCACACACATATATAATTAAACGTGTCAAAGATAATATACAGAAGAAAGCAAAAGGAATGGCCTGGGTTCCTTACCTGTCATTCTGGAGTTAGCAGGCTTACTCTAAGATTATGGATATCCAATGGACAGGCATCCCTGTTTTTTCTGGGTGGAACTGATAGCTGATATCATGTTACTTACACAGTTTTGAGCTTCTGTTGAGCAGAAAATATAACACCCACCCACTGCCGCCACCCATGCTGGGCATGGTAGCATAGGTATTTAATCCCAGTGTTCAGGAGACAAAGGCAGGTGGATCTCTTTGATTTTGAGGCCAGCCTGGTCTACACAGTGAGTTCCAAAGCAGTCAGGGCTGCATAGCAAGACATTGTCTCAATAATAATAATAATAATAATAAGAAGAAGAAGAAGAAGAAGAAAGAAAGAAAGAAAGAAAGAAAGAAAGAAAGAAAGAAAGCAAGAAAAGAAATTAAGAAAAGACAACACCATGCTTGTAACCTGGCAAATCTACGTCAGCTTTCTTTCTC
The DNA here is from genome assembly GCF_030254825.1 of Meriones unguiculatus. Classification (NCBI taxonomy): domain Eukaryota; kingdom Metazoa; phylum Chordata; class Mammalia; order Rodentia; family Muridae; genus Meriones; species Meriones unguiculatus. The sequence continues at coordinate 16,755,411 of NC_083352.1, read as the reverse complement.
AAAAGTTGGCAGCACACTCATGGGCTCTTTGAGTCAAGTCCGCTGCCTTGGTTTTCCAGCACCAATGATATAAGTGAGTTCTTGGCACACATTTGATATTGTAATCAGTGCTTTGTAAAGTTTTTTTTTTTAATTACTTAGAAAGATAAATAAAAATGAACCTGATTGTTTATTTGCATAAAGAAAGGAATGCAAGCCTGTGTGTCACGGCACACATCTCAAATCCCAGCACTCTAGGGACAAAGGCAAGAGGCTGTGTCTCAAAAGAGAGACAGAGAGAGAGAGAGAGAGAGCAAAGATTGTATCACTCCTACTTCTGGGTCTTTTGGTTTTTGGAATGAATGACAAAAACCATTTAAAGCTTTAAAGCTTCCAACTTTCTTTTCTCCGTTTCCTGCTCTTGGCCCCACGTTCCTTCCCTCCTCTGTGTGTGTTTATCCTGGAAAAGCACCGGGAAGTTTCTATGAACTTTGTGTCAGAAGGGCTTTGGCCTGGCCACCGGCGAAATGCATGTGCCACACAGGGAGAGTTAACCTCCTGAGTCTTAGCTTCCGATTCAGTTACTTTTCCTGTGCTGTGATAAGATGTCCTGACAAAAGGAACAAAAGGAAGGGAGAGGCTGTTTTGAGTCACAGTTCTGGGTACAGCAGAAGCCATGGGGACCTGAACTTAAGGTGCCCGGCCATGCTGCACCCACAGCCAAGAAGCAGAGAGAGATGACTGCTAGCTCTTAGCTGTCTTTCTCATTTTCATATGGTCTAGGTACCCAGCCCGTGGGCTGGCGCCACTCTCCACTATCCGAACGTGGATCCTCACCACTCTGCTTAGAGGCTTGTCTCCTGGCGATTCTAGACCCTGTCAAAAGGACAGTCGGTATCAACTGTTACACTGCATTTCAGTGTGGAAATAATGAAAGAAGAGTCTCATAACACAAGCACACATGGATCAAAGACAAGCATTAGTAAGATTAGAAATTAAAAAAAAAAAATGAAAAGGCTTTGGGAGGGGAGGAATTTTCCAAGTATGATTTAAGACTAGAAAAATGGGTGAAATATGGCTTTGTTTGACTATTCCATTAGGAACAGCTATTTAAAATACACATAAAATACATAAGTTGGTATGGCAGTGCACACTTGTAATCACAGTCTGGCAGGCTGAGGCAGGGGGATTCCCATGAAGTTGAGGACACCCTAATTTGGAGACATTTTGGGTTTCAGTCTAGCTTGGACTATGGAATGACACAATGTTTGAAAACAAAACAAAGAAAAATCCAATGACTAAAGCTTATGAAAACTGAACTTGCAGGAATCTTAAAATTTTAAAACTAGAATAGTAACTGGAAGCCACATCTAACATACTAGAAAAAGCACAAACCACCCCGGAATTTTCCAGCTGTCATCACTCGAGATAGGAGGCTAAGAATTGGGGCACTCTTACTGTCTACTTTAAAGAGTTGATGGTTTTTGAATGCCCACTTTGCAATTTTGACCCAAAAGACCATCTCTTTTCCTTCGCTGGGAATCAGGAAGCAAGTATCATGATTGAATAGCAACTGGGTAGCAAAGACTCCTCTTTCTGGCTAAGAATGGGAGACGTGGGAGGCAAACCCACAAGGTAGCTCCATGATCTTTTGTGGTTACAGGCATAGGATCAAAGAGATGAGGGGGAGGGATTGGTTAATAACTAGAAGATACATTTTAACCAGGAGACATACTCAAGTGTTTTCTGAGTCTAAGTGGAGATTTCCCAGAAATTTTGTCAACATGCCTTTTTCAACTCTTTTTAAAATGCACTTATGTATTTTAATATGTGTGAGAAAGAGAAAGACGGGGAGAGGGGGAGAGGGGAAGGGGAGGAGTGGAAGGGAGAGAGAGACAGGGAGAGAGACAGAGACAGAGAGAGAATATGTAGGCGCCACGGTGTGCTTCTGGAGGTCAGTGGACAACTGTCCCGGGAACTGGTTCTCTCCTGCCACCTTGTGGGATCCTGATGACCACAGGTCTTTAGTCCGACTTTCTGGGGTATCTGGCTAGCCTACTTTCCCCAACTTTTATGGCTCTTTCTGGTCATCCCTCATTAACTGTTAACTGTGTTGTTGCTGATGGTGTCACAAAGCATGCATACAGGAGTCACATAATAAAGTAGAGGTGTTTAGCAGTCACTCTGGCACCTAACTGAGGCCCAACTAGTTTTAACCAACTTACCTGGAGAGCAACCTCTGGCCTACAAGCTATCTTGTTATGAAAAGGAAACCAGACCAGAGCTAGGCAGAAATTCTCTAGGTCATCTAGGAAGTACTGATGTCTCTCTCCTGCCCTCTGCACTGAAAGCATTCTTTTTTACTCTTAATGTATGTGCCTTCGGCTTTATTGTTGTTGTGATTATTATTTGGGTTGTTGCTGTTGTTACATATGTTAGGCAAGTGCTCTTCGGTGAGATAACATTTCCCATCATGCCCACCACCACATAGATGTTGTTAGGTTTGTTAGGAGCTAACCAGACCACGTTTTCATGCTGTTGGTTGTACAGGTACTAGTAGGCCCTGTGATGGGAATTTGTAGCTTGCTGGCATGCTTCCAGGGCTAAATCCCAGGGCTAAATGCAGCAGAGTGTTGGCCTCAATACGTCTGGGATGAGGGCCAGGAGGCTGCGGGTTGAACGGTTCCCAAGCGATACAGGTACCGTGGACACTGGCCACACTCTAGGCTTTGTGGTTGTGTTTGTTTGTTGAGATTTACAGGCGTCCACGCGAGAGACACCAGAATGAAGAAGGGCATCGTTCCTCTGGGATCTAATGGAAAAGGATAGACCCCAGCCTGTAAAGTCTCAGTTTTCAGAAATGAACTATCGAAGATTTCTCACAGACACTAGGAAGGTAGAGTTCAGCCAGGCTTGATTTAATTCTGAGTAGGACTCCTTATTCAGGTACCAAAGAAGGAAAGGGGCTGGTGAGAGTTAGTTACAGCTTCTTTTCTGAAGTCCCACCCACTCCAGAGGGGCATCTGTGACTTTACCCGCGTGACACTCTATTTCAAAGTAAACATAAGATATTCTAGTCCAGCATTTCAGTTACTGTGTTCAAATCTGTTCTAAAACTTACAGATCACACTAGCGAGATGAAAGAAGTTGCCAGTTCACAGATATGTCAATATAAATCTATCATCTATCTATCTATCTATCTATCTATCTATCTATCTATCTATCTATCTTTATCTCTATCTTTATCATCTACTTATCTATATCCTATCAATATTATCTATCTATCATGTCTATTTATCTAATCTGTTAATCGATCTGTATAATTTATCTGTCTATATGTTTATCAATCTCTATCTATCATTCATCTATTTATCAATTTTTATCATCCATCTACTTACCTATCATTTATCAACCACCTTCCTTCCTTACTTCCTCCTTCCCTCCCTCCCTCCCTACCTTCTTTCTTTCTCTCTCTCTCTCTCTCTCTCTCTCTCTCTCTCTCTCTCTCTTCTCTCATCCTAAGGATAGGAATCAGGAACCACAGTGCTAGGTAAGTGCTCTGCCCCTGAGCAATAGGCTAGCCTCTGCTTCTTTTTTTACAGTCCTCTTGCTGCCAGTATCAGTTTCAATTCTGCTCTCTTCAGTTCTGCATCTGTAGCTGTTTCCTGAAGAAAATGACTCTATCAATGATTTTTCTCCAGGACACCAGCTGAGAGGCTGGGGTCGGGCGAGGTTGGGATGAGTGCAGCGAGATAGACTCACTCTGCTTCCCAGAAGTCAGGCAGGCTGTGAGACCAATGACTGAGTCAGATGCAGATCTTCCCCAGCAACACTTCCATCTGTCTGAAACTCCAGCCACCCTTTTTGACGAAGTTTGATTCAGGGCTTCCAGTTTGGCCTGAATTACTTCAGAGTCAAAGAAAGAAAAGAGAAGATTAAAGGAAGTTCAAACCTTTCAGAGTGTCTGGCAAGATGTTGGAAACAACGGGGATGCAAATTAACCAGGAGTTTGAGCTCAGAACCACAGGAGGTCCGGATGTTCATGCCCCTCCCCCACCCAACAACAAGGCCCAATGTGTTTGTCTCCTGTTGATCTCTGCTTCTCCCAATTCGGAGTTCCCTGTCTTCTTTCTGTCCCTCCGTGTTGTCACATTTGCACAGAGTGAGGTCCCTTCTCCTCTCCCCAGTCCTTAGCATAGGGCTTATTCCTCTCTCTAGTCTCCCTGCGGGTGCCTCCCCTTCTTCATGACCTTCTGCCCTTGAGCATGCTCTTCTCCTTTCCACTGCGTCTCTTACAGCAACAGACTGTACTGCTCACTGCCCTTGTTCTTAGAAGACATCTGTAAAAGCAGGTTCCCTTTCACCAATGTCACTCCTAAAAGTCCATCCACATATTCCATCACCTCTCCAGCAAAGGAGCATTTGAACCTGGCCTCCAAGATACTGACTCCAACAGCATGGTCTGGTGCTTTGTATCTGATGGTCAAGTACGTTGCTCCTGGAGGTCTGCTTGCTGTCTTTCACGAGCAAACATGCCCTTACCCCAGAATGTTGTTTGTAACGTTGCCTAAGAAATTATTTCTGATTGGCTGATTAAAAGGCCAAATCTGGGCAGGGCAGAGGTGAGGGACATGGCGCTGGTTCATTGGTTTTGGAGAGAGAAAGATCTTGGGAGAGAGAGGTGCAAGACAGGAGGAGAACGGCCAGATTCCAGAGACGATAAAAACTCAAGTTCCTGGGATCTTGGGTGGGAGGAAGATAAATTGATAGTGGGATGATATTTTAGGTATCACGTTCACCTGTGTGCTTAGCTTTGACTGAATCATAGTCGCATTGTGTGGTTATTTGCGAAAAACTATTGATTAATGAATAAATAAGGATTTACTAAATATATGACTGAATATTAATTATTAATATTCATCACCTTCTGACTTCGATTTCTGTAGCAGAGGCATAGAGAAACCAGCACACACTCTCCTGTGTTGCTTTGTGTATAAGGGGTAGCCTTACTTTAACTGTATCTGGATGCCTTTGATCTTCTGATTCTTGTCTTTCATTAAACCCTCTTCAGTTTTGACTGCCATATGGTTTCTCTCTGTGGCTCACTGAACCTCTAGAGCTTTCTTTTTATCTGTGCCGATGGAGTCAGATCCTGTGCCTGCCTTGTAGCTATTCCCCAGTTTGCTAATCTAGACTTTCTTCATGTTTCAGTTTGCATAATCTTCAGAAACACCAACCACACTCGTGGCTTCTCCTTTAGTGACTTTCCATCTGAGCCTCATACTTCTGGGTTAATATCTTTAATTTCTACAGACACATAAACCCAATCCATTGAGAACTGGCTTTTTGCCTACTCTGACTTCTACTTGAATTTCCTATATGTGTTCCAACCCATCAGACGGTCACTCTATTCATCAACAAGATCATGTTTTTCAACCCACTTCTCTGTCTCTGAGGCCACACATTGATTTGGGCAACCTGGTCACCGAGAAGCCATTGGGCTCCATCCATGTGTGGCAAACATTTTCTGAAAAAGACCAAATAAACTTCTTTTAGGTAGCATACAGCTTTTTGCTACAACTGTCCTCTCTATTGCTTGTGTGCTTGTATAAACACACACACACACACACACACACACACACACACACACACACACCAGCTGACACCAACAAATGAAAGTGGACGAGTTTCAGTACAAACTGATTCATAGAAACAGATGTAGCCTAACCAGGTAGTTCAGTCCTGTAATTCCAACTACGCTGGAGGCTGAAGCAGGAAGTCCTCAAGGTCAGTGAACAGCCTGGGTAACTCACAGAGACCCTCTCAAAATTGAAACAAAAATAAAAACAAAAAAAACCCAATACACTTGAAGACTCATATCTACAACCCAATACTTAGGAGGCTGAAGTAGAAGACTGAGAGTTCAGGATCAGCCTGGGCCACATAGCAAAAGTCTCTCAAAAGACTAAGATTAAAAACTAAACATGAAAAAAAAAGAAAAGATAAAAAGTCACTTTTAGACTACAAAACCAGGTCCTATTGCCATGTTTTTGTGGATGGTCCCTTCTCATTCCATAGCAGGTGATAGAATTAACCACTACTCCTCATGAGTCTCAAGCATGCATGTGTGTGTGTGCGCGCACACACACACAACAGTATGAAGTACACACACACAGACATATACACACCACTATGAAGCAAACACACACACACCCCAGTATAAAGCACACATAGCACTATGAATCACATACACACACATCACTATAAAGTACACACACACCAGTATGAAGTATACATACACACACCACTATAAAGTATACAGACACTACTATGAAGCACACACGCATGCACACACACACACACACACACAGGCACACACACAATCGGTTTGAAGCATGCGGTTTACACTGGGACCCACTTATGCCCTCCCTGGCTTTATGATATAAGCACAAGATCTGTATTCCAGTCATCTGTGTGCCCATGTGGCTAGTCTAGCCTAAGGCCAGGCCTGTAGTGAGTTCTGTTTGCACATAGATTCTCCTGAAGAGTGTTCCAAAGCTACTTTCCAGAGAGATCCAAAAGTCTGAGCTGTTTCTGTTTGGAATGCAGGCAGAACTTCCTGACCATTACCAGCCCTGGATGGAAATTGCCAACGAACTTCCTCACTTAATCGAGAGCCACCAGCTCCGGGCCCATGTGTCCAAGGTACATTGTTTTGTTCATTTCTTCTTCCACTCCTCTCCATGTTCTCCTTCCATTTTCATATCCCTTTTCTCCTCAGCTTTCTAGGAATAAGACAGTTGACCTGGCCATGGGAACTGATCATTGCCACAAAAGACGGCAAATCCGTCTTCCTTAGCCCGAACGAACAACACCTGAAACATCATGTCCTCATCATGTGTTTGTGTAAAAAGATTATAGATGAGAACTGAAAATAAATTAAGGGAAAATGAGGAAGACAGGCATGGAAACACTCAGGGGGCTTGTCCCCCAAGCCTCATGGTCACCTCCGAGTGGGTTACCTTTATTGTGTCCTAGACTAGTTGAATCAAAAATCTTTCTGATTTATAAGTTCAGGGTCAGCCCTGGCTGTGGAGAAATAATGGAACCCACAGACATCGGATTAGAATTTGCATGCACGTCAGTAAATGAAGCACGTCTGTGACAGAGTACGCAATTTCCCTCAAAGAGAAATAAGAAGAGTATGACTTCTTGGTCTTGGAAAAACTGGAACTACCCCACAGAATGTATAAGAAAAAAAAACATACTTTGATTCAGGGATTTCATAGTAAGTCCAAAACTGAGAGAGTTCACCTCAGAATCTCACTTCCTTCTCTGAGAAAGGGAGGAAGTCCTCATCTCATTGTTGTGAGCATTAATGGCTTCTTGAAGGACCCTTTCATAGTTCCTGCTGTATAACGACATCCATTATCTGTATATCATTTCCCTTTTCAACTCTGTCACAAGCAAGCCGCAAGATTTCAGAGGTACAGGAAAGGCACTCCACCCTTCGGTACCTTCTTTGCTGGTCTTTAATGTCTAATGAAAATTGATTTAAAAATACTTGATGAATGGCCCTTACAGGATAGTCAGAAATCAGGACAGGTAGCTGGCCTCAGGGACACCCCAGATAAATGAACTCCACCCAAAACAAGGGGCTGAAACTGACCTGTGTAAGAAAGTATAACTAAAACTCATGCAAAGCCTCACAAAGATGTTTGTACGCACTGTTGACATACTACACTAACAAAAACATCAAAAGAAAAAATAACATGGGGAACGATAGAAGAAAAGAACTAATGTTGACCTATGGCCTACACGTGTGTGTGTGTGTGTGTGAACACACACACACACACACACACCACACATATGACCACACATGTACACACACACATGCATGCACACATACACATACAAAACCTCCAGTGGGCATCAGTGAACATATTACCCTGAATCAGGCTGTGAGTTCTAAGGACATACACACTGTCCCCCAGAACTCACAAGGCATTTCCCCCTCAAGGGGAAAGCCTCAGGCTTCTCTCTCTAGCCGATGTCTAGAACCCACAAAAATGTTAGCTGCGCACCAGTGGGGAAGGTGAAGGGTCTGTTGGTAGAGGCTCTCCCATTGTGATGACACCCACAAACCCATGCTCCTGTTCTCATCCACCGTCCTTTACACCGGTCAATGAGGTCTGAGCCAGGATGCGGTGGGAGCAGCAGGTAGGACAGTCCCGTGTGACAAGCAAACGAACAGGACATGTGCTCTGCTTCAGCTTGTCCACTTGTGTCAACTGATCTTGTAGAAACACTCATTCAAAAAAGTGAAGATCAACACGCCAGGCTGTTTGTTGTAGCCATTTTTTTTTTTGGACAATTAAATGTTTTATTGAAACAATAAAATTAATAGGGGCCTCATGGAACTAAAAAAGAGGGTTTTCTAATTATCATTTATTACACTGTATTCAATTTGTATCCCGGCTGTGGCCCCCTCCCTCATCTCCTCCCAATTCCTCCCTACTCCCCCCTTCTCTTCCTATGCCCCTCCCCTAGTCCACTGATAGGGGAGGTCCTCCTCCCCTTCCATCTGACCCTAGTCTATCAGGTCTCATCAGGACTGGTTGCATTGTCTTCCTCTGTGGCCTGGCAAGGCTGCACCCCTCAGAGGGGAGGTGATCAGAGAGCATGCCACTGAGTTCCTGCCATAGAAAGTCCTTGATCCCCCTATCAGGGACCCCACTTGGATACTTAGTCCATTATGGGCTAAATCTGAGCCAGGGTTTTAGGTCCTCTCCATGCATTGTCCTTGGGGTATCATTCTCTTCAGGGCCCCCACGGCTCAGTTTTTATGGCTCTGTTGGTCTCCTTTTTTGAGTTCCTGTCCCCTCCAAGTCTTTGCATTTCCCCCTTCTTTCATAAGAATCCCTGCACTTTGCCCAAAGTTTGGCTATGGGTCTCAGCTTCTGTTTTGATACCTCGATCAGTAGAGTCTTTCAGAGGCTGTCTGTGGCAGGCTCCTGCCCTGTTCAGAAAATTAGGAATAGTGCTACCTCAAGATCCAGTTAAACGATTTCTAGGCATATATCCAAAAGATGCTCAACTATACAACAAGGACATTTGCTCAACCATGTTCATAGCAGCTTTATTTGTAATGGCAAGAAGCTGGAAACAACCTAGATGGCCCTCAACGGAGGAATGGATACAGAAATTGTGGTACATTTATATAATGGAATACTACCCAGCTATTAAAAACAAAAAAATCATGAAATTTGCAGGCAAATGGTGGGAACTAAAAATGATCATCTTGAGTGAGGTAACACAGGAACAGAAAAACACACATGGTATATATTCACTAATAAATGGTTATTAGCCATATACTATAGGATAAACATACTAAAATCTATACTCCCAAAGAAGCTCAACAACAAGGAAGACCCTATGGAAGATGCTCAGTGTTGTAACCATTTTAACAGCAATAGCAAATAATAGATAACAGAAGATGAAAAGACAAAAGGATAAACCCCAAGTCGCCGTTAGTAAACATATCTGTTAAACTGAGAGAGCCTTAATGTGTAGCCGGGCCTGGCTTTGAGTCTGAGGTCTTCCTGTCTCAGCCCCAGAGTGCTGGAATCACAGGTACATCATCACAGAGACTCCCATTCCATCCTACACGAAGACAATGGTCTTGCTTTGTATGTATTCATCTTTGTATCGAAGTACAGGCTTTCGTAAGTTCCAGAAATGATATACAAAAGTACCTGATGTGTGTCAGAAATACTCAGCTCCTTCGTGGTGAAGTCAGCAGGATGCCCCAGCTAATTCGGGGAACTTTTGAATATATACTGAGAATATTGAGATTAAATTTGCCACGTTAAAGATGCAATCAAATAATGTCCTTAGGAGTGCAGGGCGCTCACAAGCATCAGTGTTCTATTTCCACTCAGTATAAATAATTTGCAGCCCCACAATATAATTTACACAGGACCTCAGACATCGGGCCACACACTCCATAGCTAATATCAGTTCTACCCCAGGTGTGATATGGGTACCAAAGAGACCGTTCTCCGATTGTAAAGTATGTGCACACATTTGGTATGCACAGATAGGTACGTACCCGGCATTTCGTAGCCAACTTCAATTACTTTGTAAGTTTAAAAAGGCGCTTTTTAGAGAGACCCATTGTTTTCTGCAGGGAGCCCAGTTGGACGCTTAGAGTTATTAATGAGGAAGGTAGGTGGGAGCTTTTCTTAAACATGAGGTTTGCAGCAGTAAGCCAACATGGAGCTAAAGAAGCACCCTTTCTTTAAGTGCTTCTCTGCCATTCGGTATTCCTCTACAGAGAATTCTCTGTTTAGCTCTGTACCCCATTTTTTAAGTGGATTACTTGGTTTGCTGCTTTTCAGCTTCTTTAGTTCTTTATATATACTGGATATGAGTCCTCTGTCAGATAAAGGGTTGGTGAAGATTCTTTCCCAATCTGTAGGTGGTTGCTTTGTTTTGATGACGGTGTCCTTTGCTTTGCAGAAGCTTTTCAGTTTCATGAGGTCCCATTTATTGACTGTTGCTCTTAGAACCTGTGCTGTTGGTGTTCTGTTCAGGAAGTTTTCCCCTGTACCAATGAGTTCTAGGGTATTTCCCACTTTTTTTTCAAGCCGATTTAATGTGTCTGGTTTTATGTTGAGGTCTTTGATCCACTTGGACTTCAGTTTTGTGCAGGGTGACAAGTATGGATCTATTTTCATTTTTCTACATGTAGACATCCAGTTAGACCAGCACCATTTGTTGAAGATGCTATCTTTTTTCCATTGTATGGTTTTGGCGTCTTTGTCAAAGATCAGGTGTCCATAAGTGTGTGGGTTTATTTCTGGGTCCTCTTTTCGGTTCCATTGATCCACCATTCTGTTTCTATGCCAGTACCATGCAGTTTTAAAAACTGTTGCTCTATAGTACAACTTAAGATCAGGGATGGAGATACCTCCGGAAGATCTTTTATTGTAGAGGATTGTTTTAGCAATTCTGGGTTTCTTGTTATTCCAGATGAAGTTGAGAATTTTTCTTTCCAGGTCTGTAAAGAATTGTATTGGTAATTTGATGGGCATTGCATTGAATCTGTAGATTGCTTTTGGTAAGATGGCCATTTTTACTATGTTAATCTTGCCAAGCCATGAGCATGGGAGATCTTTCCATCTTCTCATATCTTCTTCTAATTCTTTCTTCAGAGATTTGAAATTTTTTTCATACAAGTCTTTGACTTCCTTGGTTAGAGTTACTCCGAGGTACCTTATGTCATTTGTGGCTATTGTGAAGGGTGTTGTTTCCCTAATTTCTTTCTCAGCCCTTTTGTGAAATGCTCAACCTCACTAGCCATTAGGGAAATGCAAATCAAAACAACCCTGAGATTTCACCTTACACCCATGAGAATGGCCAAGATCAAAAACTCAAGTGACAACACATGCTGGAGAGGTTGTGGAGAAAGGGGAACCCTTCTCCACTGCTGGTGGGAATGTAAACTTGTACAACCACTCTGGAAATCAATCTGGCGCTTTCTCAGACAACTAGGAATAGCGCTTCCTCAAGTTCCATCCATACCACTACTGGGCATATATCCAAAAGAGGCTCAAGTACACAAAAAGGACATTTGCTCAACCATGTTTGTAGCAGCTTTATTTGTAATAGCCAGAAGCTGGAAACAACCCAGATGCCCCTCAACTGAAGAATGGATGCAGAAATTGTGGTACATCTACACAATGGAATATTACTCAGCAATGAAAAATAAGGAAATCATGAAATTCGCAGGTAAATGGTAGGATCTGGAAAGGATCATCCTGAGTGAGTTGTCCCAGAAGCAAAAAGACACACATGGTATATACTCACTCATATAGACATACAACATAGGACAAACCCACTAAAACCTGTGCATCTAAAGAAACTAAGCAAGAGAGAGGACCCTAACTAAAATGTCCAATCCCCATCCGGAAAGGCAAAGAGGATGGACATCAGAAGAAGAAGAAAACAGGAAACAACCTAGGAACCTACCACAGAGGGCCTCTGAAAGCCTCTGCCCTTCAGACTATCAAAGCAGATGCTGAGCCTGATGGGCAACTGTTGGGCAGAGTGAATGGAATTTTAGGTAAGAACTGGGAAATAGTAAGAGCTGGAGAGGACAGGGTCTCCACAAGGAGAGCAACAGAACAAGAAAATTTGAACACAGGGAACTTCCCAGAGACTCATACTCCAACCAAGGACTATTCATGGAGATAACCCAGAACCCCTGCACAGATGTAGCCCAGGGCAGTTCAGTTGGGTTACATAGTAATGGGAAGAGGGACTGCCTCTGACATAATCTGATTGGTCTGCTCTTTGATCACCTCCCTCTGGGGGGGAGCAGCCTCACCAGGCCATAGTAGAGGACAATGCAGCCACTTTTGATGTGAACTGACAAACTAAGATCAGAAAGGAGAGGAGAACCTCCCCTATCAGTGGACTTGGGGAGTGGCATGCAAGCAGAGGGAGGAGGGAGGGTGGGATTGGGAGGGGAGGAGGGAGGGGCTTATGGGGGGATGCAGAATGAATAAAGTATAATTGATGAAAAATTAAAAAAAAATTCAAAAAAAAAAAAAAAAGAAGCACCCTTTCCATCAAGCAAACGACAGGGAAAGAAGCAATGAAAATAAACCGTGTGTACATTGGGAGGGGGGAGCAAAGGCTGGTACAATGGGTCTCAACCTGTGGGTCACAACCCCTTTGAGGCCATGTATCAGATCTCCTGCATATTAAATAGTTACATTACGCTTCATAACAGTAGCAAAATTACAGTTATGAAGTAGCAACAAAAAGCACTTTATGGTTGAGGGTCACCACAACATGAGGAACTATATTAAAGGGTTCCGTCATTGGGAAGGTTGAGAACCAACTGTTCTAGTCTCACACACACACACACACACACACACACACACACACGAAAATGTCACAACGAAACCCATCTCTTTGTGTTCTAAGCAAAGCTGGAACGAGCAGAGTTGAGCCGGAAAAGGGAAATGAACTATGGAAATATCGGTTGGTGTGGCCACTCCTTTCAGCCTGGGAAGATACAGGGTGTGTGGCGTTCTCCCTGACCATCTGTGGCTGATTGTATAGACAAAATGACTAACTGCAATCAGACCCTACAGCTGCTCTTTGAATCGTATGTAGGCTTAGAAGGTGAGGCCAGCAATCCTGAAACATGGGGACTTTCCAGGAAACGTTTTCCCCGGGACCTCCTTACCTTCCACCGACGCTGTCCTCTGCGTGGTCGCCTTCAACACCGAGGTGTGCCGAGGACAAAGCCAGAAGACACAGAATAGCTTTTTGAAGACTTTGAAACACTTTTACAGTGATTACATGTTAAAATATCTTTTAAACATTGACTCAACAGAGTACATTATTAGAACTAATTTTACTTCTTTTTTGCATAAAAAAAAAACAAAAAAAAAAACACAAAACCTGTGGCTGCTGGAAACTTTCAAACAAAACCCGTGAGTCGTGCATGATCCTAGTGAGCAGGGCTGTGGTCAAGCCGCAGAACCGCCTCATTCTTTCCTGTTTCTGTGACCCTAGCAAATGCCTCTGAGATAGTTTTGTTCCGTGGGGATTTTGCCTTGCAGCAAGAACCAGGGAACAACTGTTGTCATCTTCTGCCCCCTAGCGGCGGGAGGAGGAAGGTGCCACCCACCCTGGGAAGCCAATTGGTCCTAGCATCTGCAAGTGGCACCTGCCCCCTGTGGCTCCTGCGAGCACGGAGCGGGGAGCGGGGAGAGCCAAAGGGGTCAGCCACGAGCCGGAGGAGGCCAGGCAGGACAGGAAAGCTGGTGTGGTCGGGCTGTATACTAGAAGCAGCTTTGCAGGGTGGCCTTTCCGTGTCACCGTGAGCTGTGGTTTCCCAAGGGGACCAGGAGGGGGTGGAGCTGGGTGGAAAGCCCCGCCACCTCGTCCCGCTGGCTTGTGAGTGTGTGACAAGGATCCGAGCAAACCTCGTAGGCAGCTGAGCCACGGTATTGTAGGGACTTTACATTTGTAACTCTGCCGGGTCTCTCTGTGTTCAAAAGTGTAACACAGTTAAAGAGGTCACAAAGCTGAGGGTTTTCCAGGTACTACAGGCCCATACATGCTGCTGCTGCTGGGGGGGGGGGGGGGGGGGAGGGCGCGAGGGAGACACTTGCCTAAGCCTTGGTGCTTACTCTGCGACTCTCAAAGCAACAGATTGAGACCGGGGCCTGGCACAAACTGGGTACAACCTGGGCTCTGGACCTCACGAAGCGGCACTTCCCACATTGCATCTCTAAGAGCTAGATTACGCGGGTGGGCAGGAGGCCGTTTAAATGTTGAAAGGCAACAGTGCTCTAATAACCGCGGGACCCTCAGGTCACGGGTCTGGGTTCCCACCCTTGAGTGTTTCGGCTGCTAATCTTAAGGTCTCTTGAACAGATGCCTCTCCTGGACTGCAGGTTCCTCAAGGGTTATCGCCAGCAGCGCCTGGCACACCTGGTGCTGGCCGCCATCACCATGGGATTCGTCTGGCAGGAAGGAGAGACCCAACCCCAAAAGGTGAGGGGCAAGGAGGAACCTATCAGGTGATGCTGGAATCACGCCACCAGCCCCAGGTTTCATTTCCGTCTCTAAAGAAATCAGCAGAAGGCAAGGAAGGCAGGGGGGGGGGGGGTGGGTACTTAGAACTTTCTTTTTCTTTCTTTCTTTCTTTCTTTCTTTCTTTCTTTCTTTCTCTCTCTCTCTTTCTTCTTTCTTCCTTCCTTCCTTCCTTCCTTCCTTCCTTCCTTCCTTCCTTCCTTCTTTCTTTCTTTCTTTCTTTCTTTTTTTTTTTTTTTTTTTTTTTTTTTTGCTACCAAGCTGATTTTCTTTTAGACCAATGGTCATTTTCTAACGCTCTTGGCACCTCCATTCCAATAATATGTAAACAGCTTCCTTCCATCCTGAGGACTCATAAAACACTCTGAAGAATGTTACATTTCTAAGTACATTGGTTATCTTGATTTTCATAATCACTCTCTTGTACAGACATAGGGGGAAGCTGTCCCAAGCTCGGGGTCAACTCCTTTGTCCAGAGCAGCCCGGGGACAGTGGGGAAGCCCGTTTCTGAGTCCACTAAAGTAGTTGTCTTGCCCCAGTGACACATAGAGACTTGGGCACTCCTTTGTTTACTTAATACTGCTGTGTTCTGCTCAGCTTGCTGCTGGTTTTATCCATCCTTTATCTAACTCTCTCCATGACGTTTTAGTTTCAGTCTGTACTTTATGGCCTTCTTCTCTAGCCATGGAAGAAACTAATGTTCCTTTTTATTTTCTCCCTCCTCCTTTTTTATCTTTTAATTTTTAATTTTATTTAATTCTTTTTTTTTTTTTTTTGAGTCAAGGTCTTACAAAGTATCCCAAACCAGATGAGGACTTGCACTCTAGTCCAAGTCCTTCTCAAATTCAAGATCCTCTCCCGTCAGCCTTCCAAGTGCTGGAGTTACAGGCACGTGCCACCCTGCCTGGTTATAGCGTCCACTGTTGTGTTGTGGCTGCTGCTAGGGCTGGGATGGAATCCAGGGCCAGCATGTGCTGGGTTAATACCACTCAACAGGAGCTCCAGCCATTTCCTCTTCTTTCCCCCTGAGTTTCTCTTTCCCAGAAATCAAGGTGATGCTCTTGTCCCAGAATGCGTGAGAAGCCTGGACCATGCTCACCCTGGCTCATCCCACCCATTGCTCCACGTGGAAATACTTGAGCTGGAGAGGAAGGGCAGGGCAGCGCTCTTCCTCCTTCTCATTCTAACAGATGATACTAAGTTGAATCTCATCTTAAGAACTCAAGTGTCTAATGTTCCACGTTGAAAAGTTTAAACTCTAGGCCAGTGGCGGAACATCCTAATGAGCTCCCCTGTCATAGGTCCCCTAAACCATTCTTCTGAGTTATCCTTCCTCCAAAGCCCTGATTTCTGTAGAAGCTTGGCGGCATTCCATGCTGTGTAAACTCGGTTATTGTTCTCTACCTAAAATGCACTTCTTTCCTAAGTCTGAGCAAAAAGGAATGGCAGCTGCAAGCCTTCTTAAAGTGTCTTCAGTCCTGGGCTGGGAAGACGCTCAGTGGGTTCATTTGGTACCAAGCCTGATGCTGAAGTCAAGGTCCCCAGGACCTTGAAAGCTGGTGTAGGTGGCAGCGAACAAGAGAGGCTTTGATTCAACCAAGGTGGAAGGTGAGGAGCAGCGCTTGAAATGGTCCAGTGGCTTCTACACGTGTGTGTGTGTGAATGTGCCTACATTCTCTTCCCTCTGTCTCTCCGCCTCGTTGTCTCTTCCTGCCTGCCTCTCTCTCACTCAACACACACACACACATACACACATAGACACACATGAGAGAGAGAGAGAGAGAGAGATACAGAGAGAGTTCTATTTTAGAAGGAAAATAATTAGGGGTGGGAAGCATAAGAATGATATTTTTTTAAGCCTCTGCCAATTTAGCCTTTTCCTTGGCTGGGGACCCCACGGCCCTGAGCAGCTTTTCTGGACCATGGACAGATACAGATCTGCGCTTGAGGGGCTTTCCAAAAGTAAGCTGACGAAGGGGTAGGGATACGGACAGGGGTTTGTGACTTGAAGGGTCCTTCGTGAGTAAGCGAGCAGGTTGTATTTCAGTGGTGTTCTGAATGGGTGTTGGAAGGCTGATGTCATTCATATCCCAGGTTGGAACCCCAGAAGAGAATGTTAGAGTTGGAATAGGCAAAAGAGAGTAATCGGGGTCTGTCACTGAGTGACTCCCCTGAAATTATGGGGCTTGACTCATGAAGTGACACAGGGGTCAATTCAACACACCAAGACTTTCTGTCCTCTCTACTCTTTCTAGGGTGTTCTGTTCTCTCAGTCTCTCTCTCTCTCTCTCTCTCTCTCTCTCTCACATACACACACAGTTCTGTTTTTATCTATGTATACTATACTTATATGTGTGTGTGATTTATAACCTATCATCTATCTAGAAAGCAGTTTACACTGCTAGGTCTTCATCTTCAATTTACAGTCAACATTTTGGTGAGACTTTTTTTTTGTTTGTTTGTTTGTTTCCAGGGGTTCTGCGTATCACGTGTGCACGCCTTCCATCTCTGACTGTTGTATCTCTTGCAATGCACTCTCGTACCCAGCATTCCCAGTGGGTCACTCCCAGGAAGTGTGTGTAGAACATAGGTGTGGGCTGCTCAGGGACTTCACGAATGGTCCAGATCACTAACCACAGGCAGTCACGGTGATTTCCTCTGCCAGTAGAACATACTAATCCTCTGGATTCCCGTCCTAAAGGTGCTGCCAAGAACTCTTGCCATTCCGTTTGTTGAGGTCTCCAGGAATTTGGGGCTCCCTCCTATCCTGGTCCACTCTGATCTGGTACTGACAAACTGGACCAAGAGGAACCCTGAAGGGTAAGGAGGGAAAGGTTTCTTCAGATATCAACAGACTGAGGTTGAGGATAGACTCAGGACTTCAGCCACCCCTATGAAAAAGGGTTCAGGATCTTAGGGCTATTTTATCCGGATCTGTGTGTTCACTTCCATCATTTTTTTATGGTTTCTATGAAAGAGTGAATACACACGTTTAAACTTCAGACATTTCTTCTTTGTTGGCTCTAAGCACATTGGCCTCAAATGATTTCTCTTGATGCTTCCTCTTCACACCTGGATTTCTCAATCAGAACTTCAGCTTCCTGCATATAACCATGCTATGCTGTTTTTCCCATCATGTGACCTCCCTTCTGCCCTCCATTCAAATCAAGTCAGGACTGGGCGTCAAGGGGTGATCAATCTGATGACGAACAAATAATCCCAGGTGTGTGGGATTCTGATTTATGCCGTCCATTCCACCTAGCTTACACCATTTCACAGTTGACCTGGGCATAGAAGCATTTGTCTATTGACTTTTTTTTTTAAACAAACAACAACTCCATGGAGGCTTCATTTTCACAGTCAAACTTGTTTCAGGTGGCAGATGCAAGGCAGCATTTACTTTTGTGATAAATCAAAACATCAAGAGAGGAGTTGAGGCCGGATAGAAAGAGGCCTTCCTTGGTGTAATGGTTGTAGGTAGCCATGCATTATGGAAGGAGATGGTTGAAATCTCCTGTGGAAGCTTACAGGAACCTAACATGCCTACCCTTCCTTGTGAGAACTGAAAAGGGCTCCCCTCTATCTAAGGACTGCTGAGCCCTAGAACTCTATGCTTTCTGTGGTGATGATGATGATGGTGTATGATGACGTCATATGATGTTGGTGTCATATGATGACATCATGTGGTGATGTCATATGATATATGTCTGTGTGTGACTGAGGACTGAATGAGCCAGTGTGTGTGAGGCGGGTGCTCCACTCCCGCCTTCTATCCCACAGTCCTCTCTTCGCTTTATATTTAGATACAGTTTTTCACCACAGTGCCAAAGCTGGCATGTAATTTGCACTGTGGTATAAGCTGTCCTTGACTTGATCCTTCTACCCCAGCCTCTTGACTAGCTGGAACTAAGGGCATACTCCACCAGGCATGCATGGAAAGCTCGTGACTCTAGCTTAGGACTGGGATGGGTGAGATCATAAATATAAGTGCCTGGATTACTGTGGTGACTGCACAGCTGGGCTTATGACTCAAGGGAAAAGGAGAAAGGTCTGGAGGGAGAATGTGTCTGCTCTGGGGAGAGAGAGTGGAAAACAGCCACAGGAAGTGAGGTGCAGGGCCCAGAGATGCAGTTGCAGGCCTGGGGGTCCCCAGCCGTTCTTCTGGGTGATCATCTCCCTGAGTCTTCTAAAATGTCTACACAGAGCTTACTAGTGCCATAAGGAAATGAAAGAAATAGCAGCAAAGCGCCCCCAAAGCGGTTCAGCATCGAGACACAAACAGTAGTTCGATGTTGAGAGAAACAAAGTGTCTTTAGAATTCCAAGAGAGTGGCAGGGAGAGCATGGCGAGGGGGCAGATGCTGATCCAAGGCAAATCTTAACAGGTGGGTAGGACTGAGTAACTGAAGAGACACCTGCAGTGATTGACAGCTGAGGAGCATCAAGAGTGAACTCGTGCCTGGCACTGGCGCTGGGAATTTGGTTTATGCTGCCACCCAGTGGCTCACTGTCCATGACATGCTGGGTGTGTGCTGATACGTGGGCATTACAGATGAGTGCCTTAGCCTGGGTGCCTCAGACCCAAGAATTATATCTGGTTTTCAACTGAGTTGTTTTCTTCTTCTTTTTTCTCTTTGTCATTGCCAACAACTGAAATGTGACCAGACCATTGGAGATCAGGTAAGATGTCCCTTTAGAACCACGGTTACCTTATCTTAAAGACTTATGAGAAAAACAAGGGGGGATGCATGCCAAGATCGATGGACACCACAGTAGCAGCTGTCTGAGAGCTCATGAACATGCAGGGAGACGTGACAAAGAGCCCGAGGTCCAAGTGGTAGCTCTGATGGAGGCTACCTTGTAGGGGTGCCGGGATTCACTTTTCTTAAACACATGTCCCTGTGGGACAACAATAAAAAGCGCAGTGTAAGAAAACAGCTGTGACTGGGAAACCTGACAGAGACATTTCATCTCTGTGTACCATCTGCAAAAGGTCAGGGGCAGCCGGGTAATGGCTGACAGGAGTCCTTCTGATATCCCTCGTCCTCTGGTGGACTGGAGCCCACTGGGGTAGGTCTGGTCTGTGGTCAGGGGCTCCACCTTCCCCGGGGAGCAAAGCTGGCAGAGGAGTCACAATTGCACCCCATCCCCATCCCCCCTCAGATCCGTGAAGGGCGCAGGTAGAAGGCAAAGACGTCATTCCCCGAGCTGACACCCCTGTGCTGGACCGCTGGCAGCACGTGACTCGCATCTGCTTTTCTGTTTCGAGGCTTGAGTCTCGGCTTTGCCCGCGCTTGCGATGCTAGGGGTGGACGAAGTGGCCTGGGTTTGGCAGATCAGCTCAGATGGGAAGATGTCAGGCTGATTCGAACTGACCCCTTTTTTTCCTCTCTTCTTAAATTTTTCTCTCGTATATTCCATCCCAACTGCAGCCTCCCCCTCCCTCCCTCCACTCCTTTCAGTCCTCTTCCCATATCCCCTTTCCCCCAGATCCACTCTTCCTCCATTTCCCTTCAAAACGGGTGTGTGTAGGTGTGAGGGGATTGGGTGTGAGGAGGCTTCCCAGGAATGCCCACAAAACGTGGCATAACAAGTTACAAGAAGACTGGGCGCAAACCCTCACATGGAGGCTCCATGAGGTGACCTAGTAGGAGGAAGGGGGTCCTAAGAGCAGGCAAAAGAGTCAAGACACACCTGCGCCCACTGTTAGGAACCCCACAAGAACAACAACCTGTAATATCTGTAAAGGGATCCTCTTTGATCACTCTAGCTCCAAGACCCCTTAGCTTTGGCCATGAATGATCATATCCAGAAGGACTAGATACCCCTGCTGCAAAGAACTGTTCAGAGGGCATGATTCCCATGAGTCTTTCACTGGGGCAAAGGTCAGGGATCATCAAGAACATGGTAAACACCAAAAGTCCTCTGGGAGGGGGAACTTGGCTCCAACTGACCTGGCCTCCTTCCTTCCCGGGGGCCTCTTTCTCCCAGTAACCTGGAGACCATCATCTCTTTCCCGGGGGGAGAGAGCCTGCAGGGCTTCGTCCTGGTGACAGTTCTGGTGGAGAAGGCAGCAGCGCCTGGCATTAAGGTACTTTCTCACTTCACAGTGTTTCATCTTCAGTGGTTTTCTCCGTGTGGACAGTCAGCCCTTTTCCTACTTGGGTTGAGTATAAAGGGGGAGATCTGAATTCACCCTGTGGTGTCAGTACCCTTGTAGCCTGCAGTGAACCAATTTCTCCATCTGCACACCACAGGCAGGGAGCAAGGGACACCCTGAGGTAGCCGTCACCGTTCTTGCTCTCGCAGAAGCTAGAGTCGCACAGGTTAAAAATAAAACCGAGAAGGAGAAAGGCTGTTTCATGAAAAGACAGATAAAAGCAAATCCGCCTTGGACAGGGGTTCCCCCCAGAAACAGCAACTGGATTAAGACCTAGTGGGGAGAGGGTATGTTTCTTTCAAGACACCAACCTTGCCAAGACAGAGAAGAAATGGTCTCTTCCAGAAAGCAGGCATCATCTTTGAAGTCACTCAGGTTTCCCAGCCCCAGGCGGAGGGGGCCCAAAATTCATTTTTCCCCTTCAGATCCCATAGGTTGTAGAAGGGCAGGACATAACAACGTGTGAGTACCCAGACCTCACCTTTACCTATGGGTTAAGATAGATTTAGAGCTTTAGTGGATGCCTGCTGTGTGGTAGAGTGTCCGTTCCTGGCATAAGTATTGCCAAACTCCATGGTCAAGCAGGGGCGTGGCCTGTGAAAGCCCTGGGTTCCAGCCACGTCCACACGATACAGTGGAATCCTGTAGCTGCTTCCATCCTCGTATTTGTCTCATCCGCTGGAAGAGGCAGCGTGTGGTGGTTCGTCAGCTCAGCTGAGGAGATCAGACCAAGACAAGGAGGGCTTCGGGGCACATGGAGTTGTGAACCTGGGAGAATCAGGGCCTGTCTGATGTCACACAAGACCTCTCCAGTGAGGCTGAGCCAGGCGGGGTTGCCAGAGTAGAAACAAGAAGTCCAAAGGGAAGATCCCGCTTAGGCTGCGGGGGTATTCCAGCAGTGTGGGCTCCTGCTTTGGATTTTAAGGGGGAGTAGAGAACTGAGAGTGATTCTCATCCCTAGGCCCTGGTTCAGGGAGTGGAGGCCATTCTGAGACACAGCCGGGAAACCCTGCTCCAGGCCCTGCAGCAGCTGAAGCTCTCCATGCAGGATATCACCAGAACCTTGGCCCAAATGCACGGTAAGACACTGGGGTAGCGCCTCCAGAGGCCTGGACCTGGACGGACCCTACCTGGGTGATGGTGGTCCACCTCTCCACAAGATGGCGCTGGTGTTCTACCTTTGTTTAGAGTAACCCGTCCCCTAGCTGAGAATGAGTTTTCAGCCGGCGGAAATAATGTTTTGCAGAATCGTTCTTTATATTTTTTTGTGTGATTGGGGTAGTTTCCCTTCTTCGGGGTCAGATCCGTCTTTGGGACGCTGAGTTTTCGGCGAAGCCTGAGAGATCAGATGAGTCACGAGGGGAATGTTGGTTGTGCTTCAGCCTCCCAGGTTAGGCTTACTGGGGGACAGGGCTGTTTCGTGGAGGTGTTTGCAAGTCCCCCAAGAGTTTTTTGTTTTTCCCCTCTCTGGGTTCGGAGACACCTAAGCCTGACCTGGGCTTCCGTGGCCAGTGCGGGCAGGAGCTGGGGTAGGAAGGTGTGCATTCTTCTCTGATGGCCAACTTTTGTTCTGGAGGTACCAAATACCCGGCAGGCTCCTCAATTTTCATGAACACAGAACTGTCAATTGTGCTCGCTGAGAGCTTTAGGCAGGTTCGAGGGAGGAGCGCGTCCCCTTCGCAAGAGAAGCAAAGTCAAACACCCTTTTCCGGGAGTCTTAAGCTTCATAAAAGGAAGATTCCGGTAGGAGTGTCCAGGGCGCACAGGGGGAGAAGGAGATGGTATGTCACCTTACATGAAATAAACGGAGTCACCCCAGGCCCTGTGCAGTTCCCTGAGGTCACAGGATCACACATTTCCAGCCCACTTCCCATTTCCTTGGATCCAAGTTCTCAGGGATGTGTCGGTTGGTTTCCCAAATCTGCTCCCGGGATGGTGAGATGCACTGCAGCTTTGCCAAGAAACCTGGAGTCATTACTCTTAAGGTCTCCGGATCCCAAGGTGAACAATGGAGTCGGTGGGAAGATTTTGATGCTCTGGTGATGCATGCTGTGTGCTACATAGTTACACGGTAGCATCTAACGCAAGCTTGCCAGTGCTAGTTTTCCACGTGTTCCAAGGTCAGAAAGACCCTCAGGATCCTCTGAAGGAGGTCTGAGGACCCGGGGGCCTCCAAATGTACCCCTTCCAACCTATTCGATCCTAAGACAGATTTCCCCATGCAACGGGATTTTCAAGGTTTTACGACTCGCTGAATCCACATACATGGGGAAGGAGGGCGACCCGTGTGCACGCTTTCCCAAAACGGCAACAGCACATTTCTCAACATCCCGCGAGGTCCTCGGTGTGGGCAGGCCCTCCTCTATCTCAGGATGGAGCATGCGGCCCTGCAGCTTGGAACCAAAAGAAAACAGTAGCCAGAATGGCAAGTCCAGAAATGGCCAGTGAGTTTCCATCTTGAGTGTTGAGACACCAAGGGAAACAATGCTTCTGGCAACACCAGGCCGGCAACACCAGGCCGAGCGACCATGGCAAACCACACCAGGAGGCTGACCCCCAGCAAAGGGGCCAACGGGCCTTCAGATGATTTTTCTGTACTGAGCCCACTGTGGCACTGTGGGGCAGGAACAGACCACCACCCCCTTGCCCTGGGCACAGGCAGACACTTGGGCACAGCCTCTGGGCAGTGTCTGATCTGCAGCTGCTACTTTGTGTGTGTGTGTGTGACACAGTTTGGCTGGGTGGATCCCTCTGCTCTCAGTCCCCAGGTTAGACTTCACCAGACAGCCAGTTGCTATTTTCAGAGCCCAGCTTCAGCAAACATTCTTTCCCTCAGCACACACTTCCTTCCCGGGCATGCCGGCTCCACAAAAAAGGCCTTTTGTGGACATCAGAGGCCCACTGCAGTGGGAGCCAAGTCCCCGGGCCTCTGCCCAGCTTAACAGAGCTGTTGTCCACAGTGCTCAGAAACAGCTAACGAAAATAAAACCAGCCTGCTCTGCTCAGACCCGAACTCCCACACAGTCATCATGGTGCTGAGTGTCAGACACAGCCTCCTCAGCCTGTTGTCGCTTGCTTCAGTTTAGCGCTATGTACCGGTGTGACCGTCTCTGGAGGGACGTCTTACCTTTATGGCCCACCTGGGTGGGAGTTTGGTGACCCACTGGACAGCCAGAGTATTTTCAGGGCTTTAAATCGATTCCAGGAATGATTCTGCAGCTCATCAACAGGCCACGCCCCTAAGAGTCAATTCCCCTTAGAAAGGTCAAGGTGTATGTATTTCTCTCCAGAAAGTAGTTTGCTTCCTTTACTTCCTCTGGCATCAACAGAAGGTTCGACCTCAGCCTGAATCACAGCCTAAATAACGTTTTCTTTTAGGGGCTGGTGAGATGCTTAGATGCACAGTGCTGGCTTTGTCAAGTGAGGATGTGAGTCTCCACCCCCAGTACCCAAGCACATAGCTGGGCGTGTGGTTCACATCTGTAACCCTAGTGCTGGGGGGCGGAAAACAGGAGGGTCCTAGAGCTCCTGGCAGCCAACAGAGTACAATCTGTGAGCTGTAACTTGGTGAGAGACTCAAAGGGGGAGAGGGAGGGGACACCCAGAGCTTACCTCCGGCTTCCACACGTTATGCACACACCTGCATACAGGCACACACACACAGGGGTAGAATTTTTCTTAAGATGGGAGTGATCAGTCAAACATTCCCCTCCGATAAAGCGCTAACTGATGGATGTCTTCTGAGGATGACAAACTACATTCATCTGAGAAGAACCTCAACTGAGGAAAAAAAAAAAAAATGCCTCCTTCAGCTTGCCCGCAAGCAGGTCTGTAGGGAATTTTCTTGATTAATGGCGCAAAGGCCCAGCCCACTGTGGGCGGTGCCTGGCTGCTATAAGAAAACAGGCTGAGCAAGCCTGTAAGCAGCATTCCTCCGTGGTTTCGGCTTCAGTTCCTGCCTCGACTTCCCTTTATGTTAGAATATAAGCTACGAGAGGACCGCGTCGCTTTTGGCCACGGTCTTTATCACAGCAATAGAAAAGACGAATAGAAAAGCACGCACCCAAGGCAACTCTCAACACGTTGAAAATTCTTCAGCTTTGGAGAAGACTCTGGAAGGGGTATTAATGTATCAGACTACCTAAAGATGTACCACCCACAGGTTTTTGTTTTGTTTTGTTTGTTTCCATAGCTGGGGGTGGGGCGTAGGTCCCGAGCATGCTCAGTGGGTACTCAGCCCGTGCTCCACATCCCGTGAATCCACAGTTCTTTCTGCTTCAGGTTAGCTTGGATTTGCCCACATAGTCACACCCTTCCCCACCCTGCTCTCTCCTGCACGTAATTATTTGACTCATTCTGCTTTTCTTTCTCTAGCTGTCATAAGACACTTTTCACACTTGCCAAAAGTGACGCGGCGAGGAAAGGGTTTATTTTGCTTCTACTTCCGGGTCACAGGCCAATACCCAGGGGAGGAAAGTCGGGGCAGAACTATGGAGGACGCAGCTTACTGCCTTCTTCTCAGGCTCACTGTTAGCAACCTTTCTTCTACAGCCAATGACACCTGCTGATGGGTGAAACCCCCCTCACCTCAGTTAGCAATCAAGAAAATGCACCCCCTTGGGTCCACAGGCCAATCTGGTGGAGGAAATGCCCCAACTGAGACTGTCTCAGGTAACTCACGACTGTGCCAAGGTGACGGCTTGGGATTTCTTGAAGACACGCCTGCTAATAGGTTAGAAGGTGGCAAGCTCCGTTGCCAAAAAATGCACTCATTTCTCTTCCAGGATCGAGCAGTGTTTTTGCTAGCCATCGAATCCTTTCAGGCACTGAACATATCAAAACAGGGTCTTCGGGCCCCAGGGTCTGAGGCCTGAGCTGTCGGTCTGTCCTCTCTCCCTGGCTGCTTTTATCCACTTCTTTGTTCGTTCTTGATTCTTACTCCTATTATTCCACTGGTTCGTATGGTTGTCATGTCTTGCCTGCTCTCTCAGTACAGGTCTTCATTGGCTATCGAGTTCCCTTGTGTGCGAATGCAGCGGATGAGTGTGTTTCCATACGCGGGTTTGCTTGCATTTTTTTCAAGGTGAGGCAGACGTCTATATCCTGCTTTAATTACGGTTATTATTCTGCTTTATTATTTGCAGTTTTTGCGTTTAGCAAGCCTGTATTTTTAGTTAATTACCTCCACGCTTCCGTCTCTCACTTGTAGAATGAACCTGGTATTTAAACATTCAC
This sequence comes from Meriones unguiculatus, assembly GCF_030254825.1. Lineage (NCBI taxonomy): Eukaryota > Metazoa > Chordata > Mammalia > Rodentia > Muridae > Meriones > Meriones unguiculatus. Next base: position 16,729,419 of record NC_083352.1, on the reverse strand, counting down.
TGGAATTTAAGGACTTTGGTAAACACGGTTGTTGATTGCAGCAGTAACCTACAGGTTATCTGTTATTATTATTATTATTATTTTTAATGTGGGAATGTTGTTGCTGAGAAGGGCTTACATTCATCACTTATTCCTGATTGCAGTTTTCCCTCCCTTTCCTTCTCTCAGTTCCTCCCCACCTTCCCTCCCATCCAGATCCATTCCCTTTCAGTGTTTCATTAGAAAATAAACAGGCTGCTAAGGGATAATAATAAAATAAAACAAGATAAAGCAAAAACTGTCAAATTGGAGTGTTACAAGACAAACAAACAGATGGAAAAGAGCCTTAGAAAAGGCACAAAACCAAAATAAAACAGAACAAAACAGACTTAGGTGTACACACATCTACACACTCAGGAATACCAAAAACCAGAAACCATAGTATATACACAAAGGACCTGTAAGGAAAAACAAAACAAAACAAAACAAAACCAGAAACCATAGTATATACACAAAGGACCTGTAAGGAAAAACAAAACAAAACAAAACAAAACAAACAAACAAACAAACAAAAAAAACGAAAAAGAAACTGTGTGTGTTGGCTAGTTTCCAAACTCAATACATAAATTATTTGAGAGGAGGGAGTCTCAGTTGAGAAAATGCCTCTATAAGATTGGGCTGTTCTCAAGCCTGTAGGGCATTTTCTTAAGTAAGGATGGATGGGGGAGGGCCCAGCCCATTGTGGGTGGGGCCATCCCTGGCCTGGTGGTCTTGAGTTCTATAAGAAAGCAGGCTGAGCAAGCCATGAGGAGCAAGCCAGTAAGCAGCACCCCTCCATGACGCCTGCCTCAGCTCCTGCCTCCAGGTTCCTGCACTGCTTGAGTGCCTGTCCTGACTTCCTTTGAGAAGGAACTATGATGTGGAAGCTTAAACTGAATAAAGGCTTTGTTCCCTCCAGGTCATGGTGTTTTATTAGCTCAATAGAAACCCTGACTAAGACACTATATAAAAGACAATAAAAATTAAAGGTAAGATAACATTTAAAGGGAGGGTCCCTGGTATGATAATATCAGACAATGAGCTTCCAAAGATGCCATAGAGCAGCTGTTTCCCCATGAGACTTCCTAGAGAAAACTAAGTTTCCATTTCCAAGCAGTTATCTATTGGAGAGAGCGTCTGGGATAGGGATGGGGCTTGTGTCCACTTCTCCTCTCAGCACTGGGATCCCATCCGGTTGCAGACCCATGTAGGCCCCGTGCGTGTTGTCACAATCTCCCTGAGTCCATATGTGCCTTGCTCTTGTTGACTGAATGGACCTTGTTTTCTTGGTGTCCTTTTTCTCCTCCAATTCTTACATCATTCTTGCTTTTTCTTCTACATGACTCCCTGACCCCTGAAAGGAAGGTTTTGATGGAGACATCAAAATCCATTTAGGCCAGAGTGTTCCAAGGTCTCTCACTCTCTGCAAAATGTCTGGCTGTGGGTCTCTGTATTTGTTTCCCATTTGCTGCAGGAGGAAGCATCTCTGATGGTGGCTGAGCAAGGCATTGATCTATGAGTATAGCAGAACATCATTAAGTCATTTTATTGCTGTTTTGTTGTTGTTTTGTTTTTTTTGTTTTTTAAGATCACTATTACTTGTTTTTTTCCCCCTAGGTCCCTGGACCACCTAGCTTCAGGTTCTTGATCACCCAAGCAATATCAGATATGGATTCTGTTTTACACAGTGGGCCTGAAGTCAAATCAGATTTTGGTTAGTTACTCCCACAGATTTTGTACCACAACTGCAGTAGCATGCCTTACAGGCAGGACACCATCGTAGACCCAAGACTCTCTAGCTGGCTTTTTCACTCTTCTCCTTCGGTAGAGTACAGAGTCCCACCCTGTGCCCAAGACAGCAGCATAGGGGAGTGAACCTGTATGTCGTCACCAGCTCAGCTTGTTTGTGCTCACTGAGTTGCATGGGAATTGCCTTCAGCAAAGGGGCCCTGTCAGTTGTGCAGAGCAGCCTATTGTCCTGTCAACATCCTGCATTGCTTTGCAAGGGGTTCCTGTTGGACCCCTTCGGTCAACAATGCAATCAGATACAACCCAATTACAGTACCAGAAGCTTTATTTGGTGACAAGAGATATCCAACTGGGGCTCTGTATCCCCCATTATTTGGTAATTTCAGTTAGATTGCCTTCATTTATGTGTATATTTGAGGAAGCTTCTGCTGTATTAGGTTTCCATACTTCCCCTGCAATGGGCCTTAACCTTAGGAGTCTCTCCCTGTATTCTCTCCCTCATCCACCTCTTCTGTCCCCCTCCCCCACTTGATTCTCCTGTTTAGTTCCATTTCCCCATCCACCTATAACTATCTATTCCATTTCCCTTTCCTGGGGATATCTGTCTGGCCCTTCTCACTCCCACAGTCTCTTACTCTGTACTTAACCTCTGCAGTTCTGACTGTAGCTTGTTTACCATTGCCTTAAAGCTAATATCCACATATAAGTAAATACATATTTATCCTTCTGTGTCTGGATTACCTCACTCAGGATAATTTTTTTTTCTAGCTCTATCCATTTACCTGCAACTTGCATGATTGCATTTTTAATGGCTGAATAATATTCCATTGCACAAACACCACATTTTCTTTATCCATCTGTTGAGGGACATCCGGTTTTTTATTTTTAAGTTTCTGGATATTATGAATAGAGCATCAATAAACACTGCTGAGCAAGCGTCCTTCTGGTAGGATGAAGTATCTTTTGGGCATATGTCCAAGAATGGTATAGCTAGATCTTGAGGTAGACTGGTATATGACTAGATGACTTAGGCTGTAGTACTGTTTCTTTTACGAACATGGGTGCCTTTGTGTTTGATGAATAGATGTTAAGAACTTGGTGTCCTTCTCTGTCTCTTCTGATTTTAAGTCATCAGACATTAAAATGGCCATACCAGATTGCTCCTTAGGTCCATTTGGTTAGAATATCTTTTTCCATCCTTTTACCCTTAGGTAATGTTTATGTTAAGTTGTGTTTCTTGGATGCAGCAGAAGGATGAATCCTGTTTTTGCATCCATTCTGTCAGTTTGTGTCTATTTATTGGGGGAATTAGACCATTGGTGTTGAGATTAATCAATGAGTAGTGTTTGATTTCTGTTATTTCATTGTTGTTGTGATGGTGCTTATGGTGATGTGGTGGTGGTTATGGTGATGGTTGTATTGGTGGTGGTGGTGATGGTGGTGGTGGTTGTAGTGATGGCGATGGTTGTGTTGGTTGTGGTGGTGATGGTGGTGGTGGTGGTTGTACTGTGTGTGTGTATGTGTGTGTATGTGCATGTGTTTTCCCTTCTTTTGATTTGCTGGTCTGGAATTATTTGTTCTTTGTGTTTTCTTGGGTGTGGTTAACCTCTTCAGGCTCTTTCTAGTGCCTTCTATGGAGCTGGATTTGTAGATAGATACTGCTTAAATTCAGTTTCATCGTGGAGTGTCTTATTTTTCTATTGATAATTAATTCTTATATGTTTTATTTCTTTCTTCTGGCTAGGAGCTCTAATACAGTACTGAATAGAAGTACTGATTCTTCTTTTATGAATTGTTTTTAAATATCTACTGAATATATTTTACATTTTCATGTAAATCCTGTTGTATCTATTAAAATGATCACTTGGCTTTACCTATAATACACTGAGGTATGTAAAAATAGTAATTTAGTACACATCACCCACTTTTTCTGCAAAGGGCTTAATGGTTTAGATAATAAGAAAATGCCAATATCCAAGAGAGCTCCCAGAAAACAGCCTAGCACACGGGACACTTGAGAAGTCACACTTGAGGAGAGAGGGTGTGACTGCACTGAGGAGTCACACTTGAGGAGACAGGTGTGACCACACTGAGGGGTGTCTGAAAGCACTGTGGCTGCACCGTCCTGGCTAATGGGGGCTTCAGAGAAAATGGACTGGGAGAAGAGAAGAAAAACTGGACTCTGAGTGTAATGGGGCAAAAAGAAAACTGATGGGAAGGGTGTTTTGTTAGCTAGACTTTACCAAAAGACGTTCCTTTTTCTTTCAGAAACAAAGAAATATAAGCATTCATTTGGATCAGATAAATGTGGACTGATTTCCCAGAATGCAGAGGACCCCAGTGATGTAGCTAGCTCCGCCTTTTAAAGTAGATCAAAGACATTTAGAATTAATAGAGCCGTGATGACCCTGTTCCTTAGGTAGGAGCACATCCATCTTCCCCAAGGACCCACCACCCAAGCATGGCCGGTCTGGGCAGCTTGGGGCTAACAGCTCTGTTGGCCTGCTGTGACAACCCCTGGAAAGCCTGCTGCTCACAGTGACACTTCTGGATGTCCGTCATTTGCTCTGCCTTACCTGTCGAAAGGGGCGGTCTCTGCTGTTCTTTTCTAAGCTTTCCATACTCTCCTGTGCACTGTGTCACCTGGACGCTCTCGCACATTGTGGCTACTTAAAATATTTTTTAAAGGATGGTCTTAGTCTCTGACTGGTGGTGGTGAAGTACAGAAAAGGGGAGGCCAGGGTATGGCACGGATGAGCAGCCCTGTGAGGGTCCGTGCCCTCTTCAAGGGAACATTCCATCTACACTTGCTGCTTCCATTCTGGGCTCTGCATAGATCAGATAGGGGTGAGGGAGCCCCAGGAAAGCAGCAGGGGCCAGGCACATGTGGCCAATTGTTTTTGTGCCTCTGGTAAAGTTCACATTTGATTGTTTTCCAGATTGTGTAGACCCAGACATATTTTACTCGGTCATCCGGATCTTCCTCTCTGGGTAAGTACAGTTCAGTTGGTTTCCTGCCTAAGACCTTCGTACAGTTCCCCAGATTTGTGTAATGATAAACAGATAGAAGCTTCCTAAAGTAGGAAATATAACAAGTGAACCAAGCTGGCAAAGCCACCACCTGGGTCCACTATCTAGGAAGACAGAACCCAGGAACCATCAGAAGGAAAGGGCTCTCAGCCTGGGTTCTTGTAAGGGCAATGCGATTGTCTTCAGCCACCAAATGGAACCATGGATCCCCTGAGAACCCCAACTTTATGACAGGGCAAAAAAAATCCAACCAACCAACCATCACCACCACCACCACCAAAATCCAGTAATCGTCACTTTTTGCCTCTTTGACCTTTGAGGACATAGCATTCACGGACCTAACTAGAAACAAGAGTTTAGGCCTTCACCTGACTCACACTTTTCTCCCTCCCTCCCTCCTCTCCTCTCTCACACATACTCACATCAAGCACATTTTTTCTCCCGATTATTCCTACCTTGACACACTCAGTCAGATTGTCATCCAACTTACCAACTAGCAGAACTGATTTGCTGTTGACCTTTGTGTCTTGTCGACTTTGAGGAGCTGTTGATGCTGTCGAGAGAAAGCCTCTAAGCTGTGCCTGGACACGGCAAGAGGCAGAGTAAAGGCTAACTGTATGAATGCCGTCCCCCGTTGGGAAAGGGGTATATGTGTGGTGCACTTTCTCCAGACTGGGGAGTTTGAGACACTCTGAGGGGGGTGTGGTGAACCCTCTTGCAGGGAGCAAAGACTGGACACAAGAACGTTTCCAGAGAGTCACGTGAGAGTGATACGGAGGGAAATGAACATACACTGTGGATTTTAAATAGTCCCGAAGTCCCTGTGTGGAAGGCCGCCCACTTTTATGGTACTATTGAGAAGCTGTAGAGGGTCAGGAGGTAGAGACTCCTGTGAAGAAAGCATGCTCTTGAAGGGCTTTTAGGCGCTACCCAAGGCCATCAGCCTTGCTCCTCCATTTTCCGTCCACAACGATGCCCTGCCCAGCCACAGCCAAGGTGATGAGATCAAAGGCCCATGGACAAAATCTCAAAGCACAAACCAGCGAAGTCCCACTTTCTGATAGGTTGATTACTTCAAGTGTGTGCTAAGGCAACAGCTTTGATCTAAGGGGTAACAGAGGCTTTATTTATTTGTTTGTTTGTTTTGAGATCCCATAGCAAGCATATACTAGAAGGGGTCAGTGAAGACAGGCCTCCCTGTGTCCCCCCTGCTCTAAAGCTTCTGTGAGCTCTCAATAGTGTAAACACTACCACACCTTCAACAGCTTAAAAAAACCTAGCTGTAGCCTTTCAGAGGAGCCTCTATAGCAGGCTCCCATCCTGTTTCCTTCTTCTACCACTTCTGGTGTCTGAGATTTAAGTATACTCCCTGGAGTCCTCCTTGTTGTTTAGCTTTTATAGGTCTGTAGATTTTAGTATGGCTATCGTATATTATACAGCTAATACCCACTTGCAAGTGGGTATATACCCTGTGTGTCTTTCTGCTTCTGGGATACCTCACTCAGGATGATCTTTTCTAGTTCCCACCATTTGCCTGCAAATTTCATGATTTCCTTGTTTTTAATTGCTGAGTAACATTCCGTTGTGTAAATGTACCACAATTTCTGTATCCATTCTTCAGTTGAGGGACATCTGGGTTGTTTCCAGAGTCTGGCTATCATGAATAAAGCTGTTATGAACATAGTAGAGGACATGGAGGGGACAGGAGCTCCACAAGGAGACCAACAAAGCTAAAAGGAGTCCAGCCCTCCAGCTGCCTTGACTTCAGCCTGGAGACCCTGACAGAAAGCATACTGATCTTGCCTGGGCTTTGGTCCACTCAGTGCTGTATCAGGTGAAGATTTTCCTTTGGTGTGTGTGGAAGGGTATGTGCATGCGTGCCTGAGTATGTGCATGTGTCTGTGTGTGTGCGAGTGTGAGCACAAGTGTATGCACCAGTTATGTGCAAGTATGTGTACGTGTGTCTGTATGTGCATGTGTGTGCCTGTGTGTCTGTGTGTGCACATGTCTGTTTGTATGTGAGTGTCTCTGTGTATGTGCATGTATATTCATGCCTATGTCTCTGTGTGTGTATAAAACTAGTATTTCTCTTTCTTTCAAAGTATCAGACTGGAGCTTCCCTGGGCTTGCTAGAGGCCTGATATGTTGCCCCCGACCCCTGTCCTATTTCCCCAGTGTGGCTCCTGAAACAGCAGGGGCACCTGGAATTTTTCTAGAATTATACACTTTCCCTACTTCTCCTTTGACCAGCAGCCAGGGGAAACTTCTCCTAACGGGGCTCCTGCTGTCAGTCTCCTGGGATGAGTCGGGGAAATTCCCACATGAAGGCTGAGCTGATGGGTGACCTCAGTCCCTCTGAGAAGTCCTTCCGCCTCGCTGTGTAACGTCTCATGGCAGTGGGAACGGCTCTAGTAGCAAGCGTCCTAGGAATTCAGCGAGGAATCCAGAACTATGTTTAGAATTCCAGGGACCCGTGTCTTTCAGAGGAATATTTTCTCCTTCCTCTTTTGTCAGAGGCATGATGGGAACCCGAAGGTAACTTCGTTTTCATCAAATCCTGGAAATGACACTTTTTATCTGGTGCCTGCGTGAGGGCCATCCCTGAGACCGTTCCCATGCGGCTAAGTGGAGGTCGCAAATCCTAACCGTCACTATAGATTCAAAAAGCATCTGGATTGCAGGGACTCTAATAGACCAAGAGTTAAAATGTCAGTCTCCTCACTCTGCACCCGCCTTGCGTTTGCTCCGCAGTTTCTCAGATAAAACGCACATGTTGGAAAGGACTTCATGTGGAAATGAGGTGTGCTCCCTTCAGGTCCCAGCCCCTCACTGTTCCCAGGGAGGCCAGGGACTGCTCTGGGGGGGGCAAACGTCACTTCATTTTTTATTGTCTCCTTCAACTTCCCCTTTCTTTGGAATTGCTAGAAATATACCAGGAAAAAAGCTAAAAATAACCTTATCATCCAGACCGGAAATGAAAATGGCCCCATTCCTTTATAAACAGCAGCTTACATACTTGGGGAAAACTTTTTTTTTTTTTTTTTTTTTTTGGTCTCACAGTGCTGCAGAGCATAGGGTGTGAAAACGGACCCAAGTTCTTTATCATCTGACCTCGGTGCTGGTATTTCCTGCATCGCCTTCAGGATGGCTGGCCTCAGCAGAGGCCCTCTAGTGAGTGCCGGAAGGACACTGTCTGATGGCATTCCTGGCATTCACCCTATCTGACAGTTCCTTAGGCTAGCCGGGCCCTTCCAAGCAAGCACTTGGCTTGAGTCTTCTGAAAGCCATACTGACTGACTTGTGGATTGCTCATTTTCCATTCATTCATCCATCAAATCGTTAGCAAGGAGGGCTTACCACATTCCGGACAGCGTCTGTGTGCTGGAAACAGCAGTGAAGAAAAGCATCCAGGTTGGTCCTTGAGGGGCTTGTGGTTTAAGGATGAGGAGAAGATACTGAATAAACAAACCTAGTCAGAGCAAACCTCCTGCAGGATGCGCTACAACAGTGGGCGATGCCAGGTAGGGTGCAGGGGGTTGCTAGGAGGCTGGACCTAGGTGTGGTGGCTCAGGTATCTTGGTTATTGATATCTAAAAATACCACATCCCAGGTGACACGTGAACAGATAGAAATGCATGGGCCACGGAGCAGACCATGTGGATTCCTGTTCCAAGCAAAAGGAACAATTGCCTGACCTTGAGGAGGCAGCAGGCTTCAGGAACGAGGTCAGAAGTGCAGGAGGATTACTGCATAGGCCACGCAGAGGGGCAGGGCTGGCTTCCTTTCTGCGCAGCAAAGTCCCGGGATAACTATTCAGCTGTCTGGGGTAGGATGGTGGAGGGCAGGGCCAGAAAGAAGACCTCTGAGGTGGAGCAATCGTCTTGAAGATGAGGGAGGGGCTGGAACGAATGCATTCTGTGGGACGCAGACGGAGGAGAAACGGGAGCATGTGTGTGTGTGCGCACAGCTGCCCTTTGCATGTGCTGGTGTGCACCAGGTCCGTTTCCCCCACAGCAGTCATGCCTGCAACATTTCTTCCTCATAAAACATCGCTCTCCGGTTTCACTAGCCCTCAACTTTGATATACTCTGGGCTGTTCACAGGCCTCTCTGAGCCCCGTCCAGCTCCTCAAATGGGTGCAAGAAGCAGGCTCCCCTACAAACTAGGGAAACTGAGGCTCAGAAAGGCCTGTGCAATGCGGTCAAGGGATGAAAGCATCAGCGGCATTCTTCCTCTCCAAGGTTGCCAGAGCAATAAACAGCTGGTGCTTACTGGATGTTTAATATGCTCCAGGCACCTGGCAAAGAGCATTTGGATTAGTTCTTACAATGACCAATAAGATAACTATGAATGTCAATGCAAAACACAGCTCTTATCTCAAAGGAGTAAGAGTTTGTTTACTCTTTGGCCAAATATTAGTGCCAAGAAACACAGATTCAGGTGGTCCCAAGATAAGATATTCCAGTGTGGGAGTGACTGGAAGAGATTTTGTAGTTCAAGGACAAAGAAAGTTATCAGTCAAGGGGTTTTGTGGGTACACCATGGGGACCCCAGGCAAGCAAGTTACAGCCACACACCAAAAGCTTCATACATAGGCTGCATGCATAGGTCGTGGGGCATTTCCAGCTTTGGGGTGGTGGGTGCCTGCTCTCTCTTCGAAGTCAGAGTATTCCAAACAGTCACAAAGAAAACGAGTCAGACAGGAGGGAGTTCAAAGTGGCACAATGTCGTTTGTCTCTGGATCTTCAAACATTGCAACCCTCCACGATCTGTCAGTCAGCTTTGTAGAATCTCTGCCATAGTCATGGCCTCCCTCCCAGGAACTTTGGTTCATACTAATACTCCTCAGGAGAGAAAGCCAAGGCTCGGAGAGGTTAAATGGGCTAAACCAGGGTTGACAACCAAAGCACAGCAAAGTTGAGCTTAAATTTTGTACCTACCTGAATAAAGACCTTGTCCCACAGACTGTGTGACCTCTCTCTTCCTTTGTTTCTCCTCCTCCTCCTCTTCTTCATCATCATCATCTCTCTGTGTAGCCTTGACGACCCTGGACTCACTTTGTAGACCAGGCTGGCCTCGAACTCATAGAGATCCTCCTGCTTCTGCCTTTTAGAGTGCTGGGGTTATAGGCATGAGCCACCACACCTGGCTTCTTCTGCTTCCTGTGTTCCTTCCTGACTGTGACTGCCCTGGTTGGTAACCACAGAAATTCATGGAACAGTTGACCCCAAACAGCCACCAAATGTGGCAGCCTGGCTCCTGGTTGTATTCGCCACCCCGGAGCAGAGTGTAGGGAAGGTCTAGGGTGCAGGCAGGGGCGGAACCTGTGCTTGCTGCACACATAGAGCCCACATGTCCCTTCTCTGAGTACAATGACTTGGACTGACAGGAAGTCACCCAGGGGCTGACATGTTCTTTAGCAAAAGAGGTAAATAGGTATCTACACGAGAAAGGAAAACTGGAGTTGCAACTTTGGAATGCAGTGTGTGTGTGTGTGTTCCTATAATGTGGGACTCCAGGAACCTAGCTCAAGTCTCTGTTTCCATAGGAAAGAAGGTAAGCATTGCTTGGCCCCATCTCCTTCCAGCTGGTCAGGGTGAGAGAGGGAGTGATTCCGGGAATAACAGCTCTGTGTCTGTGTGTGCTTAAGTGCCTGGGAATCTGTACTTGTGGGGTTACAGGTGTCAGGCTAGAGTCTGTGATGAGCAGAGACAGTGGAGACTTGTTCAGAGCACCCAAATTGTCCCGTCAGTGGCAGTGATGTAATAGGTTCACATATGTGACAGAGCTGTTTAAATCACTGTAAGACCGATGAGGAAGGTTCCCACCCTTGTTTCTCTGGAAAATCCTTTTCACGGAGCAGAGGAGGGCTCCAACCTGGCATAGAGTAGAGATGACGGCAGGCTGACACCCCTTGGGTACTCTGGCAAGCATCACTGGATTTTCCTCAAGCCACTGTGCCACGTCCGCTCCCTCACTGGCCCAGTGTCCATCCTTCTCCACCTTCTTTTCCTTGCTCCTGCCTAGGTGGAAGGACAACCCGGCCATGCCTGAGGGGCTGGTCTATGAGGGCGTTGCCACAGAGCCTCTGAGGTACTCCGGAGGAAGCGCAGCCCAGAGTTCTGCCCTTCAGGCTTTCGATGAGTTCCTGGGCATTCGGCATTGTGAGAAAAATGGTAAGCAACCCTCCGGTGTCATCTCAGCTCTGGAGGGGGAGGGTTAGGCGGAGCAGGGGAGCATCTTTAGCAGCTGATAAGACAAGGTATAAATGAAAAACTTCTAAAGTTTACACCGGAGTCAAGCACCAGGCAGCTATGTGCATGCTGCCTCTTACATCATATCAGTCAGGACCAGGGCCTCAGATCTCATCAGGGTCTTGGGTGTACTTTCAAGCCTTCATACACGGCTGTGGTCTGGGCTGCCCACTTTCATGGTTGCCGTAGGTCTTTATAGATTTCCCTTTCTACAATGGGCTGATGATGTCAAATTCAAAGTCTAGGGCCTTGTGTGGTACAGTTTGAAGCAGCGAGTGATGGGCCTGACCTCTGTCAAAGCCTTTCCCAGGAAATGGCCCAGTTTTCCACTAAATTCGTGTGGACTGGAAGAGGGAGCCCATTGTTTTGAAACCTTTGGAAATAGTTGCTGGGTTTGATGGTACATGCCTGTAATCCCAGCACTGCGGAGGCAGAGGCAGGCAGATCTCTGTGAGTTCAAGGCCTGCTTGATCTATAAAGTGTGTTCTGGAACAGCCAGGACTACACAGAGAAACCCTGTCTTGAAAAACAAGAAAGAAAGGAAGGAAGGAAGGAAGGAAGGAAGGAAGGAAGGAAGGAAGGAAGGAAGGAAGGAAATAGTTGTTGTTGCTTTGCCTGGCAACATAGAGCTATGTCCTTAATGACTATAAAAAAAAAAAAGAATTGACTCTCTAGTCTCATTTGCATGAGCCTGTTCTCTGGAACAGTCAGGGTTTTTCCTGGTTTTTAGCATTTGATATTAATAATGAACTCTCAAACAAACAAACAAACAAAACAAATCAAAATAAAACAACAACTACAAAAAACCCTCAACAACAATACCCCCCCTCTAAAAACATCAGTTAAAGGTGTAGTGATTATGTATAGTAATTTGGCTTCTCCAGTTTTTAACTGAAAGACCTGCTTTCCAATGTCTTCTCTATATGCACGGTAACTTCCATTCCCCTGGCTCCACCCCTCTCCCCCAGCAAGAAGTACCTAGCAAACAATTTGCCAGTCAGTGTGAGGGTGTGTGTGTGGGCTTGCAGGCGTGCCTAGAAGCCCTTAGCAGGAAACACCACATCATTCATGTTTGGTTTGGGATATGTACTGACTAGCAGATCCCTGTCCAACCTTATTATCTGAGAGATGCTTGCTTCTTATTCTCGCCCGCCTCTCCTGTCAACATCCACATATGTCCATTTGAGCATTTGACAGCTAGAACAAAGGCCCAGCTAGGCTGAGCGAGAAACTTATCAAGCGTTTCTGGTACCTGAGTGTCTGGAACGGCGGGCAAATACTCTCGAGTGCCCGCCCTGAGCTAAGGTATTGCTCTGGGCTGTTTCTTTCAGTAGGTTTTCTGCACAGAATGAGAGACTACATGCCTCCTTCCCATAAGGCCTTCCTGGAGGACCTCCACTCGGCTCCTTCACTGAGGGACTACGTTCTGGCCTCTGGTGACGGGTGCTGCCTGATAGCCTATAACCAGTGTGTGGATGCTCTGGCAGAGCTTCGTAGTTACCATATCAACGTGGTGGCCAGATACGTCATCTCCGCTGCTGCCAAGGCCAGGAGTAGGATGCCGAGCCATTTCTCACCCCATGCCTTGGAGGACAGGGGCACTGGGGGCACCGCGGTGCTGAGCTTCCTGAAGAGTGTCAGGGAGAAGACCGTGGAGGCCATCCTCCATCCTAGGGCTTAGCAACTCACATCCTGTGTCCTTGTGCTTAGCATCATGTCCTGTGTCCTTGTACTGAGGCCCTGTGGGAGCCAGAACCAGGCCAGAGCTCTGCCTGAACCCAAGAATAGTTTTGCTCCAAAGAACATCATACCTTTTATCCATAAACTGTGGCTCCCACCCCCCACTCCCTCCCCCAGCCAGTTTGCTTGCTAGAAACCTTCCTGCCCTGCCCAGTTCCCCTGCCTCACAGCAGACAGCTACAACCATCTCTTCATTCAGTATGCTGTGGGCAAGTCAGTGATACCCAAGCTCAATTTACAAAGAATCAAGCTGCCTTTGGGCATGTTGCTTTCTTTCCCTCATTACCTTTTTTCCTCTACTTCCTTCTTCCCTTCTTCTCCCCCTCCACTTTCTTCTTCTATTACCTCCTCTGTTTACTCCTCTTTTCCTCTTCTTCCCTCTCTGCTCATCCCTTCTCTTTTTCCCTCCTTTTTGTCTTTGAAACAGGGTCTAACGGGCCTCAGACTGGCTTCCAACTTGAACCTGTGATCCTCCTGCCTCAGCCTTCTAAGGTTATGTGGATGTCCACATGTGTGCTGCCTGTTGTAAGGCTCTGCTCATTTCCTTTGTTGATTACACCAGGGCTTTTCAATACCAGGCAGTTGTTCCACCAATGAGCTACAGTGCCAACTCTCTGTGTTTCTCTGGGTTTGAAAGAAAAGCTTGATGAGTTGATTAGCCTGGCAGTGGGCTCTTTAGCCAGGCAGACCTTAGACTTTGAGTAGCTGGAATGTATAGGGATGAGCCAATGAGCCAATGAGCCAATGAGCCAATGAGCCAATGAGCCATGCTGCTGCTGCTGAGGATGATGATGATGACAGCCATGATAAAGCATCTTTATCATGGTGCCTCTTCCTCTTTGTTTCTTTTCGGTTTTTGTTTTGAGACAGGGTCTTACTACGTTTTAGCTCAGGTTGCCTTGAACTCATGGCAATCCTCCTACCTCAGCACCCTCAGGACCTGGATTATAAACATGGGCCGCCACAGCTGGCTGTACATCTGCTTAATTCACTAAGTCCCTACTGTGCTCTTGTATGGAGACTTGGGGGCGGGATCAGCCTCTGTGACCTGGGACAGCCTTGCCCTCCCTGCTCACACTGAATTCAGCAATGGGTTTAGGTGCTTAGTGGAGATTTGTGGGGTGAGGGTGCTGGCCATACAAGCCTGGAAGTCACCCGCATGAGAGCTATCAGCTACCGATTCGGAACCGATGGGTCTTCCCCACATGGTGTAGACATAGCAAATTCTATTTTAATTCTCTCTGCTCTATTTTTAGGAGAATGTTTTTCTTTCTCCTTAGTGACACTGGGAATTTGTATTTGAAAAATGCTTTAATTGACCCTCTGAAAGCAAGTGAACCAAATCAGAATAAATAGTAAGTCCACATGTTTGGGGTAAAAATAAATGTGGCTTTTATTTTCGAAATTTCTAGTTCTTATTCTACATGGCTGAAGAAAACTTCAGGCTCACCAGCTTCAAGCCAATCCCATTAGTCAGGGTTCCTCCACTTTGCCATTGCAAGTGCATGTACACACTCGTGGCACAGACTCTTGTTTCATGGTCCTGTCTAGTGTTGTAGCATCCATGAGGGCCCTCTGAGTATTGCGCAGCCTCTTCCAAATGCTTGTCTCCTATACGGGTCCAGGTCAGGTGGCCTTAGCAAGCCAGCTCATCTGACCTAGAAAGCCTTTCAGCCCCTATAATCCTATTGTTCTATAGTCCCTGTGACCACAGATGCGAGAATGGTTTAGGGTCTCCACTTCCCAGTGCCTGGGGGGAGAGAGAAGGCTGGTTCCAAAAGACAACTTAGCCAGGTCCTGCATCAAGGATCGGGGGCTCTTCTGTCTCATATCCTCTGGGCAAAGGTTGGGCGGTACACATGACCAGGCTGAGGGCTTCTCAGAGACCCATGTCACCAGCGTCGCTGCTCCTCTTCCTGGTGTAGGGTTCAAGATGCCATCCTGCCCAGAGGCTCAGCCCCAAAGGGTGAGCTTACAACGACTCAGAAAACCTTTCCTCTCCAACCAACATCCCTGTCTCCTGTTAAAGTCCCTTTTGCACCTCAGCGTGAGGGCGCAGCCCAAGGGCGACTTAGCAAAAGGGTGTGCTTGTTCATTGAAGATGTTCTCTGGGCTGTGAGCTGTGGGTCCAGGAAGTGTCTGGAGAGCCGTAGAGTCCCCTCCATGCCCTCACCCTCAAAGAGTGGAACCCCCAAGGCAAGCCTGGCTTCCAATTCTACGGTTCTCATTTTTGAAACAATACAGTTTTGAGTCAGTCCCAGAAAGAGATGGATCCCCATTCTCTTATTCATTATGAAATCAAGATACCAAGTCTCAGGGCAGATAGAAGGGATACAGCTTGGGGCAGTTTGGTGTGAAGTGGGGCTCAGGTGGATCTCTCAGGCGTGTTCCTCCTTTGGGGGCGTCGTCAGGAGGCAGGAGATGGCAAGGGTGTGGTTTGATGTGGCTGACAAACGTGGATTCCCGTCAGCTTGCACCGCTTGTTCTGCTGGTGGACGTGTCATTGAGCCTTTGGAGGCCACAAGTCCTTCGCTATGGAAGAAGAAACGTCCTTATTGATGTATGAAGCTGAGACATGCTTTTGGCCTTCATGCTTCTAATCTGGACATCGCAGCCAGTGGCTTGGTGCCCCGTGGAGAATAAATATCTTCCTTTGAGGTTGTGGGGCTGCTGGGGACTTGCTGCCAGCCATGTTGCCCAGCACGACGAGAGGAGACCCAACTGCCTGCTGCTAGGTAAGGGAAGACGAGCATTCAGTATGGTTTCTCCTGGCTGTGTGTTCTCACATCACTGTGAAAACAGACATCCCGGTGTCTTCATGTGGATGAAGGACCTAGGGGAGCTTACGACGATGCTGTTCCCAAGAATGCCCTCTTCACCCGGAAGACCGAGTCTGGGTTTTCTTGCCACTCAGAGACAAAATGGAGCCACTGGCTGTATCTCCACCTGTGGTGAAGAGGAGAGATACGTGCTTGAACAAGCAGCACAGCGGACCAGACCTGGGGCTATTCTCAAAATCACAGAGACACCTGGCTAGTAACGATAAAGACCTTTGACCCTGAGAAAAGAATGTTATCCAGGTGCCCTCTGGTAATCCCAGCACTCAGGAGGCAGAAGCAGGAGGATCAGGAGTTCAAGGCCGGCCTAGAATACATGCAACACTGTCTCAAGAATTGGAACAGAGAGGAGAGTAGGAAAGGAGAAGAGGGAGGGGGAAGGAGAAAGAGAGATGGGGGAAGGAAAGGGAGGGGAGAGAGGGTTTGCAGCCTAGGTTTGTTCTGAGCAGGATTCTACTTTGTCCCTCAGTGTGGCAGGACTGAAAAAGTTTGTCCCGGTTTCTGGCTGCAGAGCAAGGTCCACTGAAAGAGACCACGGAGGTCTCTACAGATTCTGTAAATATGGGTGCTGGGGAGGTCCGACGGGGCTGGACAAGGGGCGAGTGTCTTGCTCTGTAGGAGCCAGCCCAGTGTGCTTGTTTCTTGGATCTGATGGTCAAGGAGGACACTAATGCAGATGGGTGGATGTTCCTTGTAAGGAACAGCAGGGAACCGTGAAGAGGTGAGTTCTTGGGGCAGTCAGGGTTACTTTCAGGCCCCCTGCAGTAGGGTGTGCATTTGCAAAAGACAGATTTACGACTGAGGACAGAAAGATTGCCGAGTCAGCCCAGGGTTGGCTCCAGGACAGACACACTGATCCAGGCTTGAGCTGTTGCCACGAGAAGAGTGAGGAGGCCGCTTCTGCAACCACAGCTGACTGTAGACTCTTGTACGCCTTGCCTTTTCACGCACTGCAGACTCCATCCCCATCCAGATGGAACAGTACATATGAAGGACTTCTACAAGTGCCTCCCCCGGGAAAATGCTTTCCAGACAATACATCGTCTTATTGTCAGGGGCTCAGTGGATGTGAAGCTGTGTGTTTCCTTCCTGTCTGAAGGAGCTTGAATTGTTGATTTTCATAGAAAGCCTGCAGCCAGTTGGTCATCAAATTCATTTTTTACGTACAGATCCCTCCTTCAGTGGCTTTATGAATAGACACTATATGTTTTCTAGGTCTTGTGTTTGTCAATCAGGATTTTACATAAAACTGAAACAATACAAGAGTTATTTGTATATGGAGAGAGAGATGGGAGGGAGGGATGGAGAGATGGAGCAGAAAAGGAAGAGGGAGGGAGACGGAGACGGAGAGACAGGCAAGCCTGTGAGTCCAAAGCCTGCAGGAGTGCCCTGCATCTGGAAGCCAGGGGAGGATCTGATGTTGCGTCTCCAGTTCAAAGGCCTTCCGGCGGACGAACTCCTGAGCCCTTTCTACTTCAGCGGTCACTCTCTGCTCTCTAAGACCGTCCCTGATTGAAAGAGGCCACCCACACTAGGGAAGGTAATTTGCTTTCCTCAGCGCCCATCACTTTCAACACTAATCTCATCCCAACAGAACCCAGAAGCACAGACACAGGAGAATGCTAAGCCAGATACTTACCCAGCGAATCTGCCCTGAGGAGGGCGGAAGAGGGCAACTTAAGGCATCAGGTATGTGAGTTTCAAACTAATGGCGAGGGGTTAAGGCCAGGCCTGAGTGTGTGCGTGCGTGTGTGTGTGTCTGTTCACTGAGCTCTCTCAGGAAGGTCTGTGCGTGGGCTGAGTGGAAGCCCTTGACGGAAAGCTACGGAACATTACTAAGGCAAACACGGTGCTGCTGACTCACGTGGAATTGGAAAACTTACTGATGTAAATTTTTGGTGTTTGTTTGCATCTATGCCTGTGTGCCTGGCTGTCTGTGTGTGAGTCATGTGATGGCAGGTGACCACAGAGGCCTGGGAGAGAACATCAGATCCCCTGGAGGCAGCGTTGGTCGTGGACCACCCGATGAGGGGGCTGGGGACCACACTTGGGGCTTCTGCAAGAGCAGCAAGTGCTCTTAATTGCTGAGCCATCTCTCCAACCCTTCCCCCATGACCTTTTTGACTTTTCTTTTTTTAAACATCAAGACACGCTAGCTAGGCACATGCTGAGCTGCATCCCAGCCCTGAGCATGCCGTCTCCTAACAAATGTATAAACGTTGTGTTCTGAGAATGCCGGCGAAGGGTGAACCCTCCCTTCCCTGTGGAGACAGGACTAGGCCTCGAAGGTCAAACTGCGTGCACAAGACCCTGTAAGCCCAAGTTGCTCCTGTCATTAATACAGGAGGCAGGAAGACACTGGTTCCTTAAAAGGTTGTGTCCATGTACAGCTAGAGTTAGTTTGGGCTATTTTTTAAGAAACGTAGTAAAGACTCGATATGATTTTAATAGCCGAACAGCAGAACCATTAAAGCAATAAAGCCAGGTCGCAATGGTGGTGCTCAGCAGCTCTGGACTGCCTTGACTCCCTCGCTAGCTCTGGGCCGCAGTGCAAGAGGGACACAGCTCTCTCAGCTTTCAAAGCGCACAGCCAGGGCATCGGGTATGAATTCCGTGGAAGGAGTCTTCTCTGGTTCCTTTGAAAATTGTCATTCGTTGTTTCCAAGTAAGTGCTGAAGTAAAGCCACGCCAAAAGAAAAAGGGGAGAGAGAAGAGAAGAAAGAAAGGATAAGGTAGGATGGGAGGAAGGAAGGAAGGAGCAAGGAAAAAAGAAGAAAAAGGGAGAGGGCATTTCAGATTATATTCCAGATCGGATTCAGTTTTCAGATCTGAGATAAACCCCTTCAGTACCTGCTAGTCAGTTATTGCTCACGCACAGATGTGGTGTTTGCCCAGCTAATGGGGGAGGTGCTTGTCGCTCCCCGAGCTCACTTAACAGTAAACTTAATAAAGAAGTCGGATTTTAACTGCTTTCTGAGACTCACTTGCCGGTTCGTGCCTGCAGTTCAGCATCTGCTTCCTGGGAACGTTAAAACCGATTTCTTGAGTGTAAGCATCATCAAAAAAATAAATGATTTTTTTTTTTTTTGCCAAGTCATTTGCTTTATAAACTCACAGATCGTTTGGGGCCCCGTGCTTCTGTGGCAGCCGCAGGGCGAGCACGCCAACCCTATGGCACCTTTAATCACCCAAATGGCTTCGTTTTCTCTTAGGGATTGGTACCTGTGGGCCACCTTCCTGTGCGCTGTAGGAAAGCATTTTCGGAGCCCGAACCACCTCTCTGCTTCCTGAGTTGCTCTCCTCTCACTGGGCCACACTGTTCCTTAACTGTGACGTGTGTGTTGAATTTACATGCTGGCAGCAGGGCACTGTGGCACTCGCCTTTAATCCCAGCACTCAAGGAGGCAGAGGCAGGTGGATTTCTGTGAGTTCGAGGCCAGCCTGGTCTACAAAGTGAGTCCAGGACAGCCAAGGCTACATAGAGAGAAACTCTGTTTGGGGGGAAGAATTTATATGCCACTCTGACCCCAAGCTAATCCAACATTAGAACTGGGGATGGCTATTGATTGTGCCCGGAGTCTTGGGTCAAAGTCTTTCCCTAAGAACACTCCAACATTTTAGAGCCATTCATGTACTCAAGCCTTTCTAGCCCAAAGATTCCAAAATTAGTTACTAATTATGCACATACGTGTTATCTTATCATCTTATATTATTTCTAACACACAAACACTTTAATTCAAATCTCATCTGTCAATTAATGCCAAGAGTAGTGATTAATAGCGTGACTAATCAAACATGCAAATAAAATACGTACACACATGCTTGTTGGAATTCTGGTTTCTTAGACACATAAGAATTTAGAAAACGCGATCACAGTGTGAATGGTGAGCTTCGCTGAGTCCCAACACAGCACAGCAGCGAACCCAGTGTCAGAGTGAAAGGCTGGGATCACCATGCACAGCAGGGCCTAGCTTTAGTCACCTCCCTCAGGGTCACACCTCAGGGCGTGGTTCACCGCTGGGAAACCAGTCACCGCTGCCAGCACCAGCGCTCAGGTGGGGAGGGTGACGAGGACCAGGCAGGATGTGAATGCCAGATCCACCGGTCACTTTCAGCCTCAGTTTGGGGCTGTGCAACCTTTAATTCTTTGCTGTGAAAACTTAGGGCATTGCAACCCGAACCGAGAAAGAGCCTAACTGTGTGGAGGGCCCCTGTTACGCCAGGCGGCTGCCCTCCCACCGGGCCACAGCCTTGCCCAGAGAACTGTCTTTCGTCTTACGCCCGTTGGCAGCCTTTTTGCCACTTCGAGTTGGAGAAGATCGAGACACCAGGGATTGGGTTAGCGGCCAAGAGGGCTTGCTCTGCAAAAGTGAGAACATCAAATCTCAAGCACCCATGAAAAATTCTGGGAGTGCGCATGCGTGCGTGTGTTTGCAAGCTCACATCTGTGTGTGTGTGTGTGTGTGTGTGTAATCCCAGAACGGCAGGGTGGAAACATGATCTCCAGAACTCACAGGCCTTGAGACAGAGTCTCAATAGGCAGGGAGTGACAGAGGAGGACGCCCACAGACAGACGTGGAAGCCCTCCTCTTCCACACAAGCCTTAGTAAAGACGCCCAGAACCTCAAGCGCACGGAGCAGAGACTCCAAGGCTGAGCAGACGATCTGAGAACGTCAGTTTGAATGTGGACTTTTGGGTCACAGTGAAAGTAACATGCCTCACTGAAATGATTCGCTACATGCACTGCTGCTTTGTAATTGTGTAGAATTTGTATGCACCCAGCCCTTTGCACCCCGACCCCAACCAAGCCTAACTAATATTAGAGACAAAATGGGATTTGAGGGTTTAGGTTTTGCTTGCAGATCTGGCTGCTGACCACAAGAGGGCAGTAGCAACCTGCAACTCTTTCTGGCGCCCTCAAAGGCGCTAGATTCTGTGCTTCACAGACAAAATCTTCATATTTTAGAAGTCTTTCTTCCCTCCTCGGGAGCCCTCGGAAGGCCTTGGGAAGTTATTTCACCCCAGGTGCTGCCTTCAGCCAGAGCCACGTTAAATCAGCCCAGATGGCTCTCCCTGGGCCCAAGAGCAAACCACAGTTTATTTGTAAAAGCTAAACTTAATAATTATAATGACATACAATAGATATGATAAAAGAAAACACTGGTAGATTTATTTTAAATGGAGAGGCGTTCTCCCCGCCTCCATGATCAGTGTTATCCGACTGTTCGAGAAGCTAAAAAGGAGACAAATGAGGAGACAATTAACAGACAGGACCAAGCTTTGGGGGGATGATCAGGCGGAAGAGTGGTCCGCAGTGTTTCTGGGCTTAGAAAGCAATTGGTTGGGGTTTTGTCTGGGGGAGAAAAAAAAAGGAAAGGAAAAGAGAAAAAGGTAGACAGCATCATGGAAATGAAGTCTCTTTCTCCTTGCTCTCCCCTCTGCCCAAATGTGTCTCACTCAGAGAGACACATGACCCACAAGGACCATCTACTATGTGAAAGGCCAGTGTGTGGCAAGCCTTCCCCCCCTGAAAGTGTCCTGAAACCCACCCAGCTCAGGGTGTGCCCATGGTCAGGGTGTGCCCATGGTACTGACAGATCAAGGCAGTGAGTTGATTATCCCTATTGTTCATTCTCACGAAGCCCAACCTCCTTCTAAAATACCAACTATGTGGACGGCCTGAGCACAACACACACCTTAGTCTTTTTTTAATATTTTTTTTATTAATTACAGTTTATTCACTTTGTAGCTCCCTCCCTCCTCACTTCTCAATCCTACCCTCCCTTCCTCTTCTCTACCCATGCCCCTTCCCCAGTCCACTGATAGGGGAGGTCTTCCTCTCTGACCCTAGTCTATCAGGTCTCATCAGGAGTGGCTGTACTGTTTTCCTCTGTGGCCTGGTAAGGCTGCTACCCACTCAGGGGGAGGTAATCAAAGAGCAGGCCAATCAATTCATGTCAGAAACAGTTCCTGTTCCTGTTACTATGGAACCCATTTGGACACTGAACTGCCATGGGCTAAATCTGCACAAGTCATCTCCATGCATGGTCCTTGGTTGGAGTATGAGTCTCAGAAAAGACCCCATGTGTCCAGATTTTTTGGTTCTGTTGCTCTTGTGGAGCTCCTGTCCTCTCCAGATCTTACCCACTTCTTTCATAAGATTCCCTGCGCTCTGCCCAAAGTTTGGCTATGTCTCACCATCTGCTTTGAAACCCTGTAGGGTAGAGTCTTTCAGAGGCCCTCTGTGGCAAGCTCCTGTCCTGTTCCCTGTTTTCTTCCTCTTCTGATGTCCATCCTCTTTGCCTTTCTGAATGAGGATTAAGCATCTTAGCCAGAGTCCTCCTTCTTGATTAGTTTCTTTAGGTGTTCAGATTTTGTATGTTTATCCTATATTATATGTCTAATATCCACTTATGAGTAAGTATATACCCTGTGTGTCTTTCTGGTTCTGGGATACCTCACTCAGGATGATCTTTTCCGGTTCCCACCATTTACCTGCAAATTTCATGATTTCCTAATTTTTAATTGCTGAGTAATATTCCATTGTGTAAATGTACCACAATTTCTGTATCCATTCCTCAACTGAGGGGCATCTGGGTTGTTTCCAGCTTCTGGCTATTACAAATAAAGCTGCTATAAACATGGTTGAGAGTGAGGGCTAATATCCAGAATATATAAAGAACTCAAAAAGTTAAACAGCAAGAAACCAAGTAATCCAATTAAAAAATGGGGTACAGAGCTAAACAGAGAATTCTCAGTAGAGGAATAGAGAATGGCAGAGAAACACTTAAAGAAATGTTCAACGTTATTAGTCATCAGGAAAATCAAAATGACCCTGAGATTTCACACTACATCCATCAGAATGGCTAAGATCAAAAACTCAAGTGACAACACATGCTGGAGAGGATGTGGAGATAGGGGAACCCTCCTCCACTGCTGGTGGGAATGTAAACTTGTACAACCACTTTGGAAATCAATCTGGGGCTTTCTCAGACAGTTAGGAATAGCGCTTCCTCAAGATCCAGCTATAGCACACCTTAGTCTTAAGGCATAAAGGAATAAGGAGTCCTCATGTTGCTACTCTTCCAGGCTTGCCTGCAAGAAAGCTATCGCCTCTAAGCCTTTGGTTTGGGAGAAAAGAGCTGTTTCTCGTCTCAGTTTTAGGGAAGTGTTTTTCCAACACTGATTTCTGCCCTGGCTCCCATGGAAGGCTGTTCCGCCCCATGTCACATTCCAGATGATGTAAATTATCTATGTGTATGTATGTGGGCTACATGCGTGGTGGTGGATGTGCATGCATGGTTCATGGAGGTCAGAGGACACTCTCGGGCCTCACTCCTGGGGACCAGCCACCCCTCCTTCTTTAGACAGGGTCTCACCTGGAGCTCACCAATTTGAGGGAGAGCAGCTGGCTAGCAATTTCCATGGTCCCTGCCTCCCCGGCTCTAGAATTACTAGTGTATGCTACTCTGCCCAGATGTTTGATTTTTACATTCATTTTGCGGGTGTGTGTGTGTGTGTGTGTGTGTGTGTGTGTATGGACTGTTCATGTGAGTGTGTGAATGACAAGGTTGTCTTCTTTAATCAGTCCCCACATTAATTTCTGAGGCATGCTCTCCTGCTGAGCATGGTTTCACTGGGCTGGCCAGCCAATGAACTCTGGGGAAGCCCTTCTGCCCTCCAGCCTCCTACCCCGCTTTAAGCTTGTGCTGGGATTAGAGCCAGGCACACCATTATACCTGGCTCTGGATGTAGGGGTCTGAACTTGGGTTCTCACGCTGTGAGACGGGGGCTTTCTGGATGCAGCCATCTCTCTAGTCCAAACTATCTACTTTTAAAATCCAACCCAAAACACTTGTTTTGGTGTAGCAGGTATTGTCTGAAAGAATGCAGACACTGGAGTACGGCTCATCCACAGAACCCTTGCTGCTTATGACTGGACCCGTCTTCCATTCTCAGCATGGGTGAAATGCACAACCAAATAGCAGCAACAGTTTGGGCACCACTGAGCCACACAGCTAGCACTAGGGTTCCAGAGACAGACCCTCATGGCTACTGGCACGGGAGCTACTTTTCTGAGTGAAGACATACACAGTCCTGATGTCCATCAGGACTGGCTAACCTGTGCAGTGGGAATGGCCTGACATTCCACTTCTAGCGTCCTCGTCCTGGTGACTCCGATCTCCAGGGCTGGAGGACCTCTCTGCTATCGGAAGAGCATCTGTTTCTGTGGAATGGAAACAATCCCAAGAATAGCAGCCCGTGTCTCTCAATGTCATTAACTACATGGTGTTTGGTGAGCATAGGGGGTCCTTTTCTCTCCCGCTCATGGCTCAAAGGCTACGGAAGCGCTTGCTTCCGAGCAATGGAGAAAATTAGGGGGAAGGCAATCATCTCTGTTTTGAAGAGACTCCCAAGAAGTCCTCTGTATATCTCTTCTGCTTTGCCGTGTCTTACTTGTGTCGGCTTGGCAGTCACAAGGAAGAACAGGCATTGCAGCAGGCAAAATGTTAATGACCTTTAAAAACTGCACATGTGTTTTTGTGTGTATGTGTATGCTGAATGACAAAACCTCCTCATTCTTTTTAGAATTTAAAAGTATTTAAGTTGTGTGTGTGTGTGTTTGGGGGTCGGGTATATGCACAGGAGCACAAGTGCCTGCTGCCACCAGTGGTGTCCATTCTCTCCGAATCTGGAGGCATTGTCTTGTGAGCTTCCACAAGAGGGTGCTGGGAATTGAACTCCCACGCTCACTCTCCCTCCTGGAGCCATCTCTCCGGCCCTCCATTTTCAATTCATCGTCTCGTCCTCTTTCTCCCTCTCTTCCTCCTCCTCCTCTCGTCTTATAAAGCAGGGTCCCGCTCAGTATGTAACCCGGGGTAGACTTAAAATCAACATTCTCTTGCTTTAGTGTCCCAAGGACTTGAATCACAAGTACACGTCCCTGTGTCCGGCTCTGCACAGGACATACGTAGTTCTTACGTAGTTCAGTTTTCTCAGTGCCCTTCACATTCTTCAACCCCTTTCCTCAGACCGGAGTCTGAAGCACTCTGTGTTGCGTAAGAGACTGGCAGGGGATAAAGGCCTTAACATTACCTGCTGGATTTGCATTCTGATGGGATTGAAAACTATGTGTGGTTGTTACACCCCCTAATGGAATTTCGAGGCAACCCTGAGCCTTCCAGAGTCCCATTTCTGCCTCTCTGGCTGGCCAGCACACACTCAGGGTTATGAGCCAGCCTCCGACCTGCAGCTGTGCCGATGTGGAACCCTGTCCTACAGAATGGCTGCTGTCAGGGCGAACAGGGTCCTGCTGCTCCTTACAGCTCAGCGAATTTGTTAGGGGCCTGGGTTAGCTTTTCACCACACTGCCAACATTCTGACAGAGACCCAGAGAACTTTGTATTGGCTCCTGGTTTGGGAGGGTCACAGCCTTGGTGATAGGGAAGGCATGGCAGAGTTCGCGACAGCTGCAGCGTTGGCAGTGGGTTGAACACAGTAATAGATCAGGGAACACAGAAGCAGGGCCAGGCTAGACCTCCAAAGGCTCACCTTTAGTAACCCTACTTCCACCAGCCAGGCCCCACCTCTTAAAGGCTCCATACCAGCCCTCCAGCTGGGGAACATGACGACCCAGAGTCTGAAGGGACAGCCCCAGGGAAACAGCCCCAGCTGCAGCTTGGTGCTCAGACTTTGACCTCATAGGAAGATGTGGTGGACATGGGCACTCTCAGCGGCTTCGAGTTCAGGCTGAAGACTGCTTTTCTGACTAGTTCCCACGTAATGTTGGTGTAATCTCAGGCCTGAGACGCTGTGGCTCGTGGGGCTCCTTTGTTTTGCTTGTTGGCCAGAACACCATGGACTGACTATGATTCATCTCACGTCTAATGAGTGGGTTTTGCTTTCTGAAGGGGAAGATTCAGTCATGTTCTGACGTCCCAAACTAAGGCACTGGTTGTTTACTGGATCACATCCCTTTCTCTGTCTGAAAATGCATAGAGATGTTTATGAAAATAAGGAGAAGAGGCTGGAGGTCAAGCTTGAGTATCAGTCTCCTGGTACCATCCGTTTTGGTTTGGAAACGGGTTTTTTTTGTTTTTTGTTTGTTTGTTTGTTTGTTTGTTTTTGATTTGGAAGCAGAGTTTTTTTACTTGGCCTGGAATTTGCCGTTTAGACTAGGCTGCCCAGCCAGTGACTGCTGCATATGTGCTGGTCTCCATCTACAAGTAAATACCATCTCTGCCTTGCTCTCTTTACATGGATTCTGGGTAGAATTCTGGTCCTTATGCTTATGTGACAGGCACTCAGCCCCAACTTTAACACTATGCTTAAGATACAGAAAAACCTCATGATCTGGGGATGTAGTTCAATGGTAGTTTATCAAGCATAAAATATGCTCCAGGTTCTATCTCCAACAATGATGAAGAATGAAAGGAAGGAAGGAAGGAAGGAAGGAAGGAAGGAAAAAAGGAAGGAAGAAAGGAAAAAGAAAAAACTTCCAGTGTTATACTAAAAGGCAATACTGTTGGTAAATGAAGACCATTGTAAAAATTCAAGAAATTAAAGGGGAAAAAAAGAGAGAGAAAAGATTCAGGGATTGATAGCTTTCTCAAAAAGGTTAATTTCTCAAGTCAGTGCTGACACTTTTGAAGAGAGACTTTTTCTGGTACCTCGAAACAAAGTGGTTTGCTACATCCAATAAGTGATATCTTCCAAATCTAAAAAGTTAATGAGAAGAGACAGACTTGGAGATGTTTCATAAAAATCAGGATTCTCCTGCAAGTAAGTAGAAATTGTACATTGAAATTTCCATGTTGCGCCTCTTCCTATCCAGGGGACATGCTGCCTTAATTCATCAAGCCTTGGCCCAGCCTTAACCCCAGGCATTCCCTGGCTGGCAAACGACTGTGCTGTGACTAACATCAGCATTGACTCGTTCTAAACCTGCCTGTTCTCTCGCTATGCAGGCTGGCCTTTGCCTATTTGCATTAGACATAAGCAACACCCATGGCAAATAGAATAATAAAGGAAAGAGTCATTGATCATGCCCTCACAAGGACAGTTACATAGAACACACCCCCTTTTAAAACTCTATATCCTATATCCCCTGAAAAGGGTCTCCCAACCCACCAAGCCAGAGTTGAGACATGGCTTCCTGTTTACCTAGAGGGATTGGGGCAGCTTTCTCAAATCCCATGATGCCTCCTAGTTCAGGACCATAGCGTGGGGTGTGCCCAGGGCACCCTCAGCTTCCTCCCATCTTTGTCTGACACCTGGGCTTAAGTCCTTCTCCACCCTCCAATCCCCACCGCACCCGTCCTGCATTGTCTCACAGCTGTACATGCCCCTTCTGCTGACGTCATCCCTCAGTTACCTGTTTGTTTAGGCTTCCTCCTTGGCTGCAAGTCCCATGATGTCACTGCGTGTCGCACAGGCGGTTTCCTGTTCTGGGAGTGAAGTAAGATATGAGTAAGCTGAGAGGAGCTTGAGGGAACCCCACTGGAGAGTCTAGTCAACACTGTAAACGCGAACTCAGACTCCTGACATAAGTAGCGGGTGGCAAGAGCCGCTTAGAGATAAAAACAAAAACAAGAGTCTGCTTACTCACAGTGATCTGCAAAGCCTTGGAGCAAACTGCCCTGGGGCAAAGGATTTCCTGAGCCTATCCTCCAACCCAGTTTTATACTTCGGAGCTTCTTATTCAAATTTCTATCAAGCAAGCTTTGAGCGCTGAAACCCAGGGCTGAGTGAGCGTCCTGCTCCACTGAGAGAAGGAGGTGGGGCGGGGGAGGATGAAGGGGAGGGGAGACCCGGGTAGTAGGTGTGTTAAACTGTTCAGGTATTTGCACACTCATTACCCTGTCGTGCTAGTTCACACCACAAACTTGTTAAGCGAACATTATCCTTATCTCAGTTTAGCTCAAAGAAAGCCCAAAGGAGATGGGTGATCCGCCTCTGCTTAGCAGCAGGAAGAGGCAGGGCCCCAGTCAACCTGGATTGCTCAGGCTGATGCAATGTCCTCTGTTGTTCCCTAAGGGATGTGCCCCTGTGGGTCTGTTAGGACACAGCCGTCAAAGGAGAAGGGATTCCATAGGCTGGAGAGAGAGCAAGTGTGTTGCAGGCTTGCTTGAGCTGGTTCCTCATCGGCGGTGGTCCACCGGCCTCCAGCGCCAGTTTCTCGGAGCCGTCACTACTGCCCACTGTTCCGTGCCTGAGCCTCCGTGCCATGCTGGCAGCAGAAACCTGAGACACAGGAAGCCATGGAGGGTCTTAATCGGTCGCTACAATAACGGCTTTGGATAGATTTCCTTCCTATGAATCACCCTCAGGTGGCCAGTGAGTCAGGCTGCTTAACTGTAATCTTTAATTTGGTTCTCACTCATAAACAGTTCCCTTTTACTTCAGAAGTCTTTAATTTAAAAGTCACGGCAGTAGGAGTAGCCTTTTCAGAAGGTCCCTCGCAGCTGGAGGGGAGCCTGAGAAATGGAAGCAAGTGCCTCCGCCTCCTGGTTCTTAGCAGAGCTCACAAGTGTCACACCAACTGTGAGGCCACCTGCAGGGCTCCTCAAAGGTGAAAAAGGAAGAACTGCAGAGGACATTTGCAACCACCAGTCTTGCTCATGATCCCAAAGGTGCAGGCCACCAGGAACCTTCCCGCTGCAATGACAGAGGGGTTGAAATTTTTGAAGAGATACTTTCACTCTTTATTTATGTGTCTGTATAATTGGAAGCCAAGTCCAAGTGTGTTGTAGGTGCCTGTGGAAGCTGGAGGTCAAAAGAGAAGACATTAGTGATGTGAGCTCATGATGAGGGTGTTGGGAACTGAACTCAGATCCTCTTGGATGAGTGCTCTCAACCACTGAGCCATCTCTCCAGCCCCAGAGGAGTTGAGCTTAAAGGCATCTCTTCAGCCTTCAGAAGGATCTCCTTGGCTGAGGAAGCAGGAAGGAGTTTGGTCTGCGGCTTCTTTAGTGCCCATCCCCAAGGCCCTAGCAAAGTCAGGGTCACTGAGCTACACACCTGGATTGTCTCTTTGCCCAAAGAGGAAGGGAAGGCTTGATGTACTGATTGTTCTAGACATCAAGGAGCAGACCCTAAATTGAAATTCTTCACAATACTGGAAAGAGATGCCAATGTAGGTGCTACTTAGAGCTAAGCCATGGAGCCAACGCCAGCATCTAAGCCTTTTTATGCAAGTGACTAGTGTAAGAATTTACTGATTTTTACAAAGGGATGAAAACAACAGAGGTAAGATGCTCTGAATCCTGACCAAAGTTATATCTGAATCCCCAGAACATTGGTCTCTAGGCCATTAAGTAATCTTTGGAGCAGGCACAAATGAGTACCACATATATGTATACACATATATACACACATATCGTATTCTTCTGTTTACACACATGTATATGAACATGTCTACATAGCTACACAGCTAAGTGTCTCAGGCATCTTCCTGTTGTGGAAGTTTTGGCTTGTGATATGTAAACATGTTTTCATTTTGATTCCAGGTTCAGATTGTACACAGCAGCGAGCTGTTTGCCTCGTGCGGGCTCAGAGAGGGGCTCTTTGCCAGCTGCAGATAGTCTAAATCTGAGGACTCTAGGGAGGGAATAAATGCCAGAGCCCAGAGAGTGTCGGGGGACTCCAAAGAGAAAGAATGCAGCTGGTGCTTCCTCTGCTGCTCCTGGCTGCTGTTGATGCAGTTGGATGAGAAGAAATTGGAGATCTCCTGAAATGAAGACTAGGCTTGCCCTAAAGACCCTAACCAGCAGGAAGTAGCTAAGAGAACTCCACCCCTTCTACCCACTAATCTCCTTTCTCTCCTACCCCGTATTAGGGTGTTGGAAGGGATTGGGATGGCGAAGGGAGGAAGATGATTTTTGCTACCCTTGTATCAGAAAGATGAATTCACACACACACCATCTAAAAATTAAAGCTGACACAAAGTTGAAACTAGAAAAAATAGTTTTATGCCTTATTTCTTGTGTCCTTTTGTCTTTTTACTTTCCTCATCACCTCTCACCCACCCTTGACCACATTTAAAAATATTTAGGCTTTGCACTTACGCCTTTTACATCAATGGGTAACACAGTTCCTCATGTTGTGCTGACTCCCAACCATAACATTATTTTCATCGTACTTCATAACT
Organism: Meriones unguiculatus; assembly: GCF_030254825.1. Taxonomy (NCBI): domain Eukaryota; kingdom Metazoa; phylum Chordata; class Mammalia; order Rodentia; family Muridae; genus Meriones; species Meriones unguiculatus. The sequence continues at coordinate 16,699,641 of NC_083352.1, read as the reverse complement.
GCGATTTTGCTACTGTTATGAATTATAACATAAATATTTGAGTTTCTGATGGTCTTGGGCGACCCTTGTGAGAGGGTCATTCGTCCCTTTAGGGACATCCTGACCCACAGGTTGACATGAACACATGTTTACAATTATAAGCTAAGATATTTGTTAAATTCTGGATATGTGCTCCTGGTCTGAAACAGTTGGTAAATATTTTCTCCTGTTCCATGGACTGTCTGCTTGCTTTGTTAATAGTTTCTTTTGTTGCGTAGAAACTTTAATTTCGGGTACTTGCATCTGTTGATCCCAGGACTGTGCCGCTGGGGCTCTGTTCAGAAAGCTCCTGAACAATTTGTTTCCTGCATCATTCCAGCATCTTAGGTTTTAAACTAAGACCTTCAGCCCATTTTGAGTTGGTTTTTGTACAGTGTAAAAAATACTGATGTATTTCATTCTTCTGCATGTGAATACTCAGTTTTGCTAGTACCATTTGTTGACTAGGCTCTCTTTTGTCCACTGCATATTTGAGCCACTTTCGTCAAAACATCAGTGGCCAAAGCTGTTGGTTTATCTCTAGGTGCTCTAGTTTGTTCCTTTGGCCTGTATTTTTATGCCGCTACCAATACTGTCTTTATTATTGCTCTGTAGGATAACATGAGGTAGGGTATTGATACCTCCAGTTGTGTTCTTTCTCCAGAGTGCACAAATAGTCTATTTTGTTTTTGTTTTAGCCACATGTCTTGTACTGAATGATAAGTTTCACCATAATGCTATTTTTGTATGTGTGAGTACTGTGTACTTTGCTCATAACTGCCACTGCATTACAAGTAGGTTTTTTCTATTCTCTCACTGTTCTCCTTTCTCTTTCCAATATGCCCCCTTGTACTTTCAAGCTACATATGTGTGACTGTGATTATATATATACATATATATGTATATGTATATATTCATTTACATATATGTTAATATATAGACCAAGATGTCTACATATGAGAGAAAGCATAATATTTACATTTCTGAGTCTGGGTTACCTCATGATCTCCAGCTTTATACAAATGAAAGGATTGTGTTTGTCTTTGCAGGTGAGTGAAACTCCACTCGTATATTCATCACAGTCTTTATCCATTTGTTCCTTGCCAGACATCTGTGCTGGCACCATTTCCTGGATGGTGTGCGCAGAACAGCAAGAAACACCGATCCCCAAGTGTCTCTGGTGTGTTAACTTAGAGTCCTTTGGGAATCTGTACAGGAGTAGATTGGCTGTGTCATGCGGTATTTTAGGGTTGTTTTTTGATTTATTTATTTATTTATTATGTACAATGTGGTGTCTGCAGGTACACCTGCACTCCAGACAAGTGGCACCAGATCTCTCTGTAGATGGTTGGGAGCTGTCATGTGGTTGCTGGGAATTGAACTCAGAACCTCTAGGAAGAGCAGTCAGTGCTCTTAACCTCTGAGCCATGCCTCCAGCCCTTCTAGTTTTAGTTTTTAAGGACCCTCCACACAAATTTTCATAGGGGCCTCAGTAGTTTACACTCCCAGGAGCAATGAACGCTTCACTCCTCACAGCCTCACCAACATTTGCTGTACACAGCTATGTGAGTTTTCCTTCTGGATGTCCAGTTGTTTCTCAGAGTGGGATGCAGCCACGGTCCTCTCCTTTAAAAAATGCTGACGCGTGTGGGCTTGCCTTTGGTCCCTCTGCTTTGTGGGTTTCCTGGTCTCCATGTGCCACGGTTCTCCCTTTGCCGCCGGCTGCCCAACCATTACAATCCGCCTTTCAGAATCAGGCGCGGGGACAACCCAGTTCTCCTGAGTGTCCACGTGACCCCGTAACTCGGTCCCATCGGACTAGGGTACTCCGATGAACCCCCACCACAGTGACCATCACAGAGTTAGGCGTCTGGGTGCTGGAGAGCATGTCGGAGAACAAAGCCCAAAGACGGGGAAACCGACCCAAGAGAGTGACAGAGAGGGTTAGGGAGAGATAGAGCAAGAAAAAGACAGCTTCAAGGATGCTTGCCAAATCAATGCAGCCAGCTCTGCCTTTGGACTTGCCAGGACTTACCGAAACCCGCAGGCCACATTTTATTTACAAACGTTGTAATAATAACAAAATCCTCCGCAACATATTTGGTATGAGGAAGACAGTTTGTTATGGAAAGGAGGAAGGGCTCCCCAGAAAAACAGACAGAGACCGGGAAAGAAACAAGGAAAGTGAGAGAGCCTTGACCGGTAGGCAGGCGGGTTATGTCTGGGTGCACCTGGCTGAGTCAGGTGATGACGTCAGAAGTTGCCAGGCAACCTAGAAGCTAGTGGGAACAGTCACAAATGAAGCCTAGACCCAAGGAACTGCTACCTGCATTTGCCCTGTGTACCCACTTCACCGCCCAATGCGACCTCAAAGTTATTAAGCCTTCTGTGCTCATAGTTTCCTGGATTTTATAACTCCCCGAGGCAATGTGTGTTTCTTATGCTAGTCACACCCCTGGCTCTCTTTCTGCATGATTAATACGCTCGAGAGTCTTGCTTCTGACTGGCCATCCAGGTGTTCCAGCGGAACACGAACACCATCCTCCCTCAGCCAGGCCCCCACTGATCAAAGCTCGGAGTAGTTCTTTGTAGGTGTGCAGTGGGGTATGGATACCCAAACACGCTGATGGCTCTTGACATTCCTCACCCCAGGCGGGGCCGCGTGGGTGTTTCATCGTCACCATGCACAGGACGTGTGGTGTGCCGGCTGAAGATGAACGTAGATAGGGTTTCACGCAGTACGGCAGCTCAGGGCTCTGAAGCCTTGGAGGTGTTCTTAAAGCGAGCTCTGTTTATGGTTCCTTCAGTTCCAGCTGTGCTCAGATTTCTAAGGAAATTGGTTCCCTATTATCCTCACTGCCTAATGGCTCATGGTTCACGCTGCTTGAAGACCCAGCTCTCTTAGGCTGTGAGGTCACCCTGAAGGAAGGACATTACAGGATGGCAAAGCCATTTAACTAAACTTTTAAGGTGGAAAAAAAAATGTGATGATCCACACAAAGTTTATTTTCTAAACGACACTCTTCTCAAAGAGCTAAAATGCTCCCAGCTCCGTGGCCAGGGTTCAGTCCAGTTGAGGGATTTGCTGCCCTTAGAAACCAATGTGGTTAAACCGCACAGCCTTTGACGGTAGGAGGTCAGCATCTGTACACAGCATAAAGCCTTGGAAATGCCACAGTGTTTCTGACGTGTCAATAGTTTACTCTTTTGGACTGCTGAGTAGTATTCTGTGTTACCAGGAAGGCAGTTGCTTTTAATCATTTACCTGCTGTGGGCCTGTCAATCATTCCCACCTCGGGGCTGTTGTAAATGGAACTGCTATAGAAAATTACTGTATGGATTTCTGTGTGACCGTGATTTTCAGTCCTCTGGGAATAATGCCCAGGAGCATGGTGGGTAGCCAAGGCAAAAATGCGTGTTTACTCTTTCAAGAAGCTGTGACCGCCTTCCATAATGATTCTCCCATGCCACTTACTGTACCACCCCCTTTCCCTGCCCAGGAGAACTACTAAAAGAAAGCAGAAATAGGTGACTGGGTTGTCAACAAGGCCGGGAGCGAGGAACCACCCAGTAAATTCTTCAACGTTAGACGCAGAATTGCAGAATTTGGAGTTTGCCCCACTGGGTTCCGTTCTTGCTTTGGTCCAGCATTTTCTCACTAGGCCCCGTATTCTGTGCCATTGTTTGTGGGTAAGCATGTGACTGGCTTTTTGTGGATTTACGTTTAAGAGTTTGCCTTGCGTCTCAGACTCAAACAGGGTTGAGACCGTGAAAGACTATGGGGCCATTTGAAGTTGGACTGAATGTGTTTTGCATTCTGATACATCTACAAGCCTATGAGGCCAGGAAATGGGACGTGGTGGTTTTAATGAGAAAGACTGCTCTAGGCCAATATAGTTGAATGTTTAGTGTTTCACAAAGTGCTTTCTTTTACAGTCATTGCCCCGGGGCCGAGGCGTTTCCTCACAGCGATAGAACAGTAGGGAAGACACTTCCTGTCCCTCCTCCTTCAAAATATCTCACTATTCAGCATCATATGCCAAGAGGACTGTCTTTCCTCCATTGCACTGTTTTCACAGCTTTGTGAAGATCAGTTAGTCGTACTGGGGTAAAGCTACGTATAGGCTCTCTGTTCTCTACTCTCCCCGTTGACTTGCTCTGTGAGATGATCTCCGTTAAGAAACATTTCATTTTTGTGTGCGATGTATGCGCTTGCCTCGGTGTGTTTGAGTGCACGTGATGTGTGCCGGCGGGCACATGGGCACACACACGCGTGGGAAAGCACAGAGGCCCCCCGGAGAACCTTGGGAGTCATCTTCAGGAACATCTTCTGCCTCTTTTGAGACAGGAACTGTCATTGGCCTGGAGCTGATGAGTCAGATGGGGCTGGCTGGCCAGCGAGCCCTGGAGGTCTCTCTTTTTTCTGGAGCTGAGATTACAACTGCACACCTCTGCACCTGGCCCCTTCACACGAGTTACCTTCTCATGCTGTACTATGTCCCGTGCAGTCTTGATTATGATAACTCTGGAAATGGAGCCGTATTCCTCTAATGATATTGTGTGTGTGTGTGTGTGTGTGTGTGTGTGTGTGTGTGTGTGTGAAGGAGAAAGAGAGAATAGTCTCTCTGTGTAGCCTAGGTTGACTATGTACTCCCTACATTGTTCGGGCTAACTTTAAACTCATAATCCCCCTGCCTCAACCTCCCAAATGCTGGGTTTACAGTGTGTGTCTTCACGCCTGGATCCCACTCTACATTTCTCTATATTAAAATTGTTCTATTTCCTTTCCTCCCTCATAAAATTTTAGAATAAACTTATCTGTATAGACAAAGAAACCTTCATTCAGGTTTTGATAAACACTTTAATAATCTATGGATCACTTTGGGAAGAGCAGACACCTTTACTCAGTTGAGTCTTTGAACCCACAAATGCAGCATAGATCTCCATGCGTGTAAATTTTTTTATATCATTCATCGATGACATGCAGTTTTCATGTATACAGACTTAGCCAAATCTCCAACTGTAATTCTGACTTGATACATTTATTTCAGTTCCTCAAGGTTTTTTTTTCTGCATATATTTTTGAAGTCTTCTGTTTGATGCATAAACAATTATTTTTTCTGGTTGGTCGATTGAGTCACCATGTGCTGTGCCTGGAAGTTTTCTTTGTGCTGAACTTTTGTTTTATACAGCCATTACTCTATATACCCAAGTCATTTTTGGTATTAGATAGCCATTACTTTCTCTGATTGATTTTTTTCATATACATGGTTCTCTCTCTTTAAGTTTGAGTCTATCTATTACTGTTATATTACTGTTATATTTGTGGGAAGTCTTCACAGAGGCGATAGTGGGATCATGCATTTAAAAAATAGTTAACTTCACTAATTCTTTTTTTGTTTTGTTTTGCTTTTGGAGACAGGATTTCTCTGTTTAGCCTTTGCTTTTCACTTTGTAGACCAGGCTGGACTTGAACTCACAGAGATCCACCTGCCTCTGTCTCTCTGAGTGCTGGGGTAGGTGTGTGCCACCCTGCCTGACTCTTCATTAATTCTTAAATCAGGGTATTTAGAAATGAGTAAGTGGGTTTTAAATGAATAACTGCATAAAAATGTAATTTTGGGGTGAGAGTGTAAAAGCCTAAGCAAAGTTCATTATTTCAAAATGGCTATTCTGATTGTACAAAAGCTCACTGAGATGTGTAGTTTGGGGCTGGGCAGGCATTTATTTGCAAGATGTTCCCATTTGTGAGCATAATAGAACAAAGATGTTTTTATTTAAGAATCACTTTTAATGTACCTGTTGACAGGGTAGGCTTTGTTCTGCTCTTCCTCTGTTGCTTTCTCTCGATGTTTTGGTTCTCGCTCTGCCTTATGTGAACTGTTTTTCCATGGCTGTATGAGCGTTTTAAATAAGAATTCCAGAGCTAATCTCCATCAGGCCAGGCAAATTGGTAGTACTAGGATGAATGAGCTTCACATATTAAATTTAAAAACAAAGGCAGGGGGGTAAAATGCAGAGAAAGAAAATGGTACACCTGTACCATTGCTCATCAAATCCAGCACCCCGACCTGTATAAGCAAAGTTTGAGGGGTGATGGTCCAAAAGGTGAGTCTGAGCTGGACACTGAGTCGTCATTGCAGTGAGCATTTGCAAGCAAAGAAGTGTGGACAAAGAAGAGTATATATACTGTGGGATAGATACACTGTGACACATTACGGCTTCCACAATAAAATTTTTTTCTTTGTTGGCGGGGGAAGGCTGCAAAGGTGAGGGAAGGTATGAGGGGAGGGGAGATGAGTGGGATTGGGGTACATAGTATGAAGTTTACAAAGAACCAATAATTTTTTTTTTAAATAAAAGAATACTACAGGTGCAATAATAAAGTTTGGGTCCCACATTTACCACCTGGTTGCAGACCATCTATGGCAAGTTACGTTATCTTAAAGAGCTCGGATTCTTACATTTGTGCAAGGGAGAAACACAACATGACTTATTAGATACACAGCCTTGATATTAAGTAAGATAGTTGGTATAATATACATAACACAACGTCTAATGATAGCTGTTACCATTCCAATTCTCTTTTTAAAATAATGGTCCTAATTTTAGCTCTCTGATCAGTGTTCCTAATCAAGTAATTAATAGCAAAGAATTTTGTGTCAAACAGACTCAAATGTGAAACTCTGTTCTTCTGTTTATAATAGATCAAAAGACATTGATTATATTATTTATCTTTAAAATCGGTTTTTCTCATATATAAACTGAAGTTAATGAGATGTACTTTAAAATTTAATCTTATACATAAAGCTGCATGGCTAAAGAATTTGGTGGTCTATCATATAATGAATGCTTAAATATGATGACTGCTTTAAAAATTATCATTATTAAATATAATAAATATTTACCTATGATATATATATATGTATATATATATATATATATATATATATATATATAGTGACATTCCAAAAATATCCTGTACAACGTAAGAGCAGAAAGTAGAAATCTGCCTGTTCTATAATATCGTATAGAGTTAATAGAAAGTGAAGGCTCTGTATTAGATACCTCCTCTGAATCTACTTTACTGCATAGCATGCAGGGCCATGTAGAGTGGTTTACACTTCCACAGAGCACTGTTAGCCCTTCCCTCAGGTCCTGGCTGCCTGGACTGGAGACCTGAGAAAGACTTTTATCCAAATAATGGCCTTCCTGAAATCATAGTTAGTTTTCCACTATCTAACCCTGCAGAGACACCTCAAAGATAAGAATAGTACAAAACAGGGCGTGGAGAGAACATGGAGACTGCTCCTGAGCTGGTATCTGCCAGTCTCAGCAGTACTGACGTCACGGCTCCCTTCACTTCTGTCCAGGCTCAGCAGTGCTGACATCACAGTTCACTTCTGCTTGAGCAAAGCTGACAGTCGCAACCTACTTAGTTGAGGCATTAACCACAGCAGTACAGGTACAATCCTACCAACAAGGAGGGGGCTCATCCAGAAGCCTTTCATCATGATTTATTCCCTGCAAAATCCTTCAGGCTCACTATTGACCCAGTAGATCACGTTTATTGAGTACTCACTCTGTACAGAGCTAATTAGTCAGAGGGTATATTCACAGTACAAACCTAAACCCATCATTTTGCATCTACTCATTAATCCATTCTGCATCCTAGGACTCAACAAGTATTTAATTAACATCTGATAATTGACAGACACTGGGCTGAGGGATAGGATGTGAATATATATATATATATATATATATATATATATATATATGTATATACAGGAAAATGCCTTGGTCAACCTGTCACTAGTGAAATGAATTTTCCTCTCTGTACCTGAAACTCTTCCTGGACACTGGTGATGTGGTGATGAGGTATAGCCATCTTTAAGGTGCAACAGTGGGTGGGGAAAAAAGTAAGTTAGTGGCCAGGTAGTGGCAATGAGGTAGAAGCCCTGATCACCGGGGAGCTGTCAAAGAAGGACAAACTAGAAGTGCACCTTTCATGGAGGAGATGGCGTTGGCAAAGGAGGCTGACCTTTGGATTTTGAGAACTGCCTCTTGCATAAACAAACATTTCTACAAGGCTGGGGAAACTGGTTTCAGAACCCTCTTGGGCAATAGTTGAGAAGGGTCATTTAGTGCCGCTTCTCATCTGCATTTTGCCGAATGGGTGTGTTTTCTCCCATGCTTGCCCCACCAGAACGAAGTGTCTATGTCTAGAAGTTAATGCTCCATTGTGCCGGGGGCTCTGCCGGCCTCAGCTAGGGGAGTGTAGACAATTATGGTTGTTCGTGACTTCTGTCTTCCTCCAGGCATTGCTAGTCAGTTATTTAGGCCAGTTCTGATAAATAAAGAGTAGAGAGAACGGGAATAGTGCTGGAATATTCTCCAGGTATGGTTTCAGTGGCCAGCTTGCCATGGCTCATACAGAGAAAGGCTCCCTGCTGAAGTAGTCACTTTGAACAGTTGCTTCAAAGCTTGATGAACCAATGGGCAAGTGACATCTCTGGGATTATCCATTGAAGGGGAGCAAGTGGCATGCTTGGTGCTTTGCAACAACAATGTTGAATGGAAGAAAGACAATCCTGTTCTTTGCTTTCATCCTTCTTGCTTGTTGTGTGTTTGCCAGTCTTTGAATGGTTTTCCTGAAAGAGGAGACCTTGAGAAAAAAGCATGGATGAATATGACTTTTATGTGATGTAATCTTTGGAGGCACAGACCAAGGACTTGTCATGATATTCCAGGAGAAAAGCCATGAAAGGGTGTGGTTTTTTTTTTTTTTTTTTGCATGAACTAACAGGTAGGTAGGTAGAGAGAGTTCAATCTCAGCAGCACTTGTACAAACGTACCCTTGAAACACCCTGTTTACCTAGCAAGGGCCATTATCTTTGTTAGGGGAAGAGGAGGGTGAGGGTAAGGGTGGGGTGCTTCTTCTCAGAGCAGTGTATTCATCAGGATTTTACTCGGCTTTGACTCAATAGTTAAGGAAAGGAAAAGCCTCAAAGGAAGAGTGGGCTATTGTAGTTGAAGTGTTCAGAGGCTTACACCAGCACGGTGAGGAGGGGAACAGTTATGACAGCTGGAAAGCAAAGGGTGGGAAATGCAGGAAGGAGCTTGAGCAAATGCGGCCCGAGCCAGGACACACCCTCCTCCTACTCCTCCCCACCTTCCAATGATGACTTCAGATGAATAGATTCATTAACGGACTGAGCCTCCCAGGCTTAATCAGCCTACCAAGCCGACACCGCAGGAAGCTACGGGCAGCATTTCTTATTCTAACCATAACAGACACGAATCACGCCCCTTGCCTGCACATACTTACTTTTAGGTTGTACTAATACGTGAAGAACAAATGTCTGTGGTCCTGAAGAACAACTTAAAGGAAGAAAGAGAGGAAAGTAGACTTTGGGGGTTGGGAAATTGTGACCCTCTGGAAACTGCCATGACAGGGAGGAGGACTGCCATGATGCCAGTCTGGGGAACCTCTGTGGGTCCTGTCAGCAGGAGGAAGCTGGGGCACAGCCACCCAATTCGCAGCTGGAGAAGGACAGATGAAAGGACACCGAGAGAGGAAGCCAAGGCAGGCAATTCTGCAGTGGGGACACAGACTACGAAAGCAGGCGACTCCGCATGAGACCCATGCAGCTGAGTGATTGTCTTCACATTTATAGACCTGGACCTCCACAGCTGTGAAAGCCTTCCGAGCTGCCCAGTCTCCCTCATGGAGGGTTTAGGAGCCTGAATAAGAACATGTAGATATTTACGTAAGACCAAGTGTTGTTAGGAACTGATTTATTTATCCAGTCAATGTCATTAAACGCCTTAGGTGAGTCGGGCGCTGTGCCAAGCAGTACAGAGGAGCAGGAATGATTCCGCGGAGCCTCGACTCTGCAGGGGAATGTAAGCAAACAACAGCAAAGCAGGCCAGTTTAATGAAGTCTATCAAACGCCGTGCAGGAAAGACTGGGCTGCAGAGAGACACAAACGGGGGCTATTATCCAGACACACGGCAAGAAAAGCTACCGGGGAGTAGTGATGAAACAGAGCCCTAAAGGCGTTTTAAGAACCGCAGAAACATACGACATGAACTGTATTGTCTCAGGCATCTGCCTTGTGTACTGTTCTGGCCTTAAGACTCACCCGCCCCCCAGATGAATAAAAAAAAAAAAAAAGTTAAATACACATAGTGAACCTTCACTCTTCCACAAAGAATGGAATCTCGTCACTTGCAAGCAAAATGGATGGAACCAGAGGATACGGTGTTTAAAACAAACAAACAAACACTATCCATGTACAGAGATAAATACCAATGTGTTCTCTCTGGAAGTTAAAAGAACTCAAACTAAACATAGAATAGTAATTAATAGAAGTTGGGATAGATGGATGAAAGGAGACTGGATTTGAACAGTGCACACTGTATACATGTATGGAAATGTTACACAGAATCACGTAAATGTGAACCACTAGAACGTGTTAATTGAAATGTAAATTATACTGCTGGGTGTGGTGGAGAACACCTGTATTCTTAACCCTTGGGAAACTGAGGCAGAAAGATGATAAAGACTAGGGAGCTCAAAGCGAGCTTGGGCGACATAGTGAGACCCTGTGCAAAACAGCAATTTAAAACAACAAAGAAAATAGACTAAATTAAAATAATTTAAGATAAAATACATTAAAATGTAAGCCCTGTGAAAAAAACGGTGATTATTAATTTTCTAGACGGCTACTGTGCTATGCAGAAGTACTTAAGCCCGCGAGAGAATGGGGTTGCTGTGTCCACAGGCAACAGCTGACTCCCTGACCTGGGGGTCATGGCCTCATCTCAGGATCGCACGGCTCAGGAAATTGCCTCATAGGCTACCTAAGCTTTAGGAGCAGAGAGAGACAGCTGAACCGTGAGACCATCCCCATCCTTGCATTTGCTGCTGCAGTTTGTGTCCAGTTCAGGCTTTCTTCGGCAAAGACCACCCCCTCCCCAAACTAAGAGCATCTCCCTGCTAGAATCGTGCAGAAGACAGTTACACAGCGGGTTCACCAATCACGCCACGTGACCGGTTCCACAGGGGAGGTTTATTAGGGGAAGAGGGTCGCAGAGACCGTCTCTGGACGAGGCAGGAGAGAAAAGGAGAGAGAGGAGGAGCTTTGAGTTCTCTTATAAGGCGACCCAGAGCATGCGCAGGTAGTTCCTGGTGTCCAGCAGGTGATCTTCTAGGTGGCCTCACAGATGCCAGATAACCAGTTTGTCAGGTCCCTTGGGGCTGGCCGTAGAGATGCCTGCTTACAGATCCCAACGCTCCCTGCGATCTAAATTCTCTATTCTAATTAAAACGTAACTGTGCATTCTATCTCATGTCTTCTGCAAAATGAGGTGCAGGACAAGCTGATACTTGCCATCTGACTTGGCTGGCAAAACATAAGCTGTGTTACTTAACAAGAGCTGGGTACCTTCAAGCAGTACTGTTGCACACATGACTGATGAAGTCCCTCTCAGCCCCTCAGCCCCTCAGCCAGGCGAGGGGGCATCAAACCACACAGAAAGGTCACCTCAGAAAGAAGAGACCTTTGGCCACTTGATAGCTGAGATTTTAAAATTAGGAAAAGAAACAAAAACATCTAAGTCACGGCCTTTAAGTCCAGCTGACCAGGACCATTAGAGAGCTGGCAGATCATTAGAGAGTGGTTGGTCTCTCCTGTGTATGTAGAGGGATCCGGGTTGAACAGATGTTTGCGTTTGGAAAGTGCTCACGAGTGACTCAGGCCCGTGATTCTCCACACCAGAGCGCTTTTTGCTTCAGGAGGGGTAATTTCGGCGACATGATTTCTGAAAAGCTCTGTAACCGTGGATCCTACACACAGGCGGAGACACACGGCTGAAAGAGGTAACAAATGTCACCTGTCTTCCTCAAGTGGACAAAGGCTGAGCCAGCGGAAGTCCAATCTGTGGTGTAACCCCTTCAGGCGTGGAACTGCAGGCAGGCGATTTCCTGGGAATCATAGCTTCAGACAGGCGCATAGAGGAGAATGGCGAAGAGTGCTGTCCTCTGCCCAGCATGCCCTGACTCCTTTCTGCAGCGGGGTGCAGGACGTATCATAGAGGCGGGGGGTGGGGGGGAGCTTCTTACATGCCTTTGGCACATAACATGGTGTGGGGATGACAACCGCTGGACCACTATCGAGAGACTAAAGAATGTCAGCGCCAAGAGTCGGGGTTATATTTGGAGTCATGTGATTCCACATTTCAAGTCCAATCATGTAACCCATCTTTAGAGGTAGGGAGAGGCTGTGACTCTCCCCCTGCTTCGCCTTTCTCAGACATGGGGAGTTGAAATTAATAGGTGAATTGCACACAAATTGCTTAACATTTAAAACGGTTTAATAACACAATGTTCCTATTGGAAGTAATAGAAAAGGCACAGCAGAGAGATCGTGACCTGAACTAAAAATTTCAGTTTCGTTGTGTTTCACAGTCTGTGAAAAGTGGAGCCTCGGAATCAGGAAACGGTGGCCTCTCCCAGGGTTTGTCTCAGTGTAAACTACGGCAGGAGAACAGCAAGAATGGGAACTACCTTCGGTCCACACAGCTCAGGACTTCTTCAAGGGTCAGACTGGCAGAGCTAGAAATGGCTCGGGATGTAGAGAATGCCTGACGATCTACTAAAGAAGCCAGCTAAAGGACACCTCAGTGCCATCAAAATAAACAATGACAGAAACAGAAGACAAGCCACTGGATAAATAAAAAAGCCAGCATTCTTACTCTGACATACATATAAATAAATGAATTACATGAAAAATGACTGATTTTCTAAGCTAGTCTGGCTACCTCCCAGCTGCACTCCCCCAAACTACTTGCTAATATGCAGGTACTGTCTGGGCTGGATCTGCTCCATTAGGCTCTCTCCACTCTTTCCATCTTCTTTCTCCTCCCTCTTCTTCTTCCAGCCTTGTGGTTCCTACCTCAGACCCCAAGCCTGGGAATAAAGGTTTGGCCTACTTTTATTCTGCCCAATAATTGGCTGTCAGCAACTTTGTTAACCAGTCAGAGAGAGCAATTGGGGAGCAAAGTTTACACAATATCATTTGGTGTGTGTGAGAATGTACTTGTCTGAAATGCAACTAGATCTTGGGAACTATTAATTAGCATTTGTATACATAGCACCAGACCAACCCTAACAATATTATATAAATCATTTAAAAAAACTATTAATTTGTCAAGCCCTACCTCTTAGCATGAATGAAGTAGATCTTTATATTTCCAGAAAAGCTTAGGGTCTAACTCTTTGTTTCTCTCATGTTTCATTTGTGGTTTTGAGGATATATAAAGACAAACAAGGAATATGGAACTAATAAGAACGGCCAACAACATCCAAACACCATGGTCAATATAAGTCAGTCCCATTGGCCTTGAATTTGAGTATATTGGAGGTAAAGCACACAACGATACCCTTCATTGTCCTTGTAATGACACTTAAGTGGCGACTGCCACTCCAATTTCCTGAGACTTGAAAGAAAATACTAAAATTTCAGCTTTAGTTTTGTAATTTGTATTGACGGATTTTAACATTTGGCTACCAGAGCTCTGGTCTGCCTTTTGTGATTCTGCCCTAAGTCTTGCAGAGCTTTGTGAAAGAAGGCAACACTGTTAGTCAGCACTTCCTAACTGTGGAAAGTTTCTGCTTATTCCTTATGTGATGGAAAACAAAGGGAATATTCTGGGGAAGTTAGTGTTAGCTGACCAAGGAAAAAGGATGATTTGGTATGTGTATACATTGTATAATAATTATATACTCAACTTACCATATCCATCTCCATCCACGCTTCACTTGAGAGCCTCAGAACCTGCCTAAAGCTTATCCCTTGACCAGTGACAGACATCTCTTCTTTCCTCCAACTCCTGTGCCTGACATCCCTTGTGTGCCTCTATGCCTGTGAGATCAACTTTTTAGATCCCACAAATAGGTGACAGCATTAGAATTTGTCTTTCAGTTTCTTTCTAATCCTTCCTAGGAAAGACACATTAACTGGATCAGAGATAGGGAAATGAGAGAAAATAGGGGGATAGTGAGAGATAGAGAAAGGAGCATAGAGAACAAAAAGATAGCAAGAGACAGAGAATAAGGGAAAATGGGAGTGTGTGTGTGTGTGTGTGTGTGTGTGTGTGTGAAAGAGAGAGACAGAGACAGAGAGAGAATAATGAGAATAGTTGGGTTATAAGGATGAGTAGCTAAGGAAAGGGAAGCTGTCAGCTGGGGTAGGTTTAGGGTAGGGGAGGAGGTGAGAAAGACCAGAATGCTAGCACAGACTTTGAAATGTGTAACAGGGACTTGTGGGAGCCTGGAGGCCGGCACAAGCTTTAATATACTGTTAGGCACCACAGGCACCATATGTCCCTTCTGGCAGAGGTAAGGGAGATCACTCCTTTAGGCAGATGGGAACCAGTTTCACAAGTTCCTAAGGAAGGCTGGCTTTTGTCTAACTGACCGAGGCCCTCCTATAGTCTGGTTTTAGCGCCTTTCTGGATATTCAGGCAACCCGAGCCCTAACACCGTCCTTAACTCGAAGCTGTGTCCTTGGGTGTTGAGAGATGTCCTTGCAGAATTTGAAGAAAAGTTCCTTTTCTTCTTTACTTTGGAGTAAATAGGGCCTGAGCTATGGGAGTGTTTCCCTGAGTGCTAATCCACTCACAGACCCCAGCACTTACAGCAGCATTGTTTCTGGACTGAGCATGGGATCCCAAAAGACAGATAGCCATTTCTGTAATGGTACTGCCATGGTGTTGCTAGACTCCAGTATGTAGATGTATGCAATATTTTTTACAATACTTCAAAAAATGTATATAAATACTAGCATATAGATATATAATATATACCTAATGCATATTATATAATATATAACTAACATACTGTTATTTATATTAATATACACCATTGACATATAATAACATTAATAATTATCCATGTACAATGTTAACACAATGACGTTTAACATAAATATGATATAATAATAGAAAAATATTATTTTCTTAAAATAATTTTGCCCTTTGATATGTATTCCGTAAGGTTTATAAAAATGCTGCTACACAGAATGATAGTAAATTTGAAAACGGTAAATTTGAAAAACACTCAAATGCAGATCAACACTGAAACGCATCAGTGCAGGCTACTGCACAGCTATGGAATGTCTGGGTGACATTCTTTCAAGAGTCAGCAAGCCATGGCCCCTTGAGCCAAACAAATTCACCATTACTTGTGTTTCCACGAGCAACGGTAAATTAATGAGTTTGGCCTAGATGTGTTTCATACTTGGGTGATAGGATTTGACCCAAATTGCCTCTACATGTAGTAAACCGCAACTCTGCTTGACACGTAACATAACTCAAGAGTGCTTCCTTGTAACCTGGAAACTGAGCCTCAGCCAACCACAACGGCGGATGCCTCCGCAGACTACAGGCTGACAGCTGGCCCTTAAGCTCCAGACAGAGAACGAGCAATTGCTCCAAATGGTAATTATTTCAATCACTCGTGGGTCAAAAATCACGGAAAAATAAACTTTGTTTCATAATTAACCTAAGTGGTAAGACTGTCACACAAAACCGGAAAACGAAATTATGAAGTCAGATAGTAATTACGGCGAGGTCAGAAAGTGAATGCAATGACTGAGTGAGGCACATGGGACTGGAAAGTAGCCTGTGTGTTTATTCATTACACACACATGAACACACACACACACGTTGGGGTTCTGGGTTATAGGGGATGATTGATCAAGATGAATTTAGGCTTCTCAAGTAGCAAGGGGCTCAGTCTCTCAAGGACCGAAGTCTTCCAGCTTCCTAGAAGCTCTTTTTATTGTTACATAAAAGGCACTTTTATCAAGTCAATTTCTGCATATCAAAACCTCTTATCTGATCTGGGGGTTGTCTTAAGAGACCCAGCACCTAAGTAATTCTCAGCCATAGGAGACTTTCTGGTTTGCCAGGAATGTCTGCAGACTAATTTATGCACCGGCTCTGAGAATCCTTCAAAGGAGCAACCCCATAAAATCTCAGATAACATTCACTGGTAAAGGTCTACTTCAAAGCCTAGGTGCCATCTCTTTGGAATTTACTCCAGATACAACAGTTCTGCTAAAATTCTGCAACATACACAATCTCACACGCAGACTCTCTCTTTTTCTCTCTTCCTCACCACACACACACACACATACACACACACACACACACACATGCATGTGTGCGCAGATTGTTTTTAGTTCATAGAAACTGTACTTAAAATATCTTTGGTTCCTACCAGGAAAACTGAGCTAAGTTGCTCCCTTTCTGCTATAAGTTCATAGAAACGTTTGTTGTTTTTGGAAAGGATATTTTAATACGTATTGAACCTAAAAGGAGAGACAGGGCAGTTACTAGCTGCTACAAGCACCTGCAGACCTTAACCCCAGAAGGAGGGCTGTGGTGACGCCAGCACCACAGTAAATGCTGAACCCAACAATGGTTTCAGCTATTGGGGAAGGAGAGCGAGAAGGGACAGGGTGGCCACTTACTGTAGAACTTAGTTACTAGAGTTAAAGGAGCCGAGCCATGACTGAAACACTAGACAAACAAACATAATCTTAAGACAGGGCAACGCTGCTTCCCCGACCTGTTCTCAGCGAAAGCTTTTAATACAGGTATTATGAGTTCTAACATTGCATTCAACAAAGAGAAAGACAACTTCTTTTGATTTAGTACAGCAGGGAAGGAGTAGGAAAAATAATCTAATCGTACTACCTAGTATTATTAGATTATTAGAAAAATAATCTAATCAACGATGAAAACAAAGAGGAGGAAAAAAAAGAATAAATAGAACAAATAGTAAGAACTAGTATCCAGGTAATTTCAGATGTATGTGTGACATTAGTAAACACTGACTGCTCCTCGACTAAAAGATAAAGATTCTCTAACGATAAACAAATCAATGAGGTTAGATGTAATTTACAGGTACAGGAGGAATACTAATTTCCTTTATTGTTACTGGGGCATGTTCATTGTACATAGCAGTACAGGCCATTTTCATACAAATATAGAGTGTACTCCCCCCCCAACATTTTTCCCTCCTCCCACCAGTCCCCTTAATTCTTTAGGTCATCTATACATACATGCTTTTATATGTTGATAAAAAAAAAAGAGAATCCACAAATGGAAAGAAAGCACATAATGTCTGTCTTTCTGATGCTGACTTAATTCCCAATCTCCAGTTGCATTTTTTTTTTTTTTTTTTCTGGAAATGAGATTTTTTTTTTCTTTGTGGGCGAATAAAATTCCATTTTGCATGTATACCGCATTTTCCTTCTCGATTCGTGTTTTGGGTAGTGTTAGCTATCGTGAGCAGTGCTGCAGTAGCCAGCCATGTGCCCACCTCTCCGTGACAGGCTGAGCTGTTCCTGAGCATGGTACAGCTGGGCCACATGATATAGTTCTACTCTTAGATTGCGGAGGAGCCTGCACACTCATATCCATAGTCGGGGGACAAATCTATGATCTCGATAGCAGTGCGTAAGCATGCTCCTTTTCTCTGCATCCTTGCCAGCATTTGCTGCTGTCTGGTTTTCTCGCTATTCTGATCCGGCTGAGGTGGAAATCTCTCAGTTTAATTTGCGTTCCTCAGATGACAGTGAGACTGGACATTTCCGTTTGTTCACTAGCCAGTCCTGCTTTATTTTTTGAGAAGTATCTGTTCGTTTCCTTGGCCTGTTTATTAATTGGGCTGCTTGGTTTCTTTACGTTTGGTGTTTTAGTTCTTTGTGTATTGTCTGTATAAGTCCTGTGTTAGATCTGGAGTTAGCACAGATTTCTCTCCCATTGTGGAGGCTGTTTTTATTTTATTTATTATTTATTATTATTTATTTTTATTTCCTCTGCTATACAGAAGCTTTTTAACTTTATGCGGTCTGGTCTGTCAACTTTTAGCATCATTTAGCATCAACCGTCTGAGGAAATCCATGCCCATATCAGTGTTTTTAAGTGTTTTCCCCGGGTTGGTTTCAGAGTTTCAGGTCCGGTGTTAAAGATCTTTGTTCCATTTGGCATTGGTTTTTGCACAAGGTGACAGATGGGGACCTAGTTTCATTTTTTTGTCTGCATGTAGATATCAAGTTTTCCCATTTGTCTTTTCACCAGTGTATGTTTGGGGCATCTTTGTCAAAAGTCAGGCAGTTGCAGTCATTTGGGTTAGTTTTAGGGCCTCTAGTTTCGCTCATGGATGCAGGCATCTGTGTTTGTGCCAGTTACCATGACCCTGTAGGGTAAGTTGAACACTATTATGGTGACACCTCCAATGTTGCTCTCTAAGCTCAAAATTGCTTTGGATGTCTGGAGTCTATTGTGCTCCCAAGCTAATTTTAGAAGTTCAAAAGAATTTTTATGTGAAGAATATCATTAAGATTTTAATGGGGATTGGACTGGATTTGAAGATTGCTTTTGAGAATGAGCCATTTGCTGATCTGTGAACTTGGAAGTTTTCCCATATTCTAGTGTTTTCTTCAATTTATCCTTTCTTTCTTTCTTTCTTTCTTTCTTTCTGTCTTTCTTTCTGTCTTTCTTTCTTTCTCACTTTCTTTTAAACAGAGTCTCTCTAATAGTAGGTCTGGCTGTCCTGGAACTCACTATGTAGACCAGGTTGGCCTTGAACTAACAGAGATTGCCTGATTCTGCTTCCTGAGTGCTAGGATTAAAGGCATGCACCACCATGCCTGGATTTCTATTTCTTTTTCCCCCCTGTTTAACATTTTTATGGTAGAGGTCATTCATTTCCCTGGTTAGATTTACTCTGAAGTATTTTTGAAGCTATTGTGAATGTGATTGTTTTTCTGATTTCTTTCTCAGCATGTTTGTATGTTGAGTTCACATTGCTACTTTACTTAACATGTTCATCAGTTTTTAGAGTTCTCTGCTAGGGTCTTTAAGGGCTTACAGTAGGAAAAAAAGGCACAATGTCTTCAAATAAATATCTATATTTACCTCTTCCTTTCTTAGTTGTATCCTTCATATTTTCTTTTCCTATCATACCACTTTAGCTAAGGGTTCAAGCATTACATCGAATACGAGTGGAGAAAATGGGCACCCTTATCTTGTGCCTTAGAGTTTTCTCTTATTTGGTATGATATTGATTATAAATTTTTCTAGATGGCTTTATTACATCGAAGTATATTCCTTTTATTCCTAGTTCCTTCTGCAATTTTTATCATGAGGGATGTTGGAGTCTGTCAAAAGGTATTTCTACATCTGTTGGATGATAGTGTAATTTCTGTACTTGAATCCATTTATATGCTGTCCACTTATTGATTTTCTTATATTGAACTATACTTTCGTACCTGCATTGAAGCCAACTTGATCAGTATAGATAATTTTTGGTATTTTTAAACGGAGTTTGCAAGTCTTTTATTTAGAATTTTTGCACCTATGCTCATCAGGAAGGTTGGCCTAACATTTCCATTTTTGTTATGTTTGCAACCAGTCATATCAGGATAATTCTGTATTCATAAAAATGTGTTTGCATTCCCTTTATATCATATTAAATAGTTTGGGTTTATTATTGAGATTGTATATTTTTTAAAAGACAAAGCAATATGGCATCTCCAGAGATTATATTTTTAACTACATTTTTTCTCTTCCCTTTCCTCCCTCCAAGCCTTCCCATGTAACTCTCCCCACTTTCTCTCTCTTTCTGTTGAACAATGAGGACATCAACAAACACGGCAGACTTCATGGAAGAAGCCCACAAGGCCTCAACCCTACACACAGAATAGTTTTTAAAACATTGGTTGTTGGAAATAAGATGGTGTCGGGCTATATATTTATTATTAGTCCTATGATTATCATGGTGGTAATATTTAACCCACTATCACAATCAATAAGACACAGACACCTGTTAAATTTTGTAATTGTCTTATAGCCTTGAGAGGGGCAGATATTCTACCTCCAGCCTCCATCCAATGCTATCTGTGTTAGCCATTCCTATTTGGCCCTATCTCCCATCCATAATTTTATAAATACTTGCTTATCCTTCACTTTCTTCACTCATGCCATCCTCAGAGTCCTTCCTTCCCGCCCACATGGTTCCTTCTCCATGCTAACCCATCGTGGTGTACTTCTTTTTCCTCTTTTCCCGTCTGTTTCCCTCCTTCCTGTGATTTTCCTATCCTCATAGGAAGCCTGTCTCCTTCTACCCTGTCTAGGTACAAGCCTTTTTTATTAACCAATCAGGAATAATGTCTTAGGCAGGTTTACACAACAAGGATAGGGCAGTAACCATATCTTGAGGGTAAGTAATTACCATCAAAATACAAGGATCATACCAACCCCCAACACTTTGGTGTTAGTTTTTCTTTACAGGTATAGCAGAATCCACCAGGTATCATGTGTGTCTCTACAGTTTTTCAGTTAAGTTTTCCTTTTGCACAGGTCTGGCTTCTTACAGACCAGAGTACAATGTTTTGTCTTCTTGGCTCCATTTATGCCTAGAATCTTACTCATTTCTTTTACATTTTTCAATGTATTAGTCTGTAGGTTTTGAAGTCAAGTCCTAATGAGCTGCGGTTTGTTGCTATCTGTTGCTGGTGTAATGTTTCTTTTTAATCTCTGTATTACTTTGGGGTTTCTTGCCCTTTCTTGGTTGTTAGTTTGTCTATGGTTTTTGATCTTTTCAAAGAAATCAATTCTGTGTTTCATTGATTCTTTGTATTGCTTTTGTTTTCAAGGCCTGAAAAACATTTGCAATTTGGAGAACAAAATAAACATTCTTCCAAAGTTTCTGTGAGCATGTTCGTCTCTACAGCAAAGAAAGAGTGCATAAAACGTAAGAATTAACAGATACCTCAACAAAACAATAATGTTTCATGATGCTATAAAAATTTTAAATGTGGCAGAAAATATTTTTCATGATAGTAGCAAGAATGCATAGGAGTGTACTTTACAGAAGGAGTAAATTGTATGGGAAAATTCTTTGGAAAAAAAAAACTTATTGAAGGATATTCTAAAACTAACCAAAATAATTTAGGATAAAAGTCAATTTGCTGCCTCACAGTGAATTGATATTTTTAATGGAATTTGACTAATGGATACCAAAATTAATAAGAAAGTAAGAGCCAAGGATCATCAAAACTACTATAAAAAAGAAGAGCATCCATGCCAGATAGTATAGCAGCTCTGCTGTATGGCTACTAACTAGAGCATTGCAGTGTAGAAAAAGGGACAGGCAATAGAGCTAGTGAACAGCAAAGACAAAAGAGACCTTGGTCCATTCTGAAGATTGCCATATGAGATTACTTTGTTAATTATAGATGGGGAAAAAAAGAACTATATCACAAACATATTGTAATAATTCTCCATTTGCAACGATTCACTTAAATATCTACCTTGCTCCATCATCATAAAAATAACCTCTAGCATTGATTGACTGCTCATCCCACCCCAGACAGACTAGTCTAGAGAAGCTTTCTCTGTCATTTCACCTCTGACTTGGCCCCATCTCTATGCAGATTGTGCCCTGTCACACTGTGTAAAAGTAACTTTTATTCACCAGAAGAATGGATGAGATGAGAGTCATGCCAAAGCTGTGTGAATACACGGTTTGGGCTTTGCTCAGAGCATTTCTTTTTCTGTTCTAACTATCCCTAGACCTGGAAGCATCTAGCCTCCTTACAATCTAACCTAGATCTAGAATGTTTTCAGCTTCTGAGACTTACTGCTGAATAAGCTCACCCTTTCTAGTTCTTTTTGAACTCTAGCTGGCTGGTTCAACTCAGCTGTTCTCGCTCAAACTCCTCTCCTAGTTGACTGATTCAAACTGGATTCTCTCACTTCTGATTGAATTGTTCTGCTTGGCCTCCATCTAACTGTAGCAACCTGGCTCCTCATTCTCTAGCTTATTCTGTCTTTACCTGTGTCTAGCTTGTCTCTGTAAAACCCTCCAGGCAAAACTGCCTCTGGTCCCTCTCTGCCCTGGTCATAAGTTGCCTCTCCTCTCTGTCTGTTCTTGTGTTGGGTATATCCTATCTCAGACTCATTCTGTCAAATCTTTGATTTGTCATGTTGTCTGCCTCTCAATTAGATGTCACTTTCAAACATGGGTGCTTCCTTCTCCAAACTAACCTTACCTACACTATTTGGGACTAAGGGTGCATCTGTATTCTAGCCAGAGGGATTAAAGGTGTGTGGCCTGTCTGTATTCCAGCTGGATCACACAGACCTAGATTTTTCAGATGTGATCCCTTTCCAGAGTATCCATACTGATGGATTAAAATTCCTCTACAACACGCTAAACACACAGCAGACCTCGCTTGTCACCCTGGCAGCTGGTAAGCCCTCCCTCTGGATAGTGCTCTCTGTAGCGACCTGGCAAAGAGAATGAAGTGCAAGGTCCTAAGGAACCTAATGAACCCAACATTCCAGAGACAGCTCAGAGGATGGAGTAGCCCTGGACTTGTTCCCCTGCACTTCAAAACATAGGACAAAGCAAAGGGCAGCAACCACACAACCCTAAGAAGCCATCTCAGAAAACACAAATGGGCATGTCATATCGCAGATAGAAAATAATGGCTGTGTCTTGGAAGGAGGCGGGTCCAGGAGGGGTCTCTATGGCTTCCGGTGCTATTTAACTGTGACAACGGGCAGAACGGAACCTCTTTCAGTCTGATTCTTCTTTCCATATCTTTAACATTTCATACTTGTCTGTGTTTTACAAAATGAATGCAAAAGCTGCCATATTAAAGAGTTGGGTGGAGACAAAGGATCGTGGCACTCCTGTGACTCCCTCAGGCATGTCTTCAGGAGGCGGCAGGTGCTTGGAAACCAGACTCACTTTTTTTCTAACTTCTCCCTTCCTGGTAAACACTAAAGCTAACAAAGCCAACACCAGCGGTCTATTCTCAGACATGTCATCAGACCTGTTCATCTGTCATCTGAGGCTTCCACTGCCTTGTGCATGGCAAGTCTCAGTAAATAGTGTTGACTGAGCCATTTATAAAGTGGCATTAAACCATTATAAACCAAATTAAGCCATGTTCATTTAAATCGCCTAACAGGTGACAGTCGAGTAAGAAATTGATTTCTTGGGTGCAGTGTTAGGAGAGGCAGCTCTCCTTTCCTTTAGGTAGGCAGGAAAATAGATGGGAAAGCTTGTGCTGACTTGGCTTTAAAAGCTTCCCTGGGCTTTGTTTTCTCTGCAAGGTTTTGCTCTTGCTGGGCTAATACCTCTCCTGGCTGCCTTTGGCTGACCTTGGGCTTTCTCTGTTTATCCCACACAGAGGAGTTTCCATGTTAGGAACAGTCCTGCTCTTAAGCTCTTTGTATTCTCCTCCTGATGGTGTTTGCCTTGCCTGCATTCCGAAGTCTTGGGATGGAGTCAGACCTCCAGAACCCCCCTACCTCCACCCCCAGTGGTCCCTCAGGCTGCTCTCACCTAGCCTTCTTTTGCTTTGAAATTCACAACCTGAACCAGAACTAAATGGAAACAGGTAGCTTCAAAACACCTCTTATTTCCCCTAGAAGCATATTTCCCCAGTGTATCAAGTGGGTAATCTTTCCTCCATCGCCTGCCTTTCTCCCTGAGAAAACTATCCGTTTTCTGGGATCCATTCCTTGGCCTCCCTTTTGTCTGGTTAGTTCCCTTAGGAAGACTCTGCTCTGGTGCTCCAGGGAGAAATCTTCCAGTCATTAAAGATCAAAGCACCACTCACTGTCAGATCCTAGGCCCTCACCCTTCCTGCGCCCTGAGGAGATGGTAACAAATGCTCTTGCATTCATGGTTCCAGTGTCTTCTTGCTCTGAAGGGAAGGGGTCCTTGGAGTACCAGTTAGGCCACAGCTACTTCTGAATTTGTCTTTGAGATTTTCCGACAAAGAGAAGGCTTCTCAAATCCCAAAGGAGAGCCACAGAGAAATGTAAAGGGGTAACAGCAATTGTCTAGAGGATTGCTGAATTCATCCTTTGGCACCAACAAAGGATTGGATGACCAGGAAAGACAGAAGAAAGGAAAGGTACAGCTTTCCACATTTGGGATGGGAGAAGTCCAAGGTTGGAAGTTCATTAAACAGCTAGCTTGGTTCGCCCTTTTCCCCCTGTTGGTCCTGTGGCATCCCACCAATTTTACTTACAGTTTTCTGAGAACAAGAAACAGCTATTCAGTGAGTCTGCTTATCCATGTTCTCCAGTTTGGGAATAGACAGGGGAGAATAAAAATGTCCTTGTCTCCAATATGGAACACATAGGCTGATTGGAGAAGCAAATAATGAAATAATATGCAATATTTTTTTAACTGTGACTTAAGAAAATATTTGTTTGTATAATGAACACACAGAAAGCAAAGAGGGAGGCACCCAACTCAAGGTCCTGATGTCAGAGTTTGCTGACAGCAGATGTGAGCGCAGGGGTGTGACTAGCAAAGTTCAGTCAGAGGCAGGAACCAAAAAGTGTGCAAGGACAAGATGAGCCTTGGAGGACCATAAAAGACCAGGCTCCAGGCAGCTCAGCAGACTCTGGTCTCTAGTGTACCTCAGCGCACATGATCCAATATGCTAGCAACAAGGGACCGTTCCAATGACCATGTCTCCTACCAGGATCTCCTGCCTCTGGCTTGTCTCTGACATCGGAGAACACTGACTGTCCTGAACCCTGGTTGACTTGGCCAAGCACAGCTGAGGCTGTGGCCAGCTAGCCTCCATGGTCTTATGGAACATCTACTGCAGAGCCAGAGGCTAGTCACTTCCCTTTCCCAACCAGTGGATGTGAGCGTGGGGCCTGCTGTACACTAGGCAATTGGGCTGTGACCTGCTGTCCACGAGTGAACTCTGCCTCTGGATATTGATGGCATCTCTTAGAGCTAGATTGTTAGGCTGTTGGATTTGTTTGTTGTGAATTGTTTTCCTTCCCCTGATGTATGAACAATAAACTGTGCCTTTGAAAAACACCTGACTGTCTGCCTCTCTGTGTTGTCTAAGTTATGCTTGAGGTTTATTTGTGTGGGTGTGTGCACATGTGTGGTGTATGTGAGTGCAGGTGCATGCATTCATGGCTTACTTGTGGACATCGGAGGACCATTTTTAAGAGTAGGTTTTCTCCTTTACTTTGGGTTCTAGAAATGGAGCTCAGAGGTCAGGCTTATATAGTAAGTGCTTTTGCCTGCTGTGGCATCTCATTGGCCCAAATTATTATCTTTTAAATTTATTTATATTTTTTTGTAAAGGGTTTCACTGTGTAGCCATAGCTGGCCTGGAGCTCACTGTGTTACCCAGCTGGCTTCCAATTGGAAGCAATCTTCCTGCCAAGTGCTTGGATCACAGGTGCATGCCATTACTTTTTTTATTTTTTATTTGAAAACAGTATGAAATCCTAGAACAATTTCTGGGGATTGGGTGATAAAGGCAGAGCACCTGGGCTACAGGCAGAAATGAAAGCGCTTGGACCAACAGTGGCAACAATGTAGACCTCAGCCGTGGCAGGCAGCCGCTCTTTTGAGTGGCTTCATTCCTCACTTCTAGAACGAGTATATCTTTAATAAAGGGCAAAGGAAGTATTCCAACACATTGAAAGTCTCCCCCCCCCCCCTTTTTTTAAAGCAACAGCCACAGTATCTAAACATTTAAGCATTTCTTTGCTGTTTCTTCTCATCCCTTCTATAGCTAGGTTGGTTGGGGAAGCTCTACATTTTAGTCTCTTTTATACTTGGCTTCTCCCACCCTATTAGAGTTCCTACTAGGTGCCACACCTTACAGGAGATTTGAGTTCCATCCATTAGGGCATTCTAATGCCATGAACAATGAATCTGAAACATTTGCGTGGAAATATTCACATTATTTGTACAATTTGTATTTGTATTTTGTATCTGTTGCTTTCTCCTTTTCGGCACAGAATATTATGTTTTCACTCTGAATTTTTCCTTTTCTGCACTGTATTCTAAAGATACATACATAATAAGCATTCATAAGATTTTGTAGTAAATTCCATACGGATGATGTTTTACTATATTTCTTTAGGTCAAATAAGTTTGCAATTTACAGCATTGCATGCATTGTTCTGAGCACTGTATATGACTCTCCAGGGCAGCGATTGCAAGCAGAGTTGCTGAGATGCTTGGTTTTCCTTTTAATGAACACCAGTAAGTTTCAAATGAAAATGGTTATGCCCATTCACCTTCTGCCTGTGATAACCACAGCCATGTCTTAGTCAGTGTTGTCCATAAAACTTATAACTCAGCACCTGTGCTTGAGAGAGAGGAATCCATTTTCGTTTTGACTTGTACTTTCCTTGATCACTGGACACTAAACACCCCTTTTCCCTGTAATCTTAATGACAACTTACCTTTCTCCTCTCTCAGTTCATTCTTTACAGGCATTGCCAGTTTATTTGTGGTTTGAACACTGTTCACTCTTTGTATAGATTTATAGGATAACAATTTTTGTTATGTTATCACACAATTCTTCTACCACTTAAAGTTTTATTTTTATAGCTTGTGTTTTGTCTTACAAACGTTAAAGTTTTTCTGACCTTACCAAATACGAAGGCAGCTGTTCCAGTGCCATTTAATGGAAAGTTCAAGTCAGGTGAGAATCTCTTTTACACATATGGGTTCTGCTTTTGAACACAGATCTGTTCTATGGCCCTATTGGTATTTTCTTTGCTTCTATTCCCCTGTTTTGATATTTTAAAGTTCAAAATATGCCTTGACATTTAATAGGATAAGAATTCTCTGGTTTTTATTTTCAAAGTTGTCTTGATTATTCTTAACATTTCCTCTTTTACTTGAAATTTTAAAATAATTCATCAAGTTCCGTGGGACTCTCTCCTCCTTTGCTCAAGATAAATGTTTCTGTATAAGAAACCCCTCTTCCTCACAGTTTCCAACCTCAAAAACTGCATCTTCATCTGGGTATAGAATTATAAACCAATTAAATCTCTCAGAATTATAAACCAATTAAATCTCTCAATAGCTGGATTTTTTTCTAGTTGAATTTAATTAAGTCTCTTTTTCTACTGGATATGTTGAAATGTTTCTAAATGTACATGGAATGGGACTTTTATTCTGTACTTTTAATTATTTTTTTAAACTTGGCAAACAGCTTCATTTTGATGGTACAAAAATCTTAGATTAGAAATGAGGGAATACACATAAAACCAAATAAATACTAAATTATTCATGACCACATTTGTATACACAGGGGCTTTCGGTGACTCTGCCCACTGATGATTTCTTAGGACACTGATTATATCAATAGGGACATCTGCCCTATTCCCAGATCTTCAAGGTTAAATGAATTCCCAATAATAAGAGCTGAAGAAGGGAATGATTTAACTCTTTGTTTTAGTGATTTGAGTCCTTGTTCAGCTGAGTCCGTCATTGTTGGAGTCACTGTCAAGGGGGGGGGGCTCAGATAAGGAAGAGTAGAGCACTTCTCAAAGGTAAGGACCCAGTGACTCATTTTCTTCAGGGGAATCCCACCCAAGAGTTCATTCAGCTGTAAACTCATCAGTGGACTAACTGATTTCATGGCCATATAACTCATTTGAAGACTTTTCAGTAATACAGTCAGCTGGGAATCAAGGCTTTAACACACCAGCCTTTTTGAGATTCATATCTAAATCATAAAATTCTCCAAAGAAAAGAAATGCTCAAAGAATGATGGGATACATCAAAATGACACAAAAATCAACTCAAACAGGTCCCTCCCTCTAGTCAAATCAAAAGTAATGCGAGTACTTAAACACATGGTTATTATTTTTAGCCCACAAGAAGAATCACAAGAACCCATACTCTAAGTCTACACTGAAAATGAAGATGAAAAAAGAATGAATGAATGAGTTACAAATGTTTGTGTTGCCAGAAGAATGGCAATGCTACATACAGATGCCATGTGTTCAGAAGATCACCATTTGATCACTATCATAATAACTGTTTTTAGTCAGGAATCAGCAATGGTAGAAGTTTGATATACCTTAAAAAACGTGAGCAAGGTCAGCATGACCATTCAAGAAACAGACATCATGTGTCTCTTGTGGAGAGAATGACAGCCGTGTGTCTGGGATGTTAAGCCCAAAGGCCCTTCCTGACTCTGGCCACAAAGTGGCCACAGCAAGTTCCAGGCTGAGTGCAATGCTCCCTAACAGATAGCCACTGCTCTCCAAAAGCATGAGGATCAAGGCAAAAAGAAATCCTTTTTATTAATGGAGTATGAAGACCAGGGTCAGAATGTAATCCAGATTGGATCCTGGATGAGGGAAAATAGGAAAGCTTGACTTAGATAAGAAATTAGGACAGGGTAGAGCTCTTGCTTAGCATGTGTGAGGCCCTTGGCTCAATCCTTAGAATTACCAAACAAAATAAACAGAACCATCATAGTATTAATTCCCTGATCGTGGGCACTGGTTGCTAAGAAAGCAGTCTTAATTTGAGGAAATGTGCATTAACATTAGCAAGCATCATCTAGACGCTCCAAGTCTAGAAAAGCCGACTGTGGTGGCATGTCCCTATGCTTCCAGCACACAGAAGGCTAAGGTGGGAAGGTCATGAGTTCAAGAGCTACCTGGGCTATCTTTGAGAACCTGTCTGAAAATGTGTGGGGTGTAGTTCAGTGTTAGTGCCTGGCCTTTGCCCTTTATGGGCAAGGTCCTGAATTTGATACAGGGGAAAAAAAAATAAGGTTCACAATGCTTTTATACATGGGCACTGGCAGGAGACGAGGATGAATATGGTGTAAGCATTAGATTATTTCAAAATAAACAGTTAAGACAGATTCTTAAAATGTGCATCATTGGCAAGTGTCCTCCGTCTAGGCTCAGGGAGCCAAAGTATGCAGATGATAAAGTTCCCGTCACCAGCTGATCGCCAGAGGCGGAATTACATGCTGTCCCCAGCCACTGAGGGATGGAGTCAGCTTCACAAAGGCCAGCTTTGTGATAGGATCGCCACAAAGTGTTGGCAGAGGAAGGATATGGTTTGAACAAAGGCACAGTTCTGGCATTTGCCCCCTGAAGACAGGCAAACAAATGCCTTGCAATCCTGCCTCTGTCCATAACAAAAGAGATTTCAAAAAGGTCTCGGGTCAGGCAAGCCTGCTTTGGGAAGCTGAGCTATTAAGTTCACATGTTGCCGAGTTAAGCCCCATGTCCAAATTTAACCAAGGCTTTCCCAGACCCCAGGGCATGCAACGAAGTGAAGTTCTAGTGAAATCCCTGCCTTGTGGCATTGCGGGACACCAAGGAGGCACGGCTGGGCTGTGGGAACAAGTCACATTAGTGGGTCCTGCATGAAATAAACAGAAATGGCATGGCGGGAGGGCTGCCCTTAGGGGAAGCCAGCAAGATGGGTAATTTTCTTTCTTTCTTTCTTTCTTTTTTTTTTTTTTGCATCCAGTGACAGGGTTTTACATAAACAGGAAATGGAGTTGTTGAAGTTTTCTCATTACTGGAAATGTGGACATGATTGAAGAAAGATGTTCACTGATTGTTTTTCCCTTGGGCTCTAAGAAAAGAAAATTATTTTCGGCTTGTGTCCTATGACTTTTTATTCTCCATAAAGGGCTGCTAATGTAGGTTCCGTGTTTATGAAGGCAGTCAATTTTACCAAGGCCTCTTTCCCTTTCTTTGCCTTGACTCTGTCAAAACAACCAAGTTCAGGCTCGGAAGAAGCCAAGGGCTCTGTGTGAACCAGCGACAGCTGACCCCATAAAACCCTTCTGACCCAATTCTCTGCTCTGTTGCTCCGCTCTTTCCACCTCGTGCTCCCTCTCCTTGCTCCCTCTCCTCACGTCGGCATTCATTTACTGTGTCCAGGCATTCATTTAATGGCTCATTTATGTGCAGCAGCAAAGCATTTATGGTGAACCTACAATCGGTCACTACTGCTGAGGAACAGTTGCAGAGAAGAGGGAAGGAGGCTCAGCTCCTGTGATGGGCTTTCTCATACTCTTACACAACTGCACAGAAAGAATAATTCCCTGTTTGTTTATTGCTCATTAGATTTCCAAGTTCTACAGACCCAAGCAAGTGAGGCCACTCAGGTTGGTTTCTTTCCTAAGTTGGCTATTTAAATTAAAGGAAGGAAGCGACGGAGATGGGGTAGAGGAGGACCATTCCCTTAGATTTTGAGAATCGAGTGAAGTTTGGAGAATCAGACAAGAAAGGCATGGTCCAGGCAAGGAGGACAGGACAGGAACAGTGACCTAAGGAAGTGTTTGTCTGCTCTAGGAGAGGGCAGACTGACAATAAATTCAAAAGTTGTATTATAATGTCCACACCGGACTCCATGTTGACATTGTCAAATGGCTCTGATACAAAGCTCTTCACTATCTTCTTCTCTCCCCTCTCTCCTCTGATCCCGTGCCCTGTTTCCTTCTCACAGGGTGAAGGCAGTAGATACGACAGTGTGATATCATTCAAGATCTTGCATCGTTATTTTGCCATCTGGGAGTTTAGCTTAGAAAAACGAGGCAAAACGTTGTCTCCATCACCACTGTTCCTTTTGCTGTCGTGACCAATTTCTCTGTGACTCGATAGCTGAGGGATCACAGCAAGCTCCAGAAATGTTTCAAGCAAGCTAAGAGTTAGAAGTTGATTTTTTTTTCAGAAGTAAGAAAATGTCAGGTACTCTCTCACCTGCCTCCCCTTCCTCTTTAGACAGACAGAAAGGTTGAAAGCCAACCCAGGAGCTCTGTCAGCACGCATGAAACAAGGAAGACCAGAGCTTGGGCCCTGTTCCAGTTCCCCTACAATTGATACCTCAGTTAATTCCTTAGGTGTTTGGCAAAGCCCAGAACAGTTAATGTTGGCTTCATAAGGGGGGTGGGGAGGAGGGGAGAGGGTTAGGATGGGAAAAAGGGGGAGAGGGAAAGGGAGAGAGAGAAAGAATGATATAATCAAAAGCAGGAAGTTTCCAGGGTACTTTCCAATATTGGAAATATCAAAAAATATTAGATATTTAAAAATTGTTTCCCGGGATTCATGATTAAGGCCCTGGGTTCAGTCACTACCACTAAATGAAGAATTTTTATTTTTTGTCAAATGATTGAGATATTGCAAGATTTTCTTTTCTCTGTATGCCTTTCTCTGTAACTCTCTCTCTTTTTTACCCTGTTTTCTTGATTTGTGTGTTTGTGGAGGGAGGTATGCATGTGTGTATACTTGTGTGTGCACGTGTGTGGATGTGCTCAGGGCTCTTCCACCTTTATCACTGAGGCAGGGTCTCTCAGTCAAACCCAGAGCTCACTGATATGGCTGTCCCTGCCAACCAGCTTGCTCTGGGAATCCTGTCTACACCTCCAGGCTGGAACTGCAGAGGGCCCTCCTGGCATTTACACGGGTCTGTGGGGACTTGAATTTTGGAGGTCAACTTGTGTAGCAGGCACTCACCCCCGCCGCAGCCACAGTGCTTGTCTCTGTCCTCACACAACCGCCTTTGCTGCTTGCTGTTTCCTTTCTTACATCTATTTTTGTGGGTTTGAATGAGTTCTGCTGCTGCTTTAGACCATGGGCCTGCCATACTTCCAGGCTCATCAGAACTGTTACATGATACAGGGATGCATAGGCCACAGACTGTCCCCCACCGGTGTTCACAATAACCCAAGCATTTTTCGTAAGCAAAGCAGTCTGCAGTAGAGGCAGACGCGGGCATAGGGCTGCGAGCTGACAATCTTTTCCATGTTAGAAACAGTCCCGTCCTTCCTGTGGTCAGCTGCTAGGTCCTTATTTATAATTTTCTGTCCTTTGGGATAAATGTATGGCCCAGGGATACAGAGGTCATTGTCAAAGTCCCTTTGGGAAGGCTTGCAGGGACTTCCTTCCTTCCTTCCTTCCTTCCTTCCTTCCTTCCTTCCTTCCTTCTCTCTCTTTCTTTCATTCTTTCTTTCTCTCTCTTTCATTCTTTCTTTCTCTCTCTCCTTTCTTTCTTTCTTTCTTTCTCTCTCTCTTTCATTCTTTCTTTCTCTCTCTCTCCTTTCTTTCTTTCTCTCTCTCCTTTCTTTCTTTCTTTCTTTCTTTCTTTCTTTCTTTCTTTCTTTCTTTCTTTCTTTCTTCCTTTCTTCCTTTCTTCCTTTCTTCCTTTCTTCCTTTCTCCCCCATAAATTCCAATCATTTCAGGAGTTTGTTTGAAAGATTTCAAGTGAAAACCCGCACTGATGAAGGTATATTCACAAGGTTGGGGTGTGTTTTTCCTTTAACTTTTTCTTTAACTTGTTTTGAAACTGTTTTCCAGAGTTGTTTTTTTTTTTTTTTTCCACAGTGATGAAGGCGACATTTTAAGCTTTAGTGACCACAGAGTATTTAGCATTAACTCTTCAAAGCAGTGCTTTGGGGTTTGCTAAGTGGGTAGGTGTGGGGGTCACCAGATTTGATATTTGGTCTGAGAGCATCCCAGGGATGGAAAGCCACCATCTCTTCTTTGTTTCCGAGAAGCGTGGGCCCCAGCGCCCTTGGCATCCCACTTCCTTGGAACAAACTGCTATTGTTTTTGAGCTTCCACTAAATACACTGGAATCCATCGTCCCATAAGTTAAAACATAACAGAGAGGGAAGAAAGAGTGTGGGCAGATGACTGGAACACTTTTCTGAATCCTTGGAACAGTCATACTGTGACAGAGTCCTGACTGCTGATCAGGAAAGCTGGCAAGGTTTGTGACTCCCTTTATAAATATTCCACGCAGAGGTGTTACAGTGCCTCTGTCTAGCTGCTCCCTGGAGTGGAAGAGTTCACACAGCACCTGGGAACACAGCGAACTTCTCTTTCCTCCAGAGGCACATGACGTGGCATTTTGCTGTTGTTTTGTTTTTTTTTAAACAGGGTATTTTAGAGCAGCGAGAATTTTACCTGAAGGTAACTCAGACACTCACACATGTTCTCACCCAACTTCCCTCATTACGAAGATTTATTAGTGTGGTTGTGCATTTGTCACAAAGTATGAACAGCATGTGTATTTAGCTTGTTTGCTTCATGTTCATCAGGCAAATAAAAGGGCTCCTTGACTAGCTTTTTTCTGTATGCAGACAGCGTGTTTGAATCATGCCCACCTTCCCATCCTGCACCTAAGCACTCCCCCCACAGCACCCTTTGCTGTCCCTAATTGTCCCCATCCATTTCTCCTCCACCCTTTCCCCTTCCCGTCATCACTGACTGCCATTGCACTCTGAGCCGCTGCAGGCTTATTTCTGCGTTCTCTGCACGGGCGGTGTGACAACCTTCCACTCTCCAGTTTGATCCACGTTGCTGCCTATGACAGGATTTTTCATCTTTCTGTCGGCTGAAGTGTGTTTCACAGTGAGATGAGACATTTTCTTATTCACCAAAAGGCATCTGGATCAGTTCTGTATTTGGGCTACAGCAAAGAGCCCTTGCAAGCATCACAGGGTGGGAACACGGCTTTGGTTTAAAGACGTGGTCGGGTGTTTGAATAGACACCCAGGAGGAACTGGCAGACTGTTAGAAGGCTAAGAAACCTCCATACTGTTTGCAATCCGCATGCAGTGTCACTAAGTAAAAGTCAACATTTAATTGAGATCTCTTCAATTTCCTCTAAAACTCTTCTGATCTTCAGACCCCAGGACATATGAAACACTTAGTCATCATGTCTCCTTTTGGTTGTGGCCATTTCTAGAAATTTCTTTGACTTTTTTTTTTTTTTTTTAAATAGAATGTAGCTCAATCAGAAGTTTCTGTCTTTACTTACC
This sequence comes from Meriones unguiculatus, assembly GCF_030254825.1. NCBI lineage: Eukaryota > Metazoa > Chordata > Mammalia > Rodentia > Muridae > Meriones > Meriones unguiculatus. Next base: position 16,665,935 of record NC_083352.1, on the reverse strand, counting down.
TGGACTCATGCTATCTATGTATTCCAGGACAAAAGACCACAGAGGTAAGAGAGCATACAGCATACCCTCCTCATCATTCCCTGTGAAGGGAGCACACTATTACATCACCATCTGTGACTTAACCTTGACCACCTGGATTTAGGACTTCTCTGCCTTCACAGTTCTCAGGCAGCTGCCTCCTTGTATCCCACTCCACTGTGCTCCCAGGATGGAGTCCCCTTGTCCCCCTCACAATGAAAGCATGAGGAAATAGGGGGCCCCTGTTTGAGGGCGGAATGTCTTCCAGGTTTAGTGGGAGTTCTTCTGCACAGGGAGTTTTATTTATTCTCACTTATTTATTCAATCATTTGTTATATACCTGCGAATCCGTGGATGCTGAGTTTCTGGTTTTGGCTATCATTTATTACTACTATCCATTTATTTATTTGCTCAAATGGCCGTACCTCAGTGGTTCTCCTCTTGTGGTTAGCAACTCTGTGGGTGGGTAGGGGGGTCAACGACCCTTTCATAGGGTCCCCTAAGAGCACCAGAAATATCAGATATTTATATTATTATTCATAAAAGTAGTAAAGGTACGGTTATGAAGTAGCACTGGAAATAATTTTAGGGTTTGGGGTCACACAACTTGAAGGACAGCAGCCTTAGGGAGGCTGAGAAGAACTGCGATCGCCCTTGTCTCACCAGTATGGGATTTTTGATTCTTTTGATGATTTTTTCCACTTTGTAGTACTATAAAGCAATCCAGGCTCATCCTGCGTATTTTCTACCTCAGTCCAAATTCTGCCATTTCTTTGAGGATTCCCGTTTCCTTCTGAAAAACGCTATTGAGCGCTGAGCTTTGGATGCAGGTGTTTGCACACATTCACTGGTTCCACGGTGTTGGTGTCTCGCCTGGAATTTCGGTGGCACTTTATTAAAATGGAGATTTATTCATTAACCATTCTCCAGAGCTCTGCCAGCTCTGGGGTTTTATACAATATAAGCACTGTTTTATCATCTGTTCTACGATTCTTGAAATAGCTGGGAAAATCCAGCACAGCCTGGAGCAATGAGCTGAGAATAAGGAGTTCACAAGGATAGTGTAAGAAATTACATTCGTAGAAAGAAGTATAAAGAAATTTCTGCAGATTTGCTTGTTGATTGGTTAGTGGTATCTATCATGTATTTACCTATCTATCTCTCTATATCTATCTATCTATCTATCTATCTATCTATCTATCTATCTATCTGCCTGTCTATGTATCTGTCTGTCCATCCATCCACCCATCTATCTCTATCTATCTATCTATCTATCTATCTATCTATCTATCTATCTATCATCTATGTATTTATGATAGTGTCTCAACAGGTACCAGCCTAGCATTAAACTCCTGAGACCAGCCTTGAACACCAGATTCTTCATGATAGCACTGCTCAGATCCAGAGTCTAGAGGTATGTGCCACCATGCCTGGCCTTGTTAGTTATTGTTGTTGGTGGTTATTTAATGTGTGTGTTTGTGTATGTGTGTGTCTCTGTGTGTGTTTGAGACAGAGTTGGGCTATGTAGCTCCTGGCTTAGTCTCCTTCCTGCTAGGATTACAGAAGCCTGTTACCTAGATGAAATTACTGTTTTTTACCAACATTCAGTAAAGCATATTTCCTCAACTATAATTTTTTAAATGTCATTTTCACTAAATACAGGGCAAAGTGAAATTGCTTTGTGTAATGAATGCTTTCTTTGCCATTCCTTTTTTTTTAGGGCCAGCTTGGAAGCAAATAGAACATGTTTTGGTATCTGTTCACCCTCTTTTCCCATCCTTACTCTCTGGTGTTTATTCTTTTACCTAATAAGTAATATTTAAACACTAATTATTTTGATGAAGGCAAATCAAAATGCTCAGAGTTCTAGTTAGGGTTGCTGCATATATAAAGCTTCCATGTATAAACAGCACTCATTAATTCTTCTCATTGTATTAGGGATCAGAGACTAGAAAGGCTCAGTGAAGGCCTGGCCTGGGGTATGACTTTAATCCTTAGGCTGGAACCAATAGCCTGTTGCTGTGCAAGAAATGGAGGGGCTGGAAAACATGAAAGACCATCTCCTTTTTTTGTTCTACCACCTTCACCTGTCCTAAATACAGAACTCCTGTTTTTAGAAGATAATCAGAGGCAAGAGAAAACCTCTGTCCCTAGCATCACCACATACCAGACAACAGAGGATGAACTTGTAGGTGATCAAAGGCATCAACAGCTGACACAGTAAAGTTCATGAGCAGCCAAAGACTGCTTGAAGCACCACAACTCATTCCATGTCTATTTTCAAGAAATATAAACATCTAGACCGTCCGTCACAGAAGTCTCTATACTGGACTTTATTAATGTCTTGGGATCATCTGTACATTTTTTAAACTTTCCTGTCTATAGTACAATATTTTCTAAAGCTAATTGTACTGTATGAAAGTCCTTACCCCTTCTTCAACATCCCATATTCATTTTTTGCGATATAACTGATTTGTATTTTTGTCTTTCTTCTGTCCAGTTGGTTCAAACACTTTATATCGTTGCTGAAAGCTAGTCCCGACTATTTCTGTAGTCTTCTTTCAATATTTTAAGGTTCAGTGGATGAATATGAAAACTAATTTAAGATAGCATAAGCCAGTTGTAAATGTTCTTGAATAAATTCCTGAAGGGCTTGTCTGCAAGGCATGGGATTCAATCACATTTTGGCCAGTTCTTTGCTGCCGTTAGATTTGCTTCTAAATTTGGTACTTAAGCCTTGGGACAGCTGAGTTCTTATTTGAAGTGGTGTTCGTGTATAAAAGGTTTTTCAGTGCGTTTCCCTTCTTCCTAGATATGATGAAATCTTATTTTATTTGTGTCTGTGTGGAGATGGTGCAGGTACACAGGTGTCCTCCCAGGTCTGTAGAGGTTGGGTGACAACTCTCAAGCCATTTTCTCTCGTTGGGTCTTGGGGTTAAACCTAGACCCGTGGGCCAGTGTGAGAGGACACCCAGCACATGCTATGTCATTCTACCAGCCCCTTTCCTTCTATTTAACGTGGCAACAAATTTAGATTTTCACTTTTCAAAAGAAGTGTGCTTCTAGCACATGGTTGTGCTGTGAGAGCTGGACATCAGTGTTTAAGACAGCCACACGGAATACCAAGGGCTCCCCACAGGAAGCAGTGGGGAGAGGATGGCAAGCAACACGAGATGGTACAGTTGTTCCTTCTGCAACCACCGCCTGATTGTTTTGTCTTTCTTATTCTCCTGGGGTGAAGAGTGATGTAAGAACAGTTCTTCACCTCTGGAACTCCCATGAGCTCATAATATGAAGTAAGTGATACTTGTCTGGCTAAGAAAATGTCCTGATTTAGTAGAGCCTAGTTAAGCATAAAGGAAACTCACTTCTCTTGGAGGAGAAGGCTAAACTTTAGCAGTTAACGCTTGCCCCTCTCCTAACGGGGGTTGCTTACCTTCAGTCACTCTGGGTGTAAAGGAAGTTTTGGGTTCTTTAAAAACTCAGTTATGTTATGTAAATGTGGTTTTATTTTAATCCCAAGTGTGGGATTTTCTTTTGTTCACAGCTGATAATTGCCTCCTGTGGGGCGTGGTCTTTGCCAGTTGGTAATAGCCTGCCTTGTGCAGCACGGATAGGGGCGTGGCCCAAGACCCTGAGGGATATAAATAGGAAAGCTCAGAATGTGGTGGCGTGGGGCATGTGGCAATTTAGAGGGACCAGAGACAGACAGTGTGGCAGTGCGGATGGTGTGGTGGCTTGGAGAGATGCTTCGTGGCACAGCAGCTTGGAGGAGACTGCTTGCTGCATTTGCTGCTTCTGCATTTGCAGAAATTGCCATAGTCCTCCCAAAGAACCCATCGACTCTAACAGCCGGGACAAGTAAAGGGCTCTGTGTCCCTCTCCCCACTAACCTTCTTTCTCCTACCTAGGGTTGGGGGATTGAAAGGGAGAGGCTTTAAGCCACCTCAAATTAAAAGAAAAAAAGAGTAAAAAGAGTTTAAAAAACGAGCACACCAGGTGTGCCTTTCTCAGCGCTAAACTTTGCCTGTATGCTGTGTGTTTCTTATTCCAGTGCCAGAACTTTTGTTCCGAGTTACTTTTGGGATCTCCCTCTCCATCCATTTCACTGTACCAGGAGCTTGTTCAAACACTTGATTGTAGAATACTATGCTTAAACGCAAACACTGCATTCAAGGAGTTGAAGAGACCTCTGCTCTGTGGGGTCATTCAATACAGTCAGTTGGCCACACACGTGAGGAAGTGGCTCACCAAAGACTGAAGTCACGGCATTGTATCTACTCTGGCACTGTGGCACGAGAGCTCGCGCGCGCGCGCGCGCGCGCACACACACACACACACACACACACACTTCCTACAGCAATTAGGAGTCAACCAAAAATGACTCCCTGACATGCCTCCCTAAGGATTAGAATGCACACACACTCGCTCCATGACAGTGCTAGCTACAGCACCCGCCGGTTGGATCCTTATGAAGATTTATAAATGAGACAGAGGGAAGGTTTGAGCTGTTGAAATTATGAGAGAAAATAAGAGTCATATTAAAAAGTTATATAATGAAGGGAGGGTACAGAACAGGACCCTGGAATGGAGGCAATGGAAAGAATGTTCAGGGGGCACCCAGAGACGGAGAAATGAGAAAGTGGCAACACTTGAAGAAAGCACTTGCGAGGCTGAGGTAGCGAACATTAGCAACTGGAAACTCCATCTAGCACCAGATGGCACTTTGAGCTCAGCTTTCTGGGCCTCATTCCTCAGCCTGTCTCATGCTACCTGCTATTAATACAGCAAGTCAGACACTCTGCGGAAATGACTAACCAAGCAAATGCCGCGCGTTTGTGGTTGCTCGGTCCAGCCTTGTTCTGGTCATTAGACAGAGGAAGGGGCCCTGCCCCGATAGAGTTCCTCAGGATGAGGTGGTTCCGTGTTAGTCACACAGCCACAGCGTATGTGATGTAGAAATAACGCTGAAGACAGCACAATAAACGGCCATAGCGGAACGTTCTCAGCAAGTGCCAACCTGGTGTGAGCCGAGCCGTAAGACACAGACTGCACGGAGGGGCTGGGGCTGGTGTGCTGTAGAGTTGTGGAGTGACTCAGCCAATGCCTGGCAAGCCTTCCTCTCTGGCAGCCTGTGACGGTGGTGAAGCTTTACAGGCTTATTAATACCTCGAGCAATTTCCCGCGCCTTCCAGCCCGCATCTTCGGAGCCTTGAACAAGGGAGTGCTACGGGGTTTCCTGGTGAAGAGCGCAGCCGTAGAATACTGTCCTCCTCTGCCATAAACCAATTTGGCTCACACTTTACTCTAATAGCGTCAGTAGTGTAAGCGCTATGACTGAGCACAGATCCTAGCGTTAATGTCTCTGAGAATATTACTCATGTAATTCTGCATGGGCCCAGCCAATAGGTCTTGACACGGAAAGAAGATCCCACAGAGGACAGAAGAGACTGCAACCCCCTTTGCCTTTAAAATGCAATGAATCCAGCAGTGAACAGACATACCTCACTCCTACCCCGGAGAAAGCAGTGTCCAACTTGTTCCTGAAAACTGAGGGTGATAATCCCAGAGACCTCCTGCTAGGCAGGAGCGTCACCTACCCCAACGACACCCGAGTCTCTGCCTGGGATTCAAAATGGCATTGCCAGTCATCCATCTTAAGCCACACCTAGTGGGGGCACAGTTTGGTGCCTCCAGAGTCATGGTGAACACTTAGCATGCAAAATAAAGTTAGAATGTGCTGACAGCAGAGGCAAGCGCCCCGGTGTAACCATCAAAGCCCTGGGCACCCGAAGCCAGCACCAACCAGGACCAGGGACCAAAATGTCTTCAAGGACAAGACGAACCTTGAGAGGGCCATAAAATCCCAGGCACTTGAGTCTCCAACTTACCTTAACACATGGAGACGCCTACACTAACAACAAGGGACCTGTCCAGTGACCATGTCCCCTCCTGGAATCTCCTGCCTCTGGCCTGGTTCTGACCTTGGTGACCTTTGAATGTCCTGCACTCCAGTTGTCCCGGCCAAGCACACCTGAGGCTATGACCAGCTATCCTCCATCGCTCTCAAGGGACATCTGACACAGAACCAATACCCACTCACTGCCCTTCCCCCACCAGTGGATATGAACGTGGTGGCCTGCTGTGCACGAGCAACTGGACTGTGGCCTGCTTGCGCCACCTCTATATGCTGTGTGTGAGTGAACTCTGCCTCTGAGTATCGATGACATCTCTTAGAGCTGGATTGTTAGGTTGTTAGGTTTGGTTGCTGTGAGTTGTTTTTTTCTTCCCCTGATGTGTGAACAATAAACTGTGCCTTCAAAAAAGGCACCTAACTATCTGCCTCCATGTGACAGGTAAGTCACAGTAGCCCTGTTTGGAAATTCTAGCAGTGACTTAGCTTTAATCCGTTACTTTTGGAAACCACATACTTACTCAAAATCTTATCTAATGCCATCCATATTTATTTATTTATTTTTTTATGGTTCAGCATTCACTACAAATTTGTGATACAGCTCTCTTCAGCTTGCTGGGTCCTCTTCCAAAGGCTATTACCTCACATTTCCAGTTGTTTACAGGGTACACATTGGGATAACATTTGTTAGGGGTATGCAGCTTGTTACACCCTCCTCTCTTTGGTTCATGCTGCCATCTAACCCTTGGTTACTAAGAATAGTACTATTTGGTAGGCAAGGCTATTAGAGTGGGCATAAAGAGGAAAGAAATGGATTTGGCCAGACCCCGTTCAGTGTTCTGAGTTATGTAGGAGAAATTTTGTGCTTTCTGTTTTGACACCCGTGGCCTTGCTTGTGAATGACCCCAACCGAGGTCTCCTGTTGGGTTTTCAGCCTACTGGCTTAGACAAGCAAGAAGTACTCAAAGCTGGGCACAGGTGGCACATCCCTGTAATCCCAGAACTCTGGGAGGCAGGGGCAGGTGGATCACTGTGAGTTCGAGGCCAGCCTAGTCTAGGAAGCAAGTCCAGGACAGTCAAGGCTACACAGAGAAACCCTGTCTTGAAAAACAAAAACAGAAAAGTATTCGAATTGTGATTTAAGTACATATTTCAAACTGCAGTTACTTCCACAAATCCACCTCTTTTCTACAAGTTAGCCTACGTTATGCCTGGATGCCAGAAATCATTTAAAGTAATAACCAGGTTTGGTGGCTCATACCAGAAGTCCCAGCAGTTAAGAGACAGAAGCAGGAAGATAGTGAAACTCAAAGATGCCTGGGCTACAGAGCAAAACCCTGTCACAGGGGAAAAAACCCAAACCAAACCCAAAACAAGTGAATAGTTTAAATTAGTAACAGTATGGAATGAGAGTCTTAAATTTTCTTTCTCTTTTTCTTGAGACAGGGTCCTGTTACGTAAACCCAAGTATCTAGGTCAGCCTTAAGCTTGCAATTCTCCTGCCTCAACTTCCTCCCAATGTCTGAGATTACAGTTGTGCACCCCCACCCCCAGTTCACCCCCACTTTCTTTCGTATGATTCCTTTGAAATTCATTTTAATTGCAAAGTGAACATCTTTGAGAAACAGTGGGGTGTCCGTCTGAAGCAGGGACTCTAGCCGTGGGCTTTTTCTGTTTAAACACTGGGATAGAAACAGATTAAGGCAGCCTCCTTGAGAGTCCGTGGCCTTTCTGATCCCCAGGTTTTGATTGTAATGACCCTGTCATCTAGAGTCGCTCTGGGGACTGAAGGAGCTAATACATTCCAGGAGTTTATGTCAGTGGTCCCGGTCATGGATGCTGTCATTCTGTAGTGAGAAGAGACCCTCTCCTATTTCACCCAGTCTCTGAATCTGTGCGTTAGTGGCCACAAATCTCATATTCTTTGTCCACCCTTCATACCCCTTCAGCATTTGCCGTCTGCTGACCCTCAAATGATATCGCGCTAAGCAAAGAAGGCCACACACCTAAATGGACCAATACAGAGTGCTAAAAAAAAAACAAAAAAAAACAAAAAAAACAAAACAAAACAAAACAGAAGGGAGGCAGTGAGAAGCCTCAGTGGATTGTTGTGAGTTTTACTATTTTGCATGTAAACCAGTAGAACCCCAGAAATCCACCCATGCTGACATGAAGGTCAGATTAGTGACTGGTGAAGATGAAGGAGACTGAAGATGGTTCCTCTTCGTTCAGTGAACACTAACCCTCCAGATCAACACAGAAGCCACTCAGAGGAGGGACTGGGTGTGTCTCTCCCTCAGAAAAAACTCCAAATTTCTGATATAATCTATGTGTTACAGGCTAGAAGATAGTCAGTAATATTCTCCTCTTTCTCCCTTTTGCTCCCTCTTCCTCTCCCTCTCCCCTTCTCCTTCTCTCTGTCTCTGACTCAGTCTCTGTCTCTGTTTCTCTCTCTCTTTCCCTCCCTTGCTCCCTCTCAGTTTCACTATGACTTTATGTAAATCAAATATGTATAAAAACTAAAAGGAAAAGAATCCAGTTGGGAGGGACATACCATCCCCTCTCTTTCTTCTCTCATTTATTAATCCAAGTTGCATATTTAAATAGAAATTTAAATATGATCATTTTTTTTATTGTCGGTGGATCTTTGAAGTAGGAGTGCCCAAATTAGACCTCCAGCTGTGGGCCATAAGAAACCACTGAACAGACTTTGAAAAGAGAATTGGTTAGTAGTCAAGGATATGACTTGCATTTAAAAGAAACAGGAGCTACAGTCAAAGCAAAAGCCCTACGTTTTCTTGGCGACTCTCCTTTCCTATGCTCCTCCTCACACCTCAAAGACCTCTCAGGCTGGGGACACTGGAGCCCTTGCTGTCATTGCCAAACACGGACAGTCCTTGTCTCCTTAAAGAGCTAACACACACATTGTTTTTCCATTGGGATTCTCTTCCAGTATGCTGTTATTCGAGGCCAACAGAAGCTAATGGTATTACCTACCAAGAAAAGGTGTGTCTTGCTCCATATTTTGAGACACTTATTTATTAAAAAGTACAAAGCTGTGTTTGATACTGAGGCATACAGAGCATAGCATCATGCCTTTCCTGTGAGCGAGACTTTTCTCGAGGATGCTAAATAAAGCTGTGTTCTCATCTCCCATGTGTGATGGACAAGTGCACGGCTCCATGTGCCTCTGTATATCCTGTGTTTCCTCCTTTATAATGAAGGGTCAAGTCAACACTGAAATGGGTCAATACAATACTGGAATGGTCAGGTTTCTCTGTGCTGATACCTCTTCCTTGTCCTTCCCAGGATCCTCAACCTAGGGAATTCTTATGAACTTTCTTTCTGGGTGCCATTAGGGAAGGAGTAGAGGAGGTTGGTTCCATTTCAGATCCATGAGATTTGAATGTGAAATTTATAAATAGAAATTAGAAAAGTTCTCATTTTAGTACAATTCATGAAAGGCCCTATGGCATCAAATTTATTCCAGTTTACCTGTCAAACTCTGGTTTTTAAGTCTCAAACTAAAGCTTAAATTCCCCCTTTCTGGGATGGGGAGGAGATGACTTGGGACTTTTGGACTGAAGTTAAAGAGCAAAATAATATTAGCTCCATAATGGAATCTTAGGAACTTACATCAAAATGAAATAGAAGAGGCCAACCTACTCATAACTTCCCTAAGACCAAAGGCCTGGTTATTGCTAAAAATTACTCACCAGCTTCAGCACAGACATGATTAAACATTAGGAATTCCCAACTCAGTACAACCATTCCTTCTACAGTTACACCACAAAAATGGCGTTTGTTCTGACAATCATTGCACTAGCTGCCGGTTTCAACATGTCTTTAAAATCTGCATTATTTAGTATAATATATTTGTTGACCCAAGATCTAGGTCTATGTCTCTCTCTTTCCTTCGGTTGTCTAGTTTGCTGCACCTAAAATTTAAAATAAACAAATAAGTAAATAAAATTTAAAAAATAAAAAAGCTTTCAGATGTTCAAAACTTACCCTGAAGGTCAATGGAGTTGATCTGACCAGCAATAATGAGTGCTAATGGGGAAGGAGGGTGCTGAGTTACTAGCCAGGTATGCATACAGAGAGAAAAATGAATATCGGGTGTGCATAAGATTACTGTTGCGTGAAAAGAAAGAAAGGATCTTGCTGTACATGGCCACTGCATGAACGTCAGATTAAAATCCCAGTGTGTGTGTGTGTGTGTGTGTGTGTGTGTGTATAATATATAGTGTTGTTCAAACCCAAACATATCTGGGAAGAAAAAATTTTGATTTCTGCTTAGTTGCTATTCAGTATGCATTTAAAAAATCAATCTTGATGAAAAATATAAAATATCTAACTAAACCCTTTAATATCAGACAAGGAAACCTGGTGGCTTCCTGGGGTGCCACAGGATGGTGATCCCAACTCTTGGAGAGCACAAGTTCTGGGCTATCCTGGTCTACAGAGTAAGGTCAAGACTAGTGTGGGCAGCTGAGTAAGACCTTGTCTCAGCAGTAACATTTGAAAATGGATGCATACAATCCATTTTCTGGATAGAGAGCCTGCCCAGCACAGTAAGGCCTTGAGTTCAATTACTAGTTTCTTGGTGTTGTTGGCTTTATTTATTTATTTATTTATTTAATTTTAAAGATAAAGGCAAAGAAACGGAGACACACACTGAGAGAGACTGTGATGAGAGAAATGGGGGAGATAAGGGAAGTAAAAGAAAAACATTTTCAGGACAATCTAGAGGAAAAATATGGAGAGAATGGAGGAGAATGCCAAAGGTGAATATGAAAACTGATGTTTCCAAGAGATGTATGCTCACAGTGGGGTCAACCAAGAAGGAAGCATCAGGGGCTTGGCACCTGTTTAAAAAGCAGCAAGTGCACAATCACTGAACATATACGCTGTAGCCTTCCAGCTTCTGAGGATTGATGTGGCAAACTCACCTCCTTCTTTTTAAGTTGTGAGCAGTGGAATGGGTCAGACTTGCAAGCCAGATTTTTTTTTCCTATGAGGCTTTAGGGGAGATCTCTCTCGATGGGGAAGGGTGACCACCCACTGGCACACTGTCCCCACTGAGGTTTCCTCTCAGGAAGCTTGTCCTTTGTCAAATGCCAGCCTGGGGCTTTGTGGCCAGCAGCTGCACCCCAGACTGTGAGGGCCATCATGGAAAGCAGAGCCTGGATGCGTGACATGTGGGCTGCGTTTAAGCCGTGTGTGTCAGGTTCTCATGCCTGTGTGTAGGCTGTGAGAAGGTCAGGACACATCTGGTTCCAGTTTGTCCTCTCAGCCTGAGCAGAGCAGGAAGAGAAGATGCTGGGAGTCACTACAGCAGGGGGAGCAGAGCAGTGGCTTCCTGTTACACATATGTCACTGAAATTTTTCTTCTTTCATAAAATACATTCTGATCATGGATTTCCAGCCCCCAGCTTCTCCCAGATTCCCCCTACCTCCCTACCCACACAACTCCAAGCCCTTTCTTTTTCTCTGTCTTTAGAAAACAAGCCAGCAAACAAACAAGCCCCCTACTCCGAAAAAAAGCAGAATTCAAAATAAAACAAGAAAGAACACAAGAACCCTCAGCTCGCACACACACACACACACACACACACACTATGAAAACAAAAATCAGAAACCATCACATACAAGACTTGTGCTTCTTCTCATTTTCATTAACATGAGACTTTGAAACCCATCACTTCAAGCTACCAACATAAAATTGAACATCACCTTTGGGCTTTGCTGATGTCAACCCTATGAGCAATACTATTTGAAAACATGGTTCTTAACCTGATTGTCTTAATTAGGGTGTCTATTGCTTCAGTGAAACACCATGACCAAAAGCAAGTGGGGGAGGAAATGGCTTATTGGTCTTACACTTCCACATCACTGTTCCTCACTGAAGGGAGTCAGGACAGGAACTCAAGCAGGGCAAGAACCTGGAGGCAGCAGCTGATGCAGACGCCATAGAGGAGTGCTGCTTACCTGCTTGCTCTTCATGGCTTGCTCAGCCTGTTTTCTTATTGAACCCAGGACCACCTACCCAGGGATGGCACCACCCACAATGGAATAGGCCTTTCCCCATTGATCACAAACTAAGAAAAATCCCTACAGCGTTGCCTATGGTTGCCTACAGTTTGGGGAGGCTTTTTCTCAATTGAGGCTCCCTCCTCTTGGATGAGTTTAGCTGTGTCAAGCTGACATAAAACTATCCAGGACACTCAAATTTCAGTGTTGTTTTTCTCCTAAAAACTAAACACATAAACATAACACCCTTAAGGTGTCACTGCTATTATTAGACCCAAGTTGGGGGGAACCCTAATTTCCAGAGGTGGATGAAGAGAACTCGGGAAACTGATTATCGATGCAATAGCAAGAGGTTTATTTGAGCCAGCGAGGAACAGCAAGGAGAGACAGAAGGTTGAGGTTTTTAAAGGAAGGAGCATGGGAATCTCAGAGGTTGCAAGCTTGGAGATACTGAAGTGGGTAGAGTAGTTGACTTTTAAAATGGTTCATTTTAGGCGCCAAGTCCATCTGGTCCCACCCCGATGTGGGTGGGGGAGCTGTGAAATCTGGACCAGATCTAGATACTTCTCCACAGTGGGGAGGAGACCTTTCGAATTCTTTTGCAACGGGGTGGGGTCTTGTTTCAATTCACCTCCTGCTTTCTGGAAAAGTACTGGGAGATCTTAGTTTAACATGGGGTATAGAAATTATAAAGAAACCTGTAAAGCTAGCCTGTTCCTTTCACTATCTCCCCAGCCGTGATTCTATTCCACACCTCCTTCCTTCTGGCCTTCCCCATTTCTAATGGCGATGGACACTCAACGTCTTTATTTTATCTTCCTGTCACTACTCTGTTCAAAATAATCTTCCATAGTTGGACTTTCACCCTAACCATGCCTTTTCATCAAATCCCAAAATCTCACCAATAGGTACTAATTCTCAAAATCCACGTCCTTGACATCAGGGAGATGCTCTGTCCATCAGCTTCTCATGGTTCTTGTTTCCGTAAAATCCCACCCACGCACTCTCCTCACCTCAGCCTGGTAAACCACAGAGGCAGCTTTCTTTGCTCTGCTCTTCCTTCCTAATCTAGTCTCCTTATTGAATTAGCCAGGCTTACTTGGTGGCTGCCGCTCCATTCCTACTACAGGCTGTATCGTGAAGATATGTGTGTCAGCCATCACAGACAGCACTGTCAAGTTGCCTGTCCCCACCCAAGTCTCCAGGCAACCACAGCCTTCTCCAGTGTGCCTTCTCTGGCTCCCCTCCTCAGTCTTGCAGATTAAAGACATGGCTCTCACGTGTTTTGACTCTTCACTTCTTCTAGGTTCAGGTTTTCTACCACAGTCTTCCAATTTCTTTGAAATCACCTGCTACACGTGTCTCTCTGCTCACTCCTTCCCGACACTGGTCTTCACTGTTTTGATTTAGCTTAAGCTTGTCCGCTCTGCACTCAGTTCAGCTGCTAAGCTTAATTTCCCTGAAATACTGTGTGCGTGGGATCATCAGCTTCTCATGCCCAGATACTGATTTACTGTTGGCAAATGAAAAATGCTGTGTTTATTCCAGAGCCCAATCCTGTCCTAACTCATGACCCTACCATGGAATCAAGCCAGACTATACACTCTGTAATATTTTTCTGCTCATCAATTCTTTAACTGTGGTCTAAGTATCATCTGGAGTTGAGTTGGCCAGAGCCCAGGGTATTTTTAATCAGAGATTTAGGTTTTGTTGTTTTTTTTTTTTTTTTAAACTCAATTGCTAAGGAGAAGGGTTTTTCTTTTGGACCAAAGAGAAGAACTCTAAGCAGAGAGTGAAGTGCTTTCATCTTCCTTCTTGCCTTGGAGCTGCTGGGTAGCAGTCAGGTAGGAATTCCACATGAATCACGCAGCCCCTACCTCACATCTGAATTCATATTGGCTTGAAAATGAAACGAACGGTGGTAAATGTGGGTTTTTGGAGGACAAGGCCAGTTCAAAGGGGGATTTAATACGGATTTCTTTACTCATTTGCATTCTCAGTGGGAATGAGAGGCATAAACACTTCCAGCCTTCATCCCTGAAGCTGTTCTGTTGCTAGGTCAATCTCAAGGGGGCTTTGTGCACATAGGAACTTTCTGTTCAGAAGCCAGATAATGCAAACTCCATCCTGCTCAGGTTTTACATAAGCTCCCAACATTGCTGGGATAAGTGGGACAAATTGAGATTCGTTTTTTTTTCCCTCCTCTTTGCTTTTTATCCCCTGATAAAAATGTGGCATATATTTTAATGTTGGATATTTTAAGTTTTTCCCCCCAGCTAGCAATAGTTTTTTAAATAATTTTGTATTAATTGGACTTCGAAATATTCTGCATACTTGAAAACTCTTCGCAGAGTGCTCATCCAGGCCTGTCTACCCACTATGCTATATCCTAACCCCTCCTCACCCCCCAAACAATGAGTTCACATGAAAGAGTTTATTCATGAGGTGGCCAACATGATGAGCAAGTGCCCACACTCATGTCTGCCTCACTGAGGGCAAGAGGGTGGAGGTGTTTATGGAATAAAAAAACAGGTTGATCTGATGTGTGAGGACAGTGTAGTGACTGGAGGCTAGAAACCCATTTTCTCTTTAAATTAAGCTTCACAATTCTTGATAGGACTTCATACTCAGAAAACAGTGGCAGCAGGTGATCTGTGCATAGAGTTTGGGCCCTTTGATGTCCAAAAGAAGACCACCAGACTCTAGTGAGTCCCAAGTGAAGGGGCTGGGTTCATCTGGTTTGAGCTAGATGAATCCATGTCCAATTTCCTTACTTAAAACCATATAAGACAGAAATAAAAGCTAGTAGAAATAATTGTCACTAGCGTGACCATACATTGAAGGTCCTGCCCTGTAGTTGGGCAGGTGGGTTCTGTTGCTTTATTGTGTATTGAGTGGCTTCTAAACTTCGAGGGAAGCCAGGAAGCTGACATTTGATTCAGCTTTTCTATGTCTTTTCAAACAACACAGTATGCTCCCAGGTCTTTAAGCTTGACTATGGAGAGAAACCAGTAGATGCCTCTTACAACAGAAAAAAAAAATGTTACTCATTTCATTTGGGGACTTGGTTACAACTGGTTATTTAAGACCCTTAGTTTAGAAAGTAATTTGAGATGGTGAATAAGGACACTCTGCAAAGTGAGATACTACAATTTGTGTCAAGTTGTGAAATATAATGAACATACAAAAAAGCATATAAGATCTATATGAACAGCTATCGGAACAAACAGATTCTGATCTCAGGAAGCTGGAGCAGGAGGATCATGAATTTCAAACTAGAACATGAAGGTCCTGTTTCAAAAACAAGAGAAGGGAGCAAACATCAGCACACACATATATGAACTAGCTGGACTAACATGGTGAACACACCAGCTTCTTGGGAGATCCTGGCATCCTTCCCCTAATTGCTGTGCTTGCTAATGACTTGCAACCTTGACCGTGGCCCACAGCCACCCTGGATGCCTGGTGAGGAGCAATCTATGGGGGACCTATTCTCAACTTCTCTTCCTATCCTTCCTTCATTTCATCATCTGTCCTCACCCTGCTGATGAACAAATCCCAATGAACTATGAGAGAGAAGGGACCCTTTCCTGTGGCCACACATCAGTGTCGTGGGCACAGCTGAGAGCAGAGGCATGAAGGGAAGGCATCCCTGGCTGGAGGGGCTCCAGTGGAGAAGAGCTGAGGACCTCTTCAGGCACCTACTGTCTTTAGAAGAGCTTCAGGACAACCCCCTCCTCATCCCGTGATGTTCATCTCTAGATTTGAATCCTATCTCTATTCCCCCCTGTCCCCCCATCCCCCACCCCCCAAGGGCTGCCAGGGAGGCTGCTCTCTGTGGCTGAAACACTGCATCACATCTTTTAAACACGCGTCCGGCCAAATAGAGCCCAGCTTCACAACTCAGGTCAGTTCGTGTTCCTATGCAGAGATCGTGGCTAGGAGACACGTGTGCCTCCTGTCCCCTTGAGACTCAGTTAGCAGATGCTTCTCTTTGCTTTTCCTTCTCTATCTATCTCTTGAGGGTTAGCTGCACACTTGAGTCTATCTATTATTGATTGACTGCACACTGAAGTTGCCTAAAAAAAGCTCTAGTCTGTAACAAAAGACAGTTGTACCGGAAGGGTGCTTGCCATACATGCTGACCACAGCAAACAATAGACAGAGGTCACCTTGGTAAACATGGAGCTTTGATGGTTTATGTCTCCATTAGACTTTCTGGAACCTTGACTCTCAACAAGAAGGAGAATGAGACAAGATGGCCTCATCTCCATATTCCAGGGCAGGCTGGTTTTAGAAACACTCAGAAACAGAACACCTTTCAGGGTCCCCCTTTCAGGAACCCACATGCTGCCCCCTAAAAACACCCACATAAAAATTAAATTATGGCTTAGGGTGGAGGGGTAAGATGATGGGGGAAAGGTCACAGCCTGCCATCTTTCCACTCTTCTTTGGGCTCTGCCTGATCTGGGTGTGGGGAGCAAACAGTCAGGATGGGTACACTGGCTAGAAGTCTCCTCTCTCCTCTCTCCCCCATATAGAGAACACAGTCTATATCCTCGTTCTCTAGATGCTTGATCATGGAGCTTTGTCAAGAAAGGGACTGAGCACACTTCTCAGCTTGCTTTTCCATATACATTCATAAGTTATACGGGGGGGCAGGAGGGAAAGGAAGGAGGGGGAAGAGGAGGAGAAGGAGGACATGGACAATAGGGCTGGAGAAATGGCTGAGTTGCACCAGCACAGGGGATCTGAGTTTGGATTTCCACATTTCACATAAAAGTCTGGGGTGTCCGTGTTTGCACTCAGAATGCCAACACTGTAGAGGGCAGACACAGAGGATTCTTGGAGCTTGGTAGTTAGTCACTTAGTTTCAGGTTCAGTAACTAATCCTGTCTCAAGGAACTGCTCCCCTAACCCCATTTTTTATTTTTTGAAATTGTTGATCCATGGCTTTCTTGAACTTCAAATGTTTACAAAATACCAGGAAAATAAAGTGTATGTGTGTGAGTGAGCCTTCTCCAAGACAGTTTTCAGTGGGACAGCTATTTTTATTAGGGGGAGGAAAGGCTATGTAAAGCCATGGGAAAACCTTGGGTAGGGGGCTTTGGGGGTGATGTACATCATTGCCTGGTGCTGAGCTGCTGGGAACGCTTCATTTGCATGGAGAGGAATTCCAAGTGCCAGCTGGACATGGCCCAGAACAGGGAGGCAGCGAGCCTCACTCCTGCAGGTCTCAAGATGCTCTGGGCTGGTTCTCCCATCCCAGGGCTCATTTGCCCCACCATCTCTTACCAAACAGAAATTCTCCATGATGCTATTGCTGATTCAAAACGACAGACTAAAGAGGACTCATGCGCATTGTCATATTCCATCCAGCTGTGACCGTAAGCAGCTGAACGCTGGTGAAATAGGGGTGTGGGGTGTGGGCTGCTCTCACAAACTTCTTGGTTGGCTCAATAAATACTGCTAAATATTTCATCACTCATTTTTATTACTGCTGAGGGCAAACACTTTTCCACAATGACTATCATTTAATTGCATTTCTACTTTTATAAATTACCTATTTGCATTTATCTATTGCAGTTAAATATTGGTCTTTTTACTTAAAAGCTCCTAACACATGACAAATATTTTTTTTCTCCCTCTCCTGTGATTCTAATACATAAGACTTTGCTTCACAGAGGAAGACCAGAGTCACAGGTCACAATTGGGCCTCATGAACTGTACATGGCAAAATATCTAGTCATGTTGGGGAAGAATTGTCCAGAAACCAGATCTTTAACAAGTAACTAGGACTCCAGCTGAAAACTGACTTTCTTTTTCTTCATGCAGATTTGTGGAAGGTTTGGTGCCTTTTGGTTTCCAGTTATCTCTGTCTCTCTAGAGTTTTTGTCAGCAAGAAACAACAGAAGAAACTAATGTTTCTTGTGTTGCCTAGTGACCAAACATACTCCTTGATGGTTTATGAGCTGACACATTGTGGTAACAAAGAATTTCCAACACCGCAATAGGCCAGATTCTCCTACAGTGTTAACATAATCCTCTAGATAAATCACGAAGATCAGACACAAGCAAATCTGACAAACAAAATGTCTACTAAAAGTGGCATAAGATAGGTGACTGGGGACGTCTAACAGCTATTTCTTCTTGGGTGAAGTTGGTTCTAGGTATACAGTTTCATAACAGTCTATCACTTCATGTAAAGCTTGTGTATTGCTGGGAAGGATTTCACACTCGTTGTCTTTGAAGTTTTCCATAGCAGGGCTCTTCAAAAACTCACATACCTTTGTATTTAAAGCCCGCATACCTTTGCATTAAAAAAAGATCCCTCTTTTTAACCATTAAGCGCCTGGTCCTGGTGGAAAGTCTT
Source organism: Meriones unguiculatus (assembly GCF_030254825.1). Taxonomy (NCBI): domain Eukaryota; kingdom Metazoa; phylum Chordata; class Mammalia; order Rodentia; family Muridae; genus Meriones; species Meriones unguiculatus. The sequence continues at coordinate 16,647,597 of NC_083352.1, read as the reverse complement.
CTGTTTTTTGAGGCCATACTCTTGAAATACACCGGGATACCCTGGATTTTACCATTCCTGTTTCATTCCTGACGGTGAGGTGAAATCTGTTATGGCAATGATGTCGTAGACGCAGAAACAACTGTCCTCATAGAGCCTTCCCTGAGATTTTCAAAACCTCCAACAGAAGTCAGCCTTCCCTCTTCATATTGATTCGTTCAGGTATTTAACTACAGCAGCAGAAAGCTTACAGAGTTTTACTACTTTATCAGTCCTATTTATACAAGATCTATCTAAGATCTTATTCAAAGATCTTATTTTGTTTTGGGCTTCAACTGTTTTAAATGTAAAATTCTACTGAATTAACCCTTTGAAGGAGGGAGGGCAAAAGAGAATGTCTTGTGGTCCTTTCTCAGGCGACCATTAAGTTAATTCTCTTCTCCAGTCCCTTCCACGGTGAAGTGGGTCTATTTTCTCACACTAATCTCTTGCTGACTCAAGATCAAGTTGAGATCACTGAAGAAGTCTCAGGGGCCCTCACATCTTAGAAGTATAGAAGAACACTTTGTAAATATCTTTATTTGCATCTTATTAGATTCAAAGCCATCAGCTAACCTACTGTTGTAAAGGCATAAAAATGCTAATGCAATCTTTACAAGTCTGTTATTGCCTCTCTGAGAGGAATATAAGATAAGTCAAACCTACATCAATACAGCAACAATCCCGGGCCTTTGGGTGCCCCTCCCCTTCCCTGCCACTAGGCAATGATAACAGCAGATGTGAAACATCTGCATCATCTTGTCATTCTAATCCCAGGCTGCCTTCTGTTCATGCTTTTCCTCCCCAAATCAAGAGCTCTTCCATTAATTTACACAAGTTATTCTTTAATTTTCCTGTACCTAATTAGTACACGATTCAAACATATGTTTCTGACATGACTTACAGAGTAACGCTATGTGTGGCCCTTTTGCTTTTCTGCTTATAGAAAATGTGAAAATGGAAATGTGTGAAGGGTCGGGCAGCCCTCACTTCCCCAAACAATGTAATTTCTCAGAGGGTCAGAAGTTTTATCACCAACTGACTATATGCATGGAGATGAAATCTCTTTTCTCATTTCTAAATAACACAGTATAGAAATGTATTGCAAAAACTTGCTTTGCTCTTCAAAGATACCAGGATACTCCATAGCATATTAGTTACAAAAGTGGTTAAAATTATTGAATCCAGTTACATATTAAATTCTTTGGCTGGTCGTGGTCCCTGACTTCTGAAAGAGAAGCTGGACCTTTAGAATTTCCCAGGTGATAGGAAATATTTGTGATAATCTTTGTTCTTCATGACAGATTCCTCCAAGCACACTTTTAAGATCAGTTAAATCTTCCAGCTCTGGAGGCGGGAAGAGAGATGAGTACTGAGTTCAAGTGTGGCCAGTGACATGGCAAACAGCGACCACCTACACTGCAGTAAAAATCTCTGGCCTTTGAAGTTTCATTGCAAATGAAAACACAGAGAGACACAGCTGAGAAATCAATTGCCAAGTTTGAAATGGGAGGCTGCGTGTCAGTCTCTAGCAATAAAGAGGTGATTTCCAGTTCCTTCCCCCGGCTTTGGGAAGACTCTGTCTTAGCATTTCTGATTCAGGTCACATCAGCGACAAACACTTAATGACATGGAACTCTCATCTTCAAGCTTGCTTTGATGTGCGAGCCTGGGTCTGCAATGCATAAATAATATGAGGATAATATGGACACCATAGTATAGGACGGTGAGAATTCAAATGCCTCATCAGCCAAAACGTGCCGTAAGTTAACAATGGAATTGCCACTTCTTTTCTCCATGAGAAGTTGCTCTATCCAGGGATTTTGACTTGGTTATTACTCCAGTAACCATATCGAAGTTAAAGCCCAGGCAATAAGATGAAGATTATCCAAACCCACCCTCACTTTGCATGCTGGGATTGTAGCAGACACTCCCCGAGTAATATCCAAAGGATGGACAGGTGGATATATGGAAAGATCCTTTAATCTTAGAATGCGTCAGGATGATAGATGAGAGACGGAGTTCAGCCGAGAGATCACCCTGGGAAATAACCAAGATGTCAAATAAAATTGAAGCCTCCAAAAAGCAAGGGGAGCGAATCATTGAGCCTAAAAGAATGCTGGGCAGTAATATGCTAAGAAAAATTAAAACAAGCAAAAGGGCAGGGGGAGGGGGAGAGGAAAAGCAGCTCTTATCAACTGAATTCAAAGTACTTAGTTTCTGTCGCCACAGGGCTCTGCCACCGGCCTGCAGGTACAGGAGCGCCAAGAAACTCAGTGGGAACAAAAGCAATATGTGGGCCTCAGTGCTGGAATCCTCACTCACTCACTCACTCACTCACTCACTCACTCACTCACTCACTCAGGATCTCCAGAACCTACAGAAAACTAAACAACAGGTTGTTTTCACATGACGCAGCCAGCCCGGGCTGTCCACATCAGCATGCACCTGCTACAGTAAAGACAGCAACAGAGCAGAGCGTTTAGAGGAGGTTCCACACGGAAGACGTCAGAGGGAGGCTGAGATGGCTGGCTGATTACCAGAACACTCTGCTCCCGCTGAGGTTCTGGGTTTGGCTCCCTGCTCCCATATCAAGCAGTTAGCAACCACCTGTGACTCCAGTTCAGGTGAGAACTGCATGTCCTCTTCTAGCCTCTAAAGGTGCCAGCACTCTGGTGGTACACACACACATCCCCAGGCACAGGCACATCAAATTAAAATAAATACATGTCTTTTAAAAAAGGAGATGTCGAGGGATTAAAAGAAATGAGCTCTTTTCTTCTACCATTCTATCATTTGTTACACAGCCTCTCAACTGTCCATAAGTTGTCCATCAAGGTTGTCAAGGAGTTCCTCTCCTTAATTGATTCTAAACATCTTTATATTAAACCTTAACTGCAGCACTCATTTGCCTCCTAAGCATGTTGGTAACTGGTGAACGTGCCGCATTTCCCCCGTGGCTCATTGCTTTCAGTGTGTCTCTGAGAACACCTGAACAGTCTCTGTCTCCCAGTCCATCTCTAATCCCTACCACAGCTATTCCTCTAGCATATTAGTCATTCCGGATGTTTGCCAGTTACTTACTCCTTCATGGTATGGAAAATGCCACGAGTTACGGTGATGTACAGCACTATGGACTCAGCACGGCCTTTGTCAGTTTATGGGAGGCAAAGCCTGGTGGACCTGAGCATGCCTCTCGTCCAGACAGATTTTTAATTTGCTGAGTTCTGCCAACATGTGATCAGTTTCGTTCCAAGATCCGGTGCACCCGGTTCCTTTCCAGAATCAAAAGGAATTGACCCTTTTCCACCTTCTCTCACAGCGGTTCTCAGCATGTGGCTCACAACCCCTTTGGAGGTGAAAGGACCCTTTCACAGCAGGGGGCCTCAAACCATCAGAAAACACAGATATTCACGTTAAGATTCGTAACCCCACAAAATTACAGTTATAAAGTAGCAATAAAAATAGTTTTATGATCGGGGGTCACCACAGTATGAAGAACCACATTAAAGGTCCTGAGTGTTAGGAAGGCTGAGAACCGCTGGCTCAGAGCCTACACAAACTTCCACCCCTCAAGTCCCTGTTAATCTCTTCTGTGGCTTGTTTGACCATCATTCATGAAAGCACACTCTCTGGATCCTTCCTGCTCTTCGCTTAGTAGTTCACTGAGGAATTACGTTAGTTATAGGCCACTGTTCTCGGCATCTTTAAGGCAGAAACCCTGTCTTAAATACTTTTGTTTCCTTTATGCAAAATAATGAGAAAACCAATGAAGACAGGGCATTGTAAATCATCGGCAACTCAAGAAGTATTTTCTTAACATGACAAAGTAGATTTCCTCTGGCTTGTCAACCCTGGGAGTCACCATCTGTCTTACACCCTGGAGGCAAACACTCACAGGGCTCCCAGCCTTCTGCCCTGTTCAGCAAAGTATGTACTGGGTCTTCATGGGTGGGATTCCTGTCTCCTCACTCTCTGCTCTTCTTCAGCCTCATTTGCCACACAGGAAATCGGACAGACTTTTCTACAGCAGTGGGAGGTTTGCCATCAACCCAAATGAAGAGAAAACAAAGTAGTTTTAACCCAGGCCAATCTGTCAGAATCCATGCATGATGAGGGGCGGAGCAAAGTAATATGTGGAAGACCTGTCTTGGATAGCATAGTTCTCGTTATAAGGGAGATTTCAGACAAAGTTAGCTAGAATCAGCGGACGAACTCAGCAATCTGAAAACTCCTACCTCTCTCTCTAAAAAAAAAAAAAAAAACACGTGCATTCCCGGCAGGACTTGCTTTATGTCCAGAGTGCAAAACAAAACTATTTATTCGAATTCACATTTGGAAATTAAGACCCAATGCCATCGGCTACAAAAACAACAATGAAAAATGATCATGCAAAACCCCAAACCAGGATAAAGTCCCATGGCCTGTGAGCATTAGCTATGTTAATTTCGTAGGAAAAGTTGAAATTCTTGGGCATGTGCCACATAGGGACCATTCATGTTTCTAGCCAAGCCTAACACCCATGTCAATGCCAGCTTAGGGACTATGTTTGGCTGCTATTAGTGGTAACCCCAAATGCAAGGTCCTGAACAAGACAGGGTTGTGTTTTTCTCTCCACAGAGGCAGGTGGGCCAGTGACGGTGTCAGATCAAGGGAATTACATCAGGGAGTCAAGAGTTCTCAGAGTGTGAGCAGAATGGTTGGACAGCCACCGTGGTGAGGAAGTGGTAATGGAAACAACATGGCCATATATTAATCTCTCTCTCTCACTCTCCCTTCTTCTCTCCCTCCCTCTCCCTCTTCCTTCTTTCTTCTTTCTTTCTCTTTCTTTCTTTCTTTCTTTCTTTCTTTCTTTCTTTCTTTCTTTCTTTCTTTCTCTTTCTTCCTTCCTTCCTTTCTTTCTTTTTTTCTTTCTTTTCTTTTTTTTGGACATAGGGATTTTCTGTGTAGCCCTGGGTATCTTGGAACTCCCACTGTAGACCAGGCTGGCCTCAAACTCACAGAGATCCACCTGCCTCTTTCCTCCCCAGGCAGGTGCCACACTGCCCTGGCTCTGTGGAGATTTTTCTGTAGGAACTCTCTGTGATTTCCATTTATTTCTCACCCAGAACTCAGTTATGTGGTGGTGTGTTATTGCTGGTGAGGCTTGAAGAGTATGATGCCACTCAAGCCTTGTTATAAAAGGAGAGAACAGGGAGTTTGGGGAAGTGTCCCTGGGATAGCTCCTTGCTCAAAGGCCAGTCTAGACAATGTGGGTCCTGGAAAACACTGCTCAGCTAACAGCTGGGGCCCAGATCCTCCTGTCTGCCTTGCAGCTGGGCAGCCCGTACTCCTTTGCATCTGGCTTTAAATTTTGAAACAACTCTTCATTTATACAACAGCCTTTTAACAATCCCTAAAACAAGAAAATCCTTTTAGTGTCAACTGTTCATTATTTAAAGAGGTAGTGATATTTTGTTACAAATGGCTTGGCCTGGCAATAATGAGGTTTTCCAAGAAATGTGCACAGGGAAGTTTGCTAAGAGTCCTAATCTGCTTATCTGCAGGCAGTTCTATTTCTTTGGATTTTTTAAAAGGATGATCTAGGTGTCCTGGAGATTTGCCCAGTTTGGTGTTGTTTCCTTTAGAAATGGTGCCTCATGGTTTACACAGCTCGAGACAGCTAAAACAGCATTGAGACAGCACTTCTGTTTGCACGTATTAAGGGCTTATTTGTGTCCATATTCTTCATTATGCCATTAGCTCTTACATAGTACAAAAACAGGACTTTTCTCCTCCTCATCGTCTTCTTTTAGAATTCTGTAAATGAGGAACACATTTTCCCCAAATGCTTTAGGATCATGTGTTTTGTTTCTAATTGAGCCCATAAAGTGTGGTTATACCTGCACATCTCTGAGTTTTTGTTTTGTTTTGTGTTTGAGACAGGGTTTTTCTGCGTAGCTTTGGCTGTCCTGGACTCACTCTTTAGACCAGTCTGGCCTCAAACTTACAGAGATCTGCCTGCCTCTGCCTCCCAGAGTTCTCGGATTCCAGGCATGAGCCACCACATCCAGCTCTCTGAAGGAGTTTTAATTTACCTATTATTATGTATCTACAGACTCTGTAATAAAGACTCTGCTATTCCTTAGTGTTGTGGGTAACCCCCAAACCATTACCTATAGCACATTCACTGACATGTGCAGTGTTCACTGAATATGTTTTTTTTTTAATTAACAATCATGCCCTAGCTCAAGTATATACCCACTGGCTGATAAACATGTGAGCATAGACTCACAAGCACAAATTTCACCAAATCAGCCATCCATATGCACAATCCCAGGGCCTCTTGTGACTAAAGCTAATATGGGAAATGAGAACTGCCTTTGTTCTGCTCCAGGCAGTCTTCGTGATAGCCCTTTCTCCACACAGTCTGGCCAGTGCGTGGACAAAATGCTGTGCCACATTTCATGCCTTTGTGGTCTAACCACCCACATGGCCAAGCTCAAGGGGTCGTTCTCTACTGTAGAAAAAGAATCAGGGAAAAAGCAGAAGGTGACCTGCTAATGCTCTTTAGTGATAAGAAGAAGCAGGACAACAGAACTGTGTGGTCTAGTGGTAGGCCAGTGTCCCAGCCAGCAACATGGAGCTTTCCTGGGAAATGAGTCACTTCCTCATATCCGGGGAGGTCAGCCCAGTGGCCAAGAACCTCCAAGACACAGCTATTAGCGTCACTTGAAATTGATCAACACGAGAAAGAGACCTTGTGTTGGTCTCCCTTGTGTTGGCCTCACACACACGGAGAGCTGTAGATAGATAGATAGATAGATAGATAGATAGATAGATAGATAGATGATAGAGAGACTCACCCAAGGGGTTGCTCATTTTTACTCAACACCATTAAATAACTGACCATATTAATAACTGATAGTTACTGAAAATTCTCAAGAAATTTAGGATCCAATAGAACAATAATGAAGAGAAGGGAGGCAGGGAGGAGGAAAGGGAAGGAAAGAAAGAGGAACATTTATTTGTTTTTGCCCTTGCTGCACTCCCTTTCTTGCCCCAGCTAAAGCTAGATACTGGTAAGCAGAGCTCTTGGCAAAATGGCAGGTGACAGGCTGTGCACATGTTAGCGTGTATATGTGTGCCTTTGCAAGATGTCGGCATGCTCATTTTGGGTGTGCTTCTCTGGGTGAGATCAGTCTTCAATCTCTGAGTCTTGTGCAGTATCTTCCACGTGGTCTTGGGAGAGCTGGGTTGCTGTCTCCTCCTGGTTTGGTTGTGAGTTGTTTCATGTTGCTCTGTAATCACTGAACGCAACATTAGAGCCAGCTTTGTCTCACAGGCCGTTTAAACCCTGTGGTTTACCTTAAGTCATTAGCACTTTATCTTGTCATGCACTGCTCTATTAGGGACTCTGGAGATGCACTGGATTTATGGGAAGCATCAGGCTATTAATTTTTAATGAGACTCCAAAATTCATCATATTATTTCTTTCTGGCGTCACATGGTGAGATTCGTTTGCACTCATATAAGATGAGGACTAGCAAAATACGTGTGAAATGGGAGCTTGTGGCTCACAGTGATCTTGTGGAACCATCTTCTTCTAAGCCAGTGGTTCTCAACCTTTTGATGCCAGAACACCCTTTAATACAGTTCCTCATGTCATAGTGACCCCAACCATGACATTGTTTTTGTCGCTATTTCATAAGTGTAATTTTGCCGCTGTTATGAATTGTGATGTAAATATCTGATACGCAGGATATCGGATATTCCACCCTGTGAAAGGGTTGGTCAATTCTGACCCACAGTTTGAGAACCACTGGTCTAGGGGTTCCCTATTGCTCTCCTCTTCATGGGATGCTCTGTGCTGTGAAAGAATTCCTGATTTTTTTTTCTCCCTTGAAAACAGCGTGTGAATTTAATCCAATATCTCTTTCTCAGTTCTGAGAATTCAGTTTTATACATACATGGAAAGCCAGAATGAAACAAAACATGAAGAATGATAAAGAGATGAAGAGAAATAGAAAAGGGTCTGGCAGGAAGAGAGAAAGGGGGGACTTAAAGGACAGATGGAGAAAAAGAGGGGGGAGAGAGGGGGGAAGGAGGAAGAGAAAGAAAAGGAAGATCTCACCAGCAGCCATAAAATTACCATCACAACATCTTATATTTATATCTATCCTACTGGTGGAAATTGTTGGAGATGGCCTGCAAAATTAAATTGGATCATTGTTTTAGTGTTTAGTATTAAATAATTAAAGCAATGAGCCAAAAATTTAAAAAGCAATAACAAAACTGAGACATGTATTAAGCCAGGGAACACTGACCAGTGACATTTACAAACACTGAATATCTCTATATAATTCTGAATGCAGAGGCTGAAGCAAAGCTCAGAATCACTGAAATGCCAGTCAGGGAACTGACTGGTCTTCTGAATTACCCCAACTCTTAGAAGCCCTTGCATTAGCTGTCTCTGTTTAAGGAGGATGTGCTCTTGGGAATTCAGTTCCTGGGTTCTAAAGAAACTCGTGAGAAGACCATGTTCCAAAGCCATGCTTACATTTCTGGCATGTGAATGAGCTGTCTTTGATGTGTTGCCTATCCAAGTTTTAGACAATTTTAGCTAATAACCACATGGAGGCAGTTCTCTCCCAGAACTGTGATGCAAAAAAAACAAAATAGTTTTAGTAAATTATTATTTAAAATCTTGCACGTGTGCGTGCACACACAGGATTGAAGAAAAGCTGTAAAACCATCAGCAATAAGAGAAAATATTGATATTTTAAAAAAATAATAGTGATGGACTTTCTTATAATTGCAACACTTTAAACAGAAATACATAGGGGAGAGAAAAACAAGAAACCCCCAAAGGGAGACAGACAAGGAAGGACAAGTTAGAGGGAGAATTAACTGTAGCATAGTGTTGAGTCTCAGGTAACTATTAATTTAAGTAATACAATTTCGTATAATTAATAAACGAAGACACAAAGTAAAGCATAGACAAGTGTCACATATTGTCTCAAGTTAGTGACAATAATGGCATCTTATTTTGTCTCCTTCCTTCGCCAAGTCACTTTCCCCTAGCAGGCCCAGTGGACAATCACTTCCCCACTCTGATGCTCCTCTGAGTGCTCAAGTTTGCACTGCAGACTCTCTGCCTGGCCCGTGAAGGTGCAGGGACCTGATGCTCTCCACTCTGCCCTCACTATCTGCAGCCTGGTCAAGGCTTCCACCTCCGTGAACAAGGAGCTCAATGCAAGTTCTCATTGCGCTGACTTTTCCCTGGCTGTTCTGTTAGTCTCCCTCCTGGGAGGAACTTTCCCAGGCACTTGCAGGACCTGATCATTTGACTCTTTCCAATTTTCTCCCCTCAAATGGTCCCCAGACACTATATGAAAGCACACACTTCCTCAACTTTCAACTGTCCTGTTTATCTCCAATATGAACTTAGAGTGACCAAGAACAGGCTGTTTATCTGTTTATTTGTTTGTTGGGAACCTATAGGCACTAGATTGTAAATCAGTGAGGGCAAGAATTTCCCTTCATCATTTCTTCAACTCAGACACCCAGACTCTCTACCATTGGCAGGCTTTCACTGGAATATGAGTTTAGTCATTTTATCACGAGCATATTCTTCCCAACATGCAAATTCGAGAAAACAAAATCAAAAGTATTCACATACTATCTATAGACTTAAAAATGTGCATGAGATTAATATCAAGATTAAAATTGTAAAACAGACACCAAAGTAAGAATATTCTCAACATGTTTGCCAATGGGTCAATATATTTAATATAGTTTACATATACTTGAGGACAAAAGGAAAACATTAGTGCCTCTAAAGAAAGCACGTGCCAAGTAGATAAGGAAGAGAATGCAAGCAGTGTAGACACAGGAAGCAACTTCTTACTTTGTTTGCACAAAGGAAGTGCAAACCGTGAGGTGTGTTCATGTGTGTTGTGCACATGCGTAGAGGGAGCCCAAGGGACTTCCGGAAGAAATGCAGAGCTGTCACCAAAGCCTTCGGAGAGCCCGTGCATTTTGTCTCTGTGGTTCCTCCAAAATCAGATTTAAGCAAAAGATTTGTGGGCAGCGTGATTTACTGGTGTCATTCACGAATTATCAGGAGCACAGGTTCTCAACAATGTCAATTTGTCAATCTCTACTTGTGTGTGTGTCAATCTCTACTTTAGTTATGTGCAGTGTGCGGACATAACTAAAACACAACGCTCGCACACAGCCACTCACAAAAAAATTCACAGATACTGGGTATGAAAGCCATGGGTGTTTATATTGTCCTGATGCATACAATAACTCTATATTTCATAATGCACCTTTTCTTGGTAACGTATCATTTTTCTGTGTTTGTGTTTTACGCATATCCATGCAAAGATGAAAGAAAATATAATAATGTAAACAAGTAGTTCTCATTTGTGGCTGAAAAGACTGACCAATTTATATTTGGAATAATAATTTTGTGTGATTTTTAAGTTGTTAGAGGCCCTTATTATTTTATATTAATTTAAAACAGAAAGCAAATTATGCAAAAAAAAAAAGCAATGGAATTTTATTCTTGGAAAATCAGGTTTCTTCAGTATGTTATGAAGTAATCATGAAGCAAAATAAGAAACTGGGGATTTTATGAAAAAAGAGAGAGATAGAAAGACCTGGAGGGGACAGGAGCTCCACAAGGAGAGCAACAGAGCAAAATAAATAAATAAATAACTTGGGCCCTGGAGACCCTGCAGAGACTGATACCCCAACCAAGGACCATGCCTGAAGATAACCTAAAACCACTGCTCAAATGTAGCCCATAGACTCAGTCTCCAAGTGGGATCCCTAGTAAGGGGAGCAGGGAATGTGTCTGGCATGAACTCAGTGGCTGGCTCTCTGATCACCTCCCCTTTGGGGGGTGCAGCCTTTCCAGGCTACAGAGGAAGATAGCGCAGCCAGTCCTGATGAGACCTGATAAGCTTGGGTCAGATGGAAGGGGAGGAGGACTAGGGGAGGAACATAGGGGAAGAAGATGAAGGAAAGGAGGGATTGGAAGGAGATGGTGGAGGGAGCCACAGCTGGGATAAAAAGTGAATAAATTGTAATAAATAATTAATAAAAATTAAAAAAAGAAATTGGGGGTAAATAGGGAATGTTTTCACATAATACACTGTATTTTATTTAGTTGCACTCTTTTCGTTCTTGACTATTAGGTGATTGATGTGTAAGTCCAAGCATCGATGATATAAAACACACTGTAATCTACACCATCCAGCTGATACAAAGTCACATCACAATCTTTATGACAAAGAATTGTTTTTCAGAGGTGATCTGAGTTTAATTCCATTTCTGAAGCCAGCAAGTTCATGTGTTCATTCAACAGACATTTACATGACCACGCAATATCCAGGCAGCCACCTAGATATTGGGGACACAAGTAATCAGTGTGCCTTCAAATATGTACCATTTATAGATGTGGATATAAGCATCACAGATGTAAATAGGCAGGGGTGAATACCACAAATCAGTGCGCTTACTGCATGTTCTGGTACCTGACATTGTTTCATAGGATGATGTGTATTGCGGGTTAGACGGAGTTATGGGATGGCCAGTTGGGGAGAATGCTTGATGAAACCCTGAAGCAGTTTCCTGGAACTTTCTTACAAATCACCACAGACTGAATAGCATAAATCAACGCTTTACTATCAGCCCTGGGGGCTGGAGGGCTGGAGTCGTGGTATTTGGAGAAGACAGATGGGAAATGTTTATTTCTCAAGTTTCCCTTACTTTGAGTCTATCTTCACAAATTGGGATTGTCTCAGTAAGGGTTTCTATTGCTGGGAGAAAGCACTATGACCAAAGCAAGCTGTGGAGGGAAGATGTTATTTGGCTTACATTTCCACATCACTGTTCATTATCAAGAAGGTTAGGACAAGAACTCAAACAGGGCAGGAACCTGGAGGCAGGAGCTGATGCAGAGGCCATGGAGAGGCTGCTTCCTGGCTTGCTCCTTGTGGCTTGCTCCGCCTGTTTTCTTACAGAACCCAGGACCACCAGCCCAGGGATGGCACCACTCACAGTGGGCTGGGGCCTCCCCCACCAATCACTAATTAAGAAAATGCCCTACAGCTGGATACCATGGAGGCATTTTCTTAGTTGAGAGTCTCTCCTCTTAGATGACTGTATCTTGTGTCAAGCTGACATAAAACTACGCAGCACAGGGATGAAATGGGAGAAACATTCCAGTAAATGTAAGTGAAACGCAGAAAATTATTAGAATAGGAATTAAAAACTTATATTCCACTAAGAAAAATCTAAAAAAAAATTGGATTAAATCATAGATGTGTATTACCAAAATTAAACCACGATGAGACCAGTAATTTAAACAGATCTGTAACAAGCAACATTGTCAGCAGTTGGTCTGGTGGAATGTGTGTGAATGCTAATTACTGGCCTCCAAGATATGGTTGCTGCCCAGATGGAGCACATCCTCACTTAAACCTGTCTTTGTTGTGTAAACCCTGCTCTCCCTAATTTAAAGTTGATTGGTTGATAAAGTTCCTGAAGCCTGTGACTAGGCAGAAGAGAAGCTGGCGGGGCTGAGCTTCCCAGGCTTGGGGCTCCTTGTGGATAAGAGGAGAGAAAGAGGACCCTGGAGAGGAAGTGGAAGAGAAGGAGTTTGCTATGAGGCAGTACGGATTAGCTCGTAGCCGTGAGGGCTGGCCTGATGGAACAGAAGCAGCCCAGCCAGGAACGATGGAACACAACGTCTCTGACAAAGTAATTAAACAAAAAAACCTCCCCACTGAACAAATTCTGGGGGTGTAGAAAACCGGGGGTCCCTTGCTTTTCTTCTCTCTTCTCCTATTGATCCCAGCCTGTGCTTTCCATCTGTAACTTGCTGCCGGGGGTGTGAAGGAGAAGGAAAGCAAGGCTACCGCAACAGGCGAATTTTATTTTTGCGCAGCCGGAGCCTCTCCTGTAGCTGGCTCAGGGACTCTGGCAGTGCCAGGGAGACCCAGCCTTGCAGCAGCTGCACAGCAGCCTGGCCCCGGCCCTGCCCTCCCCAACCAACACACACACACTTCCCTTTGGACTGAGCTGCGCCTTGATAAGCCTGCCAAGAATTGCAGTACATGGAGTGGACACTGAATTTGACTAGTCAAGAGGAAAGTCCGGGAACTCGGCGTTCTGAAGGGACTTTAAGGTCAGACAAACAGAAAGCTGGAAAGGAGCCGAAGCTGATGGCGAAGAACCAGCCGAGTCTGAGCGAACATGCTTCGTCAGAATAACGCATAGAGTGCTCTTGGAAGCCAAAACAGAAGCAGGTTCTCAGTTCACACTTTGTAATTTACTGTTAGGCGCTCTTGGTCACAGGTGAAATCTAGTAGGGCGATCAGCGATTGAGCGTGGAGAGGAAAGCTTAGCAGCGAGGATAAAATGGAGCGCGCTCTCACAGACTGTGGGCAGCTGGCAGGAGGGAAGTGAGGCTTCCCCCATGCCCTCTCTGTTATCCTCAAAGCCCGCAAAGTGATCCTCATCTGCCGGAAGAGAAGAAGTGCCGCCTCTCCCACCAGCTGCAGAGAAAGCGTGGATTGAAGGAAAAGTGATTATTGCCTGAAAGTGACTGGGAATCATGGCTGGATTTCAAAACACCAACTTTGCCGGTCACACTTGTAGCAGAAGAGCTAAAATTCACACATCTAACCGGTGAGTGGCTGGAGAGATGGCTCAGATGGAGAGCACTTGTTGCTCTTCTGAAGGAGTGGAGTTTGAGTTCCAGCACCCACATGGAGCAACTATAGTTCCAGAGGATCAGCCCTTCCTCTGGCCTCTGTGAGCATCTGCACACACACACACACACACACACACACACACACACACACACACAAAATTTTAAAATGATAATAATTGTTGGTAGGGTTCTCAAACCAGTCTGTGTCATGCTCTTGAGTCTTATCTGACAGATCAAATCGTCACGATAGACACAAGAAAGGACCCTGCCACGTTTACCCCAATCCGTTCACTGAAAGGCTGAAACAACTGTCTCAGGTAAGTCATTTCTAAATAATTTAAAGTGAGTCGTAGAATGTAATAAGCCAGAAGTGACATTTAACAAGATTTGGGAACATGTGTAGTGTATTATAACTTGGGAAGAAAAAAAAAAAAAAAAAAAAGAATGGATGGAAAGACCATTTAAAAAGAAAAAAAAAAAGAACTGTAAAAGAGCTGAAGGTCAGCGCACTCTAAAGGGCACAATACTAGAAATAATCCTCTCTCTCTCTTTTTTTCAGAATAAAGGTCAGAGAGTGTGTGGTACTTCCTCGGCATCAGAGAAAGCCCACTGCACATCCCACCTTTCACTAATCCCCCCGTGACTCTGAACTCACCAGTGCACTAGAGACATGCTCCTTTCTCTTCCAGGATGGCCTCCTGTGCTTTCATCTGTCTTATGTTTGTAGAGCTAAGTGTTTAGACGTGACAGCCGCTGTGGAACTCGCTTGGAGGCCTACATATTGCCATATGGCCTGAGCTGTGAAGACGCACTCCAGAGGGTCTGTGCTCTAGCTGAGGACACTTTCAAAGTAACCTCAAGTTACTGTAACAATGGCCTTGGAATTAGCATTTCTGTCATTCCAGGCATCTTCTCTGCTTACCTCACTAAGGTTTTTCAGACCGTGAGCTGTGGCTCATTAGACGTAGAGTCAATCTCATGACTTGTGACCTGTCTTTTATAGATAAAAAAGGAGAAAATAGAATAAGAAAAGGAAACAACACTACACACTGCTAACAACTTTCATTTTGAAATTTGTGTTTCAATTATAGTGTTCAACTACATGTGTATTATACATGTATGTCTTTATATATATATAAAATCAGAAAAATGTTATTAAGTCTGTGTATAACTTGATACAGTCTCTGGTGTGGAAATATAAAATAAAATGAACACTAACTGTTCCAACAAATAATCCACCTTTACAATATGCTGGCCACACCTGAGTGCTCTCAGCACGTAGTCTACATTTATCAAGCCAAAGTTCTTGTAGGGTAACTCCAGCTTGCCTCACATGCACCAGCCCCTCCCCCCACAAGTGTGAGCCCTGTCACTCTGTCCCCCCACCCCCATTGGCAAGTTAAAACGAGTCTTCCTGCTCTCCCACTTATGGCAAGGACTGCCTTCAAGCTAGTGTCTCAGCATTGTCTCAGGTGCCCGCAAGGTCTTCTGGGAGAAGACTGCCTAGCTGGTCCTGCCCATTCCCATGCCCAAGAGTGGTGGGAATCCTTACCCTGTGCCCCACTTGTCTTTTAGGATGACTTATTATACATCTTTATAATATTTGTAGGTGGGAAATCAGGTATATGTTCAGGATTAAAAAAAATATTTGAGTGAGTTTCTTAGACGAACTGAAACTCTCACCTTGTCCTAATTGCAAAATAGTGGAACAAGCTAACATGGAACAAAATAGGACACAATAAAGTAAGAACGAGCTTCAGGGCCAGCTCACCTCTGAGTTCAGCAGGACCTGGATGGTCTAAATGGAGCAGGTGTATGGCCAGAACCCCATGGTACCCTCTGTTTGCTTTATGTCTCACCACCCTAGGCTCTTCTTAGGACAAGAACTCAATTCTTTGTGTCTCTTCATTTAACATCAGAAGAGTTTTTGAAGGACTCTGGATGTGGTAGAGGATAAGGCTGCCATTGTGGCATGGAGCAGGACCTGGCATTTTGTGAATTAGGTGAGGTCCAGGCCAACCAAGGCTGTACAGGGACACCCTGTCTCAAAACCAAACAAAACCAATGATAAAAGATGGGTCCGAGAGATTGGTAGGATCAACACTTTCCACTCTTATTTGGTTTTAGTTTAGTTTTCCTGAGCTTTGTTCCTATTTGAGCTACTTTGCCTTTAAGGAAAATAAGTGTTCTTAAATAGTGATATATTTGTGTTTTTCATCAGCATTTTAAAATTGCAGGGAAACATAAGTAATTTAGTGTACTTTCAGAAAAGTCACCTCAGATTCATATGCATATAGGTAAAAAAAAAGATTGTGAGCTAAGCTGGAGAGTTATCAAATATAAATGTGATTTTTAAGACAAGCCCTCCTGGAGCTTAAGCATGGCCCTTTTTCATTTGCAGGTACCTACTGTTTCTGCTGCATAATCCTTCCTATAGCTCAGTTGAGAAGCATTGTCTCTGCTCAGGCTAATTTTACCAACAAAACATTTCAGAGTGTCAAGGCTGGGCTAATTCCAGCACTCCAGAGGCAGAGGCAGATCTGTGTGTTCTAGGCCACCCTTGTCTACAGAGTGAGTTCCAGAACCGCCAAGGCTACAGAGAAACTCTGTCTCAAAAGAAGAAGTCTTTCAGAGGCTCTCTGTGGTATGCTCCTGTCCTGTTCCCTGTTTTCTCCTTCCAAGGTCTATTCCATTTGCCTTTCTGAATGAGGATTGTGCATCTTACCCAGGGTCCTCCTTCTTGATTAGCGTCTTTAGGTGTACAGATTTAGCATGATTATCCTATATTACATGTCTAATATCTACTTATAAGTGAGTATATACCGTGTGTGTCTTCCTCCTTTTGGGATACCTCACTCAGGAATGATCTTTCCTAGTTCCCACCATTTGCCTGCAAATTTCATGATTTCCTTGTTTTTAATTGCTGAGTAGTATTCCATTGTGTAATTGTACCACAATTTCTGTATCAATTCCTTAATTGAGGGACAGCTGGTTTGTTTCCAGATTCTGGCTATTATGAATAAAGTTGCTACAAATATGGTTGAGCAAATGTCCTTGTTGTATACTTGAACATATTTTGGATAAATGTCTAGGAGTGGTATAGCTGGATCTTGAGGAAGCACCAGATTGATTTCCAAAGTGGTTGTACAAGTTTACATTCCCACCAGCAATGGAGTAAGGTTTCCCTTTCTCCACATCCTCTCCAGCATGTGTTATCACTTGAGATTTTGTCCAGCAGGGTATTAAAGCAGATTCTGAGACTCATAACCAAACTTTGGGCAGAGTGCAGGGAATCTTAAGAAAGAAGAGGGAGATAGAAAGACCTGGAGGGGACAGAAGCTCCACAAGGAGACCAACAGAACCAAAAAATCTGGGCCTATGGGTCTTTTCTGAGACTGATACTCCAACCAAGGACCATTCATGGAGATAACCTAGAACCCCTGCACAGATGTGGCCCATGGCAGCTCAGTGTCCAAGTGGGTTCCCTAGTAAGCAGAATAGTTCTGACATGAACTCAGTGGCTGGCTCTTTGAGCACCTCCTCTGAGGGGGTCACAGAGGAGACAGGCAATGCAGCCAGTCCTGATGAGACCTGACAGGCTAGGGTCAGATGGAAGGGAAGGAGGACCTCTCCTATCAGTGGACTGGGGAAGGGACATGGGAGGAGAAGAGGGAGGGAGGGTGGAGTTGGGAGGGGATGAGGGAGGGGGCTACAGCTGAGATACAAAGTGAATAAATTGTAATAAATAGAAACATTTAAAAAAGAAGGAAAGAAAAAGAAAGAAAGAGAGAAAGCAAGGCAGATTCATTCGTTCTGATTTGAAGCCATATGCGACATCCCACTTAGAAAAATAAAGTACAGTAGGACAAATCTGTATGCACGGCCATGGGCACCATACCATCTGCACTACCGCAGTACTCGTAAAACTCAAGGCCCACACCGGAAATCCGCATTTCTCCTACATCCACTTTGAGAATGGTGGAAATACCCTAGCACCCCACAGCCAGATGTGCGCATGGAGTGGGTGGGAGCCCCAGGTGGGAGGAGATTGCTCACAAAGACTCATTTCAGCTCTAGTCATAGATCACAGAAACACACATGCTGCTATAGATATTACAAATATCTCATGCTCACTTCCTTAGGAAAACATGTAAGTTTATGTTCACAAGTGTTTTCTTTTTAAAGGAGCTATAAACACCATGGCTCAGTATTTGAATCTGGACAGCTAATTAAAATGTTAAAAAGGAACTGCTTATCTTCGTTTTCTATTTTAGGAAAGGGTTCAAATATAGACTGATGGTTTAACCAAAGACAGCTGTTTCATTTCACATGCAAAAACATCGTTCAGAAAGAAGCAAGGCCTGTGCTGTAATTCTTTCCAACAAAGTTGGGGATTTTTCCCACAGCTTGACTGAAAGGATTTGGAAATGCATTTGGGTCTTAGGGTTTTTTTTTTAAGTTATTAATTTCCTTTTTCTGATGTAAACTAAATGTCAGAATAAAAATTTCTAAATAAAACTATTACCCTTTGTTGTAAGGCTATGATAATTGACTGAGAATGTATTTAACAAATTTTCCTGGAAAAATCTTTGCTAACTTTAAAAAGGATTACCCACAACCATGCAAAAATAAATCTGGAATGGGTTTCATATGAAGACACGGGGTATGGTAAAACTCTCAGTCCAATTGCTGGAGAGGATGATCATCTTTTCGGCATAGAAAACTGGAGAAGATTCAACACTGGATGAAAAGACCCACTGAGTTTCCCACCCAGCCCTCTAAGTATTTTAAAGATTTTTCTTAAATAAAATAATTCAAAAAAATATAAAGTGTCTTTGAACGAGGCAATGTTCTGGGTTCTGGATTTATATGTGAGTGGAGTAAAGATGGCTGTCGTGCTGCTGACTCCTGGACCCGGAGAAAGAGTGGAGATCACAGGGGGTCCTCATCAGGGCTCTCGTCTGCGCCCCAGCTTGCTTCCCAGCTTGCTTCCCAGCTGTCTACAGGCCTTTTGCTGTACTATATGCATTACCAAGCTTGCTTCCCCCCACGTTCTGCCTACCTTCAGCCTCCCTGTCTTGGGCTTCTACCAACCTGTCTAAGAACTAGCCTCCTGCTTTACCCTCCACCCAGACTCCATCTGCCACCCAACTGATGAGCAAGTAGCCTTGAGTTCATTTCCAAAATACATTTAGGATAAGCTGCTCACTCTCTGAAGACACGTTATTCTCTTTAGATGTTTTTGATTTCCCTGTAGCCAAGGTAAATTTTTATGGATAAAATGTGAAAGGTTGAGCCATTCCTTTTGCACACATGTATTTAGAAGCATGCCAATTTCACCCACAACAAGACTACATATCGATCTTTAACACAACCTCCATCTCCCCTCCCCACCCCCAGTGCCCTGCCTACCCACATCTTGTCCTGTGTGTGCCCCCCCCCCCCTTCTGACCTCAGGAAGGAGCTTTCCTCTTTGCCTCTGGAGAGACTCTTCCTGGCTAGAGTCTACACCTGCAGCAAGTCAGCTCACATGCAATTTAGGGCTCTGCTCCTCTGGGTTTCGCTGCTGTTTGAGACAGGATCTCCCTTTGTAGCCCTGGATGGTCTGGAACTCTCTATGTAGACAAGACTGGACCTCAAACTCAATCGTAAACACCCACTTTGCCTCTACCTCCCAAGCGCTGGTATTAAAGGTGTGTGGTATCATGTCTGGAAAAGCTCTGCCAGTTTGGATAAAACTTTCCATTGCGTGCTTCTTTTGCTCTGTGGCACTTACACATTTCCCTCTGGACCGTCATATGCTCCTCGACCTCACGTCTTGTTACCCGGCACATAGTGGGTATTCAGCAAGAACAGTGAACGACTCAATAAATCACGGATGCACGGAAGGAGACGTGCAGCAAAGTCGGATAGAAATTTCAAACTGTAGAAGATAAGTGAATGGGAACTCTCTCAAGAAGCTGCGCAATGACCCAGCAAAACACAGAGCTTGCTGACAGGAAGTGACAGGTCCACTGTTCGCTCTGTCGCTTAATGGGTTCCAAGTTCTTCAACTTCTGGACTATTCCGTGCTCTCATGTGTGAATGCCAGCGTTGTGAAAGTCAGATGAGAGAGTACGTAAAAATTGTACCAACACAATGTGCTTCTTGTCAAGGCCAGAATGCTTGTGGAGATGCAGCTGAACCTTACAGTTCAGATTTCAGCCGTCTGCTGCCAGGCGAGCCTTTACTGCTGAGCTACACCCCAAGCCTACGGCTTGCTCTGGCTTTTCCTCCTGGAGAGGTAAGTGCTCCGGGTGAAGGGTCAGAGTTGGGAGACTGAGATAGTCTCTGTAAACAAGTAGGGTTCTCCACTTGTTCAGTGTCTCTGAGTCCATTGCTTTCCCGTGGAGCAGACAAGGGGCCAGAGATACCTGCCTATCTATAGTGCTTTTTGGAGGAATGACCTACATAGGAAAAAGCAAAACAACAACAAAACCAAAAAACAGGTTTATCTACTTAGTAAATGCTGCTTTCTCTGTGTTTTCTATATCCCTTCATTTGGGCTCAGAACTAATCATGCACATTTGTTGCTGGCAAACACTTTCTCTCTTTGCATAACAAAGCAAACACTGGAACATTAATGTCCAGAAGGAACTACAATGGCCACTTGGATGTTTCCTTTAAGCCACCCTCCTCAGCTCTTGTCTTTTATTGCAGGGATTAAAAACCGTCAGGCATCCAGGTGCAAGCAGGGGGTCCCCTGCAGCAGCTATTCGATCCTGCCTTCCACATCAGCAACTGAAAATAGTTACACAAGGAGTGAGGAAGCAGGCGCAGGTGCAAAGAGCTTCCCAAAGGTGTGGAGTTTCCCTGACAGAGTGCACCCATAGGGCTTTGTGTCACGTTTCTGGGCAACAGAAACTGACATTGCTTCCCCGTGGATAGTGGATAGGCTTGTCACGTAAACAATTTTGAAATTCCTTCTTGTTTCAAATTCATGTGAATGCTTTTAGGCAGTGCCTCACGGGTGCTGCTTGACATTATATATATATGTATATATATATTTTTTTAAAAGCCAGAATTCACCAAGACAGAACTTGTAGATGATCTGAGACTAGTCTGACAAAGGGCATAAGTTCATAGGCTTCAGAATCAAGGGATTCTGAGTTCACGTCTTCATAGCTAAAGGGCTTGAGGAGTGTGTTCAATCCCTTCTGCAATAACAAATCACCGCAGATTCATGGCATACAAGAACAGAAAGTTGTTACCATGCATGTTAGGACACCTGAAGCCTCAACAAGTTCTTGAGGGACACAGTCCTTTTGACGGCACCTGCGAGAGAACCAGAAGCCTTTCTTGATTTGTGGCTCTTCTCTCATCTTGAGAGCCTGTAGCTCAGCGTCTTTTACTTCTGATCTTCTGCCTTTCTCTTGTAAAAGACTTGTCATTTGGTGGACCGCCTCCTGGAACACAATGAATCTCAACACCTCGAGATTCTCAACTCACAATTGCAGAGTTTCAATGGGTGACGTGATGCTGCAGAAGCAGACACCACAGCAGCTCATTTTCGGAAAAATCCTGGTACGATGCATGACTGCCAAGGTTGTAACCAAACCACCTTCTTATTGGAGCTGAGGCACAATCCCTAGTCAGGAATTCAGGCCTATGATGTAAATATGGTCAAGAGCCATTGGCTGTGGTTGTCATCCCTGGGGAGAGGACAGAATGGCACAGCTTGGGAGAAAGTGACACTTCAGAAAGTGATCACAGGCAAGGCGTAATAACCGAGGGCCCTTGGGATCCATACCTGTGAAGGGGTAGGAAACAGGTGTTGGCAGAGGAAGATCTCAGTCAATAACACAGATGCTCTGAAGTACACTTGACCCCTCATTGCTAAGAGAATGGCTGGGATTTTACCATCTCATGGTCAAGGTCTCCCAATTATCCTACCTCTACCCCCAGATACCCAGCTACCTGTATCTCCTGGATGACTACCACTGTGGTAGTCAGTGGTGAGGGTAACAGCTGAGCTGGGGAATTCTGGGTTGGACATCTACACTGGAATTTTGGCTTGCTTGTTCTTGTGTTGGTCTTGTGCAGGCAACAAAGGTCACTGTGAGTTCACGAGTGCAATAGAACTGATACTTTCAGAGAACTCTTTCACAGACACTCCCTCTAACCTCTGGTTCTTACAACCTTTCTGATCCCTCTTCTGCAGTGTTTCCTGTACCCTGTGTGGAGGAGGTGTTGTGTAGAAGTCTCCTATAGAGATGAGCGCTCCTCTGCTACTTATCCTCTGCAACTCTAACCAGCTGCATTCTGTATTCATCACCATTCATGGCAAAACGAGGCTTCTCTAATGAGAGATGGGAGCTACACTTGCAATCTGTTGGTACTGAGAGATAGGGTTTCATCTTTTTCATTATTATTATTATTATTATTATTATTATTATTTTGTTTTTTGAAACAGGGTTTCTCTGTGTAGCCTTGGCTGTCCTGGACTCACTTTGTAGACCAGGCTGACCTTGAACTCACAGAGATCTGCCTGTCTCTGCCTTCCTGATTGCTCCCTCAGATTACAGGGGTGTGTCACCGTGCCTGGCTGGATTTCATCTTTTTAACACAATGGATACGTGTGCCGTATTTTTTTGAACAGCCATAGTAAGATAAATTATCCTTTGGAGTAT
This sequence comes from Meriones unguiculatus, assembly GCF_030254825.1. Taxonomy (NCBI): domain Eukaryota; kingdom Metazoa; phylum Chordata; class Mammalia; order Rodentia; family Muridae; genus Meriones; species Meriones unguiculatus. The sequence goes on along the minus strand of NC_083352.1, from coordinate 16,625,202 downwards.
GGGTCTGGGCTAGGTATTATTTGGGAGCCATCAATAAATAAGGCATAATAGAAAGTCAGAGGCTATATACAAATCAGCTCACAGGAGAGCCTAGCAAAAGAAGGCTGAAGCAGCTTTGATGAGTGATAATAATTGACCTATATAAATTTCTTGTCACCATGCCTGGCGCATAATAAAATCTCAGTAAATCACTGCTTCCATAAGAATAACAACCCTTCCTTGCTGATTAGAGAAACGGACTGCCACAAATATAACTTGTTTGTAGCAGTAAATACACAGCCAGGGACAACGGGATGTGCTCCCCCCCCCACCATGGAGAGGTTGTAGCTCACCTCAGATAGAATGGCTTCAGGGTCAAGAAGAAATGTTTTCCACAGGAGCTTCTGCAGAAGAAGTCTCCCACAGTTCACATTGTCCCTCATTCCTCACCTCTGACCCTCAGTCCTCTTGGCTTTCCCTTCACAGTAGGCCCAGAGTTGGATGAGTGCTAGCATTTCTTGTTCAGGTGACTTAGAGGTCTCCTAGCTGATGTTCTTGCTCCTCCCTCCTGGCTGAGAAACGACAGCTCTTTAAAGATCACCCACACACACATCATTGCATTCCTCTGTTCCAGTGTCTCCAGAGCCGCTCACCTCGTGTGGGATCAGCTAATCCAGGACAGGATTTTTTTGAGATTGTAGTCTGGATTGCTGTCCTCCACCACCTCCTCTTCCTGACCTGGGCTCCTCCCACCCTCCCTCCGCTGGTCACTGTGTTCCAGCCACACTGGCCCCAGCTGTCCACACCTGTGCTTGTCATCTGGCCTGTGTTCTTACTGCTCCCCCAGCCTACAGCACTCTTGCTAGGGATGACACTCCAGCTCACTTCCTTACCTCCTTCAGGCCTGCATAGGTCACATGAGAAGATAACTGTGCTGGCTAGTCTTGCGTCAACTAGGCACAAGCTAGACTCATCTGAAGGGAGGGAACCGTAACTTAGAAAATGCCTCCATAAGATCCAGTTGTAAAGCACTTTCTTAATTAGTGATCAATAAGGAAGGGCCCAGCCTTCCTTGTGGGTGGTGTCATCCCTGGGCTGGTGGTCCTGGGTGCTATAAGAAAGCAGGCTGAGGAAGCCACGGAGAGCAAGCCAGTAAGCAGCATTCCTCCACAGCCTCTGCATCAGCTGCTGCCTCCAGATTCCTGCCCTGTGTGAGTCCCTGTCCTGACTTTCATCAGTGATAAACTGGTGTGGACGCATAAGCCAAATAAGTCTTTTCCTTCGCAATTTTCTTTGGCTGTGGTGTTTCATCACAAGAACAGTGACCCTCACTAAGACAACACCCTTCCTACCTGGCCTCTACAAAACCCAGTCCTCCCTTCCCTTGCATGCTCATGCAACTCTGGTACAGATTTATCCATAGTAGGTACTACTTTTAGGTAACATGAAGATTATACACAAGAACTTCCCATTCCTTTCTCTTAGTAATATGTAAGCCTTATGAAGGTAAAATAGTGGCTTTATTTCTACGTTATTAATCTAATTTAATTTTGAGTCAGGCTATTGCTGTGCAAGTCACTCTGTCCTGCAGCTTGCCAACCCTGCCTCAGCCTTCCAAGAGAGAGAGGGTTATAGGTGTGTTATTTTCTTGAATATATGTGAAAGGAAATAAAAGCTCACTCTGATTTCTTGGAGGACCAGAAAGCACGGCAGACATTTGGTTCATAAAGAGGAATACCTAGGTCAGTTGAAAATAACACTTAGCATACGGTGGCTATTTGTATCTGAGTCCTGTGGATAGCAAAAGTAATAACTTAAAACTCGTAATGAAGATAGCACCACTCTCATTATGCTCAGTGATTCCAAACTATCCCTCAAAACAAAACATCAGCTCATTCCTTGTGGGCATCAAGTACTCAAAAGTACCCCCATTAACCTTTGCCCCCTGCTTTTGGATAGCTGTGGCTGTCACTACCTATGCAAGATAGGGAGCTGCCGTCTGCTGCTATTACTGTTTAAATTGCAGTTTCCTGCAGAGATTGCAGATTGCTCTGTACACAGTTTGAGATTCATGGCTCCGGGCTGAGTCGCGTTCTGTCAGAAAACTTTAGCTCTAGAATCCAATGTCCTCCAAGGTATTTTCCCTGACTTCCACACCCCCGCTCAGCAAGCCCCCCTTTCCCTGACAGGACACCCAAAGGGCACACAGACCCAGGCTGCCAGGGTTTGGTCCGCACTTCAAAACTTCTGTACTGATTGAAAGTCCCCTGAGCTTGGCAGGACTCCTTGTTGGTGGAGATTTTGAGCCTTTGTGTTCTTGTCTCCTTTTCTCTCTCCTGGTTTCAGCTTCTGGAAGGGAAAGGTCTGTTAGGATACATTGCCATCTGGGATGTAAAGGGGGAAGCCAGTAGCCAGCTATCACTGAACGCGGCTTTGAAATGCATTCCAGCATCCTGAGCCAGATATTTGGCAACTCAACTGTTAACGTCCTGTGGTTTTTCCCTCCCTGGGATCAATGTGACGTCACCAGTGTAATTTGAGTCGGGAGCTTTGTTCACTCTTTAAATAGCAGTCCAGGGTTGATTTTACAACAGACTCCCTGGAAGGGCCCAAGCTGAGCTGTGGAAGTCCCACATCAATGAAAGCAAAGCGAAGCCACCAAGAAGCTGCCAGCATGTCCTCGTCTCTCCGTGTGAGCCCGTCCATCCACGGCTACCACTTCGACACAGCCTCTCGCAAGAAAGCTGTGGGCAACATCTTTGAAAACATAGACCAGGAGTCCCTGCAGAGGCTCTTCAGGAACTCCGGAGACAAGAAGGCAGAGGAGCGGGCCAAGATCATTTTTGCCATCGATCAAGATCTGGAGGAGAAAACACGAGCTCTGATGGCCCTGAAGAAGAGGACAAAAGACAAGCTTCTCCAGTTTCTCAAACTGCGGAAGTATTCCATCAAGGTGCACTGAGCCTAGCCTAGCAGGATGGGTGAGCTTATCCACCAATGGACCTTTAAAGACCCAGTGAGCCTGCCAGCCCAGGCAGAGGCAGCGTCCTGCGCAAAGGCTTGAGCGCTTCTTCCAACAGGACTCCCAACAGGACTCCGAGGATGGAAAGGGACAGAACACAGCAGCGACATAAACTCCAACTCGTTGCAGCCCTGAGCTGTCATACTGAGAGCCAAGTGCCTCCAGCAGGCTGTGAGAACTCTCCCAGCAGGAAAGGACTGATGCAGCCAAAGACGGCAGAGGCACAGACGGGACATTTGTGGGGACTGAGTGCACGCACACTCTCAGGGTCACCGGCAAGACCCTAAGACTAAACTCAAACCTAACTTGGTTTTTGTGGTTGTTATTTGGTTTGTTAGTTGTTTTCTTTTCCTTCTTTTTTTGAAAAATATCAGAGTGGGAAGGGAGAAGGAGGAAGGAGGAGGGATATCAAGCATAAATGCTTTACTGAAGTTTTGCTTTTTAAATCTGAATGTTTAAAGTGTGGCTAAACTTCAATTCTTAGAGATCAGTAATTGACTGCTTGCATTTATTACAATGCCTAAGAAAGTGCGTCCCCTGGTGTTAAAGTCAAGGAACTGGATGCCTTGCCCAGCCCAGTAAAGCCCACCTCACCATATATATGTTTCTACAGGATTTGTATACATTTCAAACAGGTTTGCACAAAGTTGAAATAATGGGGCCCTTCATAAATCTGAAGTACTGTGAACAATTTTGTAATTTTCTTACTCTCTGGCTAAGGCTAAAATACAATCGAATTAAATGTAATGCAGACACGGCAGCAAGCATTGGGAAGTGAGTATGGGAGATTTTAGAAAGATGCTATGGTTTATTATACAAGTGATACATAGCCCTAATAAATTATGATCAACTTAGCTTCTCATGGTCTGTAATGATTGGTCCGCAAGGAAAAACAGGATCATAAGTTTTTATTATTCTAAGCTTTTCTAAAGGGCTGGCTTTAAAGCTAAAGGGACCTTCAGAGCAGCCTTATGCTGACTGCCAGACTTTCCCAAAACAAATGATTGCACCAAGTGTCTAGAATATTTCGTTGCCCTGTTTTAAACCTTCCGGCAATGATATAGTTGCCCACAGAGTAATTTGCCAACATCACTTTTATATATCCATTATATATCTTCATGTTTGTTAAATTTCTCCTCTGTCACTGCAGAAATAAATGTGTGTATCCATTTATTTCTTCCTGGACAGTATGCTTTGAAGTTAGAGTGAGTTATGATGAAGTTTTTGTGGGTTATTATATCATTATCATCTCTTTCCTTATTGCAGCATAATTTATAATAAAGCATTTCTGAGGAGGAGTACACCAATGCCCTCTGTGCTTTTTTAACAGAAAGGCAAAAATAGTCTCCAGATTTTTTTTTTAAATGCTGACTACAGTAAATCAAAACAAATGAGTTATCTGAAATCTTTTAGGAGGGTTAAAAGCCAGAATTTTAAATACAAAGAAGATAAAGTAGTAGATAAAAACAGTGAAAATAGTAGTAAATAAAAGAATAAAAAGAAGATAAGGTAGTAAAAATCTATAGTCATCTATTAATTTTTAAGTTGTTGAAGGTCATTACTAATCAGTCCATGGGACCCTTAACTTGGGTTGTAGCTCAGTTGGCCAGAATGTGCAAGACCTTGGGTTTTATGCCCAGGAAATAAAAAAGAAGGTGAGGGGAATTATTCTAGTAGTGTGTGTGTGTGTGTGTGTGTGTGTGTGTGTGTATGTGTGTGTGTGTGAAAATTTTCGGGGAGGATTATTCTTAATCTCCATCAGATTTTCAAAATCAACCGTAACACCAAAAGAAGTTAAAACATACAGAGGCAGGCCTTCACAGAGAACAGAATAGTCTCCCCAGTTGGCAAGAACAGGCTTATGAAAGTAGGGGCTGTGGAGAGGTCCTCTGCTCCATCGCCTAGCCCTCAACATGCTACACACTGAGCTAGATAACTCCGGCCCGTGTGTGCTCAGAATAAGTTTCCTATTCCTTGTGGGAACCACCATGAAAAACTTTTAAGTTGTACTTTTTTTTTTTTTTCAAAGACAGAGCTGGGCATGGCTGCCCATGCTTGACATTCTACCACTCCTGAGGAACAGCCAGGAGAAGCATGAATTTGGGGTCAGCAAGAGTTGCTTTGTGGCATCAAGCTGTCCATTCCTCCCCGAGTCTCATTGGAGGAAGCACATTTCAGATGCTGATCTTAGCCTGTGGGTTTATTTCACCACACACACACAGAGCTCTGTCGTCTGCTGCTGTCGTTTTCCGTAGAGAGGGAGAAAAACAAAGCTTTCTCCAGCAGGTCCTTACAAGCGTTCTCCTCTCTTTGCGGGAGATCACAGAGCAGTCAGTGTGATTGCACAAGAGGGTTTTTAACTGCATAAGAAACATTATGTAGTATCAGATAAAAGTAGGCACTATCAGAAAAGGAGAGCTGTGGAGCCAGAGAGATGGCTCAGCAGTTAAGAGTATGTGCTGTTCTTGCAGAGGTTTTGGTTCCAAGGACACGTGTTGGGTGGCTTATAACTACGTGTAGTTCCAAGGGTCTGATATCTCTAGCTTCAGCAGCCATCTGTACTAACTTGTACAAACCCGCACACGGATGCAAACATATACACACCATAAAAAAAATAAATCTTAAAAAACGCAAAGGAGGGTTAGTTCAGTCCTGAGTTCTACTTCTGATATAGGGAGGGCCAAATCAGTGGTGAGATACTGTTGTAATAAAAGAAAAATGATATCACAAAGGGCTCAGCAGCTCATTAATACTGTCAACTCACTGGCATCATAGCAATAACTCGCTTTTGCTGAAACATAGTACCCGTGGCCAGATAATTCCCTAAATCGTTTTGTGATGTGAGAGATAAGAGCAGCTCTGTCTGCACTTATGTATCCCCCCACACATAGAGAAATGAGCTTCAGCCACTGGGGAAACTTTCCAGTGACATACAACTCCAAGAAGGCCAGTCTCCACACCCCAGCAACAGCTCTGACCGAGTCACCATGAGAGGCCAAGCGTCCCCCTCCTCTATAGTTACTGATTCTCTAGCTAACTGGAAAGATGGAAAAGCATGGCTTCTGCCAGCCGCTCTGTTTCCAGCTGCCTCTGTCTGTGTGCGTACTGTGGGGAACAGGTCCTAGTCAATCATGTTGGTGGTATCACGCTGCTAAGGTAGGATGGTGTTGCCAGCTTGGAGCCGAGGCCACTCCTCAAGTCGCTTCCCAGCAACCAGATTTCTCACGTCAGAAAGCACAGCTCACTGTCTCCTGCACTTGCGACCCGCTCACAGGCAGAGGAGCCTTGTGCAGCACATGGGACTTATTGATGAAGGTCGAGGTTACGCGTCTACCTGCACACTCCTCCACTGTCACAGTCTCTGAATTTAATTGACCTTTCCCTGAAAAGTTGGATCTGCCAGCTTAAAGGGAGGGCCGCTGCCCGGGGCCTCTAAATCCTTGCAGAGTCCATCAGGCATCTGTTTGCACACAGGTTCCCAGCATGGCCTAGGTTTTAGATGACCCTTCATGCATGGGAGCTCATTGGAGGGTTAGATTTGTATCTTATCCTCTCTCCAGGCAAAAATACAGGAGACACCTAGAAGTGTGGGCCAAGGCGGGAAAGCCTGCTTCATGGTAGGGGGCTGATGAGGCTCTAAACAAACAGGAAGCAGAAACCATGGCTATGACTGTGCATACTTGTGTGTGTGTATGTATTTATGTGCGTGTGCACACTCTTCTCTCTCTGTGTGTAAAGATGTCTGTTCCCTGTGTGCAAGACTTGATAGTCTGTATTTGTATATAGGTCTGGGTATGTATGTGTGTCTGTGTATGTGTATGTGTGTGGGTTATATGTGCATGCATGTGTATCTAGGTATGTGTCTGAATGCATATCATATGTGTGTCTGTCTTGTGGCTATATACGTGCCTGTGTGCATGTATGTCTGTATTTGAGTGTAAATGTATGTATGGCTACATTTGCATGTATGTGTGGCTGTGTGCCCATGAATACCTGTGTGTCTTGGTCTGAGTCTATGTGCTTGTGTGTGTGTTCATGGCTGCATATGTCTGCGCATGTACAGGATGTCTACATGTATGTGTGTCTGTATTGTTGTGTGCTCTTGTGGTTGTGTGAATGCACACGTGCGCCTTTGCCTTTACAACTTTATGTGTTTGTGTATGTGGCTATGTGACTGCCCGTTTATGTGTATGTGTGTCTATTTGTATTTGTTCACGGTATGCACGTGTGTGTATCTATATGAGCCCATGTGTGTGTCTATGTATGTGTCCATGAGAGAATGTATGTTCACATATGTATGTCTGTGTATGTGTCTGTATTCATTTGTATACACATTTGTCTGCATGGGTGAGTAAATATTTGTGTGTCTTTGTCCGAAGACTGTGTGAAAAATGTGTGTTCACGTGTTGTACCATGTGGATGCATATGTGTCTGGAAGAGGACATATATGGGTATGTTCCTGTGAGTGTGTCCATGTCTGTGTTTGTACCTTGTGAGTACATGTGTATCACGTGTGCATGTGTCCATATGACAGTGTGAGAATGTACATTCACACGCGCATTATCTGTGTTTGGGTGTGTGCATGTAGGTATGTCTGTGTGTGCATGTGTCCATGTGGATGTGTGAGACTATGTATTCATGTGTGTTTTCATGTGTGTATCTGGGTGAGAACTCATGTTGCGTGAGTGTGTCAGTGTACGTATGTGTCCATATAGCTGTGTAAGGCTGTATATTCATGTATGTTCCTGTGTCATGTGTATGTGTCTGGGAGAGTGCCTTGTGTGGGTCGCCTGTCTGTTCTGGATGGCCGGTGCCCCTGCTCAGGCTGGCTGTTAATATTTTCGCTCGCTTCCACTTTGGAGCAAGGGCAGAGTCACTGAGCCCACCTCCCCTGATGGGAGAGCTGTGATCACCTGTGTGCCTTTCCGATTCCAAACCCTCTGGTCATAGAGCCCAAGACTGAGCATTCACAAAGCTCCATGACCAGCTCTAGAAAACGACACTGAACCACTTCTTGGGTTACGCTGGGTCTTCCGGTCCTTCATAACGCAAGGCCAAGAACCAGGATCTATCTCCCGGCATTGTGGCTTTTCTTAGCCCACTGTTTCTGTCATCACTGAAAACATACGACTCAGAAGAGTCTGTCTTGAGGGGGGCACTCCTGATTGTAGAGTGGGTGGCTATCTCCTCCACTCTGCTGAACTGTGTTCTCTTTGGGTTTGGTCCGACATTTGGCATATGCGCACGTCTATCAGAAGGTTCTGCTTCCAGACACCCTCTCTTCTCATCCTCCGAATGTATCCACCCTTAGAGTTTCTGTTAACATTTGACAGGCTTGGGAGGACCCCACTGGCCTGGGGGAGTCTTCCCCACTGACACTGCCCAGGTTCGGGTACTCCCCTGCAAGCCTATTCTTATCGGAACATCTGGGGAACACTTTAAAATCCAGGCTGGCTCCAACCATCCGGTTTCTGGGGATGGACCCTGCTGCCTCTGCTCGGCAATTGCTTGGTCGTCTGAGAACCGCTGACCTAGATTAAACTAGCACTCTGTGCTCACTGTAAAGACACAGCTCATTTCTAGTCACCCATACATCCCCAGGTGCACGCCTCCATACAGTCTGCAAACCACTGCCCCAGAGCGTGATTTGTCCCTTATCATCAATGACTCATTCTTATCATATCTACTCCAAATAACACCATTACCTTGACTCTCCGCTGTGAGGAATCTAACCGGATCGTACCAGTCCCTAGGGCTTACATCATCATTGAAAGTCCACAAAGTATAGAGTCCTAGCAATCACCGTGTTTTTCAAAAGAAAAAAGAAAGAAAAAGAGAGCATGCCTTTCTCCCTCTTCACCTGTTTCCCACTTGCTGCTATCCTAGAAGTTTCCACCTTAGCTCAGACAACTTAGACTTTTCAAAAGGACCATTTAACGGTCACTTCTGTGAGTCTATGCATCATAAGTCATGGAATCACTCCCCTCCTCATCCACAGAGATCCTACAGGGAGGACGACAGTCAGCCAGGGTCACAGGACCCCCAAGATTGGCACGGACAAAGCGACCAGAGGTGACAGTATGCTGAAGACCAAACCTGTCTCTGATTATTCTCACCTTGACCCTCTCTGGCGACAGGTAGCCAGCGTCATGTGCATACTCTATGGCAGACGGTGGAAAGACAAACCAAGCAGGGCAATAGGGTTCTTGAAGGTTTGGGCTCAAGTCCTGTTGCAGCCTTTGATTAGTTACATAGAATTTGGAGGAGGTTATTTATGCTTTATTGAACCCACTTAATGGTCAAAACACGGTGGTGACAATATAATCTTCTAGTTTGTTAGGACCGCCATGGCTTTGGTTTGAATCTGAAATGTTCCTGACTTAGGTTTTGAATGCTTCTTCCCAAAGAGTAGGCACCAGCAGTGGGCAATCTGTTATAACGGACTCTGATGCTGGTACATTCTCTGCTTCCCAGTCTACCACAATGCAAACGGCAAACTCATATTCTCCCTCTGCCCTGAAACAGCACGGTGCCTCCCTCCAGGGCTGCATAGTCCAAAACCATGAGTCAGAGTAAATCATTCTTTCCTAAGCTGCCATGGCAGGGATTGGGTCATAGTGACATAAAGCATAACTAACGCAGCCATTGACTGATTAGCTTAAACCGGGGACGTTTATTTCTTCCCGGTTCTGTGGGTTGTGTGTGAGGTCAGGGCTGCTGTCGCTGGTAGACAACAGGCTCCCAAGTCTTCTGTATTCTCCAACGTCTAAGCCACAGACACACTGATCTTACTTTAATTGAATTTCCTCTTTCAGGGTCTCCCACCAAATACAGTCATATTCTGAGATATTCCAACGGTATGAAATCCAACGGTATGGATTTCCACTGAGGGCATGCCATTCTGTACCTGTTTCTCTTGATTGCGGTATGTCTGGCATAAGAACCCATGCTACAGTTAAGCTCTTGGTTGATTGCCCAGAAGGGTGTGTAAGCTCTGCTCTTGGTTAACCTGTACAAACCCTTCCAGCATAGAGCTTAACATGGAATAGGCACTTCATGAGTGTTTGTTTAGTTTTAACATGAACAGATATCACTTCAACACAGGTATTTGTTTGTGGTATCTACCGCACTCTCTGGATGTACACTGGCATCCCCCTATCTCTTCAGCCCGTCAAAATAGGGCTGTGTTCACTGTGGCCCATCAGCGAGAGCCATGGTTCAAGCTGAAAGAGCATTCTGCCAGGGTGTACAACCACGATTAAGAACTTTGCCTGCTTTTTCTTAAGCATGGCAGCTTGCCGTCCTTCAGTGGAAGCGAACAAGTTCTCTGGCCATCTGGAAATCAGCTTTCCTGACCTTCCGGGCTGTTGTTTTTGATAGAGTCTCTGTATGTCTTGGTACAGATCTAAGACAGCTGAACACTGTGTCCTGGCCTCTTCAGTTTGAGTGTTATCACAACCAGTTATTGCCACAGTCTGGGCATTTCGTTCGGGTGAGCATGACAAGGGGAGGGAAGTTCCTCTACAAGGAAAAGGCCGTGCTGCCCACAGAAGTAACTCTATCTGTCTTACCTTATAGGGGAAGAATTTCACAATCAATGGAATGGCTTAGCCAGCTCCATATCTGTGCTTGAGAAGTGTGGGAACCAGGAAGGAAAGTCTTGCTTATGTTTTACCAACCAAGCTTTACCGGGCGTTGATTTTAATTGGAGGAAACATATGTGTGTGTGTGTGTGTGTGTGTGTGTGTGTGTGCGTGTGTATATATATATATATATATATATATATATATATATATATATATTATACAAAAATCATATTGCTTTATCCTAAATCATCATTCAATAAGATAATTTAGTTATAATCACTCAGTTAAGTAAGTGTAGGACATTATGTAGGCAAAATGACAATTGAAGTATCTGATTTTTGGCTTAATTTTTTTGGTTTGTTTACAGTTACAAAGAGTAGCCATGAAAGAGCACCTTTTTCTTCCACATTTGAAGATGAAGCCCAGAATGTGATTTTTTTTTTTCATTCCTGAAAGCTACCAGTGGGCCTATGCTCCACTGAATGGATTTCAAATCTACTTTTCTTTCTATTCCTTTACTGTAGTTTTCTTGCTACCTTAAAGAGATGTAAGAAGATTGAGTTTTACTTTAAATTTTAAATACTCACTATTGCTTTCAGAGAGATCTGTAAAAGCACAGGACAAATGAGGCACAACGGTTGCTTGGGCCTGGCTGAGATATATATCTGACCAATCACCCCTCAGAGCCCTGCAGCTAAGCTAAGAAAGACCAGAATCTCATCATTCTGGGGACCAACAGTTGCGAGACTTAGGAAGGCAGTCATCCTAACAAAATGCATCATCTTCAATCTAAACGGTGACTCCTAGTTTATTAATCAACGGGAGAAATTTAACCACTAGGTAGCAGGACAAAAATACAAGTGAAGGCAAAGGCAGGCGGGTGGCCTAGAGGACGTTCACCCCACCTTGACGAGCTTTGAAGCACTTTCCACAGCACAGCCCACCTCCTGACCTCTGACACAGGTCTCACGTGTAACAGACTAGTCCAGTACGTAGTGATGTGAGGTGAACATCGCCATGCTTAGCACACAGCTCCGCGTGTGGCTGAGTGCTTTCTTCTGACCTGGCCCAGTGCCACCATCTTCTGCTGGGTTCTCTGGTACACCTGGGATCAGCTGGTGGCCGGACGATACCTAGTGACCTCATTCAAATGTATGGTGACTGCTGCACTCTTGCTTGGAACGTCTTCAGCTGATTAGCATTTAGTGCTCAGCCACAACCCTACCCTCTACGCATTTCTCAGCTTCTTCCTGTTCGTCTGTGAGATTTTCTCTCCCACCACGCACACCCTGAGTGCCAGCCGAGAGCCAACTTCTTCCCCGAGAAAAGATCCAGATTAGTTTGTGAAACTCTGCCATTCATTTAGAGATTTTAGCTCGTGTCGTGACTGATTAATGCAGTTCTCAGAATTCTGCCACTCTCTCAGAAACTCCTCCTTACTTGCCTCTGTCACTAGGTCATTCTTTCTTGGTGCACTGACATACTAAGGCAGTGTTCAGAGAGCATCCATTGTTGTTTTACTGTAACCCGTTGGTGGATGAGCAACGACTTCATCCATCACTCCTAATTCTCACATGTCCATACCAGCCTCAGAGCAGTTAGCAAGATTCAGCAGATTTCTGAAGGCCTGTCACGTCTCTGTGCCATGCTCCATATGAGAAGTGTAGGTGGGGTCACTGGGCCTCTGAACTTGCTCACTTTTGATAACCCAGGCATAACCTGCTTATTATTAACCTCCTTCTGTAAAGGGTTTAAAATTAACTGCCCGTTCTGTTCTTGGGGACAGTGGATGTGCTGCGATGCTGGCCTGGGGGAGACAGACTGACTCGGGGCAAAGAATTAATGGAAGCATATGGCTCCTGCAAGCAGGAAATGCTTTGATAGGCCCTTTCCTCTTTTTGTTACCCGAGGAGCCCGGACAATGGGCTCCGCCTCAAGCAGCTGCTCTCTCCCCAGTGATGACCGCAGCACATTTTCCACATCAGACTTGGAGTCTGCACCGGGGAGTGCTCAGGAAGGCGCAGTTACAGCATGGGGCTCCGTCCTTGAGTGTAGGCACTGTGTGGAGGGCGGAGTGTGCAGCCTGAAGACACACAAGGATCCTTTTGGCACACGTTTCAGGAAGTTCCATCTGCTGCTGTTGTTCCTCTGACCTTTTGCTAGAACCCTCCCTAATCAGGAAAGAAACTACCAGACATCAGCTAAAGCCAAACCAACTTACGCTCTATCTTCAAACAAACTCAGATTAGCAAGTACTAGGGAATCATTTTTTTTCCCCAATACCTGGGTATAATATCAGGATTATACAGGATGATTCACAATTTCATTTAATCTTTTCAACATTCCTGGCAGGCAAGTTTTATCATCTCCATTTTGGTGATGAGGAGACTGAAGCTCATGGAGGCTCACCAGCCTTCCTGATGCCAATCTGATTTCAATAGAATGATACAAGTCAAGGACTCCATCTTATTCCTACACAAAGTTTCATCATTACCCTGATGAATCCCAAACTCTGGGATTTAACCGTTTTTATTTCCCATTTCTACATTTAGTGTCTAAGAGGCTCTTGGAAAGCTTGGGGATGAAGGTGCCTGGCTCCAAAGGTCCAGCTCCATTCTATGTGACATTGTAAAAGTTACTTAACTTAGGGGCATCTGGCATCTTCTGTGACACAAGGAAGAAAAATTAAATGGAATTTCAGCCCTTCTTGTCCCATTTACAACTGAGTCATAAATGGTGTGTGGACTTTAGCCATTATGATAACTACAATCCAACTGTCACAGGAGTGACCCGGGAACTAGGTGTCACCAAGGACACAGAGAAAGTAGAGTCCTTGCCCACCATAGTTAGACAATGTGGAAAACAGCACGGCAGTTATTCACAAAGCTTTGCTGTGGAATGACCATGTGGTTCAGCAAGCCGACTTCTGTTTTTGTTCCCAGACAGCTGAACGGAGAGGAGAGGCTGTGTAGTCATTACTGCACACGTGTTATTGTGATTCACATTCACCAAAGGTGGGGGTGGTGTACACACCAGTAGCTCAGTGGATAACAAAGAGTTACACACGTAAATGAAATGTGATTCCACCTTAGAGTTCCGGCACACACCAGACCTGGGTAAGTCCTGAAGGTACCGTGCTGAGGAAAGTAAGTCGCCGCAACAGGGCAAATCCTGCTGGATCTCACAGGCCTGACTGAGGCACGCAGAGTGGGAAACTCAGTTTGGGGCTAGAAGAAGGGAAATGGCAAGTGTAATGTATCCGGAGTTCTAGTTTGGAAAGAAGAATTTTGAAGTTAGATGATGGTTGATATGAATACAAATGTCCTTTGTGTCACTTAGCTCTCCACCTAAAAATACCTAAAATGGTGAATTGAATTATATTATAAAGAAGCAGCTAATATGTTTTGTGGGGCATATAGTTATAATTCTTTTATTTAAAGATTTATTTTTATTTATTTATTATTTATACCCTATTCTGCCTGCATGTGTGTGCCTGCAGGACAGACGAGGGCACCAGATCTGATTATATGGGCTACCATGTAGTTGCTGGGAATCGAACTCAGGACCTTTGGAAGAACAGCCAGTGCTCTTAACCTTTGAGAGTCTAGCACTGGGGAAGCTGAGTCAGTGTGATCTTCAATTAGGTCAGCCTAGACTGCATAGTAAGTTCCTGGCCAGCCTGGAGTACATAGTAAAATCATACCTTCAAACACATAAATAAACAAACCAACTACAGTTTAGAATAAAGATGAAGTCAAATATAAGGTATGGATTTTAATACCAATGTTTAAGAATACTCTCCTTTCTTGACCTGTTAGAGCCATCTAACTTTACAATTATTTTGGAGGACTTTCAAAATCTCGTGGCTTCTACAGGCAAGAACTGTCACTAAGCCATTTTCTGTATGCTGCATTGGAGTGAACAGGATGTATGGACATGATTCTGACACAAGATCAAGAAAGATGCTGTTTCATGTTTGAAGACGCGTAGCAGATCCGAGGCAATGATATCAAGGCGATGCTACAGGCGCCCAGTAAATGGGGGACAGAATGGCTGCTGAAGAAGGGAGCTGTGAGTTACCAGGGGAGCAAGTTTGCATGCTGCAGTGGCGTAAACAGTGTCACTGGGAAATGCCAAGCTGACGTGTGTGTGTGTGTGTGTGTGTGTGTGTGTGTGTGTGTGTGTGTGTGTAAGGCAGGCTGTCTCTACCTAGCTGTGTCTGGCCAGGAGCTCATTTTGTAAGTCTGTAGACCTGGCTGGCCTTGAACTCATAAAGATCTGCCTGTCTCTGCCTCCCAAGTGTTGGGTCTAAAGGAATGTGCCACTATGCTTGGCTCAAACTGTGCTTTTAAAAGGCCATTCTGGCTTTCTTTTTACTGGAGGTTGGCAGCAACATACAGTGTGAGTCTCACCAGTGGCTATTGTGGCTGAGTGGATTTGAGACAGAAAAAAAAGGAGGTGGACACAGCAGTTAGATTTTAGGGACAGTTTGGGAGGTGGCATCAACAGACTTTGGAGATACCAGACATTCCAACCAGTGCCACCCCCCATGCTTGGGCCTCTCAGCTACGCTAATGTTCTATTCCTCTTGAGGTCCGCAGTCTGCAGATCTTGCTTCTCAATGGGCATCACTCTGCAAGGCCTGAGGGAGTAGCCCAGTGGTGGGTTCCTTAGCCATGAGTTTGACATGAGGGGGTAGCCCAGTAATGGGGACTTTTGAGTTTGATGCCAGTCCACACATGGAACTTCTTTGTACCTGAGAGTTTTTATCACTGTGAAAGTAACTTCTAACATAAAGTTGAAGGGAAGAAAGATTTACTTGGCACATGGTTTCAGAGACCTTCATGGCTTGGCCTGAGTTATGGCTGAGCATCATGGTGGCAGGAATGAGGGACGGGGCAAAAGAGGACACTCCTGACCTAATGCATGTAGGAAGTCCAGAGAGAAGGGGCTGGGAGTCAGATTTAACATTTAAAGACATGACCCCAGTGACGCACTTTTTTTTTTATATTCAAGATTATTTTTATTTTTATATTAATTACAGTTTATTCACTTTGTATGCCAGCTGTAGGCCCCTCCTTCACTCCCTCCCAATCCCATCTTCCCTCCCTCATTTCCTCCCATGCCCCTCTCTAAGTCCACTGATAGGGGAGGTCCTCCTCCCCTTCCCCATGACCCTAGCCTATCAGGTCTCATCAGCACTGGCTGCATTGTCTACCTCTGTGGCCTGGCAAGGCTGCTCCCCCCTCAGAGGGAGGTGATCAAATAGCTTAAGTGATACCTCCTTAATTTTCCACCACTCTGAAACAGTGTCAGCAGCTGGGGACAAACCTGCAATACATGTGCCATTTTCAGTCCATAAAAATTTCCTGCTTAAAAGTTTCCACTGTTGTGGATATAAACGTGTTTTTGTTTGTGTTGGTCCCAGGTGTGGGATGTGGGGCTGATTCCGATGGTCCACAGCAGCAGCCTATTTACCTCATGCGGACTCTGAGAGGGGCTCTTTGCCAACTGCCGACAGTTTAAATCCAAGGACTCTGGAGAGAGAATAAATGCCAGAGCCCAGAGAGTGCAGAGCTCTGAGAAAGAACAAGGCTGCTGCTGCTTCCCCCTTGCTGCTCCTGGGGGAGACGAGAAGCTGGAGATCTCCTGAACCGAGGCCTGGACTGGCTCCAAGGATCCTGGCGACCCTAACCAGCAGGAAGCAGCTGAGAGAACTGCGGCCCCTCTCCCACTAACACTTTCTCTTTCCTACCTGGTGTTGGGGTGTTAGAAGGGATTGAGGTCGAATAGGGAGAAAAAGATAAAAGAAATGTAAGTAAGACTTTTTTTTTTTTTTTAAAGTACGCCTACCCATGGCCTGCAGAAACAAGTTTGACTTCCTTAGCCCCGGCATCTAAGAGTCTCCGTGGGTGGAATCAGAATTTGTTTGGGATGCTGACTGGGGCAAGACTCAGGCACCAGAAGAAATCCGAATTTGAAGATATTGTTAGCTGCCGAGCAAGTGACTAAATGATGAACGGCCATGTCAAGCCCACTGCATTGACCTATAAGTAACCAGGGAAGGCGTTGCTCTCACGGCTAACAGCTGCACAACTGAACCTGGGCCAGTCCTACTGTTTCTTAGGCATGAGTTCAGGAGATGTCAAGATGAATAGGTGTGCTTTAAATTTTGATGGTGGAGTTAGGTGGGGGAGAATGGGGGTAGACACAGCTACAAATCATTGTAATGGAAGGCCGTAAGCGCCATGCAGCACGTGGGCCAATAATAGCACTGGCTGAGAAGGGATTTTGCTGATGCTTCCTAGGGAATGTTTGCATCACCTAGAAGCTACGCAGGTCCCAGCTTGACTGAAGAAAGCCTCTCTCCTCTTGGCTGTTTTGCAGTCTGTCTACCCTTGTTCCTGCTGGCAGTAGTCTGGGTTCTGGAATATTGGCTCTGGTTGCAGATTTTCCAGTAGGCAACAGTCCCATCTGTGTTGGGGCCCAGTGATGCTCAACTTTTTTTTTTTTTTTAAAGCTTCCGGGGTGAAGCTATTGCTGGGTCTGCAATGTAAATAGTAATTCTGTGGCTTCCTGGAGCACCTCCGCCCCCCACCTTACCCAAACCTCCCTGCATTTGCTAAGAGTAAAACTAGCTGTCTTTCCCTTAGTGGGGCTAACATCTCAATGGGTTTCCCAGGCTGTCCCACAGCTCTCTAGCCTGCTCCAGCTTCTTGAGAGCTGGGACTGCAGGTGTGTTCCACTGCTCCCGGCTTCATCAGTGCTGTTTACCTCTGCCCTCCTTGATAGGTGCTTCCTTCCAAGTTCCCTTAGTGAATCAGAGACCTGCTCTGACTCATCCAGAACTTTGTCCAGCAAGGAAATCACCTACAATACTCATTTGATGAAGACATGTTTTTGCTTGTTGATACTAGGCCTTCAGATCCTAAGTCGTGTCTTGTGAATAGTGAATAGTCAATAGTCAATAAATATCTTCCAAATGCTAAATGGAAGAAGGTACCGTCAGAGTCTCAGTTTTAATCTCTGGAAAAGGAAGTGGCTGACATTTTGGTTAAGATCCTCATATTGCTGGAATAAGGAGCAAACGAAACAAAATGGTATTCTTGGTATTTCCTGACTAAGGAGAAAGCCAGAAAACCCATAATTTCCTCCCATATAGTAAATTCATACTACATTTTTCTTTCTTTTATTTATTGCCATCAGTAACAACAAAATGAAATATGACCTTTTTTTTTTTCTCCACGTGAATTGTCCTTTTCCTTAGCATTCCAAAATGTTTGAGATCAACAAAGCTTTGTTCTGTTACTATTAAGTATCAAAAGAGACACACTTCACTGCAAACGTGAGCATCCTTTCCATATCTCTTCTCACTTTTGCTGATGAGGAAGATTTTGCAGCTCTGCCTGATACCAAAATAACCCTGTTTTGCTGACCATCACCATCTTCATAGGGCAGGCGATGATAATGAGCTCAGAACACAGGAAGTTTACCATTCGGCTGTACTAAAATCGACCACTGCAAAGACATCTCTCCCACAAAGAAAAGCACCCTGGAATTTTCATTTTCTTCACACTGTTGCCGTTAATATGCTATATTAATATTGTAGGTGAGTCACATAATTAATACTTCAGACATATTGCTTCATTATACATTTTGTTTGCACATCATAAAATAATTTAAATAATTTAAAATGTTCTATTGCCTGCTAAGCAGCATAGTTGGGACTTCACTGAAATCAAAGTTAATGGATGGTTTTAAATGCCCATGTTTTCCTGAAAAGAATGAAATGACAACCTACTAATTTTTAAGTGATGACTTAGTAGCAGTCAGGAGTTGGGAATAAGGCTGTACATTGTGTCTGCAGTTGTGTGGCGTTTAATTTGCACAGTCAGGAGCTGGGAAATGAGGCTACTGTATTGTATATTTACTTTGCATTTTGTGTTATTTCACTTGCATGGTAGTTCTTGCAGTTTTCTATGGTCATTCTATTTTACAGACGAGGGTAAAGGGATTGGTGCTTTGCCTGATTTCTCAGTGAACACTGGAGGTGAAAATCAGACTTCAAAGCCCGTGTACTTCATTCTAGAGTAAGATTCCTTCAGAAAGTTTCAACTGTTGTATTGCAGTGTTGTGTCTATATGCAAAAAGTACACAAGCCTGTCTGTATTTCTGATTATAGATATTTACTCCTTTTTTTTTTCAATAAACATTTCCCCAGGTTCTACTCTGTATTTGATGTTCTCATTGCTAAAAATAGACAAGCCATGGTGCAATCACGAGAAAGAGACGATTTAAAAACAAATGCAACTTGAAATTACCAGTGGCCCGTTGTTTGCAAAGTAAGAAAATGCCAGTTTCGTGCGATTTATATTACAGGTGTTCTCTACCAAAGGGAAGAGGCACCTTTTATAGCAACGGTTTAGAAAAGGTCATCATTTGGTTCCCGCCATTTGACCTGTACCAGCAGCCCCCGTGTGTTCAAGGGGGTCAGAACACCTGCACAGAGCTGGCGTCGAGAGAGCAAGGCTCTGAGCCCCTGGCCTGGCTCTGTCATTCCTGGCACAGTAGAGCAGTCACCTAATCACCCAACTTCACTCCCCTTACTGGAATAATGAAAGAGATACCGCCCGTTTCAGAGGCTCATTCTTCAATCAATGAGCCAGCAAGTAACTACTTAAGTAATTTCCACTCTTCCCATCCCGGCCCTTTCATTCTGATTTAAATTCAAAGATGTTGGGACAGGAAAAAAAAAAAAAATCAGTATTTCAAGGCCAGGGGCTGCCTGTCTTTATGACTTAGATTCCTCGTGAATAAGTTTCTGGTTCAGATTTTACCATTGCAGTTTATTACTGAGGAGAATGTTTTACAGAGTGTCATTGGCACACTGTCTCTTGTCAGCTTCTAACTACCTCACCAACTCAGAATGCCCAGACTTCCCTGAGAAATGCCCTTGGGTGAAGATCTTCCCCCGACACAGGGCTCAGCCTGAGCTCATTGTCAAGCAAGATTGCATGGCCCTCGAGGGCTGCTGGGAGCTGACAGGAAATGATTCAGGAACCAGCGGTTGCCTTTGCCTCCCTGCCTCTGCACTGGCAGGAGGAGGCTTGCCCCACCAGCCTTCCCTGGAAGGCTTACTCAGTTATTCCACCGGCTCTGAAAATTGTGAAATCGAGTCTATTCTTTGTGTTTGGCAAGCTTCACCTGTGGGGTGGGCGGATCTAAAAGTTGCCTCCCTGTGCAATCCACCGTGTTTAAATGAGATGAGTCAGAGGCAGTTAAATCACTGTTTTTATCCCCCTCTGTCCCTATCCCTTCCCTTTCCCCCTTTCTCTGTCTCTGGCTGTCTCTCTCTCTGTGCACCTAATGCGGATCCATCATACTGTCTGCCACAGGTTCTGTGGCCAGCTATAAATATCCATTGACAAAATAGGTGTGGAGCCTCTGGTTGAATGTGTGGGAACAAACACTAGTCACAGATATTAATGTATTATTGCAGAATATGGATAATGGATATGAAAATGCCAGAGAAGCCTTAATTTCAATCAGAAAACCCGCCATGTGAGGAAGTGAGAGAAGTCACAGAAAGGGTTGTGAGGAGCCAAAAGCAACTCAAGTTCAGCACCTGGCATTTGTATTGTGCCCTTAGAACAAGGCAAAGCGATTCTGACTCTCAAAACTCACTGTTCCTGCTGTGTGGAACAGAGACAAGATAAGGGACAAAAGGGTAAGTGGAAAGAATAATGGGATTGGGGTGACACCCAGCATCAAGAAGAGGGCATGGGAGAAGTAAGCTTTTGTGGAAGGAGTGGCTGCAAGTGAAAAACTGGAAACAAATATGTCCTAGAGGCTGACCGTACCTTGAGGATGCCTCAGCAGGGCTCGGCAGGGCAGCCCGGGGTAGCAGCTGCAGCAGGCTTGCTTGGGCAGGTGGCTTGCAGGGTTGGAGAGTGTGTGTGACCCTCAGACTTTCTCTTAGATCTGGGAGGTAGACCCTGCTCTGGAAACAGGAGACTTGCTAGCACTCAGCACCATTGGTACCTAGCCTAGACAGTCCCTACAGTCAGTATGGTCAAGCAGGAGAGTAGGCCTTTGGAGGGAGTAGCCATGCGTGACTGAATAGCAGGGACTTTTGGTGGCTCCCCAAAGGGAGTGTGTGTCTGTGTGTGTGTGTTCTTCCTGAGGGACACTTTGCCCTTTGAATGTGATTAGTAAGACAGGGATGGCTCTATTCTTTAAAGGTCTCCCAGTGACCAAATTTGGCCTCTGAGAGCTGAACTGAGGCATTTCACATGAGTCACATCTGTTTGCCTCATTGTCTGTCATTAGTTGTTATGGAAACTTCACAACCCAGTCCAAGGGTTCAGACTCCCCGAAGTTAGCCTCAAACTAATCTATAGTTTGCACAGCAAATAAGTTTGCTTGCTTTGTTAATCTTCAGCCACGTCCTGCCCTGTTCAAAGCAGCAGCTGAGGAACTCAACACTGCCTGGGGCCCAGCCTGGTCTTTTCATCAGAGTCAAAATGTCTGTCTCTCACCTCAGCCCCAGCCTGTGTTCTGCCTGGAGCACCGTAATGACATTTAAAGAATCCCAGATCACTTCCTGGTTATCTGACTGGAGGATCACAAGTTGTCCCCTTGTTCACATAGAAGCCCCACACATGTGAGAGGAATGTTAGAGTTCTTTCTAGTGTCTGTTTTGGTTTCATCCCTTAGCAAAATCTCTGGCAAGATCTGAGTCGCTCTGGGCAGTGCTCTTTAATGAGATGCTGGGGGGATCTCTCTATTTGGGTTTCCTTGATTGTATCCACAAATCTCTTCAACTCAGACTCAAGGAAGTTTCAAGTGTGATGAATGTATGGTTTCCTCAGAAGGCTTGTTTGAAGCAGATGCTCCTGTCTTCACAGTCTTGCGGCACTGTAGCTCGGTTGCTTGGAGGGGTAGGTGATTTGCCTTTGTTTATTGCCTATAGTGAGGAGAGTTATACTATGCAAGCTTAGGGGGACAAAGACAAGGGAGGGCACGGTAGAGAAACAGCATAGACATGTAGAAGGCGTCATAATGAAATCTATTATTTCCTACAAATTAATACATGCTTTAAAAAAAAGTCTGTGCAAGGCTAACATTTCAGATTACTTAGGACAGGTTTTATGCAAAGTGAGTCCTTAACTAATGTTAATCTCCGTTCTTTGCTCTGAGATGAGCAATGAGACTCATTGCTCTGTGCTCATTACCTGATGGATGCAAGGGAAGCAACCTGACTACAATCTAGATGAATTTACCTCTTTGTTATCTACATAAAGAAACAGAAATACAGATGGAAAGGAGAACAACAGACATATTTACTGTAGTGTATAGTCTGAATCATAGCTGTTTTCCCTGTCTTCTGTATCCCATGTGAGGTGAACCATTTTAACAATGACAGATTCAAGGTCACTGACATGAGTTCTCTCTCATTATAGGAACCCGCTCCTACGTGAAATCTCATTGTGTTATTGAAGTGATGATGTCCACAACAGATATTATATGAAAGAGGTTTATTGGATGGAGAGAGGTGGGGAGAGAACGAGATGTGATAGGGAGAGGGGAGGGGGCAGGAGACAGCAAGAGAGCACAAGAGCAAGAAGGCAAGGGAGAGACAAAGCTGCAGGTTGGTCCTTTCACAGCCTCTGTGCAGCTGAACCAGGTACGTCTATCTAGCGGGTGACACATGATGACATCATAGGTTACTAGGCAACCCAGAAGCCTAAACACTAACAGTTATTCCATTGCTGCATAGCAACTGTGCATCAGGCCCCTGCTCCCCTCTCAGGTCCATTGGTTGTCACACCCCTCTGATGGTGATAAGCCTCGGGAGCACCCATGAGTGCTGATACTGGTGCTAGCTGTGGGAAAGGCCTGGCTCTTGACATGCAGAGCACGTTCTGTTACTTCACACCCCAGGTTTTGGGTAAGGTGGTATGTCAAGTTCTAGGCATGTGCTGGGGGCATGCTTCTCCTCTGTGCTGCATAAACACAGCAAGAACTTGCCTTTGCCACATTCTGTCTAACAACCCCTCCCCCTGTGGCAATCATTTCTTCAGGCCTGTATTCCGTGGTATCAGAAGGAGGGAAATGTCTGTAGCCTCTCTTCACAAAGCCTGACGACACGAAGCCATGGAGCAAGAGAGCAGCCAAGGCTGTCTCTACACTATCCACAGGGCCCCGCTTCTCCTTCAGGACCTGCAGTCATGTAGACTGACCTCCGGAGCTATTCTCATCAGTGAGCAAACACTCTCGACTGATAGGATGTCAACCCAAATTTAGACTAGGACTCTCAACTAAGGAAGAATAGACCTTGAAACGCGAAAAGGAAACTATCATTATCCGGTAAGAAAACCATGGGTTAGAAAATTAGTAACTGAAGTCCTGAGCGAGACTTAAAACCCAGGCCATGTTAGCAGAGGCCTCAACGCTGAGCCAGGGAGTTGACCCTGAACTTGACAAACTGTCTTGAGCCTCACTGGCAAGTCAGTTTCCATCTTTTGTTTCTCTGTCTTTTGTTTGGTAAGTTAATGGCTTAGAGTTAAGTCTAAAATCTACTGAACAGTATCATGTACCTCTGTGCAAAAAGAAAGGTCTTTCCCAGTGCCATCTTGCTCTTCTGTGCAGTCAAGACATTTTAACTTTTATCAAGTACTGGCATGAGACGCAGAGAACTCCAGTTCACTCACTTGGCACAAGGCCTGGAACACAGTAAGAGCTAATGTAAGCATCTTCCTCCCCTTCCCCCCCCATAGATAAAAGTACAGTTATTTGTCAAAAGTTAAGTAGTAACGGCACATCTTAAATACTCCGCCACCAATGATGAATCACGAGAGAGATAAGCGTTCAGAATTCTAGTATGAAAACTTATGAGTTAAAAGTAGAAAGTAGCAAATTACTCTGTTGATCCAAATCTTTTTTTTTTTTTTTTTTTTTTCTGTGAAGTAAACTGTGCCCGACTCCAGGCTGCTGAAGTGGAAGGCACTGGGGTGGAGAATCAGCTCAGCAGTTAAGAGAGCGATCTGCTCTCTCAGAGGACATGGGTTTGGTTCCCAGCACCCACGTCAGGTGGCTCACAACCTTCCATAACTCCAGCTCCAGGGAATCCCTCTTCTGGACACTTGTGGGACCCCGTATACATGTGGCATACACTCACATGGATGCAAACATACAGAAATGACAGCGAGGGGAGTCTTCAAGAGAAAGCCTAGGCTAACAAAGACCCCCCCCTCTTTAGCGGGTACAGTACCGTTATAAAATGAACTCATAGGCCTTCCTCCGAGCGGGCACTCTACTGTTGAGTGTGCTCTTGGGACTTTTTCCTATAATGTATATCAAAATATCAGACCAAAAAGTAATAAAGGCGTCGCTGATGTGGGTAACCACAGTCATGCAGTTCGCGGATGTAATGTATAAGACCCAGAGTAGTGTGGCATACTCAGGGTTCCACACCCGTCACCAAAGCTGATTCAGCGGTGGTTTTCAGTCACCCGTCACATGATCTCCACCACGTTTAGAATCCCTTTCCTCCGCCTTTCTACTAGAAATACAACTGCTGGTCTCTTTTCTCCTCAGTAGATCCCCTCGTTTCAGTCTTCACCCGTGTGGAATCACATGTGTTTGAACATGTGGTCTTTTGTGTCTGACTTCTTTCACTTAGCAGGACATTTTCAAGACTCATGTTTGTTGAACACATTACTATCTCCTTTCCATCTTGTTGCCAAGTGTGGGTATACAACCTTCTGTTCATCTAGGCACGGTTTGGCTTGTTTTCATTTTTTTTTTTTTTAGCCATGATGAATAAACCTACGTGGTACCGTTTGGCCTACAGAGCCTGGTCCCTCTCAAGCTGCAGATAGGCTGACAAAGTGTCAGAAAAGTTGGATGGAGTCTGTGTCTCACTGCCTCTCAGTAACAAAACTTTAACTAGAGCTCAGCTCTTCTAATTATTGTATGGCGGCGATCCCCATCTGCGTCAATAGTTTACAAGGGTTTGGAGACAAGGCTTTATGACAACAATTATGTGCATTCAGTAATAGATAAGAGCCAGTCTCTGCAACCTCAGCAATACACAATTTCACAAAATTGTAATTGTGTGTGCTTTTTTTTTTTTCATTTCTGAAATTCTTTTCTTCATGCAGAACACACAGTGAGTGTATAATAAGAAACTAACTGGTGCATTGAAAGAGCTGAGCTCGTAGGATATAAACAGTCAAGCAACTTAACGGTGGTTCTTATTTTCCCTTTATGTCTGCTCATTGTGGTAGGTCCCCTCCCCCCACCTTCATACGCTTAGATTAAAAACTTGAATAGGCCCCAAGAAATCAAAAGCCCTGAAGTTTTTATATCACGAAGCAGTCCTAATTCCGTATTTACAATGCTGAAACTGCATGGCCCTGAAGGTTCCCATCTTGCCTGAAGTCAGCTCTGCTGCTCTCCACTCGAGGCCTGTGCTGGGGTAGCAAGGGCTGGAGAGAAAAGGTTCAGGGGTGCTAGAAAACTCTGATGGATGTTGTAGTAAAGCGGTGTGCTACCCACTGGCCTTGTTTACAGCCTGAACCAAGGGCCTTTCAAGGCTCTCTGCTTTCTCCCTTCTTCACTGGGCTTGGTGTTGTCTGGCCAGTGTCCTCACAAGATACAGGATAAAGCCGGTCATCTTGCTTCCTGGAGACCCTGATGGAAAGCTCTGGATCTTCTTTTTTCACGGATTACCTCTGTTTTCCTCACTTGGGTTTTTACGTATTTTCTTGTCGTCCATAAGCTAAAAGGGTTTCTCATCCATTGGGCACACAGCAACAGAAGGTCATTCTTCATTTTCTTAGACCAGTCAGTCTGACCTCCAACCTTCCCTGCTGTATTCTTTAGGCCAACTTGCTTGGTCCGAGGATCAGTCTCTTTGAAGTCTATGCTGGGCTTTGTATCACTGTGATAGAATGCTTCACAGAAACAGGAAGAAGGGAAGACTGTGCTCACAGCTCGGAGCTTTCAGTCTTTCTTGGTCAGGCTTCAGGCAGTGGGGTACCTGCTTTCTGTGGCAGCAGGACAGGGATGTAGGAGAGGCTCTCCACTTCCTGTTGGTCAGAAGCAGAGCGGAGCAGGGAGAGGCCAGGCCTGGCGTACTCTCTAAAACACTGGATGTGCTTTTCATTGAACTAAAACCCAGACCAATCATCGTCACTGTCACCAAACCCCAAACCTTTGAACTTTGCATCTTGGTCTCACTTAGCGACGTCATTTCCATGATTTATTGATACCACAAATCTAACTTCCAATTTAAGGCCTGGTTTCACTTCTACACTGTCTGGGAAACAGGGCAATTCCATGAAAAGATGCTGATCTTGGGCAGAGCTAGCGCCTCGTGACGCTGGACCCTGTGCTGAACATTCATCAGCACCATCTCACCGATACCTCAGGGAACAAAATCTTAACAAAACAAAACAAGCAAAAACAAAACAAAAATACAACGAATTAGGAGGGTTTGTTCAGTCCCCTGCCCCAACACGGCTTCAGGCACAGAAATAAGATGTAGAGGACATAGTTGATGATCCCACGGAAACAAGATGGCTGGTGCATTGTCACTAAGGCAGAGAAGTGGCAACTCCAGCAGCAACTCCAGCGTTAGCTAACAACTCAAGAGGATCTGAGTTTGATCCTGGAACCCAGGCGGAAAACCTCAGCACTTGAAAAAGCAGAAGCCCGGGGTTCTGCGGATAGCTAGTCCAGGCTAGACCTCTCTTAAAATATAATGATTGGATTGTTCCTTGGTCCTCACAACCATGTGCACATACATATACACACAACGAGAAAAAGAGGAAAAAGGTTATATCTGCAAATGGTAGAGATCCTTTCAGATAACTAGTGCCCGGCCTAAAGGTTGGCACCTTTATGTGGGGCAGAGATCCACTAGGCTGACTGTTATGGAGTCTCAAGGTTATCATAAATGGGATTAATTCAATTAGGGTAGATCTGTTAAGTGTCCTCCATTGCCTGCATTTGGGACTGTCTTCTTAGAGGGAGAGACTTGAATGTTTATAATGAAAAATAAAAATCAAATCAAATAAAGGGAGTGAGAGCCAGACTTGATGAACGGCACTCTTAGGAACAGAGGTGGAAACAGGGGTCCTAGGGTGACTCTAGCTGCTAACTTAGCAATAAGGGGCTGGAGGTCAATTCAGAAGCAGAGCGCTTGCCCAATATGCACGAAACTATGGATATCATCCCAAGACTAGGAGGAGAGTTAGACACGTGAGACAGACCAGAATCTAACAGTTCTGAACCATAGTCTAACTTCTCCTTGATGGTTATGTTGGATGTTTTCTGTGGCTTTGCCTTGTAGGAAGTCGTGGTTAGAAGCTTTACTCCAAAACTTCTCAGTACTTGCCTTAGGAGAAACGGAGTACAGAACAGAATAGCTCATTCTAGGAGAGAAAAGACCCACAAACATCCCAACAGGTGACATGACTTAAAAAGAGGGGACAGGAAGCAGGTGGAGTATGCAGACATGGCATCTCCAGCTTGGAAGAAGTCTATTGGTCAGCTTGGTCCTAAGCAGGAACTACTTCTGTTCCACCCCACACTGGTGCCACAGAACAGATTGAGATCACTTCCTACCCTTAGAGGATGATGTCATCAGATTTATCGGGCAGTTTGTTTCATAACTGGACTGTTCAGATCTAGCCACAAATCTCTTATATCTCAGTCATCAGGGGTCAGACTTAAGGCACAGAAACACAGTGCCATCCTCGTGTTGCTTAGTTGTGCAGAAGGCTATAGTATCCTGAGTCAAGTAGTGTAGTGCTTTAGGTTTTTTGTGATGAAACAATGACAGAAACTGACTTGGGCAGAGAAAGGGTTTATTTGGCTTATAGGTTATAGTCTGTCATCGAGGAAAGCCAAGCAGGTACTCAAGGCGAGAACTGGAGGCAGAAATTGAAGCAGAGGTCATGGAGGGTATGGCTTACTGGCCTGCTACCCATGGTTTGCTTAACTGATTTTCTTATACAACAAAAAGTCCAGGGGGCTGGGCCCTCTTAACATCACTTTGCAAATAAGAGAATAGCTCCCAAATATGGCTGAAGGCTAGTCTGTTCTAGGCAATTCTTCAGCTGCGGTTCCCTCTTCCCAGGTGCCTGGAGGTTTGTGGGAAGTTGACAGCTGAAGCTGTAAGTTCGTTGCAGAGCATTCACGCAATGCTGAAATCTCACAATGGGTCCCGTGATCAAATGATGTGTAAGAGATGTGACTCTTTGGGCATAACATCACAAATGTGGGTTTATAGAAATACCTTCCCGTGGCTCTTTACAGATTAGAGCTGGCTATGCCCAATCCCATAGCAAACGCTTTCTTAAAGGCCTCGTGTGGGAAGTGGGCAGTGTTAGCTATTCTACAGCTCCAGTCTTTGGATATAGTCAGTGTACACTAGAGAAATGAGGACAGTAATGAATCCAGAAATTTGGAGTCTGGCTAGTATCCATGCTCAGGCTCTTCCCTATCTAGCCCCTGAGAATGCGGATGAAGGCAGACACTTTTCTGAACTCTTTCTGAAGAAATTGCCACGTTTTACTATGCACACACTTGTTGTTGGGTTGAATTCTGATGGGGGATTTAACTCTGTGCAATTCTATCAAGGACTCAAACAAAATGCATGAAAAGGCCTGAAAAACAAATGACTCATGGGTAAGCAAGAGTTAACTACATAGGAATATTGTGCTGGGAGAGCCTAAATTAGAGCAGAAATATGATTGAATGATGTTGGCCCAGAGGTATGGGTGACATTCATAAATTAGATGGAAATCTTAATTTCTTTTATAAAGGAAAAAGCAATATTAAAATCCAGAGCACTGAAGAATTCATCAAACCTACATTGATTCCTGGGAAGCAGGTAAGAATTCTCATATGAGGCCAAGTACAACCCCCCAGTGCAAAGCATAATACCCCAATACAGTGTGGTTTCAGTCCACAGACTCGACCTGTCAGGCAAGCTCTGCTGTGGACATTCCCCCAATAGACAAGCACTGTTTATTCTGCCATGCACCACTGTGTTAGCAAATATGAATAACTATTGGTTATGAAAACCTCAGCCTACTTAACAGATTTAGACCAACCCCAAGTAAATCCACCAAAGAGAAAAGCAAACAGAAGCAATGGCCTATGACATTAATAAACAATGGACTGACACCTCATGACACCAGTGTCTGCTGAATGCGGAATGAGGATTCCGGCCTTTCTGAAATTAAGTGGATTAGAACAACCTGAGATGTAAAGAAGTTACTTACGTAAGTGTCGTAGAGTAGAGTTGCCTTTGCTGTGAGAAACACAAGGACCAAAAGCAGTTTAGGGAGGGGATGGTTTATTTCAGCTTGTACTTGCAGGGAACAGTGCACCACTGAGGGAAGTCGGAGCAGGAACTCAAGCAGGGCAGGAACCGGGAGGCAGGAACTGAAGCAGAGGCCACAGAGGTGTGCTGCTTACTGGCTTGCTCCCCATGGCTTGCTCAGCCCACTCTCTTATATCATCCAAGACTACCAGCCCAGGGCTGGGGGACTGGGGGGTACCGTCCTCGGAGATCTTGATCCACCCACACCAATTATTAACCAAGGAAATGCACCAAAGAGAAATCTATGTCAATTGAGAGACCCTCTTCCCCAGTGACTCTAGCTTGTGTTAAATTGTGATAAAAATGACCAACGCAGTAAGTAAAATAATGATTTTATTATAAATTATAAGATTTAGAAATTCTCAAAACCTTAAGAGTGTCCAATAGGAAGCCTACAGAATGGGAAAAAAGCGTTGCTAGCTATGCTTCAAGCAGGTTAATTTCTAGAATACAGAAGAACTACATTTCTCTCCTTTTTTTGAAAATGGATTTTCTCACATAATGTATTCTGATTACAGTTTCCCCTCCCTCTCCTCTTACTGGTTCCTCACCATCTCCCCTCCCATCTGGCTCTACCCCCTTTCTCTCTCTCATTGGAAAACAAACAGGCTTCCAAGGGATAATAATAAAATAAAGTATAATAAGATAAAACAAAAACCAACACATTGGAATTGGACAATACAAACCAACAGAAGGAAAAGAGCCCCCCAAAGACATAAGAAACAGAGACCCACTCATTCACACGTTAAAGAGTCCCACAAAATCACTAAATTGGAAGTCATTATATACTCAAAGAACCTGTAGGGTAAAAAGAGAGGAGGAAAATATTTAAATAAAATGGGAACAAAATAATATCATTTTATTATTATAATAAGTAGGGCCCTGAAATGACATTATGAGACAAAGAACCCCCCAAAACAACACTGAGTTCATTTTCTGTTGGCCATATACAGACGGGTATATGGCATGCAGCCTACTCATAAGAGTAGTTTGTTTGCCCAGTGAGACTTCCTTGGAGGAAACTGAATTTTTATTTACGATTGGTTCTCATTTGGAGATTACTTCTGCATTAGGGATGCAGGCATGTGTCAACTCCTTTTAGCTCTAGGACTCCATCTGGTGCAGATCCGTGCAGCCCCTGTGTGTGCTACCTCGGTTTCTTTGAGTTCATGTATGTGTCAATCTTACTGATTCAGAAACCTCACTTTCTTGGAGTCCTCCATTCTCCCTGACCCTTACACTCTCTCTGATCTTCTTCTGTGGGTGGTGAGAGGATGGATAGTTCTGGTGGTGACCCTGATCCCTGAGGGAAGGAATTTGATGAAGACATCCATTTAGGACTGAGTGTTTCAAGGTCTCTCACTCTCTGCATAATATTTGGCTGTGGATCTCGTTGTTTGAAGAACTACAAAATAAAACACTGAAGAATAAAATGGCCTATCAGTAAATGGGCTGAGGACCTCATCAGACAGTTCTAAAAGAAGAAGGAGGAGGAGGAGGAGGAGGAGGAGGAGGAGGAGGAGGAGGAGGAGGAGGAGGAGGAGGAGGGAAAGAGAGAGAGAGAGAGAGAGAGAGAGAGAGAGAGAGAGAGAGAGAGAAAGAAAAAAAGAAGAAACACAAGTGGCCAATAAGTATTTTTCAAAAGTCATTAACATCGGACTAGGGGAGGGGCATAGGGGGAAGGAGGGAGGGAGAATGGCATTGGAGGAGATGAGGGAGGAGGACACAACAGAGATACAAACTAAATAAACCGTAATAAGTGGTAATAAAAAGAAACTGTAAACAAAAAAAAAAAAAACAACAACAAAAAAAGTCATTAACATCCTTAGACATTAGGGAAATGCAAATTAAAACAGCTTTGAGGTCACATTTTATCCAAGTTAAAATGACTACCATCAGGAAAACAAACGCTGGTAAAGATGTCGGGAAAGGAACACTTATTTATTGCTGTTGGGAGAGTAAACCGTAACTTTCATTTCCATTTCCATTACAGAAATCAGTTAGGAAGTTTCTCAAAAGACTAAAAATAGAACTACTATATGACCTGGCTGTACCACTCCTGGGCTCACAGCCAAAGGGCTCCATATTCTCCCACAGAGATCCTTGCAAGTCCGTGTTCCCTGTTGCTCTGTGGACAACAGCAGGGAAACTGTATCAGACATCCGCTGCTGGATGGTAATGAAAACATACCCACAAAAGAATGTTACTCAGCCATAAAGACACACAGATGTATAAAATTCGGGGGAGAGTGGCTATATCCCGAAATTACAACAAACAAGAGAACCCAAACCCCCAAAGGCAAATAGTATATATTCTCTTTCATATGTGTGTATTAGATTTTAATGTTCCTGCGTGTGCACAGATATGGTATGAACCAAGGTGATGCGATCAAAAAGAGGAACACACGAAATTAAAATGTAGTTTTGAGAAAGGTTATGAGGATAATGAAACTCACATGACATTACAGAGAGTAGATACAAAACAACTGAAGGTAGAAGGGTGTGAGGGGGCCAGGGGGGATCTAGGGGGTCAGGCAAACAGATCGAAAATGCCATCTTTAAATGCTACGTTTTAAAAGAATACTATAAATTAAATGAAAGGGGGAAAAATATGCCCTGCAGGACACTGTCTGACCCAGACAGCTTATTACAGCTTAGAGTTGGGAGCTCTGTTCTCCCAGAATCTGGTTTAGCCAGTGTCGGGCAGGGTTTAGGAATGCTCTAAAATGATACAGTTACTCGTTTCCGATTGTATATGTGCTCGTAATGTATCCAGATCCTATCCCCTCTTAATTCTCCCCTCCCGTTCCTCTACTCTGTCCTCCAACACATCCCCCTTCAAACTTCATGTTTTCTTTTCATTTCCTTTAGAACCCACTGCGTCCAATTAGAGCTGCCTGCATGTTCTTGGGGTTCGGGTCATTTATCTAAGCATGGGAGACCCACCAGCATCTCCACTAGCATCCTCAAGAAAACTGACTGTCCTTCCCCCAGCGCAACAGCCAATAGCTTCTCAGTTTGGTGTTTCGCCTCGTGAGTCTCTACCTCATCTGTGCCAGAATCTTGACAGATTTCATTTTGTACAGTTCTTATTCAGACAACTGTAGCTGCCGTGAGTTTGTGAACGCAGTGGCCACATTATGTCCACGAGACAGTATTTCATAACGCACTTCTTATCCTCCAGCCGCTACACACTTCTTCACAACATTCCCTGTGCCTTGGGGAGGGTGATAGAGATGTCCCAATAGTGGCCACACACTCAGCAGTCACTCACTCTCACACTTTAGCCAGACTCTCTGTTGACAGCTGCCCACTGCAGAAGCTCCTCTGGCCAATTTGAGGGCAGCATAGATCTGCGTGAATAAACGCAAACATTTAGAAGGCAGCTGGCTTGATACCACGTCCATTCAGCAAACTACTACCACTAATTTCTCCCCTCGGGCCAATGACCTCCCCAGCTATGGGTTTTTGTACTAGTCAGACACTTCCTGCAGGAGAACAGAGCTCAGGTCCAGTGTGAAGCATTTGGTTACCTCCACAGCAGTTCGGCCACCGTTGTGCCACCGGGTACATCCTTCTGGGCAGGCTGGCATTGTAGCATGCGAGGTCCCTGTCTGGGTAGGTCCGCTAATGACTTTTCTCCCCCAGCAGATGCAATAGCACCTTCTGGCCCTGTGAAAGCTAGCCGGCAAGGAGAAAGTTTCCAGCTCCAGCTTGGCTCTTCTCTGTCCTGCAACCGCAGTGAGCCATGTTCTCATCAAGAAGCAGAAGCATAGTCTTAACAAATCTCCTCATGCTGCTGTCATTGACGCCTTTCGGGCCATACCCTGAAGACTTTTTAAAAAAAATAGTTAATCTTCAAAGTTATTATTTTTCTTACCTAAGTAGGAAAAAAAAATAATATTATTAAGAAAATTATATTAAAATATTTAATATAAAAATAAAATATATTAAAAATAAATAATATGATTATTAAAAATATTATTTTTCTTACCTAAGTCGTTATGAAACTGATGAGATGGGCTAACAAAATTGGGGTGTTCTATGTGTGAATTACTGTGCTCCCCCAAACATTTGCATATATTTTATTTCATTATTTGATCTATAAAATTGTCCTACGAAGAAGAGAGGGCAGGAAACATTTATCTCTGTATGCTCCGTTGTTCATTAATTTATTCATTTGGTCATTTAGCACATGTGTGTTGAGGTATTTCAAGGCATTCAGCATTAAGTAAGATATGCTAACCTTCAGTGCAGAGCATAGGCCCGCCTGGGACTTGCAGCTGAGGACAGACCGACACTGAGCTAGTGGCCGCAGTAGGAGCTATAGGACAGTCACATGGTCTAGATGGCAGGCAGCAATGGAAAGAAGTGACAGGGGAAACACACTTTGTGTAGAAGATCCCGGCACCGTGCTTCCCTCTAAGGGGCAAAGGTTGGGACAATCTCCGTGTCCCCTGCTCTGCTGTCTCTAAAGATGCACTGGGTCAGGAAGTGACAGAGCCAGGAAAGGAACAGGGCAGTGAGACCAGGAAGTGCTGCTGTCTGAGACTGAATCTAAGGAAGGCCCACACCCTGGAGGTGGGGCCAACTATGTGGAAGGGGCTGGCCCAGAGAGCCATTCTTCACTTCAGGTCACTGGGGATGCTACTGGTGAGCAGAAGGTCCCCACCCACCCCAGCAGGAAGTGCCCATCCCAAAGGCCATCAAAAAGGGAGGGGAGGAAGGGAAATTTTTCAAGAGATTCTGCCCCACATTATCAACCATTTGTTCTGCAGCTGTGGTATTTTCATTTCTCTGTTGTATCTGAGTGAACCTGAATGCACAAAGGTTAGATCACATAGCCCCGATCACACATCCTCGCAGGACTGGACGAAAATCCATCTTTTTCTGACAGCAATGTCAGTCTGACCTATGGCTCACAGCCCGGCAGATCCAGGTGCTCAGGAAATGAGCTTCACCCTCGGAAGACTGTGGCTCAAGAGTCCCTCTAGCCCTGGTGTCAGCACGAGGGGGAGACAAGCCTGAGTAGTTACGTCAGGAATTACCAAGTGCACGTGGAGACAATCATGGGTGTTCAGAAAACAGATGCTGCACCCGCTGCCTGAAGAATCAGTTCAGCGGTCAGGGTGTGGCCTGTTCACACACACACACACACACACACACACACACACGAGAGGAAGAGAAACAATTTCATGCAGACACACACACATGAGAGGAAGAGAGAGAAACAATTTCATGCAGACACACACACACACACACACACACACACACGAGAGGAAGAGAGAGAAACAATTTCATGCAGACACACACACTTTCATGCATACCTAGACACACACACACACACACACACTTTCATGCATACAGACACACACCAGAGACACACACACACTTTCATACATACACAGATGCAAATAGAGATACACACATACTTTGCTTACACAGACACATATGCACACACACACATACACACACACACTTTCATGCACACACAGACATGCAAACATACACACATGCTTTCATGCATATACAAACACACACGCATAGAGACACACATAGTTTCATGCATACACACACTTTCATGCACACACAGACACGCAAACATACACACATGCTTTCATGCATATACAAACACACACGCATAGAGACACACATAGTTTCATGCATACACACAAGCACACAGGCACACACATGTACACACGTGTATACACACATACACACCCCCCACACACAGGTTCTTAACTAGTACAGGTAGGTCCCGTTTCATCAGTTGGTTATTTTCAAGTTGGAAGAGAGCAGAGGAGGAAAGTAGGTCAGCATGACTGGAACAGGACAGAAATAGAAAAGTCAGGACACGTTGTAACATTTTCATGGGTAATCTTATTATACGAGCATTTGCTCAAAAATTCCATGCTTATCGAGCTGAGAGATGGCATTTCTAAGCACCTTGATAGTAGGAAAGACTATCCCATACTGCTGTCCTCTTGTCATCCAAGCAGATGTGCCGCTACATCTTTAGAAGAACATTCTTTAAAAGAACGTTTTCACTGAGACTCTTCAGCGAAGGGCTCCAGGCTGTGGCTACCATCCTATGGACCATGGGGCTTACACAGCCACCACCATTGGCACCCTAGTGAGGTCTCCTGCCCACGCCAAGGACTCAAAACAAGAACAGATGGTGGGAAAAGAAAACTGCCCAAGAAAGGTAACTATTCTTAAGAATAGAAAATAGAAAAACCAATGAAGAATTAGATCAGCATTTCTCAACCTTCCTAATGCTGCCACCCTTTACTACAGTTCCTCATGTGACTGTGACCTCCAACGTTAAATTACTTCATTGTTACTTTGTAACTGTAATTTTTGATACTGTTATGAATCATAATGCAAATATCTGTGGGTTTTGGCACTCTTAGGTGATCCCTGTGAAAGGCTCATTTGATCCCCAAGGGGGCTGTGACCCACAGGTTAAGAGCCATTGAATTAGAGCAAACATTAAGAACATTTCTTAGAAAGTAGAGCAGAAAATTGTTCGTAAGAACAGTTCAGGCCGGGTGTGA
The DNA here is from genome assembly GCF_030254825.1 of Meriones unguiculatus. NCBI lineage: Eukaryota > Metazoa > Chordata > Mammalia > Rodentia > Muridae > Meriones > Meriones unguiculatus. The sequence goes on along the minus strand of NC_083352.1, from coordinate 16,589,659 downwards.
CGGCACAGGCCTTTGATCCCAGCACTTGGGAGGCAGAGGCAGGCAGACTGCTGTGAGTTTGAGGCCAAGCCTGGTCAACAGAGTGAGTCCAGGACAGCCAAGGCTATACAGACAAACCGTGCCACAAACGAACAAACAAAATAAGAATGTAAACAAAGAATAGTGCAGAAGGGATGATGTTCAAGGGACGGGATATTTTTACAACCGATTAAGATCACACAGGGAGAACATGCATCGTAGGATTACAGGGCACCCTGCCGATGAGTACAGTCTTTATGTTTTGAAGAATCAGTTAATTTTTCTTAAGACGCAGAAAACTGATGCAGAATGCCCATTATACAAGTCGGTGAGGAAATGCAGACAGTGGGCAGGAGGAAATTTCTTATTAAAGGGATAACTCAGGGCAATTTTCCAGAATCAAAGGACATTTGTTTTTAAATTTAAATGATCTACCAACTATCAGGCGAAGTGAATAAATAAATCACAAGAGCTTTTGCATGCTCTGCTAAATAGTCACTTAGGATAGTCACGGCTCCTTGAAGAACTCAGACAGATGCTAGGTTAAAAACTGGGGTCAGCGTCTGCAAAGCTAGCAGATGCCACAAAACCTTCAGCCAGGTATGAGGAGAGAAGAAAGTAATCTCACACAGGTTTTAAAACCTGTTGACTTTTTAAAATTTTATTTTATTTTTATTAATTACAGTTTATTCACTTTGTATTCTAGCTGTAGCCCCCTCCCCCAACCCCCTCCCAATCCCACTCTCCCTCCCTCTTCTTCCCCTATGCCCCTCCCCAAGTCCAATGATAACGGAGGTCCTCCTCCCCTTCCATCTGACCCTAGCTTATCAGGTCTCATCAGGACTGGTTTCATTGTCTTCCTCTGTGCATTGGTAAGGCTGCTCCCTCCTCAAGGGGAGGTAATCAAAGATCCAGCCACTGAGTTCATGTCAGAGATATTCCCTATTCCCCTTACTCTCTTGGACACTGAGCTGCCATGGGCTACATCTGAGCAGGGTTGTCTGCTGGGTTGTTGCCATCCATGGGCTTTGTTTGGAGTATCAGTCTCAGAAAAGACCCCTGCGTCCAGAATTTTTGGTTCTGTTGGTCTCCTTCAGAGCTCCTGTCCCCTCCAGGTCTTTCTATCTTCCCCTTCTTTTATAAGATTCCCTGCACTCTGCCCAAAGTTTGGCTATGAGACTCAGCATCTGCTTTTATACCATGCTGGGTAGAGTTTTTCAGAGTCCCTCTGTGGTTGGCTCCTGTCTTGTTCCCTGTTTTCTCCCTCTTCCAATGTCTGTCCCATTTGCCTTTCTGAATGAGGATTGAGCATCTTACCAAGGGTCCTCCTTCTTTAGATTTTAGTATGTTTATCCTATATTATATGGCTAGTATCCACTTAGGATTGAGTATATACCATGTGTGTCTTTCTGCTTCTGAGATACCTCACTCAGAATGATCTTTTCTAGATCCCACCATTTGCCTGCAAATTTCATGATTTCCTTGTTTTTAATTGCTGAGTAGTATTCCATTGTGTAAATGTAACCACAATTTCTGTATCCATTCCTCAACTGAGGAACACTTGGGTTGTTTCCAGCTTCTGGCTATTACAAGAGCCTTGAATTCATTGGCATAGGAGACAACTTCCTGAACAGAACACCAACAGCACAGGCTCTAAGCTCAACAATCAATAAATGGGACCTCATGAATCTGAAAAGCTTCTGTAAAGCAAAGGACACTGTCATCAAAACAAAATGACTGCCTACAGATTGGGAAAGGATCTTCACCAACCCTATATCTGACAGAGGGCTAATATCCAGAATATGTAAAGAACTAAAGGAGTTAAAAAGCAACAAATCAAGCAAGCCAATTAAAAAATGGGGTACAGAGCTAAACAGAGAATTCTCTGTAGAGGAATATAGAGTGGCAGAGAAACACTTAAAGAAATGCTCAACATCCTTAGCCATCAGGGAAATGCAAATCAAAACAACCCTAAGATTTCACCTTACACCCATCAGAATGGCTAAGATCAAAAACTCAAGTGATAACACATGCTGGAGAGATTGTGGAGAAAGAGGAACCTTACTCCATTGCTGGTAGGAATGTAAACTTGTACAACCACTTTGGAAATCAATCTGGCGCTTTCTCAGACAATTAGGAATAGCGCTTCCTCAAGATCCAGCCATACCACTTCTAGATATATATCCAAAAGTTGCTCAAATGCACAACAAGGACATCTGCTCAACCATGTTAGTAGCAGCTTTATTTGTAATAGCCAAAACCTGTTTTCTGGAGGCACTTGCAGCTGATCCTCCTGGAAAAGTGTGCTCCCCAGGACCAGGTGTTACAAAGAAAGAGAAAGTCACAATGTGCAAGGGACAGGGAGCCCCAGGTATGGAGCTGCTGGATCCAGAGCTGACCCCTGCAGATAGCACAACTGGAAGAATTTGGAGTTTGGCCCTTTTATAAAGGGACATTAGTTAGGACAAAAGAAAAGACCCTTTGAAATATAGTCTTTCTTTCTTTTCAAATGGTAAAGTATTACTCAAAGGAAGAGAATTCAGGATGCACTTGAGATGTTATAAGCTTATGAAAGAAAATGGTTTCTGATTGGGGGAGGGGCAGGAAGGAAAAGATGATTAATTCGGACAATGTATAACACAATGTATACTACAATTTGTAACCAACTGAAGCTTCACTGAGGTCATGGTCCGGGAGTGACCGGATGGGACTGTGTGAGAAGGGGAGACATCTTAAAACGTATTTTTAGATCTTCCTATTCATAATTCTCAGGCTAGTAGATCATGGGTCCCCGAAACCGTCAAGAAGGAAGTGTTGGGCAATGTCTGGGGCTGCTGACGTTGTACCAGGGAATCTTCTAGATGTCCTGTGTATTCTTACTCCTTTAACTTGCACAGCTACCCTCTGAGTAGTGCTCGTGGCCACAACACGTGCAGGGAACCCCGGAGCCAGCTGCACTGCCCCGGCCCCCACCCTGGCTAGCCTGGGCAGTGAGGCAGATTGTATCCATGAACAGAAAAAACAAAAAACAACAACAAAAAACAAGAGATCGATTTTTCCTCAAGTGTTTCACTTAGAGTTATAAACTCAAACACATAGAGACATTGATAGAGCACTCGACGTAAGGAACTCGACCAGGGAGCCTTGTGGTGAAGCGCTTTTGTGTTATTTGCTTTTTAGAGTTACATGCCCAAAGGAAGAGAACACAGAGAAGGATAATGTCAGCCAGCCCATCCCCCTAGCGCAACGTTCGGTCCTACTCACACACTCTCTCTCTTCCCCTCTCTCCCTTTTCTCTCTCTTTCTCTTTCTCTCCTCTCTCTGTGTGTGTGTATGTGTGTGTGTGTGTGTGTGTGTGTGTGTGTGTGTGAGAGAGAGAGAGAGAGAGAGAGAGAGAGAGGCACTATGCACAGATATTCATCTCATTTGACAAAAACTACACATCAGGAATTCCGGGAGCACTGCCTGGAGATAATGTCACTTTCCTTTCTTCCTCCAAGCCCCACTCCCCTCTCTTCCCACCCCTTATCTTTTTCTTGCCTTGGTACCATTGTCAAAGGCAGGAATCAAGGCAAGATGAATCTTGGCTTAGTTCTAAGTGATAGTTCTTTAGCTCTGGAGCTGAAAACCCAGAGTAAAATTAGACTTGATTTGAAGTTGTGTGAAGGTAAGCACTGGAGCACTATTTTGAGTGCAGAAATCCCACTGAGGGGATTATTCATATTTAAAACTTGAAAAACAGAGTTAGAAATCTTGATAACTTAGAAAAATAGACAAGATTTGTAACCACATGAATATTTTCTTAAAATTATTAGCAAAAAAGAGTTTCTCTTGTACTTTTACATCTGATTTATTTAAGCCTCTTACAAGAAACATTCGAGCCTGTTTCTAAATATGTAAACTAAACAACAAAGTTGAACACGTTCTTTGATGGCACAGGCTTCGATGAACAAATTGTAAGGGAGGAGCCCTGAGGAGCAATAATGATTCATAGACAGATAATTCACAACTATTTAAACATCTAGGAGAGACCAGAGCTGAATCCAAGGAAGAATATTGGTCTTAAGATACCAATTGCCTTTAAACTCAAGGAAAAAGGCAATATAGATGATAATAAATGCTTTCTAAGACAAATCCAAGTGCATTCACATTGTTTTTTTTTTTAATCAAGGAAAATTAAGCCATAGCTTGTAGAGTCTAGGTCTTTTGAGGAGAGAATCTACATTGTAACTTTTTAAAGCAATCAGATGTTCTCGTATGCCCAAAGTCACGTGGCTAATGAGTGGCCAAGCCAGACTCATAGGCCAGGTTTTCTCATTATTATTGATCATGGAACACACACATGGTCCAGGACACGTCCCTGCAAAGTGGAGTATTCAGGGAGAAAACGAGGAGCTCATTTGCCTGGCTGGGTGTGGATGTTGACAAGCACAGAATGAAGGGCAGTGGTCCTCAACCTTCCTAATACGGTGACCCTTTAATACAGCACCTCATGTCATGGTGACCCTCAGCCATAAAATTGTTTTAGCTGCTACTTCACCGTTGTCATTTTGCTACTGTTTTGAATCCTAATGTAAAGATTTTAGGAGGTAGGGGTTTGCCAAAGGGGTCGAGACTCCCAGGTTGAGAACTGCTGATGTAGACGCAGGAAAGGAGGGGCCAGATGTTTCCAGGAAGCCTTTGAGAGAAGCAGTTCTGCAAACCTGAATAAGCAGTCACTAGAAGACCAGGATCGGAAGGCGCCAATAGTTTGGGGAGATTTATTTCTTCATTATACATAAACTGTTGTGTTTTTTTTTGTTTTTTTTTAATACCAAACTTTATAATCACTTTTTTTTTCCTTAAAGAAGAAATGTAGAACTGGATATACCTAAGGTCTCATACAACCTAGATAAGAGAACCGTTTGGATGAGATCTCACTGAACAAATGTTGAACAAATTTGGGGCAGGAAACTTCAGGATTATCAATGCTCCACAGAGGACAATTGAAGACTATATTACCCAATGTCTAATAATTACCGAGTAACGTAAACCTATCTGAAAATTAAAACCAAAAGTGGGTATTTATATTGCAAAAACATTGCTCAGATATGCCTGATTGCCGTCTCCCTCCACCCCAAACACACACTCCTGTAATTTACTTCAGTGGTCCTCAGCTGAGGTCCATGAGAACATGGTTGGTTCTCACAGTTGCTCCGTGTAGAAGGTGAAATAAATCAGAAAGTAAAAGAGACCTCTATTTTGTTATTTATACGGAGACAAAAAATTTAATATGTTGGGCTTTTTGGTCACAGGTATTCAACTGTGACATTGTAGTATGAAAGCAATCATAGCTAATACCCACACAGATGAGGGTGAAAGTGTTCCAATAAAACTTTATTGACAGAGACAGATGCTCTCTTCATTAACAGAGCTAGATTTAGCCCACAGGTGGGAGCTGTCAGTCCCTCACGTGGTTGTTTAAAGACCGTGTCTGTCAATCTCATCACTATTGACACTTTGGCCAAATACTCTCTGCTGTATATGGCTGTTTTGAGCACATGGTTGTCCCACTCCCCCCATCTCCTGCCCCCCCCCCCCCCGCCATCCACTAATGCCACTAGTTCCTTTGTCCCCCAGCTGCTGCAGTTAATGACAACCAAAGGTGTTTGTAGTGGGCCCCGGCTGGGGAGCACTGACTTCAATTAGAACGGTGTGTGTTTAGAGGCGCAAAGAGCCTGGAGACGGGTATATGAGTGACGTGGGCTCTTGTTTAGCCACACCAAGTCCATTTCTGTCCCTCTTTCAAACACCCCTTTCCTCTGTAGTCCTAGAACACCAGTGTTCCCCCCCTGGTGACTCAGAAACATGACTCGGCATTCATGTGACTATTGAAACTTCAGTTTTATTTACAAATACAACTTTCGTGGCAACCGACTGCTCTTTGTGTTATGTGAGCTGAGGCTCTGCGGTCCGTAAGGTAAGACAGCTGACTATTGGACTTACTACTTTGTATAATCAGCTGCTCTAAAAAGCTAAGGGGCGGGAACTGGGCGCATTTCCTATTGATGGGTATTTTATTCAGTCTGGCCTTTTTTAAAATCCAGGGTGGCATGTAACACAGCTTATGGTGGAGCGTTTGTGAAATACCTCATGTTCCATGCTCATCAGTCATCTACGGCGGCGGTTCCCAAGCTTCCTGATGCTTCGACCCTTTATACAGTTCCTCATGTTGTGGTGACCCCCAACCATAAGATCATTCACCCTGCTGTTTTATAACTGTAATTGTGTCACAGTTACGGATTGTAACATGGATAAGGGGTTCTTTGATGGGCTTAGTCGACCGCTGTGAAAGGGTTGCTTGACCCCCAAAGGGGTTGCGACTCAGAGGCTGAGGAATGCTGCTCTACAGTCTTCTGTCCATGATTCCCTGAGAACGTGCCTCTGAGGAAGCAGGAGGATGCACAGCTCTCATGTTTGTCAGCTGCGCTGGGAGATTGTGCAACATAGCTGGGGGTAAGACTGAGTCCTGGAGCCAAGCTGTGACTGCTGATGCTGTGTCAGCTCCAGGGCCGGTAGGATGTGACCAGAAACTGCCTGAGGATAGTTTCTACACTTCAGTAGAAGGAGAACCCTGAAGACAAAACAAAAGTCACAGAGGTTCTGGCCGGTTTTGTTTGTATTGAAACGAGGAAAGGCCTTCAGGCTTGCATTTTGCATTTGGGAGGGCAGCTGCTTCAGGAGTCTTCGCTATAGTGCTCTGGAGCAGGAAAAGGTGAGTTCAGCACCGCTTCAAAAATTAGGTTTAGCTTTTTGCAACCTTGCTGTTTAGAAGTGCTTCTGGAATAGAAAACCTAAAATGGTTGTCCTCTTGCTCTTAAAAATGTTCTTTCATAGCTGGGCATTGTCTTGAATATCCGTAACCCTAACACTGTGGGAGGCTGAGGCAGAGGCAGGCCAGCCTGGTCTACAACTTAAGTACAGAACACAGAGAAAACCTGTCTCAAAAAAAAAATTCTTTCATAATAATGCAATATTAATTATAAGCTTTACAGTCTCCTCCTAAGGCCTCTCAGGTGGGCATCCCATGATGACTACAAACCATCAATGAATCCCGATCCTGGTAGGAAAGGGGCCCTAAAACTCTGGGCCCAGCCAGAGCAGCCATGGAGTCAGGACTTGAGGACAGAAGCCAGCTTGAGTTCTCCACTTCTGTGACATGTCTGGGCTTTGTTCGCTGTCACCTACAGAGAAACCCTGCTGTTCACAATTCTCAGGTCAGCACACTATTTATTTCTAAACCAGCTCTAATTATAACCAAATAAATGACTTTTAAGCTACCCAAAACTGGAAGAAGAACTAAACTCAACATAAACCCCTAAAGACTCCCCTGGACCATTCCTCAGACCAGGCTGAGGTCCAGAGATGTCCAGCCTAGTCCAGCAGGAAGACAAATAGTCCAGCAGGAAGGTAAACAGTTCCTACTGGTTACTATAGGGCACTATTGAGATGTTTGGGAACCTCTTAAGGCCCTTATTTATTTTTCCAGAGAATTCTATTCCCTGACATATGTGGTTACAGATTTTGCTCACATTCTGTGGCCGGAATCCTCTTGACGAACAGCCCTTCCTGGGCCGTGATTGCAGACAAGTAAGAAGAGGCTCGCTATCTAAATGCTCCCTGAAGAAAAGATCCTGGCTTGCTGCCCCAAACCTAGTAACAAAGATCAGGCTATTTTTAGATGTGAAAATTTGCCTGGTTATACAATTTGCTTCTCTGCAGCCGTTAATAGAGAGAATTCATAATTAGAGTGGGAGGTTAGAACTAGCAGAGGTATTTCTTGAAAAGAATAAAGAAAAAGCTCAGAAGAGTCCAGAGAACTCTGGCCTTTAAAGGAAATTGTACTCCAGTGAAAGCTAGGAGCAGAGAGACAGACATGCTTGGTGGGCATGACAGCTCTCTTTCAACAATGTGCCCATGAATGGTGGATATAAAAGTCACTTCCAGAAAACTCTTTACAACCTATGAGCATAGAAAAACCCCAAAGTATTCTGCACGGTCAAACTTATCTATGTCAGAAATCACACAGACTATCCCCAATTGCATGTGTTCATGCATGGAACCTCCCCTTCCCCCTTGCAAACACATACATTCTTTTATGTGTGTGTTGAGTGTATCCTTGTTTGGCAGGAGAAATTTATTGATACATTTTATCAATACACTTTATTGATTTTATTTTGGCAACCATAGTAACTGCATTTAGGTTATTGCCTCACCTCAATATAAAAAACTTTAGTAACTTAGAATGAAGGCTTCCTGTAAGTGGAAAGAAAGAGAGAGAAGAGATACTGAGAGAGAGAGAGAGAGACTGGATTCAAATGCGCAACTTCTATTTCATTTTTGTTTTTGTTTTCTTTCTTTTTTTAAATTAAATTTTTATTTTTTTATATTAGTTACAGGTTATTTACTTTGTATCCCAGCTGTAGCCCCTCCCTCATTCTCTCCCAGTCCCACTCTTCCTCCCTCATTTCCTCCCATGCCCCTCTCTAAATCCATTGATAGGGTAGGTCCTCCTGCAGAAGCCTTCCATCTGACCCTAGCTTATCATGTCTCATCAGGACTGGCTGCATTGTCTTCCTCTGTGGTCTAGCAAGGCTGCTCCTCTCTCAGGGGATGGGGGGTCAAAGAGCCAGCCATTGAGTTCATGTCAGAAACAGTCTCTGTTCCCCTTACTAGGGTACCCACTTGGATACTGAGCTGCCATGGGCTACATCCCAGCAGGGGTTCTAAGTTATATCCATGTATGGTCCTTGGTTGGAGAAACAGTCTCAAAAAAGACCCCTGTGCCCAGATATATTTGGTCCTTGTGGAGCTCCTGTCCTCTCTAGGTTATACTAACTCTCCCTTCTTTCATATGATTCCCTGCACTCTGCCGAAGGTTTGGTTATGAGTCTCAGCAGCTGCTTTGATAGGGTAGAGTAGTTAGAGTCTGTCAGAGTCCCTCTGTAGTAGGCTCCTGTCCTGTTCCCTGTTTTCTCCTATTTCCAATGTCCATCCCATTTATTTTTCTAAGTGAAGATTGATCAGCTTACCCTGGGTCCTCTTTCTTGTTTATCTTCTTTAAGTGTATAGATTTTAGCATGTTTATCCTATCTTATGGATCTAGTATCCACTTATAAGTGAGTATATACCATGTGGGTCTTTCTGCTTCTGGGATATCTCACTCAGGATGATTTTTTTCTAGATCCCACCATTTGCCTGTAAATTTCATGATTTCCATGTTTTTAATTGCTGAGTAGTATTCCATTGTGTAAAAGCACCACAATTTCTGAATCCATTCATCCATTGAGGAACATCTGGGTTGTTGCCAGATTCTGGCTATTACAAATAAAACTGCTATGAACACAGTTGAGCAAATGTCCTTGTTGTGTACTTGAGTATCTTTTGGATATATGCCTAGGAGTGGTATAGCTGGATCTTGAGGAAGCACTATTCCTAATTGTCTGAGAAAGTGCCAGATTGATTTCCAAAGTGGTTGTACAAGTTTACATTCCCACCAGCAATGGAGGAGGGTTCCCCTTTCTCCACATCCTCTCCAGCATGTGTTGTTACTTGAGTTTTTGATCTTAGCCATTCTGGTGGGTGTAAGGTGAAATCTTAGGGTTGTTTTGATTTGCATTTCCCTGATGACTAAGGATGTTGAGCATTTCTTTAAGTGTTTCTCTACCATTCTATAGTCCTCTACAAAGAATTCTCTATTTAGATCTGTACCCTATTTTTTAATTGGATTACTTGACTTGTTGTTTAACTCTTTTAGTTCTTTATGTATTCTGGATATCAGCCCTCTGTCAGATAGAGGGTTGGTAAAGATCTTTTCCCAGTCTGTAGGCTGTCGTTTTGTTCTGACGACAGTGTCCTTTGCTTTACAGAAGCTTTTCAGTTTCATGAGATCCCATTTATTGATTGTTGCTCTTAGAGCCTGTGCTGTTGGTGTTCTGTTCAGGAAGTTGTCTCCTGTGCCAATGAGTTCTAGGCTCTTCCCCAAGTTTTCTTCTAACCAATTTAATGTGCCTGGTTTTATGTTGAGGTCTTTGATCCACTTCGATTTTAGTTTTGTGCAGGGTGATAAACATGGATCTATTTTCATTTTTCTGCATGTAGACATCAAGTTGGACCAGCACCATTTGTTGAAGATGCTGTCTTTTTTCCATTGAATGGTTTTGGCTTCTTAGTAAAAAATAAAGTATTCACAGGTGTGTGGGTTTATTTCTGGGTCTTCTATTCAGTTCCATTGATCCACCATTCTGTTTCTATGCCAATACCATGCAGTTTTTATTACTATTGCTCTGTAGTACAGCTAGAGATCAGGGATAGAGATATCTCTGGATTGTTGTACAGGATCGTTTGGAAATTTTGGGTTTTTGTTTCTCCATATGAAGTTGGGAATTTTTCTTTCAAGGTCTGTAAAGAATTTTTTTGGTATTTTGATGGGAATGGCATTGAATCTGTAGATTGCTTTTGGCAGAATGGTCATTTTCACTATGTTAATCCTACCAATCCATGAGCACGGGAGATCTTTCCATCTTCTGATATCTTTTTCAATAACTTCTATTTCCGACTTCATTAGATCCTCCGCTCAAGTTTCCTGCAGGCAAAAGGATGTTACTGGTACCATTTGGGCCTAAACAGGATACTGGAATACCAGATGAGGCCAGAAAAGAGCTTTTAGTGCTACATGCAAACTCAGCATGTCAAGTGTTGTCCAGTATGATGAGCAAAGCATTCATACACAATCCAGAGTCAGAAGGGGCAGGAGGAGAAAGCTTACTCTCCCGGGTACAATCAGTTCTTCCCTATGCTTTCCTTGAACCAGTGTTTCTCTAATACAGTTCCTCACGTGGTGTGCCCCAACCATAAAATCATGTTGCTACTACTTCATAATTGTATATTTGCTACGGTTTATAAGTCATAATGTAAATATCTGATATTTGACTCCCATGGGGGCTGTGATCCACAGGTTGAGGAGCACTGCAAGTTTCTGCTTCTTCTCTGAGCCTTCATCCTCATCTCACTTGCTTCAGCATTCAGCTCTTCTGCAGGGATGTCTCGGAAATGTCCATCTCACCATTCTCATTCTCCTTCCCATGTATCACAGACTCACAAGCAGTTTGTTGTTGGCCTGGTGATGGTGGTTGGTGACCTTGGTTGGTAGGTTTGAGACGAAGTTTCACAATTTTTCCAAGCCATGACCCTTCTGCCTCCTGAGTGCTAGGGTGATGCGCCACCATTTTCAGCCTGCTCACAGACCTTCTTAGAGTTGGGCCCACAGCTGGCTCAGCCACCTGCCTCCGTCCCTTGGACTTTGACTGTCAGCAATACTGAACAGCCCTAGTACCCTGAACACACTGTGCCACTGTCACTCCTGCGCAGTTGCCAAGACTTTCCTCTGCGTGGGGCACACTCTGTCCCTCAGCCTACCCGGAAGGGTTGTGGCTGTCTGCTGACACTGCAGCTCACCCTCAGCCAGTTCCCGACAAGCAGTCATCACTGCTTCCATGATTCTCTCCTACACGTGTTTATTTTCCTGCCCAAGACCCCAAAGCCTTGAAACCATAAAACACAAGTCATCCAGCCGTGATACCAAGCGCCTGCTACAGCGTTAAATGCAAGAGCAGCTCAGAAATTGCTGAGAGGATGAATAGACAGGTGTGGGAAGGAGACACGTTTACACCTATGAGTTGGACTCTTTGCTCCTGCTTCCTGACACAAGATCTTCCGTGTTACTAGACTTCTCACGTATGCCCCCCCCCCCACCTCAGCACAGACAGTGCTTGGACTAGAGTCGCCGGGACCACTTATTTCTCTCCCTTGCTCCTAAAACACTAAAGCACTGCACTTGATATTTTTTTTTCCAGAACGTCATCTTTATGGCCTCATCCTGCCATGCCCTCCCCACCTTGGGGCTGCTCACAACCCTCCCCCCCCCACCTCTCCCTACCAAAGATTGCTTTGCCAAGAGAGAGGAGGAAGGCTAAGATGGAGAGCATGATGGGGAAGTTGTAGGGGAGAGGACGGACATGGGCCAGCTCAGCACCACAGAAGCAGTGCAGGCTACCCCATAAATACCACTACAGAGGCGGTACAGTCTACCCCATAATTACCACAGTAATCTGAGAACTCTTTGAATGGTATCTTTAGTGAAGTTTTATTTATTTCCTCTAAATAGTGGCTCTTCAAAACACAGCTACTCAACCGACCAAATAAATAAATAAAAGCTAGCCATCATGGCTGTAGCCCCGCCATTCTGCCAAACAAAACAGAATACAACATCAACAAAAGGCTGTCAACAAACATAATCCTCCTTGGAAACCAACTCACTAATCAGAAAGGTTAAGTAATGTCCTCACGTATTTAGAGAACTGAGCTGGCCACCATCACTGAGTCACCTTAGGACTGTATCCGTAATGGAGTTGAGTAGAAATTTCACAATAAATATTTAGGCCACAAAGTGCAGGCTTTTACATACTCAGCCCCATGATGAAGCATATACTTCGACACAGCAAACCGCCTATTGATTCTTTCAACTCGTGCCTATAAATTATAGGTAGTTGATAGCTACATCCCAATTATACAGCAAAGACTTAACGAACTACCATGATCCATAAACCTAGTAGACTATTAGCCCTGTATAGGTTCTTAGAAAACATATATTCCAACCTGTAATTCTATGAACTGAGAATAAAAGAGGCTGGCTAATTATCTCCAGGCACTCAGTGGGTAGCTAGAATTAATTCAGAACTTCTGTCTTAGGCCAGGATGTTTTCCTTAAATCATAACGGATAAAGAAAAGCATGTAAAATGCTAAGGTGAATGTGCATACATGTTTAAATATAACAAGATAAGCGGAAATGATGACCATAAGTGCAATTTAATTAATTAATTGCATACAAAGAAAGGACAAATCTTTAAAAAGCCTGTTTCAGCTAGATACAATCCCAGCATGCTTCCTGGCACTCTTATCTTCTGTTTGCTTTGCATGTTTCTTCTAATTATTGCTTAAAAAAGCAAAAGGTGAACGTTTGTGGAAGTGATGCCCCAGGAGACATCACTTAGGGAATGGGCTGGCCTTTGGAAATGGGATGGAAAGTGCGCCCTCTTGTGTTACCTCGATGCAACAGACTCTTCTACCTTCAAATGTCCCTGCCCGCCTAAAGCATTAGAAGGGGGTGTAGAGAAGTGTCCCTCCTGTCACTCACAGCTCTGCATGCTGCACATATTGCCAAGGATAAGACAAGGCCAAGTATGAATATCTATTCTGCATATTTTATTCCTGACTTTCCTGTATTCATTGTGACGATTCATCATCCTTTCCACCTCTTAGAGTACACAGAAATTGAATTTAAGATTTTTTTTTTTTTTAGAGGAGAAACAGGGGCAGGTGAGATGGAAGGCTCAGCCCAGTAAAAGTGATTGCTGCTATGACCTGAGTTTGATTCCCCGAAAGACATATGGTGGAATGAGAGAGAGTGTCAGGATTGTCAGCTGGGTACGCCTGTAATCCCAGCACTCTGGGGAGGAAGATACAGGCAGATCTTGATGAGTTTGAGGCCAGCCTGGTCTAAAAAGTGAGTCCAGGACAGAAAAAGCTACACATAGAAACCCTGTCTCAAAAAAAAACCCAAGAAAACAAAACAACAACAAAAGAACCCAAAAGCCTTACCAGTGGTCTTCTGACCTCCACACACAGCAAAGCAAATGTAATTAAAAGCAGAGGTAGTGAGGAGGATAGCACGACAGAGATGGTATAAAAGGAGAGAGAGGAGATAAAGGACTGTGTGTGAACCTCTAACTGGGTCAGGTGAGAGGACAAAACAGGGAGAAAGAGGAAAGAGGCATGAATAACAGTAAGGACATTTGAATAAGTCACAGGGAAACATTGTTTTATGTTTATACACACACATGCATGCACACACACACACACACACACACACACACACACACACACACACACACTCAGATCTGTAGACTTCTTCCCTAGATCCATAGACTAACAAAAATCCCTAGGGCCAGGCATGAAAAACCTTTCTTTGTTGGCCAGTGTTCTAGTTTGGTTTCTGTTGCTGTGATAGGAACATTTTGACTAAAAGCAACTAGGGGGAGAAAAGGGTTCATCCTTACAACTCCCAGATCACAGTTCATCACTGAGGACTCAAGCGGAAATCTGGCGGCAGAACCTGAGTGGAAACCATGGAGGAATTCTGCCTACTGGCTTGCTGCCTGTGGCTTGCTCAGTCTGCTTTCTTACAGAATCCAGGACCGTCTGTGGGGGTGGGGGTGGGGCAGAGGGCCACCTCCCACAGTGAATTGAGCCCTTCTACATCAATCATCAATCTAGAAAGTGCTCCCCACCCCCCTCCCCACATGTCCACAGGCCAGTCTGATGGAGGCCATTTCTCAACCAAGTTCCCACTTCACAGATGAGTCTAGCTTGTGTCAGTGTGGGGGGGAGGAATCAACCATCACAGTCAGAGGAGTCCAAGAGATACCCAGACAACATAGACCATTGCTACTGCCTTTGATTGCCTCCAGAAAACTTGAAGGTAAGACCTTACTGCAGAAGACAACACAAGGTTTGGACACAGGACTTGATAAAATCAAGCTGGAACTTCTTGAACTCCTCCTCCCTAAGGACGAGCACTTATAGGATCCGAAATTGCTGTGCAAACTGCCAAGGGAGAAAAGCAATTAATAGCTGTACCCAGCTGTAAAGCTTATGAACCACAACAATGACAGGCACAGCAAGCGAGTCTCAGGGGTGTGATAGTGGCCCTTCTACCTTGGGGATAACCAGCAGCTGTTTAATTGGGCTAAAGACCAACTCAATAAGAGGGAATTTATGCCTGGTGCTGTTAAGCCTACCTAACTATGGTGGATGAGGAGGTCCAGCCCCCTGGAGGAACCTGGGCTAGTGGGTTGCTACTGCTGTATTTTCCTAAACCAGTATACGTTCTACTTATTCTTTTTTCTTTTTTTATATTTTTATATTAATTACAGTTTATTCATTTTGTATCCCAGCTGTAGCCCACTCCCACATTCCTTTCCAATCCCAGCCTCCCTCCCTCATCTCCTCCCATGCCCCTCCCCAAGTCCACTGATAGGGGAGGTCATCCTTGCCTTCCCTCTGACCCTAGCTTACCAGGACTGGCTGAATTGTCTTTCTCTGTGGGCTGGTAAGGCTGCTCCCCCCTCAGGGGGAGGTGATCAAAGAGCCAACCACCAAGTTCATGTCAGAGACAGTACATGTTCCCCTTACTAGGGAACCCTCTTGGACACTGAGCTGCCATGGGCTACATCTGTGCAGAGGTTCCAGGTTATCTCCTTGCATAGTCCTTGGTTGGAGTATCAGTCTCAGAAAAGACCCCTGTGCCCAGATTTTTTGGTTCTGTTGGTCTCCTTGTGGAGCTCCTGTCCCCTCCAGGGCTTTCATCTCCCTCTTTTTTCATAACATTCCCCGCACTCTGCCCAATGTTTTGCTATGAGTCTCAGCATCTGCTTTAGTACTCTGCTGGGTAGAGTCTTTCAGAGGCCCTCTGTGGTAAGCTCCTGTCCTGTTCCATGTTTTCTCCCTTTTCCAATGTCCGTCCCATTTGCCTTTCTGAGTGAGGACTGATCATCTTACCCAGGGTCCTCCTTCTTGCTCATTCTTATACTCACAGATAAGAAGCTTTTTGTTTTTATTTTATTTTATATTATTTTATAGTAGGCACCATTATAGAAATGTATAGCAGGCCAATTTGCAGAGAACGGCTTTCTATGGAGTGTCCAGCCCCATTCGCTACAGTTACAGCACATGTCTCCCACCCGCAGCTCAGAGAGCATCACAGAAGAGGGGAAGTGAGTATGCAGTAACAACTCAGAGTTACGGCTGTCTGCAAAATGCACACATACATAAGCAGATGAATTTGCCATGGGAAAACATTAAATCGCTGTTAGTGTGAAAATGTTTTCCTTTAACATAGCTAGGATAGAGTTGCACTCTCACTCATTACTGGAATAAACAAAGAATAAACTAAGCGTGAGATTTCCAAGCTCGACTTCGAGCAGACTCCTGCGATGGTGAGATGCCACACAGCCTGCCCCACATTGAGCGCAGTTCCACGGGTCCCTCCGTTTTCTCGGGAGCCGCTCTCGCTACTTGACGTACAATCACTTCTCTCTGTATAAGTCACACTATCAAATCCCGTTTATTTTCCAGTCACCAAGCAGCCATGCTTTCTCATTTCCATCATCCGTGCTAGAAGTCACCTCCCTTATTCACCATGTGCTGTAGAGAATGTGTTCTTCTCTCTGCAGTGTGTGTGATATGTATATATGGGGTGTGTGTATGTGTGGTGTGTGTGTATTGTATAGCATGTGGTGTGTGTATATGTGAGTGTGTGTGTATGTGTATTAGTGTGGAGGCAAGTATGCAGTCAGATGGCAAAAAGAGAACTTTTGGTTTCTTCTTTTATTATTATTAGTATTAGTTACATTTTATTAACTCTGTATCCCAGCTGTATCCCACTCCCTCATTCCCTCCCAACCCCACCTTCCTTCCCTCATCTCCTCCCTGCCCCTTTCCAAGTCCACTGATAGGGGGGACCTCCTCCCTTTTCATCTGACCCTGTTTTATCAGGTATCTTCAGGACTGGCTGCAAAGTCCTGCTCTGTGGCCTAGCAGGACTGCTTTTCCCTTGGGAGGTGGGGAGGTCAAAGAGCCAGTCATTGAGTTCCTGTCAGAAATAGTCCCTGTTCCCCTTACTATGGGAAACCAATTGGTTACTGAGCTACCACAGGCCACATCCGAGCAGAGGTTCTAGGTTATATCCATACATGGTCCTTGGTTGAGTGTCAGTCTCAGAAAAGACCCTGTGCCCAGATATATTTGGTCCTTGTGGAGCTCCTATCCTTTCCACGTCATACTAACTCCCCCTTCTTTCATATAATTCCTTGCACTCTCCGGAAGGTTTGGTTATGAGTCTCTCTGCCCTTCGTTTTGAGACAAAATCTCTTATAGAAAAGGAAGCTCATGCTCTTGGCTAGCCTGTCTAGCCAGGGAGCTCTCAGGATCTACCTGTCTCTGCCTCTACCCTTCCAAATTCTGGGGTTAGAAACACAGGCAGCCATACCCAACAGAAGACTGAGGCACTTACCCAGCATTTATCCTGTCTTTTGTTTTTTATTTTTTAAGACAAGGTTTCTCTGTGTAGCCTTGGCTGTCCTGGACTCACTCTGTAGACCAGGCTGGCCTTGAATTTAGAGATCCATCTGCTTCTGCTTCCCGGGTGCTGGGATTAAAGGCATGTGCCAACACCACTCAATAAAGAATCCCACCTTTACATTGCCAGCATATCCATAAATATTTTAACACATACCAGGTTTTTTCTACACAAAGAGGAATGCTCACAGAATTCATTTGCAGGTAATTAACTTATAGGAATCATGAACTGTCAATGTGTCTGCACAGTTAATTTGACAACAGCTCAAAATGAAGAGCTGGAGCCTTCCCCTTGCCACACTGCCTTCCTCAAAACTCCCAGCCCAATCAGACACTCTTGAGACTCCGAGGACGGTGTCTTGTTATCATCTTGAAGCCACAGAAGACGCACAGGGCTTTAGAGCTCCGGGAACACTCTGGGCATCACTGAGTTGCTCTCATTGTCATTGGCCTTGGGCTATTTATTGATGTAAGGACAGCAAAGCATATTTGCCTAAAGCAGGAATAAGAGAGCAGCTTCCCACAGCCAACATAGCATTGAGCTGGGGAACGGGCTGGGGATCAGGCTGGGGGGAGGGTTGTAGGAGCAAAGGTGCAACTTTCTCAATATCATGTGTGCCTTAAGCATTTAGAGCATCTGAACCCAGATTTAATGAACTCTGGATGCCTCCATTTTTCCTTGGGGAGGGGAATTTACATTTTTTGTTGTTTGTGCTTATAACAATGCTCTCACGGTTTTTGAGATGAGCTCCGTTACTGCATTCTGAGCTGCCTTTTCGTTAGCTTGGTGGTTGTCACTTTCACACCTTGTTAACCACTTTTCATTTTTAATAAGTTAATCAATTAGTGCTGAGGATAGACCCCAAGTCTCCAGCAAGTTAAGCGTGGGCTCCACCACGGAGCTACACACCAGGCCCCATGCGGCCCAGTTTCAGGGACTACATAAAAAATAGTCCAAAACCTTTGTTTGGTATTTTCCAGAAGGTTAAAAAAAGTCTGAAACACACCGTTCAAAGTGACCTCCTCTGTACTCCCATCACAGTTGCTCTGCCTTCCTATTTTGCAGCTGCTGGGATGACCTAAGCGAAGTCATTTTGCGCCTGCGCCGCTACAAATTTTTTCTTTCCTCAGTAGCAGATCTGGGCTATTGAATTCAGTTTCCAGGCAGCTCCCTTTTTCCTCCAGCATCTTAAATTCTCTTTCTGCTATTTTCCCAGTTTCTTCATCGAAAGAACTCTGATATACTGGTCTACACACTTAGCTCAGCCAAACAGTCCTGGTCTGGCATGCTCAAGGCCCCAGCTTTAATAATATGTTCTGCAAACACAAGCAAGGAAGCAAGCAGGCAGATGTGGACGGCAGAATCCTGGGAAGCAGGGGAGAACATCCTAATATGGGAGCAAAGATGTCATAAACGCCAAACTGTCCTTGGATGAAAGCAGGTGTGGGCAGAACCGGGGAAGGCTCCGTTGTAATCCTTGTCAGATCTAAGCATATTGTGATATGCAAATCAATGCATAAGTGTCAGCAGACAAGGTAGTAGTCCCATTACAGATATATCTGCAATAAAAACCAGTATACAGGCTACCTTAAAGAATCAAATATAAAGGCATGTACATATAGCAGATATAACTATATATAACTGGTCCTTTTTTTAAACTTCTTTTTTACTTTTACTTTTTTCACATTTTATTCAATATATATATATATATATATATATATCCCAATTGAAGCCCCCTCCCTCAGTTCCTCTCAGTTCCACCATCCTCCCTCCTTCTTCCCCTTTATCCCCTTCCCCTAGTCCACTGAAAGGGGGAGTTCTCCTCCTCTGCCATCTGCCCATAGCTTATCAAGTCTCATCAGGACTGCCCAGATCCTCTTCCTCTGTGTCCTGGCAAGACCGTGTCACCAGGGCAAATGATCAAAGGGCAGGCGATCGAGTTCATGACAGAGGCAGCCCCTGCTCCTCTTACTCAGGAACCTACATGGAGAATGAGCTGCCAACATCTGAGCAGGGGTTCTAGGTCCTTTCTGTGCATGGTCTTTGGTTGGTGCATCAGTCTCTGCAGGACCCCCTGGGCTCAGATTTTTAGCTTTGTTGGTCTCCTTGTGGGGCTCCTGTCCTCTTCATGTCCTTCTATTCCACCCCCTCTTCTTCCGTAAGACTTCCTGTGTTCTGCCCAAAGTTTGGCTGTGATCATCCTGAGTAAGGTAACCCAGAAACAGAAAGACAGGCATGGTAGGCACTCACTGAGAAGTGGATATTAGCCATATAATACAGGATAGTAAAATATAGCCATACTAAAATCTACAGACTTAAAGAAGCTAAGAAGGACCCTGGGGCGGATGCTCAACTCTCATTCAGAATGGCAAATAGGACAGACACCAGAGGCGGTGGAAGAGAGGAAACAGGATGGGAGGCTACTACAGAGGGTCCTCTGAAAGGCTCCCCCCAACAAGGGCATCCAAGCAGATGCTGAGACTTAGAACTGACTCTTTTATACATCAGTTATATATGTTATATATACAACACACACATATATGCATACAGAGATTTATATAAAACTGTCGACTAATTTCCTTGCCCTTGACTGAAAAGCAACAAGGCTTTTTTTTTTTTTTTTTTTTCCTTCAATGCAGTTTATTCAGGAACCTTGAACAATCATCTGACCCTGGGGAAAGCCAGCCCACAGCTTAAATAGCCTCTGGGTAGCCAACCCCAGCGTGCCACGTGGGCAATGCAGATAGGTCCACATACATGGAAGCAAGCCAGATCCTCAGCCTTAGCCAAATGTGGAATTGTTCGTGACAGAGAGCACTCACCATCGGGAAGGTGGAAGGCGGAAACCAGCTCCATCTTTAAGGCACAGCATTCCGCAGCTCTCACAAGGCTTTTGACCATTGTTTTCAACACCACTGTTCAGACCATTGAAGAGTGTGTGTCTAGAGAGGACGGCATTCCTAACCATTCAGCCTCACGGTTGATGCTCCAGAGAGATTATTCCATTCAACCCTCACATCATTCTCTGTTTTTGAAGAAAAAAAAATTTTGCACCCCCACCCCCAAACCACCTGTTGAGAATGTTCCTAAATTTAGATCCTGGGGTTCTAGTCCACAGGTCTGACTTGCAAGTCAGCCTTGTCTGCAGAAAATCCAAGTTCAGCTGGAGTCAAACTGCAGGTGGGACCTTCTGTCGACACCCCTTCAGCCTTTCTCCAGAGCCTCATTTTAACAGCATAGGAGGACTGGATTACGGAAGACATGTAGGGAACAGACATAGGCAAAGGTTTGAGAGAAGAGGGTCCACTCAAGGAGTGTTAATTTCTTGCGTTGTATGTGGTTTGTGACCATTGCACTTTAGGGGGCTGAGCTCGAGGTAGCTTTTGCCACCATGGAGTGTGGGGGTGTGGGAGTGGGGACCCCTTTGATAGTGGAGGGTCCAGGACAGCCTCTGGGTTCTAAGAACATCACTGTGTATAATCGAAAGAACCAGGACCTGTCCCCCAGCCACCCCCGAGGAGGCTGGTGGCTTTAGAAAACACTCCTCAAGACCAAAGCAGAAGACCGTGAACTGTGTCCCGTTTGTGGGTGGTCAGCGGCTGCACTTGGTAGGTATTTGTCATGAATAAGGCTCTGATCGAGGTGGAGGCCGCAGGCGCTGGGTGGACAAGCCGGTGTGAGGCAGGTGGACACAGAACACCTGTACTCACAGAAGAGAGCAGGATGGTGGCACGTGTGGGAAGGAAGAGCCAAGTGTTAAAAACACCAGCAGCGTAGACGGTTTAAAGGGGCTTTAGCTCACGAGCACCCACTTAAGAGTTTGAGGCCATCTTGGTTTATGCAGAGAGACCCTGTCTCAAGAGTCAAAATGAAATAAAGTAAACCCCCTCTACCCACACACTCATCCAGTATCGAAGTGGTCATTATTTTGATATGGAGTTCCTCTGAGGTGGAGTGTGGCTTCTCCTCTCCTTGATGTGCCTTGACAGCACATGTGTGTGGGGGTATGTATATATGCATTTATATGTATATACACATATATGTTTTATTTAGAAAACGAGATTTGAAGTAGAGAGAAGAGATTCTACAAAGGAAGTTTTGGTGCACATATGGTACTGGGCATCACTTTGCTAACATCCACACCATGGCATGACTCTTGTTGTCTGTGATGTACACTGGGGCATGGCTGCACGGAACCAGAGTCCAAACCTCATTTTCTCAGACGGGGCTGAGTCTTCCGGATCGCTTATCCAAGACAAACCAGGCTTTCCTCCCTTGCCCTAGTATGTCCGACCGGAGCTCCTGAGACAGACAGAGTACCCCATCTCTAAGCCGTGGCAGGTCCAGGGAAGTCACAAGATTCGGTGCAGACACCCAGGCTGCTTCATCCCATTCCTAGCTCTAGCTCTTCTGTTGTTACCAATGGCTGCTGGTTCGTTGATGTTCCTGACGACGGCGCTGTGCTGAAGGACCAGCGTGATGCCGCACAACTTGGACACAGCTACTCCAGGGGCCTGGGAGTGTCATTACGTAAAGCGTTTCACCACTTTGGGAACAGAGTACAAACTTTCGTAAACTTAATTTTTTTAAAAATTATCGGTCATAGAAGATTCATATAGCTTGATTTATAGATTCAATTACCCCCCCCCCCCCCAAATTCCATATTCCAGTGTTTCTTCGGTGTCTGTTTTGTTTCAGTGTGCTTTGTTTTGCTTTTCTCAGTTTTCAACCTGCTGTGGATGTTAAAGAGCACAACCCTGGAATGGCAAATTGCCTGGGAAAGCAGCCACAGTTACAGCAGTAGGAACCACCAGGGGGCGCTCCCGCCCAGCCACAGTGACAGTAGGAACCACCAGGGGGCGCTCTCGCCCAGCCACAAGCACAGCGGCCCTGGAGGCTGGACTGTTGTGCTTTTCGTATTTTGTTAAAGCTTTATTTGTCATTCCAAAAACCTGGCAAGCATTGAAAGCCCTCAAGCGTAGGACCGTGTCCCTCAGCATGCGGAATTTTCCCAACCACTATTTGATAAAGCCCTTATCACCTGGCACAATACTGAGTTTGCTTTGCTCAGCATAACCAAACAACCCAAACTGAACAGTTAGTCTTTGTTTCCACATTCAAACTCCTCATTTCCTTAAATTGTTATTGAAAGGTTTGGTCAGTCAAGTGATAAATGTCAAACATAATGAAACACTCTTGCAAGCTCTCTAACCTTTCACTACTCTCACCACTAAAAGAGTGAAATATGTGAAAAACAAATTGAACTCATTAGCAACATGTAATTCAGCTATTATCACTGGAAATGAGATGACTTAGCTAGCACTTCTGTTTTGAAAGTTATTTGGGAATTGACCTCCACGATCAATTTCGCATATTCCTTTTAGAATTTTCTCTATTAGCAACCGGGCCATAAGCCATAAACAGGAGCCAGTGCCAGACGCTAGGTTGTAGACAAGTCCGAACCCTAAAGCCTCACTGAAGGTGATATGTTTTCTCAGTGCTCTACATTTTTTCTTTCCCTTGGCTATTGATCGTACAGCACAGAGGCAATTTAGCTGGCCTTTAAGTAGGCCTAATATATACGAATCCAAAGTTGTAATTCGGGTAAATTAAGGACTTGAGGGGTGGGCGTGGGGGAGATGGGCTGGGAACTTCGGGACGGGGAACGCAGTTCAGCGGTCAAGTGTTCACCTAGTGTGTGTGCGCTCGGGGGGCCCGGGTTCGTTCCTCAGCAGTGCACAGCCCCAAAGAAAGACAGAGAGGAAAGGTGACACCACCCAGCTTAGTCTAGAGCAGAGCCTGCTTGCGCCACCCTTTAAGGATTCAGACTGAAACTGGCTTAGAGGACAGAGACAGGGTAAGAACAGGACTCTCAAAGACTAGATAGATGCCATCACATTGACAATGGAAGGTCAGGAGAGGCAGGAGTTGTTCTTTTCTGTAAGAGACTTGTGCGAGGCAGCCAAGGGAACCTGAAAATCAGCTCCGTTGTCGGAGCTTGCTAAGGATGGCCTTTGCAATCTCTTCAGGACGTTTTCATTTATTTCAGCAAATCATCCACTGGGAGGTTTTGAGCACCAGGGTTAGAAGAATGCCTCCCTCGTCATGCTTTGAACAGTTTCTCCAGAGCCCTTTCAGTGCAGATGTGTTGGCTCTAGTCTCACTCTTTCTATTTATTATCACGGAACACGCCTTGCAGAACCCTTTGTATTCTGGTTATCCTGTGTTCGTTATGTTTGCAACTCACTGGCAGGGATCAGCGGAAGCAGAGTTAATAGAATGCCATTGGTTAGAGTGAGAACATGTTTGTAGTGATGTAGAGTCTGGATAGTGCTTTTAAACATTTCAATGGGCTGTATTCCTCCCCCCAACCTACACCCCCCAAATACTAATCCTTGCAGGATGCCTGCTTTCTCTTTATTGCAAATTCAATTTGTCAAGTTCTAGTGTAAAATCCAATCTCAGTGATTCATCCCCGCCAGTGATTCATGGGCCAAAGTTAACAATACTTACTGAGATTTACTCAATGACATTTCAGGCTATGCGACAACCTCTTATTCTCCCAGTGGTCCGTGCTGGAGGTAATTGCGGAAGGAGGCTTCCCTGATGTTTGTTGGCTTTTCTTTTAATTAACATGACCTTGAGAGAGACCCGAGCTTCATCCTTATTTTCTTCGGCCTTGGGAAAGGGATTTGAACAGGTTACACACAAAATGTCTCCCAGCTTTCCCATAGGCGGGTCTCCTTTTGGGGATCATCCAAGCCCTTTAGTGACCCTCATAAACGCGTGCGTTTAAGCTGAGTCTCACCCCACACCCCTGCACTCAACTTCTTTCTTTCCGATAAGCTGGGCTGGCTTACTATGGAGAATAAAATCTCAGACTGGTAACAACACCTCTGGGAGCTGGGTGTGGTGGTGCATGCCTCTAATTCCAGCACTCAGGGAGGCAGAGGCAGGAGGATGGCCTTGAGTTTGAGGTCAGCCTGGTCTTCAAAGTGAGTCCAGGACAGCCAAGGCTACAAGGACAAACCCTGTATCAAAACAAAACAACCCCAAACAAACAAACAAACCACCTTTGGAAAACACTGAGCCAGCCCTGTAGTCAGTGTTTGAATACTGAAGTGCCAGGAATTAGGACCTTAAGGACTGTGCACATTTTCCTGTTTCCTTGTCTTTCTGCAAAATGTGGAACAGAGAATTCTCTTTCTCTTCACTGTAGGGGTCCTGTGGAGCAGAAGGGAAACTGGCCTTGCCTTCTCCCCCCATCCAGTGTTCCTAGACAGCCTTGTCCTTTGAGAGATACTGGCAAGGCACGAATGAAATTCTTCCTACACTGGACTTGCATTAGCTACCCTGGTTCTCTCCTGAGGTGCTGCCGTAGCAATCAGGGACTGTGAGCATCTTCTGACGTGTAGCCAGAGCCAACGTAACTGAGAACCAGAGTGTACAGATGTTGACTACAGGGGGTATCAACACCTGCTTATAACATTTGCTTAAAAGTGGCTGTAACAATCCCAGATCAAGAGGGCTGGCCGGGGACTTAAATTGCAGTCCACTTCTAATGTAGTGTAATTAGATGTTAATGTCTCCGCACCTTGCCAATTGGGTGGAGAGAATTATACTTGGACACATTATGTGCCTCTTATTCAAATGACCACCCGAATCTGTTTTACTCACTTTGCATGGTTGGAGAGCACGAGGCAGAGATCTGGGGCCCCAGCAGGTCAGTGACTATTACGGCACTACTCTGTACACATTAGTAAGCCATAAACATGGTTCATTAGTTCTTCAAAGACAAGAAAGTTTTCTTGCGGCCGACGTTGCTAAAGCAATAAAAATGATGTCATCATTCCTGAAGAACATGCAGCATTTACAGTCAAGTTCAATTCTTCACGCACATGTGCGTATCTGACAGATGCTTGGAGAGAGCTGCAGTTGAAAGGGGTTCTTTACCCACGTAAAGCCTCTTGTCAACACTTCCTTTAACTGTGATAAATTCTGTCCTCTCACCTGAGAAGGTGACATTTCCTGGCAAATAAGCCTGGGAAGTCTCCTGGAACCGGAGCACTCTCCTGGTTTGTGAGATGTTTCCCATAATGACAAGAAAGTTGTGGACCAGAAGCTGGAAGCAAGGCATTCCAAGCTCTGTCCATCCCTCAGGGGATCCAGGCTTCTGTTTCAGAAGTCAGCTGAGAACTCGGGGTCTACTCAGAGCAGCCCAACAGGGAGGAGGTGAATTTGGCACGTTTCCAGCCACCGGAGTTCTTCCGGACTTAGGAGGGTCAGTGAGGAAACCCAGGTGTTGATGGTGGTTAAGATCCCTGAGCAGCCTTCTCTACCATGACCCAGTCACTACCAGAGGTAAACACTTCTATTCAAACAGGCACCCCAAGAGTCAAGACCAAAACAAGGGGGACACAGACAAGCTTGCTTCAACTATTGTTCCATGTATGCTACAATCCTCCACTGTCACCATCCAGACTGGCTTTCTCCTTTGAAGATCTTCTTGTCTTTTTCTTTTCTTTTTTTTTTTATAAGACACTGCAAAGGTGTCCATGTTAAATGGTTTCTGGCTCCATTTAAAATTTAACTCAGACAATTCAACAGGGACAATTAAATGAAACTTGTGAAAAAGGCACCTTGTGAAACAGAAAAAAAAAAAAAGGAGACACTTTTCAAAATCCTATATTATCGCCAGGTACATGTCTAGATTTAACTCACGGCAAATATTTGTTCTCACAAACCAGAGCTCTAGGGGAGATGATGGAGGTTAGCTCTGAGCATACAAACCAGTCAGACAGGAGGAGAAGGAGGTGTGGTGGGGGGAGAGCAGGAGGAGAAGGAAGGAGAGGAGGGGGAGGAATAGGAGATGCTGGAGATGTGGAGTGAAAGGGCAGAGGAGAGGCTGGGCTTTCTGTGTCTGGGACGTTGAGAGAAAACTGAAAATAAATGCATTTTTTTCCTACTTGGTTCAAAGTCCCATCTATAAGCATGTAAGCTGAATAAAATCCCTAGATGAGCAGTTGAAGTCCACAACATGTAAATAAGACACACATGTCACCATGGTCACCACCGCCACTACCTATAAAACACACAAGGCTGACAAAGAGGACAGAATGCGCTCTTGCTGAAGGGAGCCTGGGGGTCTGAATGGCACGAGTACTGCCAGGGAGAACCAATTTACATCTCCCCTCAAGTTCTGAACAGCATGCCTTCATTAATAATGGATTGAAAGCACATGGCAGCAAGCACCAAGAAGCACAAGCATCACCCTGTGTGGAAGTGGGCGAGTTCCACACCACACGCCCGCCCCTCCCCACCAAAAGATTCTGGAGTTTGCATGCAGAGACAGCCAGGTTTGAAAGGTGAGACGCAGTCTTCCTACTGTGTCTTCAGATCAGCTTTCAGAATGCAGCCCAGTGTGTGTGTGTGTGTGTGTGTGTGTGTGTGTGTGTGTGTAGGGGTTGTCCTCTCCTTCACCTTGCCAATTTTCTGCTGTGCTGACTGGTGCAGTGAGCTGTCAGATCTACCAAAGATAGCAAATCTGGCCCAGGCAATTTGGAATTTCTTTCTAATAGCTCACCTCTAACTGAAACCACCTACCATATAAAAGAAAAAAAAAAAAAAAAAAAAAAAAAGAAAAGGGGGGGGGAGATTTCCGGGGAAGAGCATTTCACAGATCTGATTGGAAGCAGAACAGGTTACAGGGTGCCTTGGAGCCTGCTGCTGACAGAAAGTGACATTCCTGCAGGAGGAGCAGGTCCAAGTCTCCATCTACCTTTCCCCTTCTTGCATTTCCTGCCTTGCACACTCTAGGCCTTTGGACGCTTACCAGGAGCTAATATTTGGAAAAGTAATTCTTCATCCTTCTCTTCTTGGGGGCTAGAGGGTCACAATCATAGTGGGTCTCAACCAGCTCTGCACATTTTTATAAGAAACGAAGCTGTTGGGCCCTGCAGAGAGCTGCTGTAGTAATGTTGTTGGAGTGTGTGTGTGTGTGTGTGTGTGTGTGAGTGCGTGTGATTTTGATATGTTCTCTGGTCAAACACTTCTTATTAACTATTAATAATGAAATAAAATCTGACATTCAAGTCCACTTCTCCATATAGAACATTTGAAAGGAAAGAGTTAGAGGTAAGCAGGAAAATCCTTAGAGGACCTCAACAGTGTTACGGGGAGCCCACCACTGAGGACCACTCAGACAGTCTATAGCCAACTAAAGGTCTTTATTGCAACTGCCTGGGCCTACACTTATGTATTTGAGACCCAAGGGTAGCACTGAGAGTTTAGAGTAAGGGGTTTTTAAAGGCAAAAATTATATCCTGGTATCTCACTCAGCTGCTGAGTGAGTTTTGTGCAAGTGGGCAGTTTAACAGAAGCTAAGATGAGAAGTTAGCTGGGGAGGAGGCTTATATAAGCAGGCAGCTTAACAGAAGGTAAGGTAAGTCAGCTAGGACATTTTGACCTTGGGTTTCTAGAATAGAGTTAGGTAATTTTCCACAGGATTCTCCATCGAGGAGATCAAAGTCTAGTTAAATCTGAAATGGCCTCAAGAAGAATACAAAATGGAAGAATTTCTGCACTGTCTTGCCCTGTCACATTTGGAGTTGGGACTATTCAAGGACATACCTACCTTAGCTAGGAGAAAGGTTAAACAATTTAAAATTGTCAAGAGAGAATGGCTTTGATTTCTGATGTACCTCAAATGTGGTGTGAGCAGCTTTCCATTACTCTGACAGAATACCTGAGTTGTGATGAGGCAGAGCATTGTGGTAGAGCATTCACGAGAGGTCATCAGTGTACTATTTGGTGAATTAGAAGGGGGCAGAAGGGAGAGAGGAGGGGAAAGGAAGGAGGGAAGAGAAGGACAGAGGGTGGGAGGAGGGAGAAGAATAGAAGAACAGAGGGAAGGATGGAGGAAGGGAGAGAGGGAGAAGAAGAGAAAGATAGAAGGAGGGAGAGAAGGAGGGAGGAGAGGAGGACAGAAGAACAGAGGGAGGGAGGGGAAGAGAAGGATAAAGAGGCAAAGGGTGGGAGAGGGATGACAGGAGGGAGAAAGGGAGGAAGGAAGGGGAGAGAAGGACAGAGGGACAAAGAGAAGGAGGGAAAGAGGGAGAGAGTAAGAGAGAGTAAGGTTTCAGTATCTTCAAGGTCATGTCTGATGACCTGAGTTCCTTTCCCTAGCCCCTCCTCTTAAAGTCCACCCCCTCCCGGAACATAAGCTGAAGACTGGGCCTTCAGCACATGGGCCTTTGGGAGACACTCAAGATCCAGGCTATGGAAAAATGCTAGAAACATACTTAATGACTGGAAGGTACCTTTGGATAGTCACAATTAGAAAGAAAAAGCAATGTCTTACAGAGTATGTTTTAATACAGAAGTTTTTCTCTCAATGTTTATTATTTTCACTTTTAGTAGTCTCACATAATATATGTGCATATATGCATATGTGTATGCATATATACACGTTTAGATGAATATGCATGATATGTATGTATGTATTCATGCATACACTATGTGTATTTATATTCTTTGTAGTGCTGAGGATAGAACCCAGGCCTCCTACAAGTGGGTAATTTAGCACTAAGCTCAAGCCTACGACTCTAACATCCCATGTCTTTGTGTAGGCAATACTCTAAGGTGGTGGTTCTCTCTCCCTGTGGAGGAGCCACTTATAAGAGATTCTCCATATCAGATATTTACGTTATGATTCATAACAGCAGCACAATTACAGTTATGAAGTAGCAACAAAATTAATTTTATGGTTTGGGGTCACCACAACATGAGGAGCTGTATCAAAGAGTCGCAGCATGAGGAAGGCTGAGAACCACTGCTCTAAGCAATATGGCCAAGCAATCATTGACGCCTTAGATGGCACAGCTCCCTCAACAGGCCTGAGACACTCGTGAAAGGTGATCCTGTTTCTTCTAAGCTACTCGACAATCAGATATATTTTTAACATGTCACATAAACATTTTCAAACCTTGACAACCCTAGTTCCTACAAGCGGGATTCAATCTTAAGGCATGCCTACTGTTTGGCTTATGTTGTGTTTTGTTTTCTTGTGCTGGAAATCAATCCCAGGGTCTTGTGCATGCTAAGGCAATTGTATCATTGCTTTTGCTGTTACTTTGGCAAAATATTCTAACCAAGGCAGCTCAAGGATTGGGTCATAGTTGACTGACACAACCCATCATGGCAGGAATGTTGGGGAGCCTGGAGGAAGTTCCCTGGTTGCTCTGCAGCGGGAGGGTGGAGAGCGATAAATGCTGCTGTCTGGCCAGATTTGATTTTTATACGTAGTTTGGGGCCCATGGAATGGCCTGTAGACAGTTATGGCGGATATTGGCACCCTAATTAACCCAATCCAGACAGTTCCTCTCTAAAGTAGCAGAGGCTAGCCCACATCATCTTTCATAGTCGGGGCTTGTTTCGTAAGTGATTCTAGAACCTACCAACTTGACAACCACAACCATCACACATCTGCTCTGTCCCTTATTCACATCCGCAGCCCCTCACTGACCTCTGTGACCAAGATTTAGAAAAAGAAATGGTGCATA
Organism: Meriones unguiculatus; assembly: GCF_030254825.1. Lineage (NCBI taxonomy): Eukaryota > Metazoa > Chordata > Mammalia > Rodentia > Muridae > Meriones > Meriones unguiculatus. The sequence goes on along the minus strand of NC_083352.1, from coordinate 16,559,844 downwards.
ATGTCCTGTCTCCGGTTGTGTGGTGATTCTGTGGTGTGTGTGTGTGTGTGTGTGTGTGTGTGTGCATGTATGTGTATGTGTAAATACCTATAAAGTAAACAAAAAATGGACAAGACATTTAAGGTCACACAGTAACTTCAAAAATATTCGTGTACTTCGATATTTTTAAGTATTAAAAATTACATTTGTTTATTTGGTAGGTTGGGGACTGGGGGTCACAGGGCCCTTTGGCTGTCAGAAGATGACTTCCCAGGCTTGGGTCTATCCTTCCACCAGGTGGGCCCCAAGGAAAGAATTCAGCTTGTCAGGCTTGGCAGATGGAAGGAGCCATCCCCTTATGAGTCATGTCACCAGACCCTTCAATTAACGTTTAAGGTGTCCCCAACCCACAGCTCATGTTCTTGTCCTGAAAGTAGCGGCAAATATCAGGCTTAGCATGAGTTGTTCAATTTGTCCTCCAGTCTGCTCATGGTCAGCTTTGCTTGGAGTGGCCCCTCTTCCGCTCTGGTTATTAATCAGCATCAAGGAGCCAGTAGCTAGCAGCATCTGAGAATTGCCCTGCTTGTGTTTTCACAACAGACACAACAACTTGGTTTTGTCAAACAGATTACAATTTCAGAGAAAGGAAAACAAGCCCCTCCAATTAGGTTTGCCATTTGTTTGACACTTTCATTATCCTTGATGCAATTCCTACCACGTGTAAAAAAAAAAAAAGGTTTATGTCAAATTAACTTAGGGAGGGCAGGTAGAAAATGAGAAAGAAAAAAAAAAAAGGAAAAAAACAAAACCCTGTCTCATCTACTTTTTACCACCCGGAGTATCTGCAGAGAAATACTGGTTTGTCAACATTTAAATTAAATCAGAATCTGTGCTTGCTGTTTCTGAAATAATCTAATATAAATTAGCGAGTCTGCATCTGTGTCCACAGCCATCGAGGAGCACTTGGTTTCACAGGCATATTTCAGGAAAAACAAAAACACAAAGGACAAAAAGAGCCGCTTGGTTCTTAAGGCTCCCCTATCATGGTTCCTTTAAGTGCAGGGTCTTTCTCACTGGATGCTATCAGAGAAAAGCCATCTTTGGCTCTGTAAACTTCCCCAACCCACCTCCCACCACCACCAACAGCAGAAAGCAAACCAGACAGAGGAAGCTAGCACAGACAGCTTCTCCATCTTTCTTGCCATCTTGCTACTCTTTCTTTACTGACTATAAATAAAGGTATAGGGAAAAAAGAATCAACTCAAAGATTGGGCCGAAGTTTGATGACAGAGGCCACCTAGCATGTTTTGCCAGCAGCATCCACACAAACAAACCAAAACTTCAACACAAAATTGACTAAAGAATGCATTCAAGATAAGTAATTTTGAAAATCCAAGGGAAATTCGGATCAAAAAACACAGGGAGATATCCTTGTGGGTGTCTAGGAGCTGGATAGATCCTGGACAGGGAGACAGACAGGGAAAGGAACCATGGATGGTCAGAAAATAAAGATGACAAACTTTCGGGTTTTCCTTTATCCTACTAATCTGAGACAAAGGCTGGATGGACTTTTTCTCCTGCCAACAAGATCCCTCTTTTGGCTGACCTGTTCCGAATGGTCAGGTATGTTGAAGGTTGGTCCTGCCCACATATATGTACCTGAAAGTGTTGGACTATCAACTCCTCTGTCTCTGTCTAAGTTGATCAACCCAGAATTAGGGAAAGGAAACCAGTCCTAGGCCACCCAAACCACTGAAAATTCCCAGCCCTTTGAGGGAAAAAATGTGTGTTGATTCTCAAGTCTCCTCTATGCTAGTGGGGGGTCTTTCCGTGTTTCTCCCTGCCTCTGTCTGCCTGTTTCTCCACCCCTTCCACTTCTTACCTTCTAATGCAGTTATCTGTTGCTGCCTGCTATGTCTGAGACATTTTTTTTCCTGACTTTTAATTTTTAATTAGTGGAGGAAGTAAACACAATCAAGATCCCCAGACACAAAGTCTCTAATTCCAGATAGAATGGTTGCTACCTAAAGATAACAGGTGAAGACAGGGATATGCTAAAATGCTCATTAGCACTAGTTAATGGGAAAGAGCATTGGGGTTCCTCAAAAATTCTGAATGGATAAAACGGCATTATGTAATCCATTGGCACTTTATTAGTGATACATTTAATTTGTCTTAGTTACAGGATATTTCTTGAATTTTCCTGCAAACGTTTCAGTTAAAGCTTTAAAATTGCAAGATCTGGAAACCACAGTTGGGTTGGTTTACATTTGAAAAGTGCTTCACAAAGGATATCTCCACAGCCCCACCCTCGATTGTGGGTGGTGGCTTTGGAACCATGTAGCATTTTTCTGAGCATCCTCTGTACAGAAGTTTTGTTGACTATGGGTAGCCCAATGCTAAGCTTTGAGGGTTCTTCAGATTTGGAGACTCAGTTAAGAGACTCAAGTGCTTCTGAGGAAAGAAGCACGGGGATTGGTCTACAAAGAGAGCAAAGGGCTGGATGTTGCTGTGGAATTCTTGGGGGCTTCATGGTTGGGTAAATACCACATCATATCAAAACGATCAGGGAGAGTCTGCAAGAGCTCGGGCCTGTAAATGTTAAAGAGTATCCAAAAGGTAAAACCAGAGGCCCCTGGAAGCCATAACAAGGCCAACTGGAGGTTCCAGTGCTAGGACTAGGTTGTCTTTTTAGAAGTTGTTGGACACAGAGACCCCAGAGGCCCTTAAAACAATAAACGTTGCTGCCGCTGTTGTTGGTTGCATTCCATACATGAATGGTAAGACCCTCTTGCTGAAGAGGTTGCTTGCTTTGGCTGCGGGACTTGGAGAAACAAAGCTAGGGCTGGCCCCAGTGCATCCCCGTCCCCGGGGCTAGCCAGAAGCCGATACTGAGGTTGCTGTGGAGAATTAAGCCTCAGCATCCTACTCAACCATGGATCCTCCATGCTGTGTGATGCCAGAAAAGAAAGGCCAGGTAGGGACATAGTGGTTCAGATGGTTTTGGATGCAACCAACTTTCTGACTGGACTTCAGGGTCACTTCTCGGGGGGAAATTCACATCTGGTACCAGGAATTTAGAGAAAAACCTGTGACCCCAGAGAAGTCATAGACTCCAGTGGGGAAACTACTCCTATGGATTGGTTAGGCGATGTAGCCGCCGAAGTGCTTCCTCCAGTTGTGTTTACAGTCGTGGGTTTTACCGAAAGGTCTGTTGTCCTTTCTGCGACTGGTGTTTTGGAGTAGGAGACGTAAGCACAAGACTCACAAAGCACCACATTCTGGGGATGAAGAAATGACCAGAAAGGCACGACGATGCTGGTCCTCAGTGGAGAGGGAGAATAGACACCTGCATCAATCCCTCCACGGTTCAGGGAGCCTTTTGGAAGACACAGGGATGAAGGTAAGAGCCGGAGGAAAGGGTGGAGAGCCTCCTGAGTGCCTGTCTTCTGAACAAGCAACTTCCGAGTGGGGCTTCCACCTGTACCGTGTTGCAAATGATCACCCAAGGTGAGCCCATGATGTGAAAGAGTCTCCAGAAAATAAAAGCAGATGCTCAGAGAGAGGGGCAGCAGAGGACATGAGGTCCTCACCTGAGTACCCAGTTGATCCCTATCACTTGGCAACCCTGTACATAGCCTGGAGGAGGGGCTAGAGCACACACACACACACACACACACACACACACCAGAGATGACTAGGGTGGGGTTTCATTTCTGCAGCTATGGGGGAGCCCTCATCTGTATCAGATAAGGCTTTTCAGGGGTGTCTGGGGGAAGAGTGCCCAGCCTTCTCCTATGCTCTACAAAGGAAGACCGATGAACTCAGGGGTTCCCCTCAGTGAACCCTGGTGGAATGGTGCCTCATTTTGCCATTGAGAACTTAGGAGAAGTGGTGTTTCTTACTATCTCCCTGAAAGCAAGAATTTTGGCAACACCCCCCGTTCATTACGCTCATTGTCCTGACACACTTGTATTATATGGTACAGGATGCATCTGTGTGTTTAAACCACCGTTTAAGTAGAATAACCTTAAAGATGTTCTTAAACTTGGAGTTTATGCTAAGCATTAAATATTTAAAATCACATTAAAAGCTACAGAAATAGTGCTGTGCAATACACCAAAGAGGAATGGCTGAAACCTCAGACTACGTATTAGAACATAGAACTCAGACAAGTGAAGACGATTAACTTCTGATATTCTGATCTTCGATGAGTTTTGCCGATGATGGAAGGGTCCTGTTGGGGGTCATGCGTCTGAGGCTTCAGTGTGCTCAGAGTGTGTAACCAAAGCAGTTCAAGAGGACATCGGAAGGTTGAGCAGGAGCAGGAAGACACAGGAGCACCTAGAGAAGATTTTGACATTGGCACGGCTAGTATCGTGGAGAAAAATGCAAAGCAGGGGTTGGATGATGCATCAACCAGAGTGAAAAGAAAAATAACAGTTTATCAATATTTATTACATTAAAAAAAATCCCTCGATTCAAGAGCAGGAAAGAAATTCACGAGACTTGATGACTGAGTGTGCGGGTAGGTGTTATGTATTCCGCAGCTGAAATAGTTTTCTCGAGAAAAAGGCCAGATGTAACTTACTAATCTTTTAAATGACTTCAATAAAGCCAGCCAGAGGGTTGTGCTGAGATATACAGATGTTTTAGAGTCACTTTTTCGGGTGCAGCTGGTGTGTGGTGTGGGCCCAGTTGCAAGGTCATCACCTTAATCAAAAGCATTTGACAAGCCAGTCACGCCCACCTTCCTTCCCGTGACTGCTGTTTCTCTCGTCTGGGCCTTTCATAGCAGGGACTCCCACATGTGGTTGAATTAGCCCTGAACATAACGTGTTCAAGGTTTGCTGCCACAGGCACGGGTACTGGCCCTGCAGCCATTCATCATTATTTCTGAAGAGCGTTCCTCTAATCAGGATGGGCCGCCTTTCGTTTGTTCATCAGTTGATGGGCATTTAAGTAGTTTCTGCCTGAGGGTAACTCAGGGTTTGGCAACATTTGGTGTCTGGGAGCAAGTAAAGGCCCGAGCGGATATATATTGTTGCCACGAGCGAGGCCAAGCCAAACACCCCAGGTGCCTCAGACCGGGAATGGCAAGGCCTGGCCCAGATCAAACTGGCAGGGATGGCAAGTTCTTCCCTTGGTCAGAGTGTGGACGTAGACACTGTGCAGAAAGTATCGACCATAGCCTCACCTCCGTCTCCAGGATGGCTGCTCCCCTGGTGCCGTCCCCTACCAAGAATAGCTAACTCCGCCCTTATTCAGCAGCATATAACACCACCCCCCTCATATATATAACATATATATTGTACTGAGCTACTGGGTTGCTGGTGCATGTCTATGAGAAGGAGCAGCCTACCCAACTCCAGCTTTTCGGTACCTGTGCCCATCAGGCTTATTTCCTCATCCCCCGGTCAGGTTGATCCCAAAGCCAAGCAGATGGGCAACGTGACATATCTTTTTATTTTCCTTCCCTCTGGTAGGTGCGGAGTGGAGGCCCTTGTTGGTTTTTACTTGCATTTTTTGAAGACTTAGCATGTTTAGCATCTTCTCATGAGTTTATTGAACATTTGCCTCTATCCCCTAGGCCACCACCTATCCAAATCTTTTGTCCACTTTTAATTAGTTCATTTTGGTTGAGCTTTTAAATCCCTTCTAAATTCTGGATTCGAATACCTTCTTGAGTCCAGTGACATCCTATTTCTCATTCTGTGGGGTTGTTTTCTGTTTTGTTTTTATTTCCTCCCCACACACCAAACTCACTATCCTCCTGCCTCAGCATCCTGATTGCTGTGACCACAAACAGGTGGACATCCAAGTGCCAGCCTCTCCTCAAACACATCAATAGTGTTCTTTTATATATAAGGACACTCCTTTCTGAAGTGACATATACTGATCTTTTTTTTTGGGTCACTTCTGCTTTGGAGTTGTATTTAAAGCTTCATGTCTACCTAAAGTCACAAATTCTTCCCTGAATTTTTTTTCTAGGACTTTTATAGTTTTAGCACTTGCATTTAGGTCCATGATTCATCCTGAGTTAATATTTTAGTGCAGTGCAAGACAGAAGTCTGGCTTTGTTCTTTTGCATATAGATACACAGTCATCCCTGACCATTAGGAAAAGAATGACTCCATGTCCACTAAACTGTCAAAGGAATTTGGTCAAAACCAATTGGCCACAAATAAAAACTCATTTGTCTATCTGTTTGTTTTCTGTTTGACTCTCTCCTTTGGTTGTGATGGGAAAGCAACCCAGGGCTTTGAGGTTGGTAGGCAGAGGTTCTACCACTGGGGCATAACCTCAATCCCCAAAGTTTTCTTTTCTTATTTACTCTTTACCCTATTCCACTGACTTGGAATATTATAATAATATTCAAAGTGAGAGGAATGAAAACTCTGTCAGTTTTCTCTTTTTCACACTGCTTTGACTATTCTGGACACAATTTCTATTTCAGAATCAGCCTTTAATTCCTGCTTTAAAATGAATGAGATGGGGTGCTGCCAGAATACAGATTTATATTGAATCTGTTGATCAATGTGTCACTCTGGCTTCCCTCAGATACAGAATCTACGTACTCCGTACGTAGGACAAGGAGCTGGCTGTAGGGAAGGATGAGTCTCGCCTCTGCAGGCCAAGCACCCTAGAGAGCAGGGAAGCTAGCCCATCCGCTCAGATCTAAGCCCAAAGGCTTGAAAATCAGTGAAGCTGACAGTGAGAAAGTTCTAGTCTGAGTCTTAGTCCAAAAGCAGGAGAAGATGGTGTCCTGTTGAGACAGCCAATGCTTTCTTCCTCACTGTCCAATTTCCTTTCTCATGTTGTGGTAAAACACCCTGACCAAGGATCTGTCTCCTTGATGTGACACTGTGATCACAGAGGACCTGCCTTTCCCCTTCTGTTCTCCCATGCTACCTAGGAATCTGAGACACGCCAACTACAGGCATGTACTATGGACTACTCCCTAAATACAAGTGATCACCCACTTGCTTTGAATTCCTCCACTTTGCCTGTGGGCTTGAACCCTCTCCAGGACCCCCAGCTACGCTGTTGTCTATTTGTGGTGTTAATAGCTCCCTCATTCCTCACAACAATTCTCCTTAATGACTAGAGCCCCTAAGCTGAGACTTTACAACATATTTTTGCTCATTTTTTCTTGAGCAACTTTTGCCACTTTCTAAGATTTGTCCATTTCCACCAAAATTAACTTAGTGTTGCATGGCTATTCATAACGTCAATACACAGACACAACTCTCACCTGAAAGCTAGTTAATTCTGGAGCCAAATATGAACAGCCGTGGCCCAGGCGTGGAATCAATGAACCCAAGTTCCTTATCCAATGTGGTTGGCGGTTTCACTGAGTTTTTATAGGAGCAGAACAAAGACAGTCACAGAGCAAGGCTCTTTCCAAACACATCAGCAGAAACAACAGGTAGGCAGACCCCAGGAAATCAGGGGGATCTCTGTGGTAAGCCTTGGTGCCTCCTGACACTCTCAGCTTTTTGGCTGATAGACTCTAGTGGTCTGGCTTAAATGGTTTTACCTGGTAGTCACAAGGATGTTAGGTCAGACACGGGAGTTCAGACAGAAATCACCATTATGGGAGCTAAAAATATCCCAAGGTAAATTGTGATTAAATTCTGGATCTGTAAAATTCCAACCACCCTGCTATCACTGAAGTTCTAATTAGGAAATTCATCTTTATATAAGGTTCTAGGCAAGGTCCAGTGGGCAGCTTAAAACTATCTAACAATGATTTTCAACATTCAATGCACTATGACCCTTTAATTCCTTATGTTTTGGTGACCCCCAATTATAGAATTATTTTCAATGCTCCTTCATAACTGTAATTTTGCTACTGGTATGAACTGTAATGTAAATATACCTATGTTTTCTGATGCTCTTAGGTGACCCCTGGGAAAGGGTCGTTTGACCTGTAACTCAAGTTTCTGGATGGTCATACGCCCTCTTCTGCTTCTACACATGACATATGTCTGTGTGTGTGTGAAGGCACATACATAGACACAGAGAGACACAGATGAGACACACAGACACATGGACACACGGACACACACACACACACACACACACATTTATACAATAGGTGTTTAATTCTGTGTGATCAACAATGATGTTTCCCTTTTGTCCTTAGCTAGAGTAATTTGTTCTTCTCTTGGTGAGGCTTAACTTAACATTGCCAATTATATTGATCTTTATAAATGTAAATTTATGGTTTCATTTCCTCCATTATTTTCTCTATGTTATTTCCACAAGAATCTCATTTTTTTTCTTCCTGCTTGCTTTCAGTTTATTTTGCTCTTCGTTTGATGTTTTTGAGATGGGAGATTACATTATTGACTTGAAATCCCCCTTTAAACAGAGGCTTACACAGTTTTCTGCGTTCAACTCTCTAGGGAATTACAATACCCTGTCTTTTCATTCCTTTCAAAGTATTTTATATTTTTTTCTGCTGTTCTTTCTTTCATTTAGTTATTTCTGCCTTTTGCTTTATTTCAAATTCTTGAAATTTCCCAAATGTTTCTTGTGTTGCTTTAAAGTGTTAACGCCATGATTGTTGGCGAACTCGTTTTTGTACAGTTCTGTCCTTTGACACCCACCTAGCGCTGTGCTGTGTCCTCTCCTGTGGTGTTCCCTGCACCAGGACAATGTGCTGCTATGCAGGCTGGGTTCTGTGGACTTCAGGGCTGAGCGGTTCTGTTTCTACATTTTCAAGGAGGTATTCCACTCCCCAGGCATTATCCTCAGTTGCCTAGTTCTTTCTTCAGTTCTGATGCATGTGTTTTAATAGTCAGTGTTTGCCGCATACATTTAATACCATCATGACCTCTTCATGAATTGACCCTCCTCTAAATATAAAATACCATTCTTTGTTCCTAATTACTAATTTTTTTTCTCTTAAAGTCTACTTTGTCTTATATTAGTGTTGCTACTCAGGTTCATTTTATTTTTAATTAACGTCTATCTTCTGTGAATTTCCCCTAAACGTTAGAAAAATCTGTTTTGTCAGACACAGACTTTTGACTGACGTGTACATTTTTCACTTAGTAAAATTATTGGCTATGTAGGAGTTCCGTCTGCTTTTTGCTTTAGGTCTTCTGCATGTCATTTTGTTTTGCTCCTAGGCCTTCAGTCTCCATTTCTCTTTGTTGAATAGCTATTGTTTAGGGGTCCTTTCAATTCCTTTGTTTTCTGTATTTTTAATTATTTTCTTACTGGTTACCTACGGGCTTAGCACGCTCCTTCAGAGAATCCAGGTAGAATAAAAACTGACACAAATTCATACTACCCAAAGCTCTGCCCCAGGGCGACTCGGTTCTCCTCTCCCCACTGTGAGCAATTGTTATTACACAGGTCACGTTTTTAAACACCACCATTTTGTGATTATCTGATGCCTTTTCTTTGGAATCCAAGACTAACAGTGATGCAAGCTTGAATGTATTTACACTGTCTTAACAATTCTTATATCACTAATTTTACTGGTGCCTTTTGTATCTGTTTGAATTAACTCTAAACACCCTATGACCTTTCTTTTAGCACAAATTGTTCCCTTCACTATGCCCTGTAGCAAATGTTTGCTAATTCTGAATTCTTGATTTCTGTTTTCCTCAGTTACGTGGCTAACGCCTCAGAAGTACCGGGAGGCTTGGCTGCAGGATCTCTCTCAGCAGTTGAGGTGTTGCCCTGCTCCCATCTGGTCTGTGATAAGCAACCAACCGGACTGAGGACTCCGCAAGATGTACCTGCTTTCCCTTCCCAATGTCAAGATTCTTCTCTTCGGCTTCGATTCTATGAACTTTAAGAATGAAAGGCTCTCTGATTTTATTCTTTGTAGTTTGTTGAGCTTAAAAACAAAAATCTCGGTTATTATTTTTAAATTGAGTCTGAGAAAGATTTCGACTTTCTTTCCTAAATACTAACCTCCCACCCTTTTTCTCTATTATATTTCTGGGACCCTCGTGTGCATGTGGTTTCCACTGCTTTGCTCCTTTTGTTTCTTGTTTTTTTTTTTTTCATCCCGTTCTTTTGGTTCTCACGCTAGATCATACCTGCTGACTTATATTTAGCTTGATGAATTCTTTTCTTGGCCAGTTTGGATCTGCCCATGAGCACTTCTGCTCTGAAGGCCATTGCAGATGCTATGCTTTTCAGCTCTAGACTGTGCGCGACTCTCTGCTGTGGCTGCTGACCTAAAAGTCTTTAACTGCTCAGTATCACCAGGCGTCATTAATCTGATGCCCTCCCCACTTCCCAATGAGTGGCACACTTTCTCATTTTCTTAGCAGTTTTCTTATTGAAAACCATAGAGTTTAGAGCAGAGTTTGTGTTCCATTCTTCTCTCCCTCACGGTTTCTTGTGAGTCCTTGGCTGGTCACTGCTACTGTTTTCTCTGTTGTCAGTTCAGTGATGTTCCTGATAGAATTCTGTAGATTCTGTGCTTGTGCAGGGCGTGGCATCTGGCGTCTGTCTCCTTAGGCTCATACTCTCATTCTTAGGCAGGCCTCCTAGCAGTCATACCTTGAGTCCGTGTGTGGTCACCTGGTGCATGGTTGGATATTCTCAAATGCCTTGGCTTTGCAGTTTTCCTGTTTGAGAAGGCATTCCTAGCTTTTACTTCCTGTTTGTACATGGCCTTAAAGTCAGAAGTAAGGGAAGGTTTCCTTCCCAGACACATTTGTGTGTCTGTGTGTGTGTGGACTTGTGTATGTATGTGTGTTTCTATGTGTGTGTTTGTGCATGTATGTTTGTGTGTTTGCTTGTTGTTTTCTGGGATTTCACTTTTCAGCTTAGAATCCCAGGAATTTCTGAGAGCTATTTTTAGTGGCCTAAATTTAGATTTCCTTTAAAATTCTCAGCCAGCCTCTTGTTAGTCTCTGCTGAGACCTACCTTTTATTTGGGCAGCTGGAGCATCGCTACGAGTTGTAGCAATGCCTCTGGGCCGCTTCCTCCCCTTCTTTCTTCCATTGATCCGTGCTCTGAGTCGAATCACATAGCTGCCTAATGTTTTAGAATAGAGATCTTCCCACAGCTGCAAACGTAAACAGCATGTTGACAGTGCCCTTGAGATGGTTTTTTTTTTCCAGTAAGAGAACTAAACAGTCAGCACTGTCCTGTCTGCAGTGCTGCCAGCATGTGTGTGTGTGTGTGTGTGTGTGTGTGTGTGTGTGTGTGTGTGTGTTTAAGCCCATTAAACTTCACAGACACGCATACCCCATACCTGAGCTTTAGCGCTTTTCGTTTAACAGATGGCTGTTCTGTGACAGGTCAACTGCCTGGAGTTTGAATTGGATGGTGGCTTAGTTAGGGTTTCTATTGCTGTGAAGAGACCCCACGACCATGGTGACTCTTATAAAGGAAGATGTTTAATTGGGGCTGGCTTACAGCCTCACAGGTTCAGTTCATTATCGTCATGGCGGCATGCAGGCAGACGTGGTGCTAGAGAGGGAGCTGAGAGTTCTACATCTTGATTTGTGGGCAGGAGAAGCAACATTGGCCATAGCTTGAGCACAGGAGGCCTCAAATCCCACCCATACAGTGACATGCTTCCTCCAACAAGACCAAACCTCCTAACAGTCCCACTTCCTATGGATTAAACATTCAAACACTTGAGTCCGTGGGGGCCATTCCTATTCAAACGACCACACATGGCTTTAGTTTCCTTGATTTTTACTACAATTTTATTTTTTTTAAGGAGAGGAAGGTCACCAAGAAAATATACTGCTCTATCCTATGTTTCCACTTGTACTAACATCTCGTCTAAGCTAGGATACTTTTTTGATTTATCACAGGTTTACAGAGCATTTCCTATATACTCAGAGTTAGTGGCTAGGGTAGAATTTCAGAGACTTACAGCTCATGCAAGGCTATCGGGCTGTGATGAGTGTCTACGTCCTATGACCTCTCCGTCTGACACACTCATTCTTTCACAGGCTTTCTTGGTGGAGCACACAGGCAGGCTGAGGGGAGGTAAAGGATGAGCTTCACAAGCATTTGGTGATGGATTGAGTCATCTCTCCTCTTCTGTCACCCAGATGCTTCCATCTAACTATTGCTATGTAACAAACTACGCCCAAACACAGTGACAGGAGACAACACCATTTCATTAATGTCAGAATTTTGAGGGCGAGAAATCCAGGCAGGGCTCTGCAGGGATCTATTTCAGCATCATCTGGAGTGACTCACTCAGTGTTGTTTCCCTGGTAGCTTGTCTGGCATCCTCCTGGAGTAGCCCACATGGCATTATCACATTCCTGTTGTCTCTGTGGGGTGGTTGGAATTGTTTCTCCACGTGTTCTCTGGATGAGAGCTTGGGTAGCAGAGCAGACATTGCTAATCCTTTGAGAATTGACAGAGCATCACTTCTTCTGGCAGGGTCTCCTACATCCTGCCCTGCCCAGGTAAAATGGCCCCATCTCATGAGAGCAGAACAAAGCCTTTGATGACATTTTCTCATCAGTCACACAGACCCTTTCTGGTTTGAGAAATTAATGCAGAGTTTAGCAATTCTCTGGGCTTAAGAGGGGGCATACTCCCGTGAATCGCTTTGTCATGAGGAGGCCTTAGCAGCATCCATAGGAACGCAAAGATTTAGTTTCTTCAGACAAATACTTTTCCAAGTCACTAAGCACAAGGATGGCACCTCCTGAGAGCTACACATCAGGAGCAGCAGGATGGCGCCCGGGCTTTTCAGAGACAGAAGGGGGAACAGCCGGCCAGCATTTGATAATGTTCCCAAAGAAGATGCTTTTCTGTCTTCCCCCTGAGAACCAGGTACAACACGTAATACCAATAGCAATGGAACCGGTCCTTTCCTCCATGCTAAACAAGCCTATGGGAGGAAGGCCATTTCACTCCCTTCTGCTTTGCTGCATTTTCTCAACATTCCACTCTTTGTCCACACATCTGTTTGGTTCTGCCTTGGAGACGTTTGTCTTAAGTTCTTTTTATTGAAAACTTCCCGTTGTCTTTCCATTTCTGGTCCTGGAAACTTGCACTTGAATATGTTCCAAGCCCTCAACATCTAGAAAGTCTCACACTCCTTTGAAACATTTAACTCCAATGCAGCACAAGGCTTTGAGCCAAAAATAGTGAAGAGAGACTGGAGACATCAACCTCTGGCCTACACACACATACACACACACACACACACACACACACACAGGCCAGCAAGAGATTAGATATTCACCCATGAGCCATAAACTTTCTGTTTCTAACAAAAATTATTTGCAACTTCCTCAATGGACAGAAGAGCTAATGTGCCAAAGCATGAGCTGTTGTTAGCAGGAGAGGAGCACACAGCACATTTCTGACACACTCCCCACTGTCTCATCCCTCCCCCTCTCTTCCTTCTCTAACAGCGGCAGGCATGGGGCTAGCAGCACTCACACTGCTCTAGAAGCGACATGCCTCACAGGTATTGCCCTAAGTTAGGTTTACAACTGAACAACTGCTAGGTAGAAGGCTTTGCAAGCGTGTGATGGAGATTCCCCGTAGAGAAACCAAATGCGAGATCACATGAGAACTTGATCCAGGAGGAAGATTAAACACAAGATAGTCTGAAGAGTAATTGATAACCAAAGACAAGTGCAGGACACAGGCAGTGAAGAAAGGACCTATTGTAGAAGACGAAGGAGGAGGAAGAAAATAAAAAGAAAAAGAAGAAGGAGAAAGAGAAGGAGGAGAAAAAGAAAAGGGCTGCATTAAAGACAACAAAGGGAGATAAGAGATTAAAAGGAAAAGGATAATGACAGTCAAAACTGATGCCATTTGCAATCAGGTGTAGCCTGTACATAACACAGGTGCCTGCTTAAGTGATTTGCATTTGGGGACATGAGGCTGTGAGGCTAAGTACAATGGAAAGATACTGAGTGGATGAATTTCATTGGTGCGAGATTGGCAACAAGGGAGGATGCTTATCTCCCATCCTGGCATACATATGATCAAAATCAATAGATGATCATGAGTGGGAAAATCCACAGACCCTGACAAGGGTATCACTGATTCTGAAAGTTGTTGCAAAATATTAATGGTTTCCGAGTTCATATACAATTAATTTGATGTTGGGTTGACTGTTGCTGAGACATGGAGAAAAGGACAGTAGCAAATGGCCGTGAGACATCTATCTCGAGTAGGAAAGAAATAAAATGGGGCTCAGCCTGAGTGGGGTTGTTGCCAGGGAGTCATGACAAAAATCATAAGGTGTCACAAAAATTAAATTAGCAAGTACTATTAAAATGCTTAATTATGAAACATAATATAGGTAAGGGCAGGAATGAAGAAAATGGACTGAGAGTCTCAAGGCTTGAAAAGATCAATAAACTGCACTTGATGAGGACAGGAAGGATGAATGGGCTAGGTGCAGGGTTTTGGTGTGTCAGATGCTGGAGTGGGGTCTGTGTTGTTGCATGACTCCAGGATGCTGGGGACCAGCCTCCACCAGTTGGGGGGTGTCTCGAGATTGGGAAGATTGGATCAGCGTGAGAGAGAATCACTTTACACAGGGGAGCAGGTACATGCTGACGGATGACTCCGCTGTCTTCGGGAGGCAGTCCCTCTGGAGTCTGCTCTCTCTGCTGCAGAGTCAATCCCAGTCTTTTATTGTTAAATCATTTCCTTATACATTTTGCAACATAATCAAAAAAATCTTTTTGTCTTTCTCCAGAATATCGGCTTTTCTCCAAAGACTAACAGATGAGAATAAACAGAATACAGCACGCTGTACTCTTCACCCATGGAACAGTGATTGTACCCAAAAAGTTCACAGAACATAGCAGGTTGTACTCTTCATACATGGCTCAGTGATTACACTGCAAGCAAGCAAGCAAGCAAGCATATCTACTCATAAACTCAGTGCTTTTCTCAGACAAACCTCTACATCATAGGTCATCTGGGCAAAAATCTTGCGGTTACAGTAAGTGACATAAGAACAAAGAGGGGCTACACAAACTGGACTATTCTCAATTCTCAGCTGCTGTTTGTAGCTGAGCGAGTTCTTCCTGAGCTCTTTCTGAACATCTTTTGTAGTAGGAGTGATCTTTCAGAGGGTCTCTGGCCCCTTCCTCATAAACTATACAAAGCTCCTGTAATCTCCTTATCTTGTTCCAAGGAGTCATGTCCATGTGACCAAGTCTTTCTAGACAGAAAGTTAATATGAATCTCTAGGGTCTAATTCCTTTCTGACTGCAGCAATCTGGGGGCTAGTGTGGAAACTCAAACAATTCCTGATATCATTTGTTATCCGTGAGCTGACTGAAGTTTTTAGGGAAACAATTAGCACAAAAGGCCTCTATAGAGTAAATTTCTTGTTCAGATAATTTAGGGTTCACTGCCCTCACAGCCAAGAAGAATGTTTCCTCCATGGTGGTTGTTTCTGAGCCATTTCCTTCTCCGCTAGTCCCCTCGGAAATCTTCCTAGTTGCATTGACTAGGGTTGAATTAGATGAAAAAGACAGAGCCACAATAAGAAACAAAGCAGGCAGATATATAGGAGAATGCAGCGCCATCTCTGGACTGGTGATCCAGAGATGTTTTCTACAGGGTGAGAATGTTCCAGCAGCCGGAACTGTGTCAAGCAGCTACTTCCACCACCATGTTGACACCAGAACATTGAGTTCTTGAGGGTACTGGGAGGAAACAAGAAGGGTGGTTCACAGTGGTGCTGGTTTCTCTCCCTTCTACTCCTCAGAAAGCAAGTGAGGAGGAGGATACCCCCAAAGCACTAACACATCTAGTTCTTATAGAGCTGCCCTTTGCAAACATTTGCCTCCTGTTTCTTGAACTTTCTCACTCTAACCTCATAGAAAAGCTGAACCTAAGTGGTGCTAAGGTGAATTGCTGGAGTGGGCTACTCCAGGAGATGGGAACAAGAGAAACATTTGCCATGAGATGTTCTAGTCAGCAACAGTTCTTCAGAGTTTAGGAACCCAGAGCATGTGCTGACCTTCCAGTAACAGTTGAGTGGGCCAAAGGAAAGGGCCGCCATATTGATACTTTGATGCCCATCCCTCTGAGGCTGGAAATACAGTCACAAAATCACCCAAGTTCTTTCCTTGCATATCTTGGATAGTCTTTAGGATGATAGATGGTCTGGCCACTTTCAGGCAGCTAACTGTGAGGCTTCACTGCCATCTTGCCTTTAACCTTGTCTTCTGTCCCATGGTCAGCAGAAGCGAGCTTTGCCTAGTAACCCCCCACAGCCTTCACCTTGAGCATGAACATCAGTGCCAGGGCACACTTTCCGAACTGCTGTTGGGGCTCAGAAAACCACACCCTAAACCCTGGTATATTGATGGATAAGAACCAGCACTAAGTGGCCCTCAGATTCAGGATTCCTCTTCCCTTGTCTTTCTTCTGCTCTGGAAATTGCCTTATTTGGGGAAACCCAAACTCTAAGAGAAGCCATTCCACCACTTGTTATCTCTTCCCGAGATCTCATTTCATGACTCAGAAAGAAATGAAGTCTGAGCAGGGTTAATAAAGGGGCAGCTGGACTTAGAAGATAATATCTTTCTCTTGGGCATATTCACATCCCAAAGAGCATCCTTTCACAAGACAATTCTGGGTCCATACATACCCTGCCCTACCCCACTCCTATCCCACCACAGAAAAGATTCGTACATGTGGCCATTTTTGTCCCCTGTGAAGAAAAGTATTTAATCTTCAACACTCTAGCTTTCCTTTGAATTTCATGTGTGGATATAGATCGCATCTCTCTGTTAATACACACGGGATGTTCTGTCTTTATCTCCCATTTAGTCTGTTGGTTTCAACAGTATCCCATTTCTGCAGCCCAGCAGCTCAAGTTTTTCTCTACAGTTAGCATAATCTCTTCTGTAAACTCATTCTCCTGTTGTCTGCAGATTTCATTCTTCAGACTTGAGACAAGTACTGGGAGGCTATGGGCTGCTGTTCTCTTAAGAGACTGTTGGTTTTCAGGATTTGCATCTATCCAGACAGCCTCTGCGTGTCGACCCAGTCAGAATCTATCTCTATCTCTATCTCTAAATCTCAATGGTGCTGAGATGAACTGCTTCACTGAGCAACTGCAGGTGACGGGAACAAGACAAACATTTGCCATGAGATGTTCAAATAAGCCACAGTTCTTCGGAGTTCCAGGACCCAGAGCATATGCTGGTCTTCCATAACAGTTGAAGGCACCAAAGGAAAGGACCACCATATTGATACTCGGGTACCCACCCCTCTGTATATCAAAATTATTTTGAGTCAACTACTTGGTCTGCTTGAATATTTTGTAAATGGTTTTGTAATACCCAGAGTTAAATCCAAATCCTTAGACCTGCTAAGCAAGCAATGTACGATCTAGCCATAACCCCAGTCAAAACTGATTTTTTTTAATAAAAGCAAAGACAGGGAAAGTTAAAAGATAGAGCAGAAGTTCCCTGTTGCATGGATACAAAGGAAATAGTCTTTTCTATCAGAAGAGACTCTGAATCAAGGGAGCAGAAGGATTTAGAGCATGGTTTCAATCTGCAAAACAACTTGATCCTTAATCTCGCCTTTTCTCTGTTGTCTCCCTGTAACTGATACCTCAAACTCCTTTTGCTTTGGCTTCAGCCAGTGATAATCTAAACCTGAATTCCAAGCCATGTCTTCAAAATTTCCCTTTTCTGTGTCTAGTATTCCCTTTTCTAGTATTATAAGCAAGGATTGGGTTTGAAGGGCACCCAATGGGATTTCCAGGGTCTTATATGTCTGGAGACAGGGAATTGGACCAGAAACACATAGATAGTGAGAAACAGAGAAAGTGGGTCAGTGAGCTGGAGCGGCTAGTTGCTCCACGCACTGTGTCAGGCTGAGTGGGCCTCTGTTCAGTACAGAGTCTACTGATGTCAGCTCTGGTGGGGGAGGGGGCTCACAGACTTTCAGTGGTCCTTTCATTTGTCAATGTTAATGCTCCCTCCCGCTGCATTGTGTATTCAAAGGTATCATGTTGGCAAGCTTATATATGTGTGTGTCCTGGTTTTAATGGCACAGAGTAGAGAGTAATTTATTTTTTTCCCTCCTGCAGAGATAATAAATGCTCAAGAAACACTTCCTGAGTCACATGACAGATGAGAACAACAACGAAGCTGGCAATGAAGGCCTTGCCCCATCTACCAGAGGCCTTGATGTGAGCATAATGATTAATACACGGAACACAATTCTCAGTCCTTCTGTTATTGGCACTGAGCATGGCTATGAGAAAACCAATACATCAGACAGGACCTGGCTGGAAGGAAGTGAGACTTTTTTTCAGGAGCGATGACCCTGGAGTCAGAAGGTTCTCATACTCTGGGATCCTTCATGAGGATCTCAAGTACATGAAAGGTTGTTTTGGTTGTTGTTGTTGTTTTGTTTTTTTTAGGAAGAAGAGAAGGATCAGGGGCAGGGGATGTACCCCTTGCTTTTCTTCTCTGGGGTTAGTTATGAATAGTTACAGCTTGCAGCTGTGTGTGTGTGTGTGTGTGTGTGTGTGTGTGTGTGTGTGTGTGTGTTGCACGTTAGCCAGTGGGCAGGATTCCAGAATGAGAGTGGCATTGCCAGCTTTCAGTGTCACGGAAGCTCTGCCCACCTACAGCCCGAGTGTCTGGAGCCACATACCTGTGTGCCCCTTACAGATGCCTCCTGGAGAGATTTTTACTTCAAACAGAGAAGGGACAGGTGAGGAACAGAGTTGTGCTTTGACGGGAAGTCTCACTCCACTGGTAAGGGTGAGGGTTTCTTGGGGATTTAGGAAACGTCACCTGAGGGAGAGGTCCCGGAATGAGACAAACATCTTCCAGCAAACAGGATGATCCGCTGATGCTGACTGGACCGTTTAGGTCCTTCCTTCAAACCGAAGTCGTATGTTAGACTGTTAGCACCACCTTGGTAGGATGCTCTGTATCAGTTCATTAATAAGTGTTTCACTGAGACAAAAATAAAGCTTCCAGGCACTAGAGGAGGTCTTGCGGTGGGAAGTTTCTCCCGGAAGAGGAAATTGCCCATTTGTTTCGAACTTTGCTGGGAAGAACCAGCTTCAAGCAACAGGTGGGAGGCGGTTAGTCTTGGGGGTGGGCAAAGCACACTTGGGCGTGTGCCTGTGAGGGTGTTTCCATGGAAGACTGGCATGTGGGTCGGTGAGCTGGCTGGGGAGGACCTGCCCTAAACACGGGCAGCGCCGTTCCGTAAGGCACAGGCCCTGCCGAATGAAATGGGTGTGGAGGGGTGGGGTAGGGATGGAGCAAGGGTCCTGGTCACCTGGGCTGCCTGTTGGACCCAGGGCCTTGCACACCATAGGCAAATGCTCTACCATTCAAAGCACCGCTTGTTTTCAAACAGAGGTCTCAGTTTTCATTACGTAGCTGGGGCTGGCTTTGAACTCCCTATCCTCCAGTACTAGGATGGCAGGATTGCCTCTGTTCCTGAACTTTTCTAGAGCAGGTTCGTCTTTTGTTGCCATGGCTACTCACAGCAGACTTTAGATTCCTCGGCCTTTGAATGCACAGTTCTTTCACCCCATCTTTCCAAGAACCTTTGAAGCTACTGGTTTCCCTGGCTCCCTAGCTTGCAAATGGTTTTGTGGAAATGCTCAGCCTCTGACCATGTGAATCGTTAAATAAACCCTCTGTTATTATCACTTATGCTTTCTACACATTCTGTTCCCCTGGGTAATGTAGCTAGAACAACAGTTGGTCATTCATAAGAGTCGCATTTATAGACCTTGGGTGCTGACCCTGGGAGAAAGGAAAGACTGTGTCCTACATTTCACGGTTGGGCACAGTGGGTCATAGAGGGCCTGCCCTTGGTTCATAGTTAGTGAATGAGAACCAGAGGCCCAAATCTTGTGAATTTGGGATCCTGGAGAATCTAGGAAGTGTCTTCCTTAGGATTTCTATTGCTGTGATGGAACACCGTAACCAAAAGCAAATTGGGGACGAAAGGGTTTATTTCAGCTTAGAGTTCCACATCACAGCCTGTCATCGAAGGAGTCAGGGCAGGACCTCCATTAGAGCAAGACGTCAAGGCAGGAACCTGGAGGCAGGAACTGAGGTAGAGGCCACGGAGGAGGGATGCTTATTGGCTTGCTCAGCCCACATTTTTGTAGCACTCAGGGCAAACAGTCCAGGTATAGCACTGTCCTCAGGGGGCTGGACTCTGCCCCATCAACCACAGTCACCTAAGGCCAATTTGGTGAGGACACATGGCTTTACACATGTGCTCCTTTAAATGGGCACGTCAGCTCCCCTCTTCACTTAGTGGTGGACACGAGGGGGAAGTGGTGGGCACGGAGAAGAAAGTGACAATGGCATCAAGAAAACCAAGCTTGTGGCTGAGTTGTCATTAGAGCTTCACCAGGAGCAGTTAATGGTTTCAAGGGTTCGCATGTGGTTTTATCACATTCTGCAGCAGACTTCAGAAAATAAACTCTTTCACAATATCGAATCCTGTAACCCCTCAGGACACCCGGCAGAGGCAAATCCAGCCATTCTGCTGGCAAAGTATGTGTTCTTACACAGTGCCCTCTTTGCAAAAACCACCAGGTAGCTAAAGGCGGTGTAAAGCGTTCACGCACCAAGCAATGCGATAAAGACAATCCTGGTTGTCAGGTCATAATGTTGTTAGCCCAAGTTCCCTGAATGAAGAGCTTTGGGGGTTTACGGTAGTCACGCTTCAGGAAAGATAGACTAGGCTTCTTACGATTCAATATGCTTCCCCGGTGAAAATCTTGCCTAACTAGAATCCTCCTGTCCTGGAGTGCTGTAATGCAAGTCAGCATTCCATAGCAGCCAGTGGCCAGCGAGACTAAAGAGAGGCGAGGGTAGCAAGCAGAGTCCTTGGGACTCTGCTTCACAGCTCTGTGCCTGAGCACGTGCCAAAAAGTTGAGAGTGATGTCATCTGAGCGACAGTGGCCAGAGAGACAATCCGGAACATCCCTGGAGCCTGGCATTTCCTTCGCCTCCTTTCCCGGTGCCTGCTGGAAGCTTGTGATGTTCATGATGTCACCTACAGTGAGTCTCAGCCGAGGCCAATCATCCATCATGCTCTGCCGGCATCTGGTAAGGACGGCCTGTCAGGAGAGAGAATTTCCCCAGGTGCCATATCAAATCAATCTCAGAAATGTTTCATTGATCATGTTCAGCACCAGGTGGGAAAGTACAAGCCGTTTCACCCGAAGACGCCTTGCCTGTGGCCACAGGACCCGAAGGCCTCTAATTTATTTCTTCTAAGGAGGCTCTGGTGTCTCGTAAAGGCAGCATCAGAATGCTGCAGAGGCCAGAAGTTTGATCTTGGCTGTGCAAGGTCTGAAATTGCCAAGCGGAGGAACTTCTAGATATTAAAAGAAAAACAAAACAAAACAAAACAATGGGTTGTGAGCCAGGAAGCAACTATAAAATGATGATGGCCCCTCTCCCCTGCTGTCGGGTTCCTAATGACCAGGCAAACTCCACAGAAACCTGTACGTTCCTTCCGATGGCTTGGCACTCACATGAACTCTGTTTTGTTAAATTATCGGCATCATGTTTCCATGGTATAGGAACGAGGCAGCCATGTTACTATCGGCGTGAGCCCCAAGCATCTCATCACAGATGGGGGTTCTCACTGGTTGGTTACCAAGCCACTCATGCTCTACCACAGCCTGTTCAGGAGCTTTGTATGACCCTGCATTGTAGACAAAGACTTATTTCACATTCAGTGGATTGCTTACTTGTTACTGCTGAAGTTTTGGTGCAAGCTTTCATTCTTTGTTAAAACACAGGATATTGTTTTCAAATGTATGTGCTCATTAGAGAGATGTAATCAATTAAAAAAGAAGCAATGGTAAAAATTCTCAGAAATGACTTCATTGTTGGCGTTCAGGAAGTAGGTTTACAAACATCTTTGGGAAGGGAGGGAAGAGGAGGAGGCTCTGAGGGATGGAAGGAGCAGGAAGGGACAGGGACAGAGGAAGAAAGAGGAGAAGCCACATCTCTTACACTCTGTGGGTCCCTCTCATCCTTTGCTGCATCTCCTGGGAGCTTGGTTCACTGGTCCTCAAGCTTGAGCCTGCTGGTTGTGTTTCGTTTTCAGCTCCTGCCTCTGTCAGCACATCTACCCTGTGGGGTGCATCAGCTGCTCTTGTTTCTTCCCCTAACTTCTCATTACTCAGAAGAGGACTTGGTGTTCTTCTATAGCCACGCTCACACATTCCCACACCTTTTCCAGCACCTACACCACAGTTTCCAATAAAACCCCAAGTCAGTCTCTACCTGATCACAGTAGAATCTTCTCTGATTTGCTACTAACCCAACAAAGACATTGAGAGTAAGCTTTTATTTCTTCTACTTTTACTCATGAGAGTGAATAATTATCTCTTATTTTCCACAAATATGGAAACATCACACACTGATGAATTCACACACACATACACACACACACACACACACACACACACACACCTTCTAAGGAGAGAAAATCACCTTCAGAGAGCTTAGGAGGATTAAATTGCCCTGTGTTACCGTGGCACTTCAGGAAGGAATTATTTTTCTGATGGCATGGGTGTCAGGCTGACATGCCCAGGAGGCCATGGTGGAAGAGAACGCTTCACACAGCAGCCAGGAAGCAGGGATGAGGAATACAGGGAGGAAGTAGACCCCAAAGCCACGTGCCTGCTGACAGACTTCCTCCAATGTCCCATCTTCGACCTTTCATCCCCTCCCTGTAATGCCACCACATCGTGAATTCACATCAGAGACCTCTGACTCATTTGCTTCTGGAGACGCCAGCCTGGACAGGCAGAGGCCGGCTGCACTAGTCCCCTCGGCAATTCTTATCCTGGTCAAGAGCCACAGGGACCTGTACAGGACCTTGGAATGCAGCCTTGAGTGTGTAATGTGAATGATCAGGCCAGGCTCCTGAAATTATTCTCCCAGAAGCAGGGACAAAGTGAGACCAGGTCAGTATAATGCTGTTTGATAAAAGAGTGGCCTACTGCTTTCCTTTTTTTTTTTTTTTTAATTGAAGAGCTATTTGTTAAAATTAAAAAAAAAAAAAAAGTATTTCCACAGACAAATTGGTTCCCAGGAATTTCCTAAAGTAAATAGTGATACTGTTTATCAGTCTCCTGTCTTGTCTTTGTGTGGAGAAAGAACAGTTATGTAAACAGGGAAGGTCTCCATTTTCAGTCTTGATAATTCAGCCATGGACACAGGTGTGTCCTTTTAGCCAATCCT
This sequence comes from Meriones unguiculatus, assembly GCF_030254825.1. NCBI lineage: Eukaryota > Metazoa > Chordata > Mammalia > Rodentia > Muridae > Meriones > Meriones unguiculatus. The sequence continues at coordinate 16,536,656 of NC_083352.1, read as the reverse complement.
CCCTCCCTCCCGACATGTCCTGTCCTTTCTTTCAGCCTTCCCTTTTTCCCCTCTGCTTTAGTCCTTCCTTTTCTTCCATTCCTCCTGGGAAGGCTTTAGTAGCAGCACTGCCCTCTCTCTTGTTCTCCCCAGGCCTGTGCTCTATGCTTGCCCCCAAAGGAGATTCTCTGATGGCATTGTATCTTCTGCTCTCAGGGGCTTCCTTTGCAACCACCCCAGCTGAGGAGAACACAGAACCCCATTCCTTTCTCTTCCTCCCCACTGCTCTTCCTTCCTTCTGTCTTCCCCAGGATTCAAATGCCAGCGGGTGTCCCATTCCACCTTGATGGCTGACTGCTAGGGCCGGCTGGAATATAATCCTCAAATAGAGTTAACTGAATCCGGGGTCTTCTGGAATTTTATGGGAAGTATTCTGCTTTGCTCTAGCCTTCAGCGCTTGCCTGGGAAGTGACAGTATTTTCAGGCTTACCACTTTGTAATGACTAGTTTCAGGGAAGTCCCTTTCAGCCAATAATCTGGGCCACTAGCTGACCTCCCAGGTGACTGTTCAATGATTAAAAATATTCCCCAGTTAATCATATCCCAATTTTTAAAAAACAAGAGTAGCCTCATTTTGTTAGCAATAAACCCAGCTGTACTTCTGTGACGGTCCTTTCCCTGTGGGCACGGTTAAGAATTATAGGCGAGAACCACCGACTCTCTGTTTACTCCCATAAGAGCACACGAGAAAAGTAGCACAAACTCCAACCATCACATTTTATTAATTGTGGGTTTTGTTACAGCATTTTCATATGTACTGTAATGCTTAATTTCAGTTGCCAATTAATTGAATTGAGAAAAAAAAACACAAGAGCTTTAAGGGGCAGACACTGGGCACATCAGTGAGGGAGTATCCGGAAAGGTTCAGCTAAAGAGGGAAGGCCGTGCTGGGTGTCATGGGCTGGGGCTGAGAACCATGAGAGACAGGAAAGCCCCTCATAAGTGCCATACTTCCTTCCTTCCTTACCTGAGGATGCGATGAGAGCCGCCATCTCCCTCTCCAGACACCGTGTTTTCCCACTGTGATGGACTGTGTCCCTCCTTAGACTAAGAGGAGGAAAGTAGCTAATACAGACACAAACACACATTCTCCCACACACACACACTCAGAGAGATATACACACAGACACATACCTAGACACACACACACACATGAACATAGATGCAGACACACAAATTTGTGCATTGCTCATGTACAATGCTTCCTGTCCCTTATGCTCCTCATTAACCTTCTTCACCCCAAATGGCCCCTTTCTGCTGCCTCTGTGTGTGAATGTCCATATGTGTGCACACATGTATGTCTACATGCGTGTTCATGTATGTCTATGTATGCATGTGTATGTGTGCATGTGTGTGTGCATGTGTGTGTATGTGTGCATGTATGTGTATGTGTGCATGTGTGTGTATGGCTTTGCAAGCATGCTGTGTTGACACGACTTAGAGGCCTTCATTTTTGTTTCTATGGCAACCTCACACTGATTTCCATAGTGGCGACTCCAGTTTAGTTTTTCTGTGTTTTCCTTCCTTTTCTTTTTTTTTAAACCTAGTGATTTTTTTCTTCCTTTATTAAAAATTAATGCCTCTCTCATACAATGTATTTTGGTTATGGTTTTCTTCCTTCTGCTCCTTCTAGTTCTTCCCATGTCCCCTTCATTCCAGATCCCCTTTCTGTGTCTTGTTAGAAAACTGTCAGGTTTCTCGATGATAATAACATACGATATAATAAGACAAGACAAAAGCTAACACACTGGACTAAAACCAGACAAACACAAGGAAAAGAGCACAAGAGGCCAAAGGAACAGCCATAGATAGAGACCCACTGGGTCCCATACTCAGGAATCCCACAGAAACACTAAGCTGGGGACCGTAAAATATAAGCAAAAGACCTGTAAAGAGAGAGAGAAAACAAATACAGCAAGACAAGGTAAGACAAAAATAAAGATAAAATAAAAAACATTTAAAGCAAAACTACCCTTACAGGACATTATAAACAAGGAAGGTCCAAAGGTGTCACTGGCTGCTTTTTCTGCTGGCCATCTACTGTTGGGCACACAGCCTACCCTTACGCATAATTTGTTTCCCCAGTGAGACTCCCTTGGAGAAAACTAACTTTTCTTTTGCAAGTGGCTATCAGCTGGGGATAGCTTCTGGGTTAGGGATGGGGTGTCTATCTACTTCTCCTTTCAGACTCCGGACCCTGTCTGGTGAGAACCATGCAGCCCTGCACATGCTGCCTCGGTCCCTGTGAATTCACACGTGCCTCTGACCTGCCAACTTAGAGGGCTTTGATTCCTTGATCTCCATTCCCTCTGGCTCTTACCTCACCCTTCCTCCTCTTCCTGGGGTTCCCACTTAGGGTTGAGTGTTCCAAGCTCTCTTACTCTCTGCATACTCCATTTTAAGTCAGTATCTCAGAATACAAGATCTTAAAGTTACTGGGATTTGACCACAAAGTACACATATAAACTCAGATCACAGTGCTGCTGGGGATTTAGCCTCCACAGAGAATATCTGCAAATTACAGAGCTTGTTATGAGATTCGTACGTGGAAAGAAAGGGCACACAAATTATGTAACTTTAAAAAGGACACTGGGAATTTTGTTGTTACTTTCCAATATTCAAAGGACACTCATGAAGGAAAATAGAGCTTTTGATTATTTTTAATGTAGGCACTTAGAGCTATGAATTTCCCTTACAGAACTGCTTTCAATGCGTGCGTCCCAGTAGTTTTGTTGTGTTGTTTTTTATTTTCACTTAGATCCAGGAACCTTGCTTTTATTTCCTTTCTTTTTTTCTCTGATCCAGTCATCACTGAGTAAGGAATTGTTTACTCTCCATGAATTTGTATAACTAGTACATGTTTTGTTGCTGTAAAATTGAACTTCTATTGTATCACGCTCACATAGCCTACACAGAGTTATTTCCATTTTCTGAACTTGTTAAGGTTTGTTTTGTGTCTCAGGGTGTGCTCCACGTTAGACAGGCTTCCACGGGCTGCTGAGTAGAATGTATATACTTTGTGAAATACTCTGTAGACATTGTTTAGGTCCATTCAATATGTGATGTCATGTAATTCTGATGTTTCTCTCTATGTTTTGTCCAGATGAGCTGTTATTAGAGAAATGAGTGTACTGAAATCACCTACTACTAATGGATGGGTGTTAATCTGTCTTTAGTTACAGAGATATGCCTTTTATGAAACTGGGTATACCAGATTTTGGTTTCTATGTTTAGGATTGCAGTATCTTTTCAATTAATTATTTCCTTCATCAGAAAAAGGTGTCCTTTTTTAAGTCTCTTCTAAGCACTAGTTTAAAATCTATTTGGTCAGATATTAAGATGGAAAATCTTGCTTTCTCCCTGGTCCGTTAGCACGGAATACTCTTTTCCCTTTCACTTTATGGTATTGCTTATCTTTAAAGCTAAGATGAGTTTCCTGCAAACAACAAAAAGCTAGACTTTGTTTCTTAACCCATCATCTACAGTGTGTCTTTTAATTGGAACAGTGAAGTCACTGATATTTAAAGTTATTATTGAAAAGTGTATGTTGGCTGCAGTCTCTCTCTTTTCCCTTCTGTTCCCTTCAGTGTTTCTCTTCATTGAATTCAGTTGTCAAATCCTGGATTGCCTTGCTTGTTTCAGCCCACCTTCTGTTTTTGTTTTTCTTGGACACCACTCAGGCGTTTGTTCATTGGGCTGTTTGTGCCTTCTTTCAACTCCTTGGATTTTAAAATGAAGTTCATGACTGTTCTTTCAAATCCCCTGAGGTGGGGTTCATCTAGGCAATTCTCACTGGGTGGCATTTCTATGGGACTGGTGCACAAGATATTTATCTTGACTCAAGACTGGGGGTTGGGGATGACATGGGGGGCATTTTAGACGGGTCTGAGATACTGGATGTGGAACCCACACTCTGTCTGAGGACTGGGATGAGCGTAGGGGAGCTGGTATTGGGAAGGTGGGCTCTGTAGGCTGCGCTCAAGCACAGGGTGTGTGGCAGGGCTGGGTCTGAGGGACTGATGGATTGCCTATTTTTTTTGAAGAGGCTACTTACACTTCAGCGATTTGCTTTCACCTTTCATATTTTGTCTGCAAGGTTCCTAGGCTACACACATCAATCAGTTTTGCTTGATTTTTTTCTTCTAGTAATATATGGCCGACTTTTTTCATACACTAAAATGATGACAGCTTTAGAAGGAAAGTTCAAGTTTTGCTGTGGTCTTGCTGCAGTCATATGGGCTATTTCTCATGGCACCAAAGATTGCCCAGGAGACTTCAAGTCAGCAGAAAGAAACAAGAAACTTTGTAGCTTTCTTCCCAGACTTCCTTGGAATCTGGGGATGATTGGCAAATTTCACTTTTTAATTTTTCTTTTCTAAGTTCAGATTGACAGGAATGCATCTTTCACAGACTTACCTCTTCAGATGTGTGAATTTGTTCAAGGTAAGTAGGAACATGACAATAGAATTCTCCTCTTGAACTTGTCTTTTCTGTCTTCAGGGTTTAGTTTTGTAACCATGGGAATTTCCCTTCCTGGTCACTGCACAGTCATTGGGTGTGTGTGTGGGATAAAATGGCCAGCCTGTTGGGTGGGGTCAGCTAGCTGAAGATGTGAGAATGGGCCAGCTGATCTTCTCTTCATGATCTCATCCACTTCTGAGACTTTGTTCACAGGGAAGGTCTTGTTTTCTTGGTCTGTCTTCAGGGAAAACGTAAGGAGCCCAAGACAGACTGTATGTGCCTTCTTAGGAGTCCAGTTCTTATGTTTATTGCTTTTGAAAGGATCAGACTACCTTTGTAACCTACAAAGTTTTCTAAATGTTTTCTAAAGCCTATAGTTTTGAGTTTTAGGTCCAGGTTAAGCTAAAGCCTCTTAGTACCTTTCCAGGGAATGGAGGAATATGACCCTATCTGTGAGGACAGATATAAAAAAGCGAGCAAGCAATGACCTTCACTCAGCAAAAAGAACGACCAGACCCTTGTCTTCGAGGTAGTGTTTTTTAGCAACCAACCCAGATGGCCTCAATCCTTCTTCTGAGTAGACCCTGACCTCCAGCCAAAAACCTGCAGCCCCAATCTTCAAGGATGAGCTAACCACCCCCACCTTTAATTGCAGCTGCATCCACACTTGGCAGAACTGGCCAAGCTTGAGCACCTAAGACTAACCAATTATTTTACTTTATAGCTTCCTCATCCAATCCTGAACTGCAACCTCAAAATTTCCGCGCTTTGTCTTTTAAAAACCCAAGGCCTTTGTCTCCTGGTGCCACTCCTTGCTGACTAGCAGGGGTGACCCCATTGCGCAATGGTCAAAATAAACCTCTTGCGATTTTGCATCTCCTGAGTTCTCGTCATCCCTTCTTGAAATTAGGCTCATGCCGGGCCTAACACTTTCATATCACACACAAAGAAGTATGCAAAGAATGGAACCTGCTTGTAGGTGGAGACAGGGCCTTGACTCCTCCCTTGAAGGCTAATCTAGTGGGGCACTTTAGGGACCAGATGGGGGACATTGTGGGTTCACCTTAAGGTAACATACTTTTCCCTCCCAGAATTCCCACTGGCTAGTGCACTTCCTATGGGCCACCCGGATATTCCTCTTATCTACTTGCTTTTCCTCAGAAAGACCTATTTCCTTTTCTTTTCTTTGGCATTTTACTTTCAAATGCTGGCCAGAGCCCTCACTCATATTCTTTTAAACTTCACAGCTAATGCTCTGGGCTTCCTTGCCTTCTTTTTATTGTTCCCCTCCCTACAGTATGGCCGCCTGCTGCCAGGCGGCTGATCTCCATCACACCTTATTTCATGCAGCATGGCTTTTGTTCCTTCTCCATTTCCCTCCTTCCAAGTACCCATGAGATTTACAGCTTGCCTGCCATGAGGTTTTCCTTTTAAACTCCAATAAACTGTCTTTAAACATCTTCTGGAGTCTGATCTTTGTCCTTGAGCTTCTATTTGTGTCTGTCCTTAAAGCCTTTTATTAATGAGACGAAGGACCCCAAGAGGAACTCTAATTTCCCAGGTATCATATAATGGCTCTGCTAGAACTCTCCCAAGATTTCCAGCAACACTTCCTTCTTGCTTTTAATTCTTTAATTGGCAGAGAGAATGAATTCACTCCTGCAACCCTAGGCGCATCAGCTGGTTTTAAGTCACTTGTGGGTAGACCTGTGGTTGAAAAGAGTGAAAAACATTTTTCTTAAATGTAAACTACACAATCAGAAGGAAACTATACATTAAAAACTTTCTAGAACCAAGTCCTTATTATTGACATCTGCAGAAACTACCCCTTTGCTTTCAAATGCTAAGAATCAGATCCTGAAGCAGAGAGGCAGAGAATGATTTCTTAAAGCTTTTAAGGAGCCCAAGTAATAGCAGAAACCCAGATTGGGACTTCCCTGTTACTCCCACTTCCCTGTGAAAACCTCCCTCTTTGCTGATGCCTCTTTTTGATGGTATCCCTCACATATTTGTTTTTGGGAAATTTAAACTGCCCCAAATTGTTTCCACTAGGACCTGATATTTCTATTTGCAGTGGCACCTCTGTCCTGTTACACAGTCTGGTTATCCTTAGCTCCCTACAAGATCCTACCTCCCAGATGGAAGAAAACCACTAAGGAAGACATCAGAGTTTTGGCTGTCATGTGAGCAGGCCCTGAGACCTATTCAGAAAGAGAGAATATTTACCACTGACCCCTTTTGAGAAGCTGCGGTCTCCAGAAAAACAGTAAGTCCTCGTATACACAGATAAGCACTGGAGAACCAAGGAAAGTTAAGGAGATGTTTACCTGTTCTCCTCTGGAATGCTGGGAATGGATGTAGTTTGTAACCTGCTGATCCTTTGATGTCTGATGAACTAGGCTCCACCCTTATCTCCCAGAATTTATGTTTTACCTCTCCCAGACCCTTCTCCTGTAAAACCTGAGCATTACTTTTTAGGCCCTAAAACTCATTCTTGTGAGAGTTGTCATTTGTATATTACAACAGCCTCAGAGACTTTTGTTATCTCAGGGTCATGCCAAATCCGGACTCCCACAGTGATTATTGTATTTCCCTTGGTCATTCTCCCTAAGTCCTTATCTGGTTTCCAACAAGAACTTGTCTATGGACAAAGCTGTATGCATTTTATAAAGAGTTTCAATGTAAAAATGTCTTAAACTTTGCTATACTCTCAGGACTGAGTTAATTATTATCTGAAAACTATTGCAGCAAACATCATGATGACCTCTGGTGTATTTTCTTGCATGTGTGGACAAGACAGGGTACATATTCCTGACTGGATCAGAAAGGAACCAGCAGAAAGTGGCTATTTGTTTCCAAAAGTGGATGGAGGTCAATTCCTCTCTTACTTTGGTAAGACACTATGACTAAAACTGGCTCAAAGGAGAGTTTATTTTAGCTTCTGACTTCAGGGGAATGGAGTCCACACATGGCATGAAGGCATGAAGAGCAAGAAAGGACAGAGCAAGCAGGAAGTGCAGTAAGGCCTTCCTACAGTGACACACTTCCTCCAGCAAGACCCACCTCCCAAAGGTTCTATTACCAACTCAATCAGCACTGTTAACTAGGGATCAAGCGTTCAAATTCAGAAGCCTGTGGGAGACACCTCATTCAAACTACCTCAAAAGGGGTGATCAAGAAAATCTTGGGGCCAGAGTTCAACTCTGGCTGGATGATAGGGGTAGACTGGATACGTAGAGGCTGAATGGAACACTTGTCACTGCATCATGGCTGCTTGGCTGGGGGTTACTGCTCGGGTTATAATGATACTAGTGATACTTTTTTTTAAGAGTCTATGGTTGTAGAATTGGTTCTCTCTTTCACCAAATAGTTTGTCAGGAAAGAGTTCTTAACTGTCAATAGATGGGATCCATTCCTTGTTTGACATGTTACATTAGCTTCCTCTTTGACTTTACTGTGTGGCAAGCGCATGTTCTATGACTTCAGCTTTCTAAAATGGAATGAGATCTTTTTCTTACCACTGGTCAGAAGGCAACATTGGCTAGCTGTTCCAATATTCGGTGCCTTCCCCTTGCTGTGGGGGATGTGCTTCCAAAGCAGCTGGCTGCTGTGTTTCCTGATAAAAGAAAAAAACAAAAAACAAAACAATTTTTTTTTCCTGAGAAGACTTATTCTACCCTACCTCCTGCCCCTGTTCCCTCTTTTATTTATACATTTCCATTAATATTATTATTTTGCCTTAAGTATAAGAACCAACAACAGCTACATCACAAGTCGCGACTGAAAGGTCAAGAACACAGCAGAAGTATCTATTGTTACTTAAAGACCTTGAACCTAGCATAAGTAAGTTCTTTTGCCTGGAATTTTTGTTGCGTGAGAAAAAAACAAAAATCAAAATAGAACCAAGCTTCTTCGTGCTCCTCTGCGTACATTTTAGATTATTTAAAACATTTCATTTGTGATTACTGGACCACCTGGAGCTGAGAAGTAAGAGGGCGTGCCCAGTGCCTGCAGCTCTCTGCCAGGCTTCCTTTTACCATCAGGCACATCCTGAGAAGCAGGTATATAACAAAGAAAAACTGCAGGGAATTTTCCTCCCAGAACAAGTCCAATAAGAAAAGCCGGGACCCCAAGCTGGCCCCGGATCAGCACACTGTGATAATCAAATTATCATCAAATTGTCATTATCGTACCATCATATCTATCGTTAACATTCTGCTTCCCTCCGCGGGATGGGTCTCGCTAAGACTCTGGGGGCATGCGCAGCATAGTTTCACTAGAAAAAACGAGGGGCAACGCCCACGGGGAGATTCTTGCCAGCGGTATCACCCAAAGAGAGAAACTCCAAAACCCTTGAGAATCCACAGGTGCAGCACAGAACCCAACGCAGGGCCAGCCCTCTCTAGACCCTTTGGAGCATGCTTTCAGTTTACTGCATAGACATCTTAACACCACCTCTTTCTTGGCTGAATTTGTCTCTCAAGAAGTCAGCAACCTTTGTCCAGCTACTCTAGAACTCCTTGGGTAGACACTGAATCAAGGAATGTGGCACACAACGAAACTAGAAAACTTTGTACTTGGTCTTTCATGTCCTGATTTCTCGGTTTCTCCCACAACTTGGGCCCTAAGTCTTTGCTGCTTCCTTGTTAAGCATGTACGTTTTATGTAGAAGGTATGTTTTATTTGCCTTCTGTGCTGCGCCATGCTTTTGTGCAAGTATATGCAGTGTTATGCTTAACTGGTCTTGATTCTCTCTTACTTTTTCTTTCCTGGATTTCTCCTTCAGAGCTTGGACTTTGCCTACATCTAGGAGCAAACTTGCTGGCACTTGGTATCGAACTTGCGGATGGTCTAATGGCCAATCCTCACCCTCTTTGAAGGGTCTGAGGGAATGTTTCCCCCCAAAGGCTTTTTTTGCATGCTTCCCATTGTATGAGTTTTGCTTCACTGACCCAAGTCAGCCCCGAGTGACTTCCATCCACGACTTTCAATCAGTTCTGTCTAGAAATTTCTCAATATTCTCACATCTCAATGGGCTTAAAAAAGAAAAGAAAAGAAAAGAAAAACAAGTCACTAATGAGCAGTGAGGGTGGGTCTCCCCCCTTCTCTCCACACCCTGCACATTTTCATCTGACCAAATGCTTTAGTGTACAGGTGAGCAGTTCCTTTCTCTGTCTCGTTGGAGTTTACTCCTCAGCTCTTAGGCGTGCTGCTGAAAGTTCCATGAAGACGTCACCACAAGAAGGAGTGTTCCAGCTGCTTCAATCAACGGTTCCATTAGCACCTCATGGCTGCTGACTGTGAACTTGTCCTACTTTTGTAATTGTTGGTGGAAAAAAAACATCTTGAAACAGGAAGTGCACACACTGAAACAGATCCTAAACTTATCCTTAAACAGCAGGGTGATAGATACAGTATCTGAACTACTCCCTCCCACATCCTGACTGGGACAACCAGGAAACCTCTTGTGACTTTGGCAATGCTTTCTTTGTGTAAATATTGCCTCAAGGGCCTCCAATAGGACTGTAAGAGAACGGTTAACCTACTCCCCAAATCCTTCTCTAAGGACTTTGTGAATTAGGACTAATAAGCACCAAATGCTTTCCAAGCCTTCCCCAGTAAAATGGTCACTTGAGTCTCACTGTGTGGTACTCTCCCGGCTGCAAAGGCTTACACAGATTCACACTACAGCCAGCATCTTGACTTACCATTCCACACTTCCTATACAAAAAAAACGATGAAATGGGGTCCCTTCCTACCACTTAAGATCCTGTTCCTTAATTCAGGATTGACCTCATTTGAATGTAACCCCAGTGCCTCCTTTTCCTATCAGTTCATTCATCCCACTTCTGTTCTTATGCTGTGAAAATCTGCAGTCCAGGAGAAAAGGGTTTTCTTACATGGTGACAATTGGAATCCCTACTTGGTGGTAACGCAGGTAACATATGTTATGTGAATTCTAACACATTTATTCTCAAAATATTGTCCCACAGAATGTGACAGCGTTTAAAAATATTTATAAATGGTATACTCCTGAATTTTAAAAATAACTATGTTCTTAGCCAATATTTTCTCATCTTCCTTATCCTATGGTTCATATTTCTCTTGAGCAGGCCATGTAATTTATTAGAATGTGTTTTGGAGAAAATTATATTGTCTGTAATTTATGTGAACGCACATTTGAAAATAATCTGAAAACATTATATTCAGTTATATAAATCATATTAATAAGTTCCTAAAAATATCCTATTGCTTTAGGCTGTGGAAGAAAAGTATGTATCCTTTCCTTATCCCATCAAAAAGCATCATAGCTGATGCCCTCATATTAAAAGGCAGGCTAGTAAGAGGGACTCCTAACACATTTATTTGACCACAGTTTTATATGAGACAGGAGCCTTCCACTCTATGCCAAACCTGGCATAAAAACACCCAGGTTTATTCATTTACGAGGCCAGCAAGACTCCGTTGTCAAATGAGACTCCAAACAAGCAGAGCCATATGCTACACTGACAAGCAAAGGGAGCCCCATCAGTTGAATCTACGGGGCCACCAGCAGATGGGACCCTAGGAGGGCAAAGAGGAGAAGTTCCATGGTTAGTAACAAGTCCATGTACTGGAGTCGACTGTGCACATGGGCAGCAGCGCTGGAGGGGAGGCATTGAGGGAAACGCGAGGAGGCAGGTGGGAAAGGAGAACACAGCCCCAGGAGGTCAAGGTTGATGACCACTCAGATTCCTCTCCCCCTCTCCCTGTGAAGCAGCCAGTGCTCTCCAATGCTCTGAGGAATCTTCTGAAATCTCTTGTGTTCCAGATAAGCTCCGGGGCCAGGACTTTACTGCAGCTACAGTTCCAGTGGAATGGAGGACAGCCACCGGATGGCACCAAACACTACTTCGACATGATGGATTGTGTGACAGAACAGCCCTGGGTCTCCACAACTGCTTAAATGAACTGGCAGGTGTGTGTGTGTGTGTGTGTGTGTGTGTATAATATAATATAATTATATACATAAAAGCCTTTTTGATGAGAAACTACAATAAACACGAATAGTGAATATATCCTCAAGGTTTTTATTCGGTAAAGATTCAGATATGTACTCATCAGATTATGTTTGAAAAAAGCAGGATAAATCAGTGTAGATAGGGACTCCCTAATTGAAATTGGAGCCAATATTTGCAGACATATTGACAGGTAGAAGCTAGAAGGAAGGAGAACTATTTAAAAGTAAAAAACACCAATCAGTGCTTTTTACTTCTAAACTTCGAGACTACTTCTCTTTTGGGAATTCCATTATTTTAGGAGAATCATTTGGATAAGTCTTTCAGTTATGCAAATGCAATGCAAAGAAGGCAGCAGAGAGGGAGATGAAGACATCCAAGAAGCAGGGATTTGAGGCTGTAGCCTGTGTGAAGAATAACAATATAATGAGACTTTTGTTTTATACTTAAAACAAGCTGTTTCCGTAAAGCTCTATTTCCCAAGCAGTGTACATTGGAAATGTCATTTTCCTATCACACAGAGGTCTTTGATAAGTCCTGTTTCTATTTGAATTTGTTTAAAAAGTGCCCATGGCTGTCTACTGTATTGACTACCTGAATTCCACTGGATTGCAATCTATCACCCTGAAACAACAGTGCATTTCCCAAATTGAGATTGACAAGGGACTTTTGTCATGCACAGGAGATGGTCCTAGCTCTAGGATGTCCTGTGGAGCTCAGGTGCAGGGAAGATAGTTAGGGAAGCTGGGACAACAGTCTTGATATCTGGTCACCATGGGCTGCCTTTAGCAAGAACCTCGCTAATCCTCTCAGCAAGAGTCCCCTTCACCCAGAGCTTCCATCTGCTGTCCCCTCCTCTTGCTTTGGTCTATAAATTCCCACTTTCCCTATTATATTCATAACAGAGTCCTTTATATGGGACTGTGATCGCCTCAGATTCAATTTTGCTTTTTGCTGTTCAGTTTCTTTGTTTTGTTTTGTTTTTTTCCTTTGTCGGTAGAAATATGAGTGCTTTTGTTTAAGGGCTTGTGGTGGTGGGGATTGAGGTTAGGGAGAGGGATAGGACCAAATATGACCTAGAAACTGCAAATATGCAAGGAAATTCTTCATCTACTAATGTTACTGAAAATTTGGGGCGGTGTCCCTTTGTGGTCAGAATATGATACTGGGGAAATCAGGGTTCTATCTTGGGGTTCTTAGTCTCAATAAAAACATTTAATGGACTCAGAGGGAAGCTTGAGGACATTTTATTCAAACTTAGAGAAAAATCCCAGGGCAAGCAAGTTATAAATCTTGGCAGTGGCCTGGAGGAGGAAAGTGGAACAGAGAACAAGAAAAAGCCATGCCCTTTGGGTTGAGTCATCATGGAGGTGACAAGCAGCCAGATGGCAGGAAGGGGAGCTCTTGAGAAAGAAACCAAAGAGTAAAGAAACCAAAGTATCAGGAAAAGCATCCTTAGGCTCTAGCAGAATCCAAAGCAAAGACAGAAGAGAAGAACAGGTGAGCAGACTCAACAGAAACTCAGACCAGATCTGGAGGGACTTCACCGAGAGGAAGGAATTCTGGGAAGGACGAGTACAGGATCCCCTTTAAGGGCTAATTAGCCCTCCCATCTCTCCAGGCTTATGGTGAACTCATCTTTTGAGGGGTGGTTCCTCAGTCAGGTCATTGAGCTATCTAACTGGAATGCCAGTTCTCTACCCTGGCCAGAGATTTTGTTCTCTTGATCAGAAGAAAGTAGTTTTTCTTTAAGGGGCCTTGTTGCCACGGTGACACTCTGACACACCAGGCAATAGTTATCAGTCTAGATCCAATGCTGAGCCGGGTCTGGCTTCCATGCAGTGTGATTATCCCAAATGATGTTTTTCAGGAGAAAATGTTTATCCTCAAGGTAGCGACACTTGAGAGGACAGAAGAGTGGATCTCAACTCTGCCTCCCCGTTGACAGGGGTGTTTATGTGAGAATGAGGAGGGTTGTCTGAGGCAGGGGAGTGATTATAGGTGAGGGAAAGCTCTGTAATTGATGGTCTGTGCATTTGTGAGCAACTTTCATGGTTCCTCACACGGAACCATGAACACGGAATGTGCTCCATCCAGGGAACAGGAGTGTTGGCAGGACCGAAGGGTGGAGCCTCCGCCTCTAATGGCAAGTTTACCCGTCAGGCACTTGTGTGAGTCCAAGCGGAGGGCTGTTGGCTCTAAACTCATCTGAGCTACTCCCAAACTACTTCAAAGTAACTCAGAAAATCCTCAGCCCTGTTACCTGAGGATATCAGCGCATCACAGGTGTCAGTCACAAAGCACAGCTCAAGGGGGTGCATTGATCAGCGGCAGGCCCCAGAAGATGGTGACAGAAGCAATTGGCTAACAGGAAAAGAAGCTAGAGTTTACTCAGATTTCCCTTGGATTTGGGATGTTCAGCCTGGAATGCACTGCCAGGGTAATTAGAAACAACCCAGAGCCTACCAATGATGGCTGACTGGTTTCTGCTGATTAAATTGTGCCTCTGGATGCTAACGTGAGAGCCGTGGTGGGAAAGACAGGAACGGTACCAAGAGGGAAAACACTGACACTAAAGAATGAAGAATCTGTAGGGCTTGACAGAGAACAAGAGCAATCTGCTGCCGACACACAAGAGATGGAGAGGCAAGAACGTGAGTCCTTGGAGTGAGTGTGACCCTGCGCTCTGTGGAAATGGCTTCCTCTAGAAGCACTTTAAGCTTATTAATGGTTGTGCTTTCCTGCTCATAAGCTTGACCTTCCCATAAAGACTTTTCGGGACTTGCAGAATGGTGATGCTTTTGCGTGGAGAAATGACGACAGAGTCTCTTGCATGCTTGCAGTGGAGCCTGCAGAACGCTGCACAGTGCCTGGCTCCTGGTGCAAGCCCTCAGTGGCCACTGAAGCCACCATCTAACATCCTGCTATAGGTACCTCAAGAGGGGCAAAAGCCAAAGGGAAGACACAAGAGGCATTCTCCTCGGCTTGCAGGAAACGCTCAGATGCAGCTCAGATGTGGCTGGCTGTGGTTTGTACAGTAATTTTTAACTATTGCATTTGTGTTTGCTAGCGGGTGACTCTCCCCCACCCCCAGCTTTTTGGTTCGCTTGTCTCGGAGACAGATGAGTAGTTTTCTCAGAGTCCAGATGAACATGAAGTACCAGCTCACTTTGCAGGATTTAGAACCAGACTGCTGTGTGCATCCGGCGATGGAAGGGTGGAGAAAGCTTGTGGGTGACGTTGGGTGAGGGGTTAGTATCAGATGAGGACAAGTTAACAGCAGCACGAAACTATAACAGAACCCCCCACGTTTTCGTTTTCGGTGCCAGAACTGGATCTCTAGCAGCGAAGTTTCTGGCTTAAGTACTTGCGGTCTCAGTTCTCCATGGATTACTAATTGCTCACCAGGGGGGAAACTTCAAGAACGATTTCTACTGAAATTCTAGAATACAAAATAAGGGTGAAGATAAGATACAAAACCTCTCTGGAGGCTTCTCCCAGCCATCCTTTGGAGTAATGTGATCTATTTTTCTTGAATCGATTCTTTGAGAATGACTAAATAATAGATTTCTATTCTCAAAAAAAAAAAAAAATACTAAGAGTTTGAAGGTACATGGAAAAGAATTTCTAGCATAAAATAACATTGTAGGGTCAAGGAAGGAAGGGAGAAGCTGGGAGGCAACTGCTGTCTTGGGGACAATTGGTCTTTTCTCTAGAGAATGGTGAGTGCTGTGTTGGAAAGAAATAGAGGCTTAGGGGGGTCCTCAAGGGGGGTCACACAGGGATGGGGGCAGAGCCAAGTTGCTGACAGAAGTATAAGTTGAATGTAAACCAGCCCCCACCCTTAAAGGGACTTCTGGGGCAGATGTCTTTATTTCAACTACTCTGTAGAAGGGGCAAATGCCCCTTGGGAAGTTTTACGTGGAATCTGCAGATCAGAACCTGAAATCTTCTCATCTGAGTGTGGATAAAAGACAAAGGGATCCTTCAGACCAGTTACGGTTCAAACCCCAAACCCTACTCCTGCCAAATCTTTTAGATCCTGAGTTTAAAGTGGAAATAAATAGCCCGCTTGTCACATTGTGTCACAAGATTCATTCTCTTAGAGATCAACCGTTCGTGAAATTTCAAAAATATGATAATGAAATACGAAAGGAAAAGTGAGCTCATGAAGAGAAATAATAAAAAAACAAATGCAACAACAGATCTATCAACACTTCTTGTATTACAGTGATTAGACCACAGTAAGTATAGATTATTAAAATAAGTTACACTATGCAGAAAAGAGAAAGGCCAATGTACAGTTTCTGCCAAAAAAGAACAATGAAGTACAGCACACCAATAAAACTGCCAAGTGGAAACACAGGAAATGAAGATCAGATTGCAATTTTCAAAATACAATAACTTAATAGATGGGTTTAATAAATGAACTGGAAAATCACTCAGAGGAAATCACATAAAACAAGATAGAGATACAAACAGAAGGAAACATGGAAGAGAAGCTAAGACACAACTAAGAGCAAAAGAGTATGTGTGTATATGTTTGAGTGTGTACACAGGTTGGGTGAGTGTATGTGTATGTATGCATGCATGTGTGTGTGCATAATACCCATGTAACTGCATCTCTAAAGGAATAGGACCAGTGTGTGGAGGTGAGGAAAGAGAATTCCACATACACAGTGAAAGATATTCAAGAATCCCAGTGGGCTGACGACCAGGGCAGGAAGACCAAAGTATGACTCTGGCATGGGTTTCATAGTGAAATCCTTAGAAAAAAAAGAAAAAGAAAAGAAAGAAGAAAAATAAACAGCTTGCATTTATATTTTAATTTCAATGTCTAATGACTATTCGATAAAGTACAGGACTACAAAGAAAAGGAGACTGTTTTTCATGTATCTGTGCACGTGGCAGTTGTGCTTACATGTGTGGGGGCGTATTTATTTGTGGGGGTCCAAGTGTGGGTTTGTGCATGTGTGTGAGAAGGTCCAAAGTTGATGCCTGGCATCTCCCTTGACCGCTGCCTACCATAAACATTGAGAAAGCGCTCCTCACTAGACCCACAGGCACAGCAGCAAAAGGCAATGGAAGGAGTGAGAAGGACAGCAGAAGGAGCCATCCACAGACAAGAGAGGCTTAGGAAGACTAACCCAAGAAGACTCTCGATCTCAGGTTTCTCTTGTTAAGATACTTTGCCATGGCAAACTTCTCAAACCTGTATATACACTTTCCAATTGGTGCATTGAATACCACAGTTTTTAAAAGACAGGTTTTTTTTTTTTTTTTTTTTCCTACCAATTTTACACGCAGTAGGCAAAACTTATAAGTAGTATGGTATGGTCTTTAAAATAACTTTTCTAGATAGAAGCATAGTTACCAGGAAGTGATAGCTGTCTTTGCTTTCATGGGAAAGGTACTGGGGCCGCTGCAATCCATTTCTATTGCTGCATGTTGTTCACAAAGCCAACCTCTATTAAAACTGTCTCACTGAATGCTTTGCCTTGCTCCTGTGGGTTTCAACCAGGGTAGCTATCACATTTGGGGAAACTGACAGTGACAGGCTGTTGGGGAATACATTTACTTTGGGCTTATTGAAGATCTTTTTAGTTTTTAGTCACTCCTGAGAACAATGTAGCTATTGTGAGCCACCTGGAACTATAGTTCAAGTCATGATATGAAAATGCCCAACATGGGAGATGTGGAGATATGAAAAGTGTGCAAGTTTGAACTAAGGTACGCTGTGGCAATGCTTTCACATCCTTTTCTACATAAAACTGTGAGTTGAAGGTTCTGTTTGCACAGTTCCTAGGCAAAAGAAAACTTGTATCAGATCAAGAACACACTCATAAACAACACACCTATTTACAGATACATAAATTCTTCATGAACAGGAAGTGAGGCTTCAGCCTCTGGGACTCTAAGCACAGCAACCATGTTTCTAAGAGCTCACACAAGAAGGCAGGTTGCTAGAAGCTTTCTAACTTGAAAGCCACCCTAACAATTGACATTGACATTGATGTGAGTTAGGAAGCAAAAGAAAGAGTCCCAGATTGGCAACCATTTAAAAACTAATGTTTCTATAATACTACAGGAGAAACTGACAGTTTCTAGGTTGGGGTGGAATGAATTATTTTCAAAAATCCTGTACATGACATGTACTGTTGTTAGTCCCAGCTACTCTCATGTTTGAGGTGTTTTGATCATTTGATCCCCAGAACCCAAGAGTAGGCAACATAGTGAGTTCCCATCTGTTGTGTGACAAGACTTTTCCTAGGGAGACAAAACACCGCAGACACCTCAGACAGGGCGCCTATGCCAGGCCAATGTACAGATACCATCAAAGTCCAACTTGGTGGACCAATGAGTTCTGTTCAAATTATTTGCAAGAATACAGGTGAAGGGTTACTTATAGGAGTGGAAAAGATTCAGAGAAACATGGGAAGCTGGACCACACTCAACACTGCACAGCCTACACGAGGCTCAACAGGTTAGAGAGTTTTCTTTCCAGGAGAATCACCATGTAAACCTCTTCCAGGTAGCTTAACTACTCCCTGCTTCTTCTAGACAGCTGGTCTGGTCTCTGAGTCTTCTTTGCAACTTGGCTTATCTGAGAATGACTCAGCAGTTTTTCTTTCTTACTTTGGCATGGAGGAATTTAGTGAAGCTGGTCAGTTTCAGGGACTTCCTGACGCTCTTTTGAGTATCTGCTTAATGTTTTCCTGAAGGATGGAATGTTTCAATCTCAGAGAAAACTTACAGAACACCTCTCCAAAAAGTAAAAACCTGTCATATGCAAAGCCAATCAAAAATTCTATGTCCAAAATTATGCCACCCCCTTAAAAAAAAAAAAGAAAGAGGAAGAGGAGGAGGAGGAAAAGGTGAAGGAGGAGGAGAAATTCAAACCAATTGCAGCATTCTGGAGGCTGAGGCAGCAGGAATTTTCACAAGTTCAAGGACAGTTCATGCTAACCTGAGGTTCTCTTAAAAGCAGAAACGAACAAAATTGAAGAGTCACTGTAAAGGTAAGTCAGGTCATTAATTATCGTGCTCTGCCCCCACCTCAGACTTTGTAAAATTTGTACCGGTGGTACATTGCTACCATAAACCATATTATAGTTCATGATTCGTTTTTCCCAGCAATAGCTATGTACTAGGTTTTGCATTCATAATGCACCCTTTTGTTTTGTTTTGCTAGAGACAGTATCTCACTATGTGGTCCAGACTGTTCTCAAACAGTGCTCCTCTTACCTCAGTCTGGAACTCGTAATGCAGTTCCTAGATTATATAAGTTCGGCTCCCATAATAACCTGGATCTTTCCTCATTACCTATGTATCTGCTGATTTTCCTTTGCTAACAGCTCAGTCATTCCTGGCGATGTCCTACTTTTACAGAGTAATTGGGATTGTGACATTGCTGTGAAAAGGGCTGACTAGCCCTCTGGTTTGCAGTAGGCCTCCTGTGGAGAGTAGCATGTTTTTCACAGGTTTCATCCCAGGAGGCCCCCACAGCAGCCATGAGCTCTCCCTAAGTGCAGGGTTGTACGTCTTGGGCCCCATCCTCCTGCACTTTGTGTTGACCTGCTATTATCCTCTCCCCAAACAATTTTCTTTGCCTTGCATTTTACAGTGTTATTTTAGCTCACTTTCTGTTTCTGCTTCAATCTCATGTTTCAAACTATAAAATTGGATCTTATGTTTTGAACATTTCATCTTTTACTTCTGTTTTCATCATCTTTCCAAATATTTCACTCTCCTAACAAGACAAGTTATTTGATGACATTATTCCCCAAATTTAAGTTAAAAATGTAGAGGCTGAAATAGGAGAAGTAGTTTCAGTTTAGAACTGTCAGCCAAACACAGTTTAATTTACTTTTTTTTTTTTCATGCTTGGACTATTTCCATGGAGGAGAAATATTCTATTAGGTTTTCCCACAATAACAGGAAGATTCAGGTTCATTTGTTAATGATGTTCCTCTACGGTAAATAGATGTTTAATCAAGATATGAAGAATCTGACATTTACATTTTTTATCGTTTTATAAGCACTTTGTGCCAAAGGCTGTGCTAGGCCCCGTGTTGATGTGTTTTCTGTTACTATAATAAAATATTTGAGGCAGTAGCTTTATAAAGAAAAGAAGTTTGTTTGACTCAGAGTACTGGAGGTTTAAAGGCATGGTACTGGCTTCAGACCACCTTTTCAGGGCAGACGGCAGGTGTCTGTAAAAGGAAGAGATGGGGTCACTACACAAGAACCAAACAGTTTAGGGTCCCACTATCCCTTCTGGGGGCACACAGCCCATGACCTAAAATCTCTCTGATGGACCTTGCTTCTTAACAGTTTCACTCTCACGACCAAGCTTCTAAACATAAACCTTTGGGGGACAAACCTCATCCAAACTATACTTGCTGTAAAACAAAGTATACTTGCTTGCAAAGCCTTTACGCTCAGAGTAGGTGCTACACACACATACACACACACACACTCACTCACATGCACTCACAAAGCAATTAAGTATGTGGCATACAGTGTCCATGCTTTTAGGAAAGGGGATGAAGCATTACCAATCAGAACCTCAACATAAATAAGATTGGGTTAATTAATTAGAAACTGTTTCAAAAGTGAACTTGATCAGATAAGAGAACATCAATAGCGTATTTTTGTCAATGAAAAAGTGACAATTTAGTCAATGGCTGGCCCAGGTTTGGTGAGACTTCTGACTTGGTCAGGATGCATTCCTCTGTGCTCCACAGTTTCTTGGCCTGCTGTCCTTCTCCTGAAGCACTTGCTAAACTCAAACACAGATAACACAGCGCAGGGCATCCTTCTTCCCAGTGGGCTGGGTGCTGCACGCTGCTTGCTTCATCTTCGCCTCTCGTCCCTGCATGCAGCTTTGTGGTCAAAGAGCAAACAATGGGTGCATTGATATTGCACACAAGAAAATCAACTCTTGCTCATGACTGACTGTAATCTACCATAAAATTAACCTAAAATTCCAAGTTCTAATTCCTGTGGTGGAAACATCTAAGAACGGGCCTAGTGTTATAAACGTGTAACTAGGATTCTTTTGTTGTTATTGTTGCTGTTTGTTTGTTTGTTTTTCAAGACAGGGTTTCTCTGTGTAGCCTTGGTGGTCCTGGACTCACTCTGTAAACCAGACTGACCTCAAACTCACAGGGATCTGCCTGCCTCTGCCTCCCAGAGTGTTGGGATTACAGGCGTGAGCCACCACGACTGGCTGCACTAACTAGAACTCTCAAGTGACATAAGGTATCTTTTCTGTCCTTTGACTTTATCTGCTACTGTCCTGTCTTCATTAGGATGAATACAGCCAGCTCTCCTATAGCTTGTTAATCCTATAGGGGAAGGTTTCTTATGAGCCTATCAATCACTTCAGGGATTGATTCTGATTGGCTTAATTTAGACACCACTGTTGAGCTAGTCACATTTTTAGGGGAATGAATGAGATATCACATTGACCAAGCTTCGATCTTGTTTCCACCTATGATAAGGGCTAGGATAGAAAGTATGATCATCGGAACTAAGAAACCTTGCATGGGTCAGGGAAAAGACAGCTGGGCCAGCCCAAATAAAAGATGTTTACTTTTACAAAGTAAAGCAGACTGATTGGTGTTAGCCAGAGATGGAGCGAGGCGTCTTGGAGAGTAGAGAGCAGACACACAGTCACTTCTCACTACTGACAGGGTAGGCCGAAATGCCACAGTGAAGCCGTTAGTGGCCATGGTGGGCAACAATGCATGAGACCCAGAAACTAGCGTCTCAGTGAGAAGAGTCAAAGGGCTAGTTGTTCAGCAGGCAGCAAGATGGAGAAGTGTGCCAGAGTCAGGCGTTGTAGCTCAAAACTGTAACTGCAGTGCCTGGGAGGCAGAGACAAGAGGATTCCTACAGGTTTGAGGGCCGCTGGGGCTACACAGTTAGTTCCAGGCAAGCTAGGGCTACTGAATACAACTTGGAAAAAAAGACCAAGACCACTACCACCATCACCACCAGTACCACCAAAACCACCACCACCATCACCACTACCAAACACACCATTACCACCACCACCACCACCACCACCAAACACCCCAAGACAAAGTGCAGGAAAAGTGAGCAAGTCCAACTGGCTAAGTGTGCTTGTGGTAAGAAAAACAATCTTCACTGATTCCACCGTTTTGACATTGACTTTGTGAAGAAGGGAAGAAGCGTTGCTCTGTTTATTAAAATGTCTTATTTAATTAGGTGGATGGCAGCTATCTCAGTGTACTTTCTCTGAGCAGCAGGAGAGAAACTGGACATTGGAATGATAAAGGAGACATGACCGATGCTGATCTGGCAGGAGAGGTCACGATGCTGAGTGAGGACTCTGCAAATGTTCCGGAGCCCGGAACTGAGCAATATCATTGGACGTTAGTTGAAAAGCAGCAGGGTCACTGCGGAGAAGAGCAGCTGCTTGTCTGCAGGGCTCAAACAGAAAGGAGGCAAGCGCGCTCCACTGTGCCTGGCTAAAGGGAAAGTTGAGGGGCCAGTGTGAAAGCTTGCAGGACCATAATGAGACTGCTTCTGTGGGCAGATATGACAAAGGCAGACCTCAGGCTGGACTGCTCAGTGGTTAAGAACATTTGCTGCATAATTGTGAAGAGCAGAGTTCTGATCCAAGCATTCATGTAACAAGTCAGAGCTCCTGCACCCACCTATAACTTTATCTCTGAGGGAGCAGACATAATTTCCTGGTCTGTGTACTTGTTTAAGCATGCATAGTTTCCAACATACGTGCACATACACTCAACACAGACACAGCTACACACATATGCACACACACATGAATCTAGAAAACCAAACTTAAATAATTTGAAACAGATAGCACAATGAGACATCATAATGAAGGAAAGATTGGGGATCAGCCCAGAGGAGGGCTTGTTAGGGGTCACGCAGGGCAGGTGACAGAGGGGTCCTGGTCTTCTGAAGAGATGTAGTAAGTGTTCTTCCTCACCCCTGCTCACACTGTTCCTGCTGGGAAAGACCTTGTCTTACAAAGGTGAAGAGTTTGTAAAAGTCAGGAGAATTCAAAATTTTGATTGGAAGGTTGTTCCATTTCTTTGGAAGTTCTGGAAGGTCCCAGTTGGACTGATGTTTTGCTCTTTAATGCTGCAGCCATGACGGAGAGAAATACCTCGATGCTGACTGACAGTGGAGGGCCACAGTTAAGGTGCTAACCCGCTCCTGCCTGGACATCTGCTCCATAACATCTTCTATGGAGTATGGGCAATTCCATGAAGACTTTTGCTCTCTTACTTGCGTGAAGGTGAAATTTAATTATGACTACCTGATGAAGAAGCCAGGTTTCTTGAACTTGAATTCTGATCCACCTCTAAATAGTACTGTGTTCTCTAAGAGCAATTTGAACCTCTTTAGCCCCAGATAAAGACAGTGCAATGACAGACACCTCCATGGGAGAGAGGACTGTGCTAAAATGATACATCACATGTGGATACTTTCAGGAATGCCAAGTCTGTGATGACCATGAACATCCGCAATAAGCCAGACATCCCTGCCTTAAGGGTTTCCAGAAAGAAAGTATGGCCAGTTCAGTGGGGATCTGGGGACTGTATTGTCCAAACTCGACCAACAAGAGCTTATCTCCAGCCCCATATTTGTGGTCTTTAAGTCAGAAATAAGTGTTATTTGAAAGTCCCTCCAAATATAGCCCTATGCTTTTAAGACAAATGCATTTTTTTTTATCAAAACTATTTTTCTGCTTCCACACAGATCTCATACGGGGTTAATTAAGGGAGCAGACATTTAGTAGCACCTCAGAGACATGACTACAGAGTGCTCATCTTAGTTCATTAATTTGTTTATTGTTGATTAATTCACTCATGCATTTATTGATTCAATCAGTCCGGCAGTTATAATTACAGAGTCATGCATCAACCTCTACACCCATATAAAGAGAGTTATGTAAGCAGGTTTATATATACATATATATATAAAAAAGATAATACTTCAAAATGTGATCCAAACTGCATTTTTATGAGATTGAAGCATATGATTTTAATTTTTGCCAATTTGAAGGAAATTCTGTTATGTAATACAAGATCATTTGGAACACCATAAAAAAAACATTTATTTTTCTTTCATTTGTTTTTTTCTTTGATATTTTGAGACAAAGGACTCTCTATGTAGCCCAGGTTGATTTTAAATTCAAAGCAATCCTTCTGTCTCTGTCTTCCAAGTGTTAGGTTAACAGTCAGTAAAATGGTTTCTAATATATACATTCCTTTTTCTAGCGAAAGTGAGACTCACTGAACTTTAATGTACAGTAATGAGATTCAGCTTTCTAGGGCACAGTATAGTAGACTTTGATGATCTCCCATGTCATGATATCTGTCTCTGTGCAGCAGGAAGTCCCAGTTTAGATATAAGCTGTCTCTTAGGCCAGAGGTTTTCAACCTTCCTAATGCTGTGACCCTTAATACAGTTCATTATCTTGTGGTGACCCCCAACCATAAAATTATTTCATTGCTACTCTGTAACTATAATTTTGCTACTGTTATGAATCATGATGTAAATATATGATATGCAGGATATCTGATATGTAAAAAGGTCGTTACACACACAAAAGGGTTATGACCCACAGATTGAGAACCTGTGTTGTAGGCTAATTAGAATTACTTTTGTTGTTGGGTTTAAAACCATCAGTGAATTTTTGTATATAAGTTGGATTTTAACTTTATTTTACTAATTTACCTAAAACCACCTTTTATGCCAAGTAATAATTAGTTTGGGTTTATAGTGTGATCATGGTGGCTGGCACAAATCTACCATAAACATACAGAATACTTGCACTGCCTTGGATAATTCCTCTGTCCCCATTTGTAGGCGACCAAAGACTCCCAGCCACAGCCCACTAGGACCATTTCCATGTCCATTGTTTTGATTTTAGAATGAAACTTAAAAGGAATTATAAAGGTGTCTGGCTGGTCTTGGAGTTTTAATTACAGCACTGGGAATTTGAGATTCATCTATATGGAATCTAAACTCATGTGTATGGTTTTGTCTTGTTTTAGTATTTACTAAGTAAGGATATACCACAATTAATTTATGTTCCATTTGATAACAGTTCGGGTTATTTTCAATTTGACTATAAATATGATAGGAAAAATTGTGTATTTTTTTTTTTTTTTTGTCTTCTGAGAATGTATGGTCCTGTTGCTTTGAGATAAATGTTTGGGAATGAGTTTTCTGGGTCAAATGATAACTTGAGATTTGCCCTTATAAAACATTGTCAAGATGTTTTCTGAAGTGGATGCATCAATTTCATGCTCCCACTGGCAATAGCGGAGCTTCAGCTGCTTGCTGTCCTTGTGGACACTTAATATTGTCAGGGCTTGTCCTTGATTGGCACTCAGAGAGGTGCCAGGTTGCCTTGTTCTGAGACTGTAATTTGCATTTCTCCAGTGACCAACACTGCTGCTTTATAGCCTTTTTTTTTTTTTGGTGAAATACTTATATAATTTCTTTTGCCTGTTTTTTGTTGGATTCTTTATTCTTACTGCTAAGCTGTGAACATCCTGTATGTGTGTTTTGGGTGTCAAAACTTTGTAAGATGTCTTTTAAAGTGAAAAAACAAAATAAAACTGTTTCTCTTTGCAGGAGGATAGCTCTTGAGACAAGATCTCACTGTGTATCCCAGGCAAACTCTGAATTCACAGCCCCCTGCCTCCACATCCTGAATGGCATGGTTGTAGAGTGTGTCACGATGCCAGCTGTACGACAGGCCTGATTCTCCAGCAGTCCAGGTCACGTGAGCGTTTTCGCTTATACTCCACGATTTCTTTCATCTAAAACATTCCAGCCTCACTCATGGCTGTGGGTTTACTGCTAGCGAGGTCTTCACTTCAGCTGTCAGGTTTAGGTCTGTAGCCCATTTTGAGTTATTTCTTAAAGTTGTGCTGGGAAACAGTCAAAGTCATTTTGGGTTTGGATATCCAGCTGTGTCAGGATGTGATTTTCAAAAGACAAATCTTTCTCTTCTGAATTGCTTTGGTATCTTTGTAAAAAAAAAAAAAAAAAAATCGATGGGCTGTACCGTGTGTGGGTGTGCCTCTGGGCCCTTTATTCCTTCCTATTGATCTAAGTGTCTATTCCTTGGCCGTAACACATGGTCTTGACTGCAGCTATAAAACAAGTCAGCCAGCATGAGTCTTAAAATTCGGGTTCTTTATTCCCCTCAGAATTATTTTAATTATTCCAGTTCATGGGGTTTCTATGTAAATTTTGGGATCAGTTTGAGAAAACAAAAAAAGGCCTAATGGAGTTTGGTAGCTGCATAGAGTGAGTAAATATGACAAACATGGGTCTTGAGATGTGAACGCAGCTTGGCTCCTCAGACCGAGCCTGCGTTCCTTTCATCAGTGCCGTGTGGCTTTTAACAAGTCCTCTAAATATTTTATTATATTTATCTTTATTTCATAATATTGTACAGTGTTCAATTTTTAAATGTTACTTGGGGTATATCGAAATGAAATTGAGTTCTGCATATTATCTTAGTGTTTTGAAATCTTGAAATAACAACTAGGATAGGTAGGTTTTCAAATTGAATTCAAGAACATAAAGATGAAAGATAATGACATAGTGGAACATACCTGTGATCCCAGCATTCAGGAGGTTCGGGGCAGGAAGATCCCAAATTCAAAGGCAACCTCAGCTACACAGCAGGTTTGAGGTCAGCCTGGGCCACCTAAGATTTTGTCTCAATCAAAATAAATAAGCAGACAAACAACTAGACTCTGATAAGGCAGGATTTCCCTCAGCAGTATTAGGTTAGTTAACATTTGAGCATGAATTGAAATAATTCACCATGTGTTAGTAGGCAAATGGAAGAACCACATGATCAGCTCAGTTCAGGCAGACACATAGAGTCTCAGTTTAAGCGCCATGCGGAAACGCACAGTCATATCAGGAGTTTAGTGGTCTTCTCAGCCCTTACCAAGGGGTAGCTCTGAAAATTCTGCAGACATAGTCCCTGCTTCATGGTGAAGGATTGTGTACTTCTCCACATCAGACACGTCAGGTAAGGATGTCCTTCAACATAATGACAGACTTTACCAATTCCAGGAGGCATAAAAAAATTAAAAATAAAGTGGATACTAGGCATACAATATAGGATAAACATACTGAAATATGTACACCTAAGGAAGCTAATCAGGAATGAGGACTCTGGCTAAGATGCTCAATCCCCATTCAGAAAGGCAAAGAGGATGGACATCAGAGAAAACAGGGAACAGGACAGGAGCCTACCATAGAGGGCCTCTGAAAGACTCTACCCTGAAGAGTATTGAAGCAGATGCTGAGACTCATAGCCAAACTTTGGGCAGAGTGCAGGGAATCTTATGAAAGAAGTTGGAGATAGTAAGACCTGGAGAGGACAGGAGCTCTGTAAGGACAGCAACAGATCTAAAAAGTCTGGGTAAAGAGTTTTTTCTGAAACTGATACTCTAGCCAAGGACTACTCATGGAGATGGCCTGGAACCCCTGCACAGAGGTAGCCTATGGCAGTTCAGTGTCCAAAGTGGCCTCCATAGTAATGGGGACAGGGGCTGTTTCTGAAGTGAACTGATTGGCCTGCTCTTTGATCACCTCCCCCTGAGGGGGGAGCAGTCTTACCAGGCCACAGAAGAAGACAATGCAGCCACTCCTGATGAGACCTGATAGACTAGGATCAGAGGGAAGAGGAGGAGGACCTCCCTTTTCAGTGGACCGGGAGAGGGACAAGGTGGGGAAGAGGGAGGGTAGGATTGAGAGGGGAGGAAGGAGGGAAGTACGGCGGGGGGGGGGGGATACAAAGTGAATAAACTGTAATTAATAAAAATAAAAATAATTAAATAAAAAGAGAAAAACAATAAAGCAATATGGAATTCTGGATTTAGAAAAAGGAATGATAGACAATGATAGAGGAAAAGAAGAAATTATTTTCACTCACAAAAATCATAACTGTCTCTGGAAAAATCACAAAGACAACAGACTTACAATAAAGTGGTTTTAGTTCTCAGTTCAGCATTCGTGAGTGGTGATACTTTATGGCGCCATAAGATAGGAATATGTTAAAAGTCATATGTATTTTTAAATTTTCTATACCCACATTAAGAATACTAAAAGGAAATTGTCAAAATTAATTTTAGCAGTGTTTTTAATATGTTGAGGTTATAATTCTATACTCAAAATAAAATATTAATGAAATATTTTGACTACATTTTTATCAGCAGAAGTCTTGAAATCTGCTGTCTTTGTGCTAATTTGAACTTGTAGCATATGTTAGTTTGGGCTGGTCACATTTCAGATGCACAAGAGACCTCTGCTATTGGCAGCCTTACTATAATTACAGTGTCATTTTCTATACCTTTCATTTTGGTATCAGGGTAATATATGCCTTGTAAAAGAGCTAGAAAGTGCTTTATCCTTGTCTCTTCTCTGAGGATCTACAGAGAATTGTTATCATTTCATCCTTAGATGATTTCTTAAATTTGCCAGGTAAAGCCATCTGGGTCTGAAATTTTCATTGCTGAAAGACATTTAACCATAAATATATTATTAGAAGCAAACAAGATTTCTCCAGATGTCTGTTTCTTCTCTAATGGACTTGGCAAGAATTTTTAAGGAATGGGTCCATTTTGTGTTTCAAATGTACTGTCTGTTTGTTCTTAACATTTTGGGGGATCCCCTGGAGTATCTGTTGGACCTCTGCTGATGCCTCCCCTTTCATTTACGGTATTGATGAGTACTTCAGTTCTGATGTGGGTATTTCTTCCTTAGTTTTCTTTCTCTAGATAGAATTTGCTTTATAGAGTAACTGGAAGTTCACAGAGAAAACAATGAGGGGAGGTACAGACATTTCACACATGGACTCTACACTCACACACAGCCTCTCTCGTCATCAGCATCTTGCACATATGTAGGAATCTGTCAGAAAGTGAAAACACATATTGACAGACATATCTTATCACCCAAAACCCGTAATTCACACTGGGCTCCACTATTGATTTTGTACATTTTATATATTTTGAAAAAAAATGTGTCTATCTTTGTGGCTTTCACTGTCCTGGAAGTCCACTGTGTTCCAAAGTCCCTTTCAATGCCTGGCCACTGCTGCTGTTCACTTTCTTTGTAGTTTGTCTTTTCCAAAAGCCAGATAGTTGAGACAGGACAGATGGATTCCCTTTATACTGACTTCCTTCACTTGCAAATAGGGTTTATTTTTTCATGTCTTTTTATGGCTTGATTGCTCACTTCTTTTAGCAGGGAACAATATCCCAGTGTCCTTTTGTACCTGTTAATTTACTCTTCACCTTGCGAAGGTCATCTTAGTTAATTACAGGTTTTGTGATCATGAATAAATGTCTTCTTGCAAGACTTTTAATGGTCATGAGCTTTCAGCTTCCTTGGGTAAACACTAAGGAGTGTTATTGGTGTCATAAAATAGGAGAGGATGTTGAGTTTTGTAAGAAACTGCCATGCTCTTTTGTTCCCACGAGAGGTGGCTGAGAATTTCCATGACTACACTTCCCTGACAGCAATCAATGGTATCCGTGTTGTAGCCTTTGGTTACTCTGATAGGTGTATGGTCCTGTGTTTCTTTGTGGATCTCGCACAGACTATTAGAAAATGTACCTCTGCAAAACTCTGTGTGAAGTTATGGCATTACTCTTTCCTCAAATGTTTGGGGCAACCATTGTTGCCACCTCCTGGCTTGCTGCTTTTTTTTTTTTAGTTATTAGTTATGAGTTTATGAGATATGAGCCTGCTCAGATTCCTATCTCTTCTTGAGTGAGATTTGCAGGTTAGAACAGTAATGAGTTTATTTTTTCTGGGTTATCCAACTTGTGGACATGATAGCCCACCAGTACTGATGTCTCTCTTTTAATGTAAAAATTCCACTTGAGTCTTTTTTTTTTCTTCTTTTCTCAGTTAGCCTGGATAGAGCCTTATCAACTGATCTTTCTAAGACTGGTTTCATTGTTTTTGTTCCAATTAATGTATTTAATTCATTGATTTCTACTTTATTTTTACTTTTTAATTTAAATGCATTTACATTATTTTCCCTTTCCCTTTCCTTCCTTTAAACCCTCCCATGTACACCTCTTTCTCTCATATTAATGGCTTTTTTCTTTGTATAAATACATAATTCTATATTTATATATTTCAAAAAACATAAATACAAACTGTTCAGTTCATATAGTTATTTGTATGTACATGATTTCAGGACCGGTCCTGGATAGCCAATTAGGGGCTTTTTTCTGGGGAAGCTCCCAATAGTCCTTAGTTTCCTATAGTTCTTTGTCTAAGTGTCTAGGATTTGGGCTTCATGAAATTTCCTACTTCCATGTTAGCATGTCTAAAGGTACTCTTGTTCAAGTCTTGTTTAGGCAGCCATGTTGATGAGACCTCATTGATGTAGCTTCCCTGTCATTTCTAGGAGATGCAATCTCCTGTTCTTCTGACTTTGACACTCTTCTCATCCCCTCTTTCTTCCTTTTCCAGATCATTAGCTGAAGGAGCTGTGTTGTTGATGTATAAATTGGTGCTGAGTACCACATGATCTCTGTATTTTGATTAGTTGTTTTCTATGATGGTCTCCATCTGTTACAATGAGAAGCTTCTTTGGTGAAGGGTGACAGTTACACTTATCTGCAGATGCCTTAGTTACTGGTTTATGTTCATGGTGTTTTAGAGACATCACGACCATGGCATAAACCAGTAACTAAGGAAGGAAGGGAGGGAGGGAGGAAAGGAGAAAAGAAGGGAGACAAAGAGACAGAAAGAGAAAGACAGAGACAGAGACAGACAGACAGACAGACAGACAGAGAACAAGCACCTGATATGGGCTTTTGAAACCTCAAAGCCTAACCCAGTGACATGCTTCCTCCAACAAGGCCACAGCTCCTAATCCTTCCTACACAGTCTACCAAAATGAAAACAACCTTCAAATATGTGAGCCTCGTAATGGGGCCATTGCCATCAAACCAGCATAGTGTGGTAAATAATAAGGTAAATATTTGGAGTATACTGCTTAGCAAAGCCATGGTAATAGGTTCTCCTCTAAGATCCATGAGCTCACTAGCCCAAGATAGTTGACTAGGTTTCCAGGGCCAGGCCTGATTCTACTTTTGTCGAGTGGGCCTAAAGTCCAATTTGACGACTATAAATTACTGCCAAGGTATGCATGCCATTAATGTACCTGGTGTACACATCATAGCTAGGTAGGAATATTGGGTTGCTTCTCTCCCTTGGAAGCTTCCCTGCCATTTTATGACACTCTCTGGAACTATGAAATTTAGTCCTGGGTAGGAGGCTAACAGGTTAGATCCAACTCAGATCCTCTGGGTCTTGTGTCCAAATGCATGGTGTTTTCAGAACAGGGTCTGGCCTTTTACTTTTGAAAGGCACCGAAGTGCAACAACAATAACCTGTAATATTTTGGAGTTTCTTCGGCAACCCTGACCAACAATTCAAAAGCAGGCGCATCTCATGCCTGGTGTTGGGCTTTTGTTGTATTGTCATTCAGGTGGGAAAGTTCCGTCTAAACTATATATGTAAACATGTGTACACATAGATGAACTTGTGGTTTATATAAATGTTAGGCAAGTGACTAACATTCCTTATGGATATTTTATTTACTTACTGTTTTTTATTTCATTGATTTAATTTGAAGTTTTTTAATTATTTTATTTATTCTTCTTAATTTAACATGGTGCTCTTTTTCTTAAAATGACCAAGTATCACTCTTCTTTGCTAATACATGCATTTAAATTCTCTAAGCATGGACTTTGTTAAACCCCAAACATTTTGGTAAACTGTAATTTTATCTTCATTCATTGAACATACCTTATAATTTCTTCTGAGCTATTTTCCTTTGGCTCGTGCATTATTTACAGGCCTGTTGTTTAATCTCCTAATATTTCAGGATTCCCAGATACTGAATTCATATGGGATAGGGTTATAATCCAAGAGCAAAGACTCTAATTTCCATTACTTCACTTTGCTGTGCATTATGGCTCCTTCTGGCCTGTCTTGGGAAATGTTGTGTGTGAGCTCGAGGAGTGCACATTCTGCTGCCTTGGATGAAGTGGGATTAATGTCCACTACATCTCCCTCATTGGTGCTGTTGATTACGCTAGGGTTTTACTCATCATCTCTTTGCTAAATCCATCCGTTTGTGAGGGGATTTGAGGCCTGTAGAAATGGTGCCATCTCTTCTTCCCTGTACTTCCCTGTCTATGTGTTTGCCTTGCACATTGTGATATTGTGTTGTTATGCATATACACATGAAGGATTGATGGTCTGCATTCATTAATTCTCTGCCTTCTGTTCCTCCTCCCCCCCCCCCCCCCCCGTGTGTGTGTGTTTGGGTGAACATTGTCATAGTCGGGTTATGGAGGTCAGGGACAACCTGTGGGAATCAGTTCCCTTCTTCTACCATGTAAACTGCAGGGGTCTGAATGCAGATTGCCAGGCGTTTACCTGCTGAGCCCCACCCAGCTACCTCACACTCCTGTATTAATATGGAGTGCTCCTCTAGCCTGATACTCGGTGTGCTTTGAAGCCAGCTTTGTTTGAAATTAATGCGGCTGTTCCCAGTTTTCTTCATTTTGGTTGGTAAGGTAAGCCTTTCTCCATTCATTTACTCAGTCTTTATGTATGTACCCTTAGGTACAAACTTGACTTATTATAAGCAGCACATAGTTTATTTTTAACTTACCAACAGGTTCTGTTTTTAAATTGTGATATTTAGATTAGTGACATCAAAATGGCTTTATATCCAGTTGCCCTGAAACCTGCTTTTTGATTTCTGTTTCTTTACCTTTCCCCTCTTTTCAAATTCTGCTACTATGCTCTCACTATTCCTCTACTGTGATTTTCAAATGTTCATTTTATGACTGTACTCTCTCCTTGGTTGATATATTAATTACACTTTCTGTGGTCACTTTAATAAAAATTATGTGCCTAGACCTTTGCCTCCTTGCATATCTATGCACCATTTCCATGCCTGATGGCCAGCGAAGCCAGAGGAGGGAATTAGACCCCCTTCCCATCTTGAACAGATTTAGAACTGGTTTGTGAGCTACTGTGTGGATGTTAGGAATTGAACCTAGATCTTCCAGAAGAGCAGTCAGGGCTTTTAACTGCTGAACCGTCGCTAGCCTTGCCGTGTCACTTATGAATGGCTGTCCTAGCACTTCCAATACACACTTACAACTGGTGTGAATCCACTGTCATGTAACACTGTACTTCAGTTAAGACAGACACTTCAGGATAAGGAGACCGCTCTTACTCACCTCTCTCCAGGCTGTCCTTACTATTGTTCCCATGACCTTACGGGCAAACAAACGCGCTTACATCAGTGTCCATGTTGGAATGTATTGCTGTATCATTAGAGAAATTAAGGACAAGAAAATCAGAACCTATCATTTTACCCTTTCCCTTTTCAACGCAGCTCTGTTCCTTATGAAGGTCAGAGTGTCTGGCCTGTATCATTTTTCTTCCTTAAAGAACTTCTTTAAACGTGTCCTTAAAGACGAACTAATGCAACAAATTCTTTCACTTTTTTCTCACCCTAGAAAACGGTTCTTTCCCTGTTGAGTTTTTCAGGGTACAGAGCTCTAGGCTGGTGAGGTTTTGTTCTACAGACATCTAAAATATGGCGTCCCACTGCATTCTTGCCTATGAGATGTCTGAGAAATTGGATACGCTCCTGTATTGGCTTCACTGCAGGAAGCTGTTGCTGTCTCTGGATTTATATCAGAATTTTTCTTTGTCTTTGATTTTCTGTCATTTGAATGTGACATGCTTGTATGTCAGGCTAAAAAAATGTTTTTAGCATTTAATACGTTGTTCTCTATGGTTCTGTAATCTGTGACTGTTGCCAGCACTAATTTTTTTGGGGTGGGAATTTTCAGTCATTCTTAATATTTCTTCTGCTCCTTTCTGTCTTCTCAGTTGCTGTTTCTATATAAATCTCCTTCACTTCTTGAAAATCCTCTTCCACTCCTCCCAACCTTACATAGAAAAGGGTAGTTCTTAAAAAAAAAAAAAAAAACAACAACACAACAACAACAACAACGACAAAAAACCCCAAAACATTATTTCCTTTGTATCTTTTGCTTTATCCTTAATTTGCCCTCCCCCTTTCCTATCCTGCAGCTTACTAATGTGGGAGCTTTGAGAATGTTTTGAAAGCTTTGTCTGTTCTGACATAAACATCTCAAGGTGTACATTTTCCTTAAGCACCACTTGAGTCGAAGCCCCGCTTTGATGTTATACGCTGGGCTTTTGTGTTGATTCTATTCAGCATCTTTTCGCCTCCAAGCTTCTCCCCAGCGCGGATGTTCCTTTTAGAAATACACTGTTTTGTTTTCAGATACTTGGTGATTCTGAAGCATTCTCTTCGGTATCGATTTCTAGTGGATTTCTGCTATGCTCAGCTGTGCGTTCGTTCCGTTTTTACCAATTTATTAAGAATCATTTGTAAGGAATAGACGTTTTCCCACCTTAGTGACCTTCCCATGTCCATGCCACTTGTTGGGAGGCTGTGGACCGGTCTATCAAAACCATGAATGGTCCTTTCAGTCAGGCTGCGATCAGTGTGCCCAGGTCATCTTTACTCTGACAGAGTCTGTGTTTCAAGTCCGTTACTGATAGGGGATTGTAGAGTCTTCTAATCATAATTGTAAACTCGTTCTTTCTTCTTCTTCTTCTTCTTCTTAAGTCTGCTTTTGCTTTATTTATTTTGAAGCTGTTTCAGTTTGGTAACATTGAGAATAGGCAGGTCTGTTGATCAATTGAACTCTGCCAAAAAATGCTATAAAATTCATAAATGGGTAAGTTGTTTCTTAGATAAAACCAATTATATGCTGACTCTCCCTAAAACTGATTTTTTTCTAGGTTGTTTTCATATATGCCTTAGTGAATAAATCTATTGATTATGAAAGCACTTTTAGAATTGCTGACATTTTAGCCCACTAACATATTTAAAGTATATAGCTTAAGAGTTAAAAGCGTCAAAATTCAAATTTAGCAAGCAGACACGGAAAATACTCCAGCTAGGGCATCAATATAAACCCCCTGGCTCCCCTTGCATCTTATACACATCTCCATTTTCAGTAATCCATTTGCCTGGTTCTCTCCTTTATCATACAAGAGCTGTGCCTCGGACTCTGTGCCAAGACTACTGGCTGACTTGCTAAAGTTACACAACACACAAGAGGCTGGCCACAGCACAGCACTCAGTCAGCCTGAAGGAGGGTCTGAGTTCAATGCCCTGCATAAAAACAACAAATCTCCATCCCAAATGACTTGCAGAGGCCTTTCAGTTTCAGAGCTGGGTCTTCTTAGGATCTTTGAGGTTTGTATCACAAAGTAACACCATCTCAGTTTGCCTTTAGGGCAATACTGAAAGACTTTTCCCTCACGGAAACCCTCCTCTTAGTCGTTGGCAAAACAGATGAACAGTCAGAAAGCTTCAGGTTATAAACCTGAAGTCCATTGGGATTAGACAAATGATTATGATTATTATATCACAAAACTCACCAGCATGATTTCAGGTGGAGCATGTAAGTGTTCAAAGAATTTATGGTATGAATGAACGATAATTGTGAATTTCATGTACTGTCCTGTGGAATCTTGGCTTTTCTTTGTGGAAAAAAAACAAAACAAAACAAAAAAAAAAACAAAAAACAAAAACAAAAAACAAACCTAGCATTTTAATGGTTTCTTTTGTTTGACTTTTGAGTCACAGCTAGTAGAAAAGGCAATATTGAACCTTACAATCCTGTTTCTCTCTGGCATTGTGCCCACCTGGATTAAGGAAGCAGTTGGGTGTCTGAAAAATGACTCAGCCTTCCATTAAGGGTTAACCTCTTCTAAGAAAAAAATAGGCAGCAGTTTTTGAGGGAACATCTGATTAATAAGCTGCTTTCTTTGACAGTGATTATTTTTAACCTCACTTTCCTGTCTATAAACTCCAGTTTCAACAACTTCCTCTGATTTTTAGCAATGGGTGTTTTGATATTGCAACAGGATATTATGCAAATATAAATCACGCTGGATTAGAATATTTCCTAAGGAGCAGAGGCAATGTTCTTGCTGGTACGATAAGTGTAAATGACTCTAATTATCCTTTTTATACAGCATTCTGAGAAAAAAAAATCAGCTAGACTGTCTATGTCGAGAAATAGATAGTTAATTCAATTCATGGAGGACAAAGTGCTTAATTACCTCACAGGACCAACTTTCTTGGTGTCTTCTTACTCAAGATGCATTTGGGGAATGCAAAGAACTAATGGTGAATCTTCATCAGTGTCCTTCATAAAGCTCCCACACTCAGCCCCAAAAGGACGCCAGCATGATTTGTGTGGGAAGGACGGTATATGATCAAGTGTGAGAACTCTGTGCACAGGTGAGGGACAGAGATTAGCCTTAAGGAGCCACCACCTTGTTTTTAAGATGGGGTTTCTCTGGGACCCAGTGCGCCACAGCTTTCTAACTCAGATGTTTGGCAAAGAGGCAGGTCCTCATGCTTCCACAGAAAACGCCACTAATCGAGCACAGCTGAAAGGTGAGCTCACCCATCTCTTTCTGCTTCCTGTGGCTTTTAAATCAAAAGGTCAGTGGTAAATGATGCTCCCATTACAAAACATTTTAATGATAAGTAATGTTCCCATTCAAAACCTGCAATGGATCTCGCAGGCCCTAGTTTCTTTATGAATAAGTAAATTTAAGGAGAATGATTCAAAATGAGACACAGAGATACTATTTCTTCCTCCTTCTCCCCACCATCTTCATTTTGAGATTATAATATAGTTACAACATTTAATTTTTCCTTTTCTTCCCTCCAACCCCTCCTATAAATTCCTGCTCGCTCTCTTTCGATGTCATGCTTTCTTTTTTCATTAATTGTCATTGCATGACATGCATGCACACACACACATACATGCACACATAGCATATATATTCCTAAATATAATCTGATCCATCTGTATAATGTTAATCATGTCTATGTTTCCAGGGCTGACCATTTGTTTTTGGATAATGAGTACATGTGCCTTTCCATAGGGAAGACTGTTTCTCCTGCTCAGCCTTCTATAGTTGCTTGCAGATCTTTGGTAAGGATGTGGTCTTAAGGCTTTCCCCATCTGCTTTGGCATGTCGATTAGTGCTGTCCCTGTTCATCTCATGTTTGCGCAGTCATACTGGTGAGGCTTTATGGGTGCAGCTTCTGACCCATAGGAGATATAATCTTGTAGAAAACTGGATCCTTCAGCTCTTATAATCATTCCATTTCTTCTTCCACAATGGACTCTGAGCCTTAGGTACAAGAGCTGGGTTTTAGATGTAGCCATTGAGACTGGGCTCCATAACTCTAAATTTTGATTGGTTGTGGCTTTCTTTAATGGTGTCTGTCTTTTGCGAAGAAAGTTTTTTGATGAGGGTGAGTATTATACTTATCTGTGATTATAAGGATAAACATTTAGAATGTAGTTAGGGGTTATGTTGGCTCAGTAAGCTAGTGGTTATAGATCCTCCAATATCTACCACTTTACTGTTACTAAGTAGTCAACTGCATGTCCAGCACCAGGCATGGTTTCCCTCTTGTTGAGAGGGTCTTAAGTCCACTTAGAGAGTTACTGGGTACTACCAGATATGTGTGCCACTATTAAGAATTGTGGTGCCATGCTGATTTTTCTGATGGTTCAAAAGTGTCATAGGTGAATACAAGCGTTGATTGTGTCCCTCCTTTGGAAGCTTGCATCACAACTCACTCCATGAAATTCAGTCTGTGGGGAGGGGGTTTTCAGGTCAGTTCTTGCTTGGGGGGTCTTTGGGTCCTGTGTCTGAAGTGCAGTCTTCAGCAGTTGGGACTTACCTTCCCCTTCTGGGGGCAGAGGGATAACAAAGGGCAGGAGCAGTAGGCTGTATGTTTTGGGAGTGTCTCAGACAGTCCTGACCAACAACTCAAAAGAGGTCTCCTCATGTGTGGTATTAAGGCTTTTGTTAGGTGGTCATTTGCTCTTGGAGAGAGAATTGTCAGTCCAGAGAAGAAAAGTTCATTATATATATTATATGTATAATAATATAATAATATATAATGTATTATATGTATAATAATATATTATACATATATTATACATATAATACATGTAATTATATATTATATATGTAATTATATCTTATATGTATAAAATATATTATATGTATATAATATATAATTACATGTTTTATAAGCTTTTAGATAGTAGTATGATTGTTTATGGTTTTTCAGACATCTTATCATTAATTTGTCCTCATCCCTCCTTTTTCTGCATTTTTCCATCCTCTCTAATGATCTCCTCTTTCCCATTTCCCTGATCAGGTCACTTGTGGCCTGCTATTTCCTTTTGTATTGCTCCGTAATGCCTCTGTTCTGGCAGTAGTCCCATTTTAGTTTCATGGTTCTTGCAGTGACTCCACACAAAGTATTCACGTCTGAAGATTTGGAGTGAGGAGCTTCTTATGAGACAGACGATAAAAGGCTGTCTTTCTGGGTCTAGGTTACCTCGTTCAATATGATTTTTAGTTCTTCCATCCATTTACCGAAAAGCTAATGATTTCATTTTTCTTTGTAGGGAATAATATTCTATAATGTCCATGTACTATACTTTCATTATCCATTCTTTGGATTTAGGGCATTTATAATGTTTCCATTTCCTATCTGTTGATAATAGAATGGCAGTAAACATGGATGAGCAAGTATCTGTGAAGTAGGACGTAGAGCCCTTTGGGCCTATGCCAAGTAGGGAAAGGGGGACGTGCCCCTGCAGGTTTCATACCGACAAGCTAACCATACAAAGAGATAAGAGTAAAAACCCCTGCAGATTGACTTCACCAACCTGGATAAGACTTGAGGGAGTCTAGTAACAGGCCATTTGTTCCCAGGGTATGTAAGCCCAGTATAACTTTGGAAAAAGTTTCCTGATGTAATGCAAATCTCCATTGCACAAGGAAGCATAATTACAGTGCAACAAAACAGAGGGTCATTTCTTCCAGTATGATGGCTTCTAGAGATAAACTACTGTACTAGCTTAAGGGCCTTAGGATCGGGCCTAGTCTTCTGGTCATACAGATAGCAGAGAGATCATTTGGGCTATTAGCCACCTCCAGTCCTGGCTGTAAGAGCTTGATATGGCCTGGCCAAAGAGATAATGCAACTGTTAATCACTTCCAGTTCTCAGATTTCTGGACACAGTAACAGGTTTTTCTTCACTGGAAAGAGTATCCTGTGTGCTTAACATTCCCGGTTTCTCCAGAGAGCTGAGATCTCAGGGACTGTCGTGCTGTTCTCCCAACAGTTATTACAGCTGGGTCATATGGTAGGTTTATTTTTAGTTTCTTGAGAATTCTCCACACTGATTCTTGTAATGCCTACACCAGTTTGCAATCAGTTTGCGACAGTAAATGAGTTTCCTCTATATTCCTCCAGCGATTTGCTGTCATTTGTTTTGTTGGTCTTTGCCATTCTGACTGGGGGTAAGAAGAAATCTCAAATCTTGTTTTGATTTGCATTTCCCTAACTGCTAATGATGATGAAGATTTGTTGAGATATTTCCTAGTCATTTTTTTTTCGTCTAAGGCCTGTTTTTTGAATGAATAATTTTTTTAGTTCTTTATATATACTGGATATTAATCCTCTGTCAGATGTATAAATGGAAAAAATTTCCTCCCATTCTGTGGCTTTCTTTTCACCTCTCTGGTTGTTTCTCTAGCTGTGCAGAAGCTTTTTAGTTTTATGAAGTCTTATTTGTCAATTGTTGGCCTTAATTTTTATGCAAATGAGTCATATTCAGAAAGCCCTTTCCTACTCTCA
The DNA here is from genome assembly GCF_030254825.1 of Meriones unguiculatus. Lineage (NCBI taxonomy): Eukaryota > Metazoa > Chordata > Mammalia > Rodentia > Muridae > Meriones > Meriones unguiculatus. Next base: position 16,497,266 of record NC_083352.1, on the reverse strand, counting down.
TATAACATAGTACTGACTGTGTTTTCTTCTAACAGTTTCAGATTTCATACTTAAGTTGTCATTCCATTTGCAGTCATTTTTTATGCAAGGTGAAAGAAAAGTAGGGTTCTAATTTCAACCTTCTGCATATGGACATTCAGCCTTCTTAAGCATGTATAGGGCATTGTTTCATTTTATGACCACATAAATCTTAGGGTTGAGACAACCTTTTTGTTTATGAGCTATTTTATGTGGTTTTAAACAACCTTAACATTATCCTTGATATCTCATATTAAATTATTGTGCCTTATAATAAGATAAATGCACAACAGTTCCTTACTCATGCATCCTTAATCAACATTTCACAAAACACTTGCAGGAAGTTTAGTATGGAAAGGACTTTGGAGTCAGTGACCCAAATGGCTGTATTTTCATATTTCTTCTTCATACATCCACCCACCATGAGCACCTTATGCATCCTAGCCTGGGTTAGGAGCTGTCCCATGTGTTCTGTATTGCATCTCGCTAGGTAACCTCACTGATTCATCCCTCAATGCTCTGCCTTACATGCACTGTTGCTTCTTATGGATTTATTTATAGCCACATAACATCCTTGAGTCATTTCAGTTAAGTAGTAGCTATAAAAAATAAGTTGTACTGAATTGCTTCAATAAGCCTCGGCTACCTTGTGATAAAGAGAACTTTTGTCTCTATAAGTTGGTCAAATTAATGACTTAAAAATCATTTAAGTGTGTGTTACATTGTAAGTTATGCTACTCTTTAAATTTTATCTAGAGCAAGCCAAGGAAGCCCAAAGTAGGGTTACATAATTGCAGGCAATGTAAAGTTTACTCTGAAAATTACTTGGCTTGCACCTCAGAAATAAACTTTACTTCCTTAACTCTTACTCTTAAATGGTGGAATTTTTTTTTTTGGGGGGGAGGGAGCATATGTTTTGAATGCTTGTTTAAATATAGATTAAGGTAAGCATCCGTGATCTAGCTGTGTAATTTGCTGTTTAATTAATATGTGCTCAGTCCCAACACACACAAAAGGTAATAAAACAAAGTTGTGTAACCAATTGTCACAGGTACTGTGGGAGAGATGAAAGTAAATGTGTCGATTCAAATAGAAAGCATCATGGACACAGTAACACATAACAAAGGAAGAGGGTAAGGGAGGGTTCCACTCTGGGGTGGCAACTAGAAACCACAGATGCCTATGAGCTCTGGAAAGATGAATACTTTTAATGAAGACCTACGGTAGCATCAAACACAATCAGCTTTGAAGCTGTACGAAGAAGAAATATTAAAATATTGTTAATATCATTTTGGATAATTTTGTTGAACATTTTTGGATACTTTTCATGTGGCTACTAGAAAACACGCCACAAACTTCCTATTGTTACTAGACAGTGCTAGTGTAAGCGAAGAAGACAGGTATTTTTCAAACCTTTATGATCAAAGAAAACTTAATAGAAGAAAAGCTGAAGGATGATGTCATAGATGCCTGGGATGCAGGAAGAGATGCCTTATTTCTTATTTCTCTCTTATTTCTTTTCTGTTTTGGAAACATATACCCGAGCAAATGGCAATGCGTGGCTTCTCATCGCAGTCTTCTTGCTTTGTGATAGTGATCTTATAATTGGCATTTGGAGCTAAGAAAACACATTGGCAGAGGACTAAGGGATAACGAGAGAATCTTGGTGACAGCAATGGCAGAACGTTCACTGTGTTCAACACTGTGTAGCAGTGTTACTCAGTTCCCAGGGGGTGGTATGAACTTCACTGTCCCTTTGACTTCAGGCTTGGTCGTGTGATCATCTCTGACCAATGAAAGATGGAGTGTTTAAAAGGTACCACCTTTCTATTACTCACTGCACTTTTATAGACTTAGCAGCCACATTAGGTGAACAGGTACTATCTGCTCTGTGTTATGTCAACTTGGACAAGCTAGAGCCACTGGAGAGGAAGGAGCCACAACTGAGAAAAATGCCTCCGTAAGATCTGCCAATAAACCCCATGTAGTGGCACACGCCTTTAATCTGGGCACTTGAGAAGGAGATGCAGGCAGGATCTCTAAGTTCCAAGCCAGCCTGGTCTACAAAGTGAGTTCCAGGGTAGCCATGGCTATACAGAGAAACCGTGTCTCAAACAAACAAACAAACAAACAAACAAACAAACAAACAAAAAGATTTGGCTGTAGCAAGCCTGTACAGCATTTTCTTAATTAGTGTTTGGTGTGGAGGGCCCAACCTGCGGTGAGTGGGATCTCCCTAGGCCGATGGTCTGGATTTTATAAGAAAACAGGCTGAGCAATCCATAAGGAGCAAGTCCATAAGCAGCACCCCTCCATGGCCCCTGCCTCAGATCCTGACTCTAGGTTCCTGTTTAGCTTGAGTTCCTGTCCTGATTTCCTTCATCAATGGACAGTGATATAGAAGCATAAGCCAAATAACCCCTTCCTTTCCAGATTGTTTTTGGTCACAGTGTTTTATTGCTGCAGTGGAAACCCTAACTAAGATATCTGCCTTTCAGACCTGGATTCAAAATCAGAGGCATATGGAACACTGTGAGCCAAAGCCAGCTCAGCTGAACTGAGTCATCGGCTCACCAGCAGACCATGAGGAGAGAAGAAAGACTTGAAAGTTGCTTGCTGTGCAGCATTGCTTCAGCAATGTCTGGCATTGCGTGGACACAGGGTGGTTCATTTCACAACAGCTCTGTGAGGAAAGCCAGCCCCACCTAGCATCAGTAATGTAAGGAACACTCGGAGATCCTACCTCGAAATCCAAGCGATATTGATGCCAAAAGGGAAATTTGCTCTTCCTTAACACACACTAAATATGGGACTGTTAATTACTACACTGCAGAAAATCTAGGATTTTGCATTTGTTCTGTTTTGTAGATTCTCTTCAACCAGAGGATGGATTTCTGGAAAGTGATTTCTGTCTGGTATCTTTGTGCTCATGGCAACATTGAGCTGAATACCTCAGTGTGAAACCTGAAACACTAAAACTGCTAGAAAAAAAATAGGTAGGTAAAGGATATAGTTGTGGAAAAGGACTTTAAGAATAGGACTTTATTTGCCCAGGAATTAAGGCCCAACAATTGACAAGTGAAAACTCAAAACCAAATTACTTCTTTACAGCAAATGAAACAATCAATTGAGTGAGGCAGAAGCACACGGAGTGGAAAGGATTTTGCCAGCTCAGTGTTTGATAGAGGATTAATATCCAGACTATATATATAAATAATTCAAAAAACAAAGAATCAAGAAAACAAATGAGTCAATTAAAAAGTGGGCTGTGCATCCAAAGAGAGAATTCTTAAAAGAATGAGAAAAAAAAAATGACTAAAAGTAATTTCCAAAAGTGTTCATCACTTAGCAATTAGAGAAATGCAAATTAAAACTACTTTGAGATTTCATTTTCGCCTAATCAGAATGGCTAAGATTGGGAAAACAACTGATACCAAAAATCGGGAAGAGGTGGGAGATTCGTGAGTATTCAGAACAACCGAGCCAACATCAAACCCCCTGATTGCCAGGCCTGAGCTAAGTGACCTTAGCTGATGTCCCTTGCTTGATAGCTTTAATCTCTGCTGTCCTCTCTGATGGGAGATTTTGTGCTTTAAATAAATAATAGCAAAAAAAAAAAAAAAAAAAAAAAAAAAAAGTCAAGTGTGTGGCCACAGATTTCTCTGAAATCACAGACTCTGAACCAATCCATCTGCCTAAAAATGCTGAACAAATGAAGGAGTAAGTCATGCGACAAACAGGGCCTCCTCTGGGGGCCACACAGCTCTTCACTGTGTTTCACCTGTGAAACACCAAAATCTTTAATACAAGGAATGGTTAGACCATTTGCTGATTTTTCGAGTATAGAAGGTTCCATTCAAACATCTAATTGAAGAACAAAATTGAAGAAACAGCTTATGAATCTAAGTTTATAGCCATGGTAATTCCACATATGTTTTTACACCAGTAATATTTTATTAAATTTATTTATTTGGCATACAAAATACTAGGTTTTATTGGAGCACACATTTGTTTCTGTTGATCCCTGCCCTTTTTCCTTACCTTTTCCTTTGCCCTCACCTTCTTCCTCAACTGGCATTTTTGTCCTCTTCTGTTCACCTCTCTAGTTTCATATCAGACACAAGCACACACATGCACCTATCAGTGCTAGCATTCATATATGAGATGTTGTTTTTAATCTCTCCAATTTGGGTTATCTGACATAACTTAATAATTTTCGTAATCATTTTCTTGTAAACATTATAATTTTTTTGCAGCTGATAAAGATGCTGTTCATCTGCTGACAGATATTTAGGTTGATCCCATTTCCTTTCTGTTGTGAAAACTAAAGCAATAAACGTGGGTTAGCAAGTATCTCTACTGTAAGAGATGGAGTCCTTTATGATTTTAATTTTTTGAGGAACCTCCGAATTGATTTTCTTAATGGCCACACCATATCACATCCCAGCCAGCAGCAGATAAGCTTAACAATTTCCCTGAATACTCACAGGGCATTTTAGTTTTGTCTGTTTTCTTGATGGCAGCCATTCCGACTGGGGTGACGTGGAATCTCAAAGCAGTTTTATCGCATGCCATCTACATCTCCTTTGAAAGTCACTGCAAGCTCTGGGGGACGCTTCCTGTTGCTCGTTCTCGGGCTCTGTCTCATGCTCTGTGCTTCCCCACATGGACTCTGCTTTGTCAAGCAAGCCTACCAGCTACAGTCGCCTCCACCTTTTTAAGTTCTGGGAAGGTTCAGTTCCCCCTACTTCACTGAAGGAGAGAGTGGTCAGGTATAGGGTTCCTGGGGAGGAGGATGTGTGTTTATTTCCCTTCAGTACTTTAAAGATGTCATGTCCTCTTCACGTGAAACACTGACTGTTATTCCTGTAGAGGACGGATGCTTGTATCCACATACTTCAGCCGTCTTGTCTTGTTGAGGAAAAATGTGTTGAGGTAAAAGTGAGACAGGCAGATAAAAAAGGCTACTGATAATGAAGTCCCTGGGCTTAAAGGAACTTCAAAAGCTACTGTCCATTCATTCTGAGTGGCATATAGATATTTATTCAAAAGTTCTCTTGACATAAATAACTTTTAGGATTCAGAGTTCTAATCCTGAGTCAGCAGTAGATAAGGAAGACTGCGTTTTCAATGTTTATTTCGTTCTGCTTTGTAGGTTAAGCTTAATCTGTTTAAGGGCATTCAGTTGAAGTCTGCCCAGCCAGGGAATACTTGTGCCATTTAAAAATTTTCCTTAACCAGAGCCATAGCAGACATCAGTAATCAACCATGGCATCTTCCAGTCAAATTCTCATTTAATTCTAGAACCCTTCTCTGAAAATATCTCCATTTTCCCTGAGTCCTTATCTCTGAAGTAAAGAGATGACCCCCCACACACATACACTGCACCCCCAACTCCCTTCCTCACGCTTGCTTCCCCTGCTGAGCAATGCAAGAGGGAGGTCAAAACTTCATTTCAGTCTCAGGCTCCTCCTTCCTCATCACACATCTGTAGTTATCAAAGACCATGGGCTGATTGAGAAAAACCTAGGATTCAAAAGCCACAGAGGAAGACGATGCAGCCACCCTTGATGAGACCCGATAGGCTAGGCTCAGATAGAAGGGGAGGAGGCCCGCCCCATCAGTGGACTTGGGAAGGGGCATAGAGAGGAGGAAGGGTGGGTCGGACTCGGGGGAGAAGGGGGGAACCAGGGAGTGGGCTACGGCGGGGGTACAAAGTGAATAAATTCTAATAAATAAATGTTTTTAAAAAGGGGAGTTGTCAATTGGTTTCCCAAAGTGAGGGGAACAAGGACTATTTCTAACAGGAACTCAATGACTGGCTCTTTGGTCTCTCCACCCCCGAAGGGAGGAGCAGTCCTGTTGGCCACAGAGGAGCGCTTTGCAGCCAGTCCTGAAGATACCTGATAAAACAGGATCAGATGAATGGGGAGGAGGTCCCCCCTATCAGTGGACTTGGAAAGGGGCAGGGTGGAGATGAGGGAGGGAGGGAGGGACTGGGAGGGAATGAGGGAGTCGGACACGGCTGGGATACAGAGTTAATAAAATGTAACTGATAAGAAAAAAATAAAATTATAAAAAAATAAGTAAAAAAAATGAAAATATAAAAAGAAAAAGAAAAAAAGGGGAGTTGTTTGCAATCAGACTTCTCATGTCACATCAAGTGATTTCTGCTTACCTTTGAAATGAGAAAATTAAAAGAGAGGGAAATAACATGCAGAGAACTTAGCTCAGGTGTGAGGTCTTACACGAAAGCTTTGACTTTTTTTTTTTTAATGGAAAGGTTCGGAGAAGAGAGTTGACAGCTTCTGTAACTTCTCACACTGCACTTGTCCCCTAGCTTCTCTCTACTGCCACATTCGGAGGTGACACAGGGGACTGATAGCTCCGTATGTCTAAGTCTGCCCAATTGAGGGTGTATGTGTGGCTGGGAGGTGGGGAGAAATGGGTCAAACATCAAGCTTCCAGCGTCAGAGCTTAGCCCTCTGACAGTGGGATGAGACAGAGGCGAGAGCTGCAGGGTTTGAAGGCTCCAGTGTGTGCGGCTCTGTAGATGTGAGGCCAGGGTGGGGACCACACCAGGGCAAGTTGGGAGAAGAGCTGAACAATATCTTTTTTGACTTTCTAGTCTACATCCTTTGCTTTCCACTTCGTGGAATGAAAAAAAAAAAAGAGTGTTATATATCTGAACAGTTTTTAATTTCATTTCCCAAAGGCCCCAATCATTCTTGGCACGAACTTCCATACAGCACGTATTTTACCTTAGCTAAGAGGTGTATTACAATTAGCCTGAAGCATCAGCCCATGTTTTAGAAATGGAGAACAAAGTTATGACAGGCAGAAATTTGTGTCCCCTCCCATGGTGGGTTGGCAGACGACCTGATAGCCTGTCTCCTTGGGTCTCATTCTCTCAGCCACAGGGAAGCACAGAATGGTGTGAGTGACTGAGTGACCATTTGCTTGGTCCTACCCGACCCTGCACCCTGTAGTCGCCATGGTTATCATTGAGAGTGTGGTGGAGAAGCCATTCATGGTGTTCAGCATGCATTGTACCTTGATTGAGAAAAGCGATGCAGTGGTTTGAATGGGTATGGCCCCCATGCTTGGCCCATAGGGAGTGGCACATTAGGAGGTGTGCCTTAACAAAGGAGAAAGTGTGTCCCTTGGAGTGGGCTTTGAGATCTCCTATGTTCAAGCTATAGCCAGTGTGTGGTACAGAGTTTCCTGCTGCCTGTGGGTCAAGATGTAGAACTCTTGGCTCCTCCATGCATGCTGCCATGCTTCCCATGAAGAGAATGGACCAAACCTCTGAAACTGTAAGCCAGCCCAAATCAAATGTTTGCCTTTATTAGAGTTGCTGTGGTCTTAGTATCTCTTCACAGCTGTGAAACCCTAACTAAGGCAGGCAGGAAGAACACACTACCACCGTCAGGTTTTCCTTTGTGCCAGTTCTCTGAGGACACACCCACAGTTTCCATGCTGATCCATAACATCAGACCACAGTGCGTTCACAAGCATTCTATAATTAAAGTCTGACAATCTCTTACTGGCCCGCATAGTGGGGAGACTCTCAAGGCTATGGAGATCTAGGTCTTGCCCTCCGTGACCTTGGGTTATGATCGATTTTATAGAAGCAGAGGCTAATATATTTAAAGCAAATCACCTTTCTCCCACCTTGAAACGGAAGCATAAATTCTGCTGGTGCTCCTGTTTCTTTGTAATAATGGCTTTGGCATAAACTGTCCCCTAAGCAGCCTGAAGCTGGAGAGCCTGCCTGAAGACAGCCCAGAAGAGTCAGTGCTGCAAATGAACAATTACCTGCAGATAATTGTCGGGGATTTGTTTCTGAAGGGAATTAGCTCTAGCTGTGGGTGGGCACCTGTAACCAAAGGTGCGGGAGGCAGTAATGTCTCCTACTTGGGTCCCTGATGATGCCCCAGGGACAATCAAAGACAGACAGAACCAGAAAAGCACTCAAATGAGTGACTGCGGGAGGCGAAATCAGAAATGCAGAGGACTGAGCAGAGCCTGGGATTCATTAAGCCAGTGACAAGCGACTAGTCACTTTGCTTGTCTGTCCACAGACACCTCAGTGTCTGCAACAGGGAAAAAATAATAATACACACTGAATGGGAAGAGGTGACCTTGAGATTCTGATGCCTTCACCAAGACATGTTTTAAGTTTAAGCTCCATATATATATAGCTAGTTTAATCCATATAACATGGTTAGTCAGAACTGCCACTCATTCCGGTGAGATACGCTGAGTACAGTTTGGCATTAAAGGGTGCTGAGTCATCAGGCAAAGCTGTGAGATGAAGTCAGGACTGAGCAGCAAGCTTACGGGATGCCTGAACCTAATGTGGCATGGTGGCAGTCACGGTCCGGGGGATGCTGGCACATCTCCACTTTGTCCCCAGCTCTAGGGAGAAGTGTGAGCATGCAAGCGACACTGCTGGCACCAAGGAAACAGAAGAGTGCTTTTCTGGAATTGTCATTTCTTCTTTGGGACGAAATGCTCAAGGTGGCTCAGTATCTAATCCACTCTTCTTCCTGCCTTGAATGCAGATACAAAGTCTGAGGAGGAAGACAACTTTACCTGTTCGGAGGGGAGATATGCTTCTACAGATGAAGCAAGAAATGCAAAGCAAGCTTGAGCCTCGCTGTCTGTTAACCACCTATAAGCAACCTGCTTCAAGACTTCCTGGGAGGGGAAAAACAAACATCCCTATTTGTTTAAGACCTGGCAGTTACCAGGGATGTTTTTATTATTACTAAATTTTTATTTTTTATATTAATTACAGTTTATTCACTTTGTATCCCAGCTGTAGCACCCTTTCTCATTTCCTCTCAATCCCACCCTCCCTCCCTCCTCTCCTTCCATGACCCTCTCCAAGTCCAGTGATAGGGGAGGGCCTCCTCCCCTTCCATCTGACCCTAGCTTATCAGGTCTGGGTAAGATGATCAATCCTTACTCAGAAAGACAAACGGGATGGACACTGGAAGAAGGAGAAAACAGGAAACAGGACAGGAGCCTACCACCGAGGGCCTCTGAAAGACTCTACTCAGCAGTGTATCAAAGCAGATGCTGAGACTCATAACCAAACTTTGCGCAGAGTGCAGGGAATCTTATGAAAGAAGGTTGAGATAGTAAGACCTGGAGAGGAATGGAGCTCCACAAGAAGAGCAACAGAACCAAAAAAATCTGGGCACAGGGGTCTTTTCTGAGGCTGATACTCCAACCAAGGACATTCATGGATATAACCTAGAACCCCTGCTCAGATGTAGCCCATGACAGCTCAATATCCAAGTGGGTTTCCTAGTAAGGGGAACAGGGACTGTCTCTGACATGAACTCAGTAGCTGGATCTTTGATCTGCCTGAGGGGGGAGCAGTCTTGCCAGGCCACAGAGGAGGACAATGCAGCCAGTCCTGATGAGACCAGGGATGGTTTTAACCAAGGCCATTAAAATACCAACTAAGATAAAGGAGGCAGACACAGAACACAGAAAGATAAGGAAATTCATAGTGTACTGTCCCAGGGAGTGCCCTTGCTGTCTCCTCCCATGCCTGCAGAAATTTACTTGATGTTTCTCCAACTTGAATATCCCTGCTCCCTTGAGGAGCCTATCACCAAAGAAGGGAATATGTAAGCAATTGATAGTGGTTGGGGCTTTTGTGCTTTCTTCTAACCATAGCTAGTGTCTGGCCAGAGAAAACCATCTCTCTCCTTCCTTATCCCTTTAGAAGAGTCTCTGAAAGCCTCCAGCAGCAGCTCAGAATCATTACCAGCCCTTAGCAGACCTGAAGAGATGCCCTTGTGCTGTAAGGCTGGAGGGCCCATAGGAAAGCAGATCTTAAGGAAATACATTTACAATATCTCCTGCGGACAACTGTGTGGAGAATGTGGGTCGAAGGAAAACACAAACCACACCACACACACACACACATGCCATTATGCCAATCCCCTTGACCTCAAATAGGACAGCTCTGAGGACAGCCAGTCTCTTGGTTGGAACACATCTCTTTCGTTTCAGCTGATGGGGTATGTGCTGTCTAAAGAATGACTTAAGATAGCTATGATTTTCATTTTAAATGAGTGGGTTTATTAAGCATGTAGCAAGTGTAATAAAAACATACATCAATTAGCAGAGCTATAGTGAAACTCATCAAATCAGGTGCTCACCACATGCAACAGAAAAGATGGGGGCCCTGTAGAAACGGGATGGATCCCCACAGAAAGAGTCATGACAGAGGACCTGCAAAAACAGTCAAGACAGGGCCCCGCAGAATAATCATGACAGGGACCCAGAGAAACAGTCATGTAACATTCTCCAACAGTCATGTAAGATTTTGGATGGAGCAGAAGACTCCCTCTGTGGAAGAGCTGCTAGATTCTCATCCTCAGGGTGACATCCTTAGACCATGAGATAATCAATAGTAAACTCGGTTGGAAGTGGTTAGGCTATTTTCAAGGAAACAATGTTTTTCAAAGATCCATAGCTGTTTTCTATTCTCCTTTCTTCTATAGGAAGGAGCCAACAAGACAAGAATCAGTATATAAGAGTTCCCTCTGTCCACATCCTTGTCAGCAGAACTCATTTGTTAAAACCATAAATCTGTAACTCCCTCTGTCCTCAACTTTCTAGGCTTCCTGTGACTTAAATAAAATCTTCAAGTCCATTTTTTTTCCCTCTGTACTAGCTGAGTTCATTCTCTGCTAGGATGCAAAGATCCTTAGAAAAGTGGAATAAAGAAGAAGCAAGGAAACATCTTTTTCTTTTTTTTTAAATTTGTTTTTTTTTTATTTATTACAATTTATTCACTTTGTATTCCAGCTGTAGCCCCCTCCCTCATGCCCTCCCAATCCTTTCCTCCCTCACTCTTCCCCTCCATGCCTCCACTGATAGGGCTGGTCCTCTTTCCCTTCCATCTGACCCTAGCCTATCATGTCTCATCAGGACTAGCTGCATTGTCTTTCTCTGTGGCCTGGTAAGGCTGCCCCCCACCCCCCCAGCACACACACTCAGGGGGAGGTGATCATAGAGCCAGCCACTGAGCTCATCTTTTTAACATTCACTGATGTCCTACAATGAACCAGGAGCCCTGTTAAGAGCTGTATCAAACTCTATGCTATGCATGCCGTTCTCACTGTGGGAGGGTTGAGCTGAGTGGGAAATATGAGGAGAGGATACTCCTCAGGGGAGTGAAGAGAGGGAGAGAAATAGGATTATGTAGAAAACAAGCTTGGGATGGAGGCATTTGCATCAGCATGTGTAGGCTATGCTAAGCATATGGAGGCTAGGAGTGGGCAAGGGCCATGGGATGGGGCCATACGGAGCTGGTGAATAGTAAACCATGTGGATGAGTGTTAATGGACACGGTTTTGATTTCCTGTGGAAACAAACCCAGTTCAGCTGCAAAGTGGGAAGGAGAGAGAGAAAGGAGGCAGGGACAGAGAGAGTGGGGAGTAAGAGGAGAAGAGGAGGGCAGGAGAGATGGGAAATTGAGGAAGTACCCAACAGTATGTGAATGTCCTCATCTCCCATTCTCATTGTGGAGGAAGTTATGGATAGAACCCTAATGCCTGCATCTGTAAGCAAAAGAAAGCATGGGTAAAGTCCCCATGTCCTACTCAAAAGCCAGTGAAATGCGGGTGAGGGTGTTTAGGTTAGGAAACTAATCACCAAGGAGAAATCTGACCAGGAGCAAGCCCTGCACTGCCAAGGGCCTGAAAAATATCTTGTCTGAGATCTTTATTCTGACTTCACAATATTCTGCCCCCTACCAAATGTGCCTTTAGAATCCTTTTGCTAACACTCTACCAAGAACAATAATGTTACAGTAGGCAAATGGTTGTGGGAGAAAAATGAAAGCACAAGGATGGTAGAGAGTGAGGGTGGGAGGGGAGAGGAGGAGAGACCTGGACATGTAGCCAACAAATGGGACCCAGAGAGCTAATCTGCCAAAGGAACTCCCTGTGGGAAGCGTCAGGAATGCAGGTGTCAGCACTCTAAAGCATAGCTGTGGATAAACAATCGTGGTGATAAGGCTTTTATCGATATTACCTCTGTGGAGCCTGAAGCCCTTGGCTCCTGGCACAGAGAATGTCTTTGGAGATGTATCACCCTGGTCTAAGGCGAGTCTTTGTGGAAGCTGTCTTCCCGCGCCTACAAAAGCCCCTCTTTGTCTTTTTTGCAGCTCAGCTAGGGAGCTGGCAAATCTCAAGGTGTTTTCTCACACTTTCTCTCCTGAAGTTTAAAACCTGCAGGTGTGCTGGGTATCTTGCCTGCGAATCACACTGTGTCCCGGTCAGCTTATTCTTGGTGCAGAGCTCCTTTCTCGATTTCAGGAATTCATGAAGGATGGGAGGAAAGCAAGAGACTCCCATATTTCCCAGCGCCTCTGCTCCTCCTTATTTGTTCTTTAGTCCCATGGAAGCTGTATGGTCTCTGCTGTGTCATACGTGGGGAAAAACAAAAATCACAGAGAACAAAACCCCTCAGGGTCAAATGACCTTTTCACAGGGATCGCCCAAGACCACTGGGAAAACACAGTATGATTCATAAAGAGTTAAAAAGGAGCAGTGAAAAGAATTTTCTGGTTGAGGTTCACCACGACGTGAGGAACTGTATTAACTGTGTATTAACTGCGTTAGGAAGGTTGAGAACCACTGAGGTAGAACATAGCAAGCGCTGCAAGGAAAAGTGACTTGAGGAGGAGTGTGTCTATTGGGAGTGTTCTCTGGGGCTTTCCCAAGAGTCTCCGGGAATTCACAGAACGATTCTGCTGATGGACCTTATTATGGCAGCGCCCTATGGCCTCTTCTTGCAGAAGAAACAGGGATTCTGTTTATATGACAGAAGTTGAAGCTTTGCACAGCAGTCAATAGAAAACATCGGATATCAATTATACAGCTGGAACTGCCGACTCTATCAGAGTTTATGACTCGCCTGCGGGGCCTTCTTAATAAATCCACAGAGGGGAGTGCCATGTGTTTTATGTCCGGTGCTTTATCCTATATGTAGGAAGCAGTAACTAAAGGGACAGCCACCTCACAGTGACTCACGTGTCTGAATTCCTCAAAAATAATGGAAGAAAGACTCAGAGCGACAGGGCTTCATTAGGTCTGGAAAGAACGGTTTCCTGTGTTCCAGGACTTAAAGGGCACACCGATTTCCTTTTTGTTCGGGGCCCGGGTCTGTTAGTTGCTGATATCCTCTCTGTTTTGTCTCTCCCTGGCTGTCTTTGGCACAGGCAGAATCCTTCTGAGCAAATCTATAAGGTTTCTACTTGCAGATTGGCGGGGGTGGGGTGGGTGGGGTGTGTGTGTCATGAAAACACTCACTTCCAAGTTGAGATCATTAGGAAAACTGAGTAAACGAACATAGGAAAAGAGGTTAGACAGCCATGGAGCACAGAGAACACACCAAAGGCCAGCAATGGGTTGCACTCCAAGTCTGCCATAACCATCGCAGTGGGTTTAGGGAGACCCTGGTATAAAAAGCAAGCAAAGGCTGTGATGGCCTGAAGCTACCTGCCATTGCCTTCTTTGTGATTTCCTCAGTGAGCCCCTTATTTCTGGGGTGCTTTTAGATGGGGTGCAAAGCCACCGGGGTGCAGCTCATGTCATGGTCAGGAGATTCTGTTTTTCGAGACCTGGGAAGAAGCCCATGGCGCTGTGCTGTCCACACCCTTCTCCTGTCTGAGGTCTGCTGCAGGTGCCACAGCCTGGCTCAGCAACCTGACCTACCCAGTCGCAGGGATGCACTCTTGCTTGTGAATTCTTTCTGGTCCTGGGAGCAGGCAGAGAAATGACTGTGGAGTCCTCCCGCCATGCTCTCCTGTGGGTGAAATGCAGGACCGGCTCCTCCCAGTCACTCTTCCCGTGTGTGAACCTGGATTAAAAATAAATATGCGAGAGTCTTTTGAGGTTGCTGTTTGTGGAGAACAAGGGGGACATGGCAGCCTGTCTCAGTTATAGAAACTATCTCCTGTCAAACTTCTGAGGGGAGCCTGGCATGTTTTTCTCTGCTTTCATTACTCATTTGACCGGAAGTCCAATCAGTTAAACTCTTTTTTGGAGATAGGCTACCTGCTCGCACAGTATAACTCATGGCCTGTAACCTTCCTGTCTGTATGTACATTCAACTACCATAAGCATTAAAGGCAAATGTACCCCATACATTTAAACTCTATAGAGATGGGGTTGTGCTTTTCTCAGCCTTTCACTTGCTGGGCATTTATTTATTTATTTATTTATTTATTTATTCATGTCATCCTGCAGGCTTCTAAATATAGAAGCACCCCCCCCCCCGACATCTTCCCCGTGGTAAATCCAATTAAACTGCCGTTAAAGTCTGTGTTCACTCTAGCACAACAAGGTGACTGCGGTGGCTCATCAGAGTTGACGGTACCTCTTTGCTGGCTGCCTGGCATTTCAGGAGGGATCAGCAGTCTCTACAGAAAGAGGTTTTCACAGTTCCTCTTTCTTTTTAGCAGTGAACATTTGCTCATTTTGAAAGCCAGCAGAGACCACACGTTCCGGCTTGCATAGAGATACCAGGCTTAGGAAACCTTCTTGTATCTGGCACAGTTTGACGGAGGGTGAGAGGCAGGGCTTGACCACTGATCTGGCTGCGGATCAAGCAGTCATCCTGTGTCTCCAAGACACCTGTGTTACAGTCTCCTTTCCCACATGTCCCTGACTGTTATGACGCTGACACTGTCCCTGACTTCTGACAACAGCAGGCAGGTTTCAGACACTGTCTAGTTACGTTTGTTTGTGTTTTCTTAACTGATTCCATTGTTTGGTTTTCACTCTAAATCTCCCTATGCTCAGGACTCGGTTTGGAAGAGAGTTTACCTTGGGAGAGATAATCTGCTGCACCCACTGCATCTGGCGCCTTCATCTCTGCAAGTCTCTGTGTCTGGTGGCCTCTTTTCAAGTCAATTATTTCAACACTCTCTTCATATCTCTCACAGTCATTAGATCTACTATTTTCATAAAGCAGCCAGCTTCTTTACTTGCATTATTAAAATTACATTATGGGCTTCACATTGCTATGCAGCAAGTTACTGTATCAAGAGAAATAAAGTTATTTGCCCCAAGTCAGTCAATTAGCAAGAATTAAGGGGGAGACAGAAACATGAGTCTTCTCGGTTTTTAGTGTTATAGTCAGGGCACATTTGTTTGCCAGTGAAAAGCAAAATCCCTGGGAGGGCTTAACATTAAACACGAATATCAATTTATCATTATTATTATTATTACTTTTCTGTTTTTTTGAGACAGGGTCAGTCTATATAGTTCTGGCTGCCCTGGAACTCATTATTTATACCAGGCTGGCCTTGAACTCAAAGATCTACCTGCCTCTGCCTCCTGAGGGCTGAGACTAAAGGTGTGTGCCACCCCTCTTGGCCATAACTCTCAATCTGTAAGGCGAGCAGTTCGACTCTAAAAGACAGAGCCCCAACACTGGGCTTTCTGGTTATCTTTGTACTTTGACCAAAATATTCAAAATCCCCAGAGGTGAAGAGATACATACTTTATTATGGATGAGCTGGTTAAAGTGTTTGAGAACTATCCATATACCTATGATTGGCAAAAAACACATGGAGCTATTTCCTTTCCTGAACCCCAAAGTTCTTTGCATGGACTCTGGGTACTAACTATACAAGGCATAATCTCCCAATAGTTACATCAGAACAGTATCTCTCTTAAGTTGGTAACTTCTCAGCTGAAGGATAATGATGACCAAACAGGAATGATCAAAGACCAATTAAATGCATCTTTAAAAAAAAAATTAAAGTCCTCTAAGATTTTTTTCTACATAGAATTACTTCCTTGGAAACCTGTATTCAGCAGAAGTCAGGAGCCTTCCTTCTCAGCCACAATCTGCTTGTCTTCTGTCTGTCATCATTTGCTTTCACAAGTTTCATAATTTCATTTAGCAGATGCAATTGTTGTCAAAATGTTTGGGTTTCAAATGTAAATATTTTAGCTATTGTTTATTTCCTAACACAACGGGGAAGTGTGTAGTATTTTAGCTATTGTTTATTTCCTAACACAACGGGGAAGTGTGTAGTGAGCTCGTAAAGCTCCCCCCCCCCCCCCGCTTTCGCATTAGCTAGAGAAGGGTCGGATCCTTCCTGGGGGATCCCTCAAGTTCAGGGGGCACAGACCGCCTGAAAAGCTTGAGTGCCAATTAACTTCAGGGACTTCTCAATCTCCCTGCAGTAGATGGGCTCAGTCTAGCCTCAGCTGTGCTCTAGATAAGAGGCCCACATTACAAATGGGAAACAGAAGCGCATTTCCATGTCTTTGAAGTATTTGAATTTTCAAGAGTTTCAAGGCCCTTGTTGTTATCATTATCATTCCAGTTCAAGTGAGAGAACAGGAGCCATGGGAAAGAACCTAAGAAACGCAAACAGTCAGGCAAACAGCATGCTAGCTTCTCATTTGAATTGTCTTTCCACGGTCTGCCTCATTGCTGGGGCTCTTGTTTGATAACGTGCCTTTGCTATGGGAAGCTGTGTCAGTACCAAGTATCCACGGGCTGTCCTGCCCCAGCATCTTCTCCTCACACAAAAGCATGCACCAAGGCAGCTTGTTTTCAATAAGAATCCAAGGTGACTGATAATGAAAGCGTGTAAACTACAACGAACATTTTAAAAATGAAAACAACAGATGGGAGGGAGAACGGCAGGTCTAGGTAAGTTAACAGAGTCATTCTACCTGAACACTAAATGTCCTCGTAAGCTCTCTAAAGGGAATGTGAGGACTCACAATGTCACTTCCGTTGACGTTTATTGTTTGTCATGTAATTGCCTTACCAAGGGGAGATTTAGTTTTTCTACGCGTGTTTGTCTGATATGTATATGGGTGCACCATAGGCATTTAGTGTCCATATAGACCGGAAGAGGGGGCTTGATCCCTTGGAACTGGAGCTACACACTCTTGCCGGTGCTGGGACTTGAACCTGGATCCCCTTCCAGAGCAGCAAGAGAAGCCAATCACTGAGCCACTTCTCCAGCCCATGTAATTGCTTTGCTCTGTTGCTGCAGTTCTGGGTATGTAACTCAGAGCCTTGTGTATGTTAGAGAAGAGTTCTTCCTCTAAGCTACCCTAGTTCTTGTTTGGTTTTGGTTTTGTTGTTGGTGTTGTTTTGTTTATTGAGACATGGTCTCATGATATAGCCCAGGCTGGCCTTGAACTCAGTGAAAAACCAAGAATAATTTTCAAGTCATGATCCTCCTGCCTCCTACTCCCAAGTGCTCAAGTTAGGACCTGCATCACCACACTTGACTCATCAATGGAATAAATATTTTTAATAGACTAGGAACATAGTTTTTTCACTTCTTAAAAATCTTTTGGAAGTCTGGAGAGATAGCTCAGCAGTGAAGAACACTTGTTGCTCGCACAGAGGACCCAGGTTGTTTCTAGCACTCATGAAGTAGCTATAAGCATCCCCAACTCTGGTGCCAGTGCACTTGACCCCCTTCTCTTACTCCAATAGGCAACATCATGTATGCATACATACATGCAACAGTACGTATTCATGCAGGCAAAGCACGTATGCATATAATTCATGTAGCTTTTAAAATTCCCTGTTTACTGTTTGAGAATTTCACACGTATGCATTAGTTTTGAACAAAGCCAGTCCTCTAACCCCTCTTCTCCAATTCCATGATAGCTATTTTTGGTTGTCAACTTGACTATATCTGGAATTAACTAAAACCTCCAAATGGCCAGGTACACCTGTGGGACTTTTGCTTAATTAGATAGGTTGAAGTTGGAAGATCCATTTCTAATCTAGAGCTTTTAGGTGAGAAGACCCACCTCTAATTTTGGCCACACCTTCTGCTCAAAGGCTATAATAAGGACATGGAAGAAGGCAGGCTTCTCTCTTTGCCTGCCTGTCCTCTATCTCATTGGAGACTCCATCCTGGCGTTATAGCCTACTTCTTCAGGATTCTGGCATATACTGAAGACCAGCTGAGACATCCAACCTCAACTACTGGATTCTTGGACTTTCCATTGATAGACAGTCATCATTGGTCTAGCTGGACCACAGCCTGTAAGCCATTTTAATAACCTCTTTGAATATATGTATTCTGTAAGTTCTCTAGAGAACAATGACTAATAAAATTTCTTTTTTTATACTCCCAACAACTTCACCCTCCCAGCTTTGTGTAATTCATTTTTAAACCCACTGAGTTTACAAGGTACAGCCTTTACGGGCGTGGTGCCAGACAGGCTGCTAGGCCGCATCCCTGAAGAAAGCTGATACTCTTCTATCTACCAGTTATCAGCTGCAAGTAACTCCTCAGTGGGAGTCTTTCTTCCTTGTCTTTTCCCTCTCTCTCTCTCTCACTGTTTCCTCCCTCCCTCCTTTCCTTTCTTTCCTTCCTTCTATTTGTAGAGAGATGAGGATAGTATGCTTTTCCAGACTCAAGAAAACTGCTTATCCTTTTCTCTTCCACATAAAATTTCAATCTCTGTACTCATGGAACTGTGTGCCATTCCACTCACAGAATTTGTAAAATTCCATATCCCTTCTCCTTTCTCCCTCTCAAAACCTATGAAACCATGTCAAATGCATTTTGACAGGAAGCAGCTGCAAATGAGTTGAGAAGTGTGTCCCCACCAGGAGTGAGTGAGTCGGGTGCCCTGTGAAGCTGAGGAGGACAGAGCTGTGCTCTCCAGCAGCAGCTCTAGCCTCTTTTTGGAAGAACCAGTAAGCCTGTGGGCTCAGGAGAAGACTGTCCCCATACGATGTGCAACCAGACTTACTTAGACATTCTTTAGTGCAGCCTAAGGAAACTGCAGCGCTTGGACTGAGGATTTCTCCTCAGGGTAAGCTGCAGAGGGGCTTATGAACAGCACTGAGGCTATTCTCACTTACTGCTCAGAAGTCGCGTGGGTCCAGACCACTCTGGACAAAACGCCGAGGACAAACGGAGGCCTGGTGTTTTCAGTACTGGCATTTCCAGGGAACCTTCTTGAACTTTGGCTCTCAAGCACTTAATTGATAGGAGCACACGCTTTTTAAAATTATTGAAAACCTCAAAAAGCGTTTGCCTACATGGTCTATGTCCGCCATTATTTACCATATTGGAAAGGAAAACTGAGAAATCGAAAGCATATGCTTTAGTAATTCATTTTATATGACAATAAAAAAATTAATTACATGTAAAATGTTAATGACAAGTGACAATTTCCTTCTTTTGTATTATTTACTTTTATTATTTTATTTACTTATTTTATATCCCAATTGTAGCCCTCATCTCCTCCCTGTCCCCCTCTCCTTTCCTCTTCCCCCACCCCTCATTTCCTTTCCCTAACCCACTGAAAGGGGGAGTCCTCCTCCTCTGCCAACTAACCCTAGCTTATCAGGTCTCATCAGAACTGCCTGGATCCTCTTCCTCTGTGGCCTGGGAAGGTGGCCACATAGCCAGGGGAATGTGATCCAAGAGCAGGCAACCGAGTTCATGACAGAGACAGCCCTTGTTCCCCTTACTCGGATACACACGGGGAGACTAAGCAGCCTATCAGCTACATCTGAGCAGGGGTCTAGGTCCCCTCTAGGCATGGTCCTTGGTGCATCAGTCTTTGCAGGCCCCTCTGGGCCCAGATCTTTTGACTTTGTTGTTCTCCTTGTGGAGCTCCTGTCCCCTCCAAGTCCTTCTGTTCCCCCTACCCCCTTCTTCTATAAGACTCCCTGCACTTTCTCCAAAGTTTGGCTGTGAGTCTCTTCATCTGCTTCGATTCCCTTTTGGATGGAGCCTTTCAGATGACCTCTATGGTAGGCTCCCTTACTGTTCCCTCTCTTTCGCCACTCTGGTATCTATTCTGTTTGCCACTCTGGTGCTTAAATCTTAAGTGAGAATTTCAAAGGCGAGAAGTGAGCACAGTTTTAGGACTCCATCAAGGTCAGTGTTAACGGAGGACACCAGCTGTCCTTATTTTCTCTGCACCCAGTCCGCTAGGCTGGGTTGTGTTGAGCAAAGAAAATTTAGCCTGAAACTAATATATAATAGTAAAAAAAAAAAAGACCTTTATAGCAGTTTTGAAGATATTTTTGGATGTTCCTCTTGGCCACTATTAAACTTGAAACTTGGTGTTAGAATCGCCAGAGTAAGCTGCTGGCTATGGTGGTACACACGTGGAACCCCAGCACTGGGACATGGAGGAAGGAAGGCCAATCTGAGCTACATAGTGATACCCCATCTCAACACAAAATTGAACACAAACAAGCTGCTGCTGGTTGTGGGTTTGTCCTGTGATTGTTACAGAACGTTTGAGAGAATTGCCCCTTAAAAAGAGAGAATGGATTTTTGTTTCCAGCACTGGTGGTCTCAGACTATGCTCAGTTGGCACCTTGTGTTTGGGTCTCTGGCCAGGCTACGCGCCTGCATTTAGGGACACATTCCGGAAGCCTTACTTTCTCCCACTAAGTTCCTCTCAGAACCCCACAGACTGAGAACCAGGGCTTTGAGGGCAGCCTCTGGGAGACATTCAGATCCCAACTCTCACTGCTCTAAATTGCTCTCTCATGATTATTCTCCTGCTTACAGTCAGTTAACACTGAAAAGGTAGAGTGTTAGAAAGACACAGTGGCTACAGTCAAGATCTACGCCCCCCAGGACAGCCAATGAATACATAGCCTTTGGGAAAATGTGCAGTGACATTATTCATCAGATAGCAACGGGTGTCAAGCAGGCGGAAGTCACCGCATTCTAAGGCCCCACTTCAAACCTGTCCCCTCAGGTCCATTCCAAGCTGTCAAAATCCAGTTTGGCCAGGAGGGGTCCCTGGGCTTTCATAGCCTAAATCTTGTGCTCTGAAATGACCCTCCTGTGTTTTTTAAAGGGAGGTGTGATCCTCTCTATCAGCAGTTGCTGAAACAGAGATTTTTAGCGTAGGCCTCTTGGAAGAGCTTAGAACCCTGCGGGTGGTGTGTGCGTGCGTGTGGGTATGTGTGTGTGTGTGTGTGTGTGCGCGCGCGCGCGCGCGCGCGTGCGTGCCATAAACACAGCGCCTGGCTTGAGGTCTGGAACACCAAGTCTATTGCACCTCAGGCCCATTTTGGTAAATGGTAGAGCAGGTCACTTCCTGTCCAAGATTCTGAACAGCCTCAGTCTGCATTATTCCTTTGCTTTTCAAGGGAAGTACTACTCACGCTGGCTCCTCCTGTGCCAGCGAACTATTTAAAACCCATCTCCATGGGCCTGGAACATAGCTCAGCAGTTAAGGCACTTGCTGGCAAGCCTGACCACCTCAGTTATAGATCCTTGAGACCCACAAGGTGGAAGGAGAGAACTGACTTTCACAAACAGTCCTCTGACCTCCATGCCTGACAAACAGATAAAAACGTAATGCTGCAAAAGCCAATGACCAGTCTTCAGTACTTTTCATATCCTTTGGCATGGCATTCTTTTAAGAACAACCCGGGTCGAGCTGTCCCAAGTACCCGGGGGAAGCCAGCACATTCTTTGTGAAACCCCGGGGTTTTCCTCTGCAATGAGAAGATACAGGGCAAATTTGTGTTTCTTCCAGATGGCTCAGGCCCCAGGGATGCGTTTTTGGTCCCTTCCTCTGTCAAGTTCTGTATTTTGTGCTTAATGGCCCAGAAGGGGATAGAGGATGTGGTACTAGCTCAAGCATGCTGATAAATCCTGCCGACGCATCTTTTCTGTGACGAGCCTGTGGCTGACTTTTTCCAATTCCAGGCATGTCTGCTACCTGAGCTGTGCACTCCCCACTGGGAGCTTAGCCGTATGCACAGTTCTGATGCACCTTAATGAGAAGAACACAACTGTGGGTAGCCATATTGTGAGTGTCTGCAAACTGTGGGGCTTAATTGAGCTGCAGCTAATGCTTACTTCGTGTGGAAGGAGTACAGATTAATGGCTATTTGATTTGATTGTCTTTAGATGATTTCTTGTTATTTTTTCCCCTTTCTCTTATGATGTTTTTGCAGTGGTTACAATTCCACAACGCCTCAAGAGCAGACACGTAATCATGCAAGGACCTCAGGATTTGAAATCCAAGCAGCATTTGGGTATATAGAGTATTCTTACAGCACTCCAGGAATGTGTGGCATAACAGGTAGAGGCGAGGGAAAATGCATTTACTCACTGGAGACCTCTCCCCTTTATTCAGCAAACAATGGTTTTTCAGAAACTTGGTAATAAATTCCCAAGTGGTGTCAACCGTACTTTTCAAAATGATTTATTTTATTTTATTTTTTTACTTTGTGTATGTGTGAGCCTCATGCAAAGTAGGCAAGGCATTCCAACATTGATTTATGTCTCCAGGCCTGTACATCATTTTAAATGACAGGAGTCCTGCGATATTGCCTACACGACGTAGCGCTCTTCCGCTTCAGCCTCCAGGATCAGGCACACTGAGGCACAGCCTCAGCTGGGTCCTCCAGTGTCAAATACGCTCACCAGAAACAGACTAAAATTGAACTGCCAAAAATGAAAACCTGTAAAAAAAAAAAAAAATTGTCTGGACCAAACCCCAACGCTCATGAAATGTTTTTGGAAACAAAAAAGAAAACTATCTTGAAGATTATTAATTTTTTAAAAATAAATCTCACCTGCACGATACAATACTAACTGACCTGATAAAACAATTCCCACTGCCAAAATAGTGGATCGACTCCTATGCAAGTAACCAACACTTTCTGACTGGATCTAAGGCCGACTCCATGAGTGGAACCCATGAGTGGCACTCTAAGCAGGGGTAAGAACTTGTGGCTAGACAGAGCACAGGCCCCAGGAGGCAACTTATTACTCTTCTTCTGTTAAGTGGATATAGTATTAAGGTCACTTCTAATGACTTGTTGCTATACTCACAGATCAATGCATGTCTCAGCCCTCATCAAAGACACTCCGTAAAGTAGATGGCAATTGACACAGAGACCCTCCACTAATCAATGTGCAGAAAATTAACGGACTGTAGAGTGCTGGCCCCTGAGTGGAACTTACAAATCAAACCCCTCCCTCCCTCCAAGGCTCAAGAAACTTTGGGAGAGAGGGTAAGAAAGACCCTGAGAGCCAGAATTGGTGGTTAATGCCACAGATACAGTGCTCTTTGAACATAACAGGGTAAGGGCACATATGAACTCTCAGTCATTGTGACAGTATACACAAGACCTGAACAAGCTCAAACCAGAAAAAATTAATCCCCAGATGAGGGAGGGGCACACAAATCTTACCTCTAGCTGAGGAGCTGTTGGCATTAGTTCGCTGATGAGAGTCTCTCTCTCTCGCATCAGCTATCTGTTTAATGATGTGACCCCTGGTAGGCTGGCTATACTCCAGAGATGGCCACACTCCAGGGATAGTAAAGCAACATAAACTGGGGAAATAAAAGAAGAAGAAAACTCAAAGCTGGGTGGGAGGAGAGTGAGTATAGAGAAAGTAGATATAGGAATTGGGGGAGGCAGCGGAATACCATCAAAATATGCAGATGAAGTTCTCAGAGAACTAATGGAAATACATAAAAAAGAAAAAAAATTCTTAACAAAACCAAAATTGAACTATTAAGCATTATTTTACTTCTCTGTCTTTCCATTCTGTTTTTCCAGAATGTTGTTTTCCATATTTTTAGGTCTTTGGCAGATATTTTAGGTTTGAGAACCCACAGACACTTGCTTCAATCTCCAGAGTCTTAAATCTGGAAATTTGGTCATCAGCCTTGATGGCTGCATCAACTAAACACTCCCACACCCAAGGCTCTGAGATAATTGTGGAAAGGGGGTGGGGCGGAAAGATTTATGAGCCAGAGGATCAGGGAGATTGTGAGAGTGTGTCTCCTAGTACCGTCAGAAGTGTCACCAAGTGATACCTATAAAGTCTCACCAACCCTCCAAACACAAGCTGAACAAGGAGTACATCAATGGTCATGTCAAAGTTGCTGGAGATAGGCCCATGAGGTCTCAACCCTGTACAAGAAACTACAGGTGTAGCAGGCAGAGTTCTCTAGAGAAACAGAACATATAGAATGGATCTATCTACATATCTATCTATCTATCTATCTATCTATCTATCTATCTATCATCTATCTACCTATTTATCTATCATCTATCTATGTATCTATCTATCTATCTATCTTTCTATCTATCTATCTATCATCTAGCTAGCTAGCTATCATCTATCATCTGTCTATCATCTCTATGTATTAATATAGTTTATATTAATTATAGTATATTATATATATACATATATATATGTAAAATGGTTTCAGGGCTTACTATTTACCACTGGACAGCTAACTGGTGCTCTCTTCCCTGGAGAAGACACCTGTCCTGCTCCCACATTTCCTCAGTTGCTTGTTGTGATGGCTATTCTTGGTTGTCAATTTGACCACATCTGAAGTTAACTAAAACTCAAGTGGTGGGGTACACCTGTGAGGGATTTTTGTTTTCTTAATTGAATCACTTGATGTGTAAAAACCCACTTTTAATCTAGATCTTTTGAGGTGGGACGATCTACCTTTGACCTAAGCCACACCTTCTACTGGAAGCCCATACAAAAAATATGGAATAAGGAAGCTTTCTCTCTCTTTCCCTGCTTGCTTTTGCTCTGGTTGGCAAGTCCATTCCTTCCCCGCCATTAGAGCTCACTTCTTTGTGATTCTGACTTGTACTGAAGACCAGCTGAGACATTCACCCTCAACTGCTGGATTCCTAGACCTTCTGTTGGTAGCTAGCCATTGTTGGAACAGCTGGATCACAGTCTGTGAGATCTTTCCATACGTATGTATAAATGTGTGTGTTATATTATGTGTTGTTTATCATATGTTTATGTTATACTTGAGAATAAATGTGTAAATACAAATGTGTATACAATAATAGTTGATGTTAAATAACAATTGATGTTAAAAGAGGCCATGAAAAAGAGGAGGAAGGGGTATAGAAGGGCCTGGAGTGAGGAAAGGGAAGGAAAAAATGTAATTAAATGACAATCTGAGAAACAAACAAACAAACAGTACCCCTCAAATGTTGTGGACCTAGACTTGAGACCATTGCTTTCCTAGAAATGCCCTTATCAGCTGCAGGGAAGGAAGCCTTATCTCTTTGGTGCTCCTCACGGTCAGTCCCCTAGGAAACACCTTTGGAAAGAATTTTGGAAAAGGTACACACAGACACAAGCAAAAAACCTGGTAAGGAATGTGACCATCCAGCAGATCTGCACAGGACCCAAGGGCACAATCGCCATCAACATCTTCTCCTTTAAATGTTATGAGCGTTTAGGGTTTGAAGTAAGGTTATGGGAAGATATAACAAATTTGTGACTTGGGCATGGGAACATCCAATGTTGGCATTTCTCAAGAAGGGAATTTGGAATGCCAACAAGTGGGACAGGAAACACAGAAATGCCTGCAACCTCCCTCAACTCTTAGAGAATGGTTAGGGTAAATGATGTTTTCCGTACCTCAGCCGTTTTATGTGGACAAATAATATTGCTGTGTTTTATGTAACCTTGAGCATGCTGCCTGTGAAGGAGGCTTCTATGCTGTGCTGAAGGTATAGTCGTAAACATGAGCCTTGTTGTGCAAAGAGCACTCAAGTGTTATGCTGCCTTGAGTCCCCTGGTTCCTACTTCAGTTCTTTCAGCATTAATTAGGAGAGGCAGCTTGGCCAACCTCTCACAGCTCTTTCCCAGGGTGGCGCCCTCACAGGGTGGAGATCCCCCAGAGAATTTCAGAGATGTAAGTAACCTAGAAAATTTTATGTAGGATACTCTCCAAGATGCCAGGGACATGAATTTGGAACAAAATGAGACTAAGCAGGAAGTTTATTTACATTGACTTCACGCTATATATGTTCTGTAGATGAGGAGTATGCACATCTAAGCAAGATTTGAAGATGTTACACAAATGTGTAAAGAAGCACTGTTATTGGCTCCATCCCCAGGGGACTCCAAAGCCCAGGAGAGGCAGGAGGAACTGAGAGCCTTTTGCAAGGTGCATCCGTCTGCAAAGGGAAGTGTTACCCATAAAATTCTTCTCTCATTGTGTTCTTTTCACCTTAGGACTCAGCAACTGCAAAGGACTCCTGCCAAACTGGTATAAGGAGGGACCATGGGGACAGACAGCCTCCTCAGAAGGGAAACGAGATGTTATTAAGGAGTCTTAAGCCTTTGGGTTCTCCTGTTCCTAGTCTCCTGACTCTTCTGATTGTTGAGAAGATGAAGTTCCTGGCTAACCATCCCTCTGTATCCCTATAAGTTAACACTTCTGCATTAACCCAGGGAATTTGCTTAGTTTCATAAGGGAGGGAATCCTGAGGCTTGTCTAACAAAAATCCCTTTGTAGCCCCAGTGTATTTCTTTACCCAGAGCTGACATATAATAATTTTCCTGAGTAAGGAATACATGGAAAATGAGCCCATCCTCTGTAAGATACTCAGGGATTTTAAAGAAATATCTCCTCTTACAGAGCTACATCTCCATATACTATGGGATATGAGAGGGACAGCTGAAACCAAGTACCTAACATCCCATGACTGGGACGAGCTGGCCAAGACATGTCTAAAACCTCAGTAGAAATTCCTTCTCTTCAGGATTTGGTGACAGCAAGAGCTGTTTCTCAGTCTGCTCTTAGAAAGATGTTATTAGAAACGCTAGACATTGCTTAGTACACAGGAAAGCTTAAATGTGGACATGTACCGGTCCCACTTCTGTGGGAACCATACCTTTCTTTCTCTATTGAGCCAGTTTTTCTGGTTTATGTGCCACTGACCACATGCTTTCCCTATTGCCTGATGTACAATCGGGTTATGCAAGGAAATGTAGAGATCTCCTCCATAGTTGCGACCATTCAGTCTGTGTCTGTCCCTATTACAGCTATGTCAGCCGTGTTTCTTCTGCCTGTACCTGGCCTTATTGTAGATCTTCAGTGGAAGATTACAAAACCGGCCTGTGCTGTTAATAAAGTGACAAACCTTGCTCAAATATTAGGAGAATTAAATAAGACACTAAGAGAACTTAGGACAGCTTTGTTACAAAGTTGGACGCCATTAGATTATCTTTTATTAAAAGAGCATCTGGGGTGCCAACAACTCTCTGGTCTATATTGTTTGAATAAATTAACATTCAACTAGAACAGTTCTGAGATACTTTTTGACATCTTTCACAATCATGACTGTGGCCACCCTTGTTTGGATGGATGGCCCCGTTCCTTGGAACTCTAATTATATTAGCTCTTGTTCTTTGCTGCTTTTCTGTTCTTCCTGTGTCCAACATCGTATTGCCAAATACATTACCCCTATACATATTTATATAAACATAATCATATACGTTTGGGAAGATTAAAAAATTAAAAGGGGGTGCATTGGACTTGAATTAAGATCATGTGAAGACATAATGAATTTGTGACATAGGCATGGGGACATCCGATACATTTCTCATGAAGGAAATTTGGAGGGTCAGCAGCTGCGAAAAGGAACACAGGGGTGCCAGTATTTTCCTCCTCCTGCACTTCAGATACTTTTCTAGAGACAGATAACATTGTGGTGCTTTATATAACAGTGAGCCATCCTGGCCTGTGAGGCAGGCTTTTTTTTTTGCTGAACTGTAAACGCATTACTTTGTTATCAAAGGAGGTGTAACAATAAAAACGAGCCTTGTTGTGCAAACTGCACTACGATGCTTCTGCCCTGAGTCCCTTGGTTCCGCCTTTAGCTCTTCTGGCAGTAATGAGGAGAGACAAGTTGGCCAACCTCTCATAAGCAATGGCTTCCCTTTGTTTATGTGGCAGCTCAAATTTGGTCCCTTCTGCCCATCATTCTGCATGTTTTCTAGGTAACTGCTGCTGTCCAAGAGCAGAAATAACAGGCTTAGGATGAGGCTAGATGTCGCTTCACTTATCACATCAGAGGACACTCAAACAAAGAGCAACCCTAAGGATGCAATAGAGGGGAGAAAACTGGTAGGAGAAAAGCCCATTGCTCTGCCTGTACCATTTATCCTTTGTTCTAGGTAAGTGTTTTCTTAGAGGGACCTGGAAGAAATGGGGCTGAAGAAGACACATGTGATAGAAATTAGCTGTTATCTTCGGGATGCCACTGGATTGCACGCGGGATAATGAATTAAATGAAGTAGAAAGCATGGCCTGAACTGGAAGTGTGCTCTCTGCCTAATGTAATTAATCTCTATTGAAACAGCTAAGCCATTTAATTTGTGTTGCATGAATAATGAAATGAAAGGGGCTCGTGTGTGAATTAACTTCTTAACCAGCAGAGGAGATGCAGCTGCCGCCCAGAACGGACGGGGATTTTCCTAAGAACTCCTTAGATCTGTGGTCATTACAGTTCCTGCTATTGTTGGCTGGTCTTGCTTCTTAGTTTTCTAGTCTATAACTTTGCAAAGTCTCCTTCACAAGGACAGTTAAGACTTTCCAAGTGAATAAATTGTAATAAATTTAAAAATAAATAAATAAATAAATAAATAATAAAGACTTTTCAAGCCTCTGAGCACAGCCTAGTATACATCTCCCCCCTTCCCCCCCCCCGTGCGTGCTGTATTAAAAAATGATGGAGTCGTGGGGATTCCCAGCCACATTTATTGGCTGGAGCAGTGTCTTTGAGACCAACAAGCTCCTTAGCACTGCCATGATGAACTGGTCTTGGAAGAAGGCATGCCAGGGAAGCCCAGATGCCTTATTAGTTATATGAGGCATGGAAATCCACTCCCACCTTTCACACTCCTTTAGCATTTAACAAAGCTCTAATAAAGATTTATAACTGTGTTCTCACAGTAGGAAAAACTTTCTGATGAATACCCCAATATTTCTCCACTGGGACCCTGGCCCGGAAGCTGCCTGTAGACTCTCCTCTCCATCACCTTCCTCCATAATGCAGGCACTGCTCTTCTCATACCTTGAATCCAGATACTTGGACAGAGGTAGGAGATGAGGAGTTAAATAATATTTCTAAAAAGCAGTCAAGACTTCTCTGGGACAGCTCAGTCTAAATTTGTATTTAGAAAGTTCCTAAAAGTGTTATCTGTTGAGAAGACACTGAGTTTGAGAAGCGAATGTAACCTATATAGGCGTGTGCCCTTTATATAACCTTCCTTGTCTTTGTCATCCCTCTCTGGTCTCATCGTTTCCTCCTGCCATCATTGGAACAAATGTCTCACCACTGAGTCAGTGACCAGGGTTACTGAAATAGAATCCCAAGATGGAAGCAAAAGAGGATGGACTCAAAAGAAAAGAGGAAAGAGAGAGGCTTGGCAGTTCCTGGGCACAAGTCAATTTATAGCTTGGTAGTCCAAGTTATCGAGTAACGGGAGCTAAATAGAAAAGGCAACTTTTGACTGTGCTATCTGTCATCTTTATAATAAGGTCTCCACATTCCTCCACATTCTGGGCTTAAGACACTTTCACTATAATGTACATTAAAAGTAGGAAACCAGACTGGACATAGTATCTTAAAGGTTGAAAAACCTCTTGTTCATTTTCTTAGGATGTCCTTATATTCATCACAACTGTTTTCAGAGATGAGGTCACTTTAGCCTTCCTAGTTTTAATATTTCTTTGGGGTACATTTTTCAGCTTCTGAATATCCATTCTAGGAGACCACAGTGCACTATTGTTTTTTGTTTTTGTTTTTAAGAAAGTGTTATAGGGAACCATGTTGCCTCTTCTATCACGCCCACTTCCTCATTAAGTCATCTGATATATCTGAGCCTTTCCTTTCAGCTAGCTACTGGGCAGAACCAAACAGAAAGAAATGTAGGCAATCTTAGGTGCCTGTCCATTTTAAAGATGTTTCTCCTCCATCAAAAGCTGAGTCTCCAACAGACCTCAGTAAGAAGAGCTTGGAGGGAAATGGGAAGATCTCTTAGAATTTAGTTCCCTGTCTGGTGAGTCCTGGGAACATGCTCCTCATCAGAAAACTACCTGTTGAGAGAGACCACCGAACACATTGGTCCACACTTTGCTCATCATCAAATGTAGGACCATAGAGACATCATACAAGGTATCACAGCCTATGACCATTCTCTCTGTGTCTCTGTCTCTCTGTCTGTCTGTCTTTGTCTTTCTGTCTCTTTGTCTCTGTCTCTTTGTTTCTATCTCTCTGTCTGTCTGTCTGTCTCTTTCTCTCTGCTGTAAAGGGAGACACTAGCTAAGCTGTGACAGTATTCAGCATCATAGTTTATTAGTCCTCACATATTCCTTGGAATGTCCTGTTCTTCTTGACAGTGGCCATTTGAGTGAATCTCCCAAGCCAAGTAAGTCTTTAGCCACAGTCAAATCTTGGGATGACTGTAGCCATAGCTGACATCCTGACTGAGATGCCAGGCGACCACTAGCTATTTCTAATTTCTGCTGCACACAAACTGCAATGATAGATAAAGTTGCTAACTTTAAAAGTCAAGTTTCTGGCCAGAACAAAATGACAGCCTACAGACTGGGAAAGGATCTTCACCAACCCTTTATATGACAGAGGGCTAATATACAGAATATATAAAGAACTTAAGAAGTTGAACACCAACAAACCAAGTAATTCAATTAAGAAATGGAGTACAGAGCTAAACAGAGAATTCTCAATAGAGAAATATCGAACGGCAGAGAAACACTTAAATGTTCAACATCCTTAGTCATCAGGGAAATGCAAATCAAAACAACCCCAAGATTTCACCTTACACCCATCAGAATGGCTAAGATCAAAAACTCAAGTGAGAACACATGCTGGAGAGGATGTGGAGAAAGGGGAACCCTCCTCCATTGCTGGTAGGAATATAAACTTGTACAACTTTGAAAATCAATCTGGTACTTTCTCAGACAAGAAGGAATAGTGCTACCTCAAGATCCAGCTATACCACTCCTAGGCACATATCTAAAGTATACTCAACTATACAACAAGGACATTTGCTCAACTGTGTTCGTAGCAGCTCTATATGTAATAGCCAGAAGCTGGAAACAAACTAGATGGATACAGAAATTGTGGTACATTTACACAATGGAATACTACTCAGCCATTAAAAACAAGAAAATCATGAAATTTGCAGGCAAATGGTGGGAACTACAAAAGATCATTTTGAGTGAGGTATCCCAGAAGCAGAAAGACACACATGGTATATACTCAATCCTAAGTGGATATTAGCCATATAATATAGGATAAACATAATAAAATCTATACTCCTAAAGAAACTAAGTAAGAAAGAAGCCCCTAGGGAAGATGCTCAATACTCATTCAGAAGGACACACGTGCTAGACATTGGAAGCAGAAGACAGGGAACAGGACAGGAGCCTACCACAGAGGGCCTCTGAAAGACTCTACTGATGGAGGTATTGAAGCAGAGGTCAAACTTTGGGCAGAGGGCATGGAATTTTATGAAAGAAGGGGGAGATAGAAAAACTTGGAGGGGACTGGAGCTCCAAAAAGAGACCAACAGAGCCAAAATCAAACAAACAAACAAACAAACAAACAAACAGGGGCCTTGGAGCCCCTGAAGAGAATGATACCCTAATCAAGGATAATGCATGGAGAGGACCTAAAACTCCATAAACTCCTAAAACTCCAGTTCAGATGTAGCCCATAGACTTAGTATCCAAGTGGGGTACCTAGTAAGGGGAGCAGGGACTGTCTCTGACATGAACTCAGTGGCTGGCTCTTCGATCACCTCCCCATGAGGGCGGAGCAGCCTTACCAGGCTACAGAGAAAGACAAGGCAACCAGTCCTGATGAGACCTGATAGGCTAGGGTCAGATAGAGTGGGAGGAGGACCTCCCATATCAGTGGACTAGGGGAGGGGCATAAGGGGAGAAGGAGGGTGGGTGGGACTGGGAGGAGACAAAAGGGGTTGCCACAGCCTGGATACAAATTGAATAAATTGTAAGAAATGATAATAATAAAAAAATGTTAAAAAAGTTAAGTTGCTGGATAATTAATAAAAACACAAAAAGTTCTCTATAAAATTATAGGAAATTAATTCACTATAAATATTCCATTTTGCTTTAAAAGGACTTAAGAAGTTATGAGAAATTTTATTTGCTTAGAAAATTAATAAATTTGGAATAATACCTATATTTTATCATTATTTCTTTGTGCCTGCGTATGTATATGTGTGTAGGCAAATTGAACAAGCGATGATATACTCAAGGTCTATCAGAAACATAGCCAGTTGTCTCAACAGTAGAAGATTCTCATCTTGCTCAGTTCATAGGCTTCGGGAAATCTAGGTCTCAGTTGGGTCTGTTGGAAGGCTGCCATAAGGATATCATTTGTGTGTGCTGTCATGGAAGCACTGACAAAGCTGAAGGATCCACTTCTGTGTTAGTTCCTCAATATGGCGGAGCAGGAAGCTTCAGCGCTCTTTCATCCTCTGTGTCTGCGTGGTATATGCAATCAATATATGGAGGCTTGGTGTCGAATGGCCAGGCCACAGGCTTCCCTCAAACTGTAATTTTTCTACTGTTATGAGTCTTAATATAAATATCTGATATGCAGGATATCTGACATGTGACCCCTTCGGGAGGTGTGACCCCCCAGATTGAGAGCCACTGTCCTTGGTTGCACAGGATGGTCTTCTGCAATGTAGAAGGACAAGGATACACACTCGGCACTGCCCAGTGAGCCCACAACCTTGCAGCGACACTCATCCTCATAGTCATCCAAGTGTCTGCTGCAAAACTGTAAATGCTCTCTACTCAGTTACATGTACATGTACATAAACACACACACACACACACACACACACACACACACACACACACACACTGGGTGAATGCTGTACTACTGAGCTACGTGCCAACCTCAGCTCATTGTTAGTTTTTAATTCAAAGAATTTACCATAAACTTATTTCTGAAAGTCCACGTGTTTAGAAATCTGAATCCCGAGGTCCTGGTTCTGCAAATCTGTACAATCCACACTCCCTATCCTTACACCACTACGCAGCTTCTTAGTGAGTTATTCACCCACTTATTTTAATCCAAGTTGCTTAGAAAATGTTCCAAATTCAGAGTAAGCCCTAGAATTTTGTGCAGAATCGTTTTATAGATGTTACAAACAATGTAGAAGTATCATATAGGTCCTAAATGGCTTGTTTGACATTTTAGAACATCCACTCTACAGAAGTATTTAGCTATTTTTAAAAGTTCCTTGGAAAACTAAGGACTCTTTATTCGAAAATGTCCGTGGGATCACTCTTATAGTTCCAGTCCAACAAGTTTGACTGCTCACTGTAGCTCTTCAAAGTGCAAGAAAAGAAAATATATCCTAGACATGGTAGGATACGCAGCCCTCACAATTCCAGGCAATGCTGGTGAGCACCACACTGTTAAACAGGGTAGAGCAATGTTTGTTTCTGTAAGCCTGTTGGCAAGTGAGCATCAGTGACCTGGATACAGGCACAGATTTTCTCTTGTTTGATATTTAACAGATGATTTGTCTCCTCGAGCTTCAACGATGTGGCAGGTGACACCTATTTTTCAGGTTAATTATAAAACTAAGAAATAATTTTTAGTAATATTCCTTGCCAAAGTTTCACCATCTTACAATGGTTAAAAGGTAGCCTTATTGTTATCTGTGTAATAAAAACTCTGAATGTTTTTGTATATGTTAAGTCCTGGATGGAAAATTGTTTGAAATGCACTTCAGGGAATTCTTCTCTAGTGAATTCCTTGCTAGCTTTTATTTCTAAAATAACAGTCATTCTGTAGTCTAGTAATGACCTTTAAATGACTAACGGGTGGACTCCAGTGAGGTGTAACTCACCTGGACCAGGAGTGGCTGCCTGTGGTCCTTATGAAAGAGAACGAAAGATGCACTCTGGCCTCCCACTCTGTGCCTTTGGTTCTGGCCTAGAGCCAGAGGCAATAACCATGAATTTCTGCTTAGATACAAGTGCAGTGTTTACAAGGTCAGAAGCATAGCACAGCACTTTGACATTATGTAACACAACTTTTGTTGTGTTAATGGCCTCATTCATATGCTGATAACATTTCTGTTGCTAGTGGCAGAGGGATGCCTTTAAATTAATATAAAGGGCATCTGTAAATTTTAATTTACTACAACCTGATCAGCCCAATGCAAGCGCTGTGCTCAACATAAATTTAACCATGGCTGTTGGATGACAGTGGTTGAGTAGATAATTAGGAAGCAGCCAGCGCCATCACTCTGATGTGGAATGCATATGCATTCTGTTTTTAGCCATACTTATTCTGACAGTTCAAAGAGTAAATTTATGTACAATTTTCCTAGCAGGACACGAAGCGATGCTCTGTAGCAGGAAGAAAGGACACAGGAGACTTTCTGGGTTCAGCACTTCACTTTACCAACAAGAAAGTTGCTGTAAGGATGAGATGGGATTTCATCCGAGGGTATGTAGATCCTGAGAAAGAAGTTGGTAATGGACCTGCAGCTTCTCATGTCTTACTTCATATCCATGCAGGGAGAAACGAGGTAACATTCTATGGGAGAGATCTCTGCAGGTTTGACCTTCATATCCATTTGCATTTTCTTTTGACTAAAGTATAATATTTTGTCAACTTTTCTGTACAATATTATTATTGTACAAAGCTTTTATTAAAGGGCTTTGAACAGCAATTTTTTATGCCTTCTAGGCTAAATCTGTATCTCATAGGGAGTTCATCCAGCACCTGTCCACTTCACCCCAATCTGAAGAGTACCCTTACTAAACTCACCTACTCAATTCCATTGCATAGGTCTCTCTTAGACAAGTCAACACGATATTGGTGAGCAAGCTGGAATGAAGAATACAGAAGGATGGACCAATACCCTTCTTGTGGACTCCTAAAAATTACTGTCATTCTCCATAAAGCTACTCTGTGACTTTTATTGCCTTTTCCATTAAGCCTCTTCAACGAAAGTTTTCTTCAACAAGCTTTCTGTCCCACCATTGCCATTAAGTCCTTGGATTTTAAAAATTGAGGAGGAGGAAGGAAGAGAAGAAGAAGAAAAAAGATGAGGAGGAATTAGATCTTGGAGCACCATCTCAAGCCCTGAGTCAGAATGACAGCACGAAACATCTTCACTCTGGGTGATGCTTGGGCACATCAGAGATGTCTGACCCATACTCCTCTAAAAATCTATGCCCACTCTGTGGACCAGCCACCTGACTCATGTATCATTTCACCACTTGTCATTTTGTAAGATAATAGACTATTTTATGGATTGTGCTGTTGGTGTATAAGCAAGTTGGTGCCGATTTCTCACTTCTCTCTTTGTCCTCTGTGACTAACACTTATTGAACAGATTAGCTGTTCAGTGTGTTAAGTGCATAGTGAGATGGGAAGTCCCTCATGATCTTCCTGGATACACATTTTTTTCTCAGAAAAATAGAAAGAAATGCATTTTATTATTATTATTTTTTTTTAAAAAAAGTCTGCTGTCTGAGGTTTTCAGACCTGACTACAAGTGCAGGAGAATCTGAGACTTTTCTATCCCTGTCTTCTCCGGATCACACTTCTCTTTCAATCCACTCTATGCTTATTGCCAATCTGTGTTCCTGTTTTCCTTGTCCTTAGCATATGTGTCAACCTTGGCTGAGCATGTCTGAGGTTTAGAGAAGGGTGTGTAGGCTTGGGCTAAGTCTGTCTCCATCAGAGCATCCAGGAATGTGTGGGACTCAGAGCCAGTGCAACACAAGTGAGGAGTGACTGGGCCTTTGGAACAGAAGCCTTCTCCACAGGAAGGAGAAAGTAGGTAATCATGGTGGCCATCTTACCACTTGGACAACCAGCCTCACCACAGGGCCTTTGACCATGGAAAGCAGAATAGAGCTGAAGAGAAACTGACTCCCAAATGGCCTCATTGGGTGATAAAGAATTTCCGTGAGGGCTTTCGCTTTGCGGTTGCTACACAGTTGTGATGACTTGAATCAGTTTTATGTGTATGCTCTGTTACACCTGACTAGCCCATCCTGAGCACTGTAGGCAGATGTCCTTTGCCGCCATGACTGCAGGACCTATTAGGGTATGGCATACAAACAGACAAATAATGGAGATTTTTGAGTGAATGAAGAAGCTTGAACTAGGTCCTCCCATTTTCCTAACTTACCAAGTAAAACACACGCAGAAAATAGAATAACAGAATACTACATGTGATGTCCTGAAGACCAGCTATACATTCAGGTGTCAAGTCCATATCAAGGGGCTGTTCTACTATAGAGGGAGGGAGGGCAGTACATAAGCTTTTAATAGGGAAGATGAAAGTGATTCAGATTTGCTGGCTCCATGAAATAACTTAGGCATGGTTTGGGGCACACTCACAAAACAAACAAACAAACAGAAACGTTACCCTGGAGTGAGACAAAACTATCTCATGGTAACCATGGCACGAGGCACTCAGTGCTATGTGCCATCAGCAATAGTCAATCTCTGGGTTGCAATTCTTTTCCCTGAGCGGCAGTTGAGGTTAATGATGGAGAATGTCACAAGCTCACCCAGTCTCCTTGAAGGCCCGGAGAGGGAGGGTGACAACACGTCTGAAGCTCCTAGTGTTTATTCTTCTACAGCAGGAGCTCAGCCATATGTCATCCCAAGGTCACTGGATGGGAAAATTCAATGCGAACATTTGCCTCAGAGAGAAACAGCAATGTTTGATGCTCATAGTGCTGTTTTTTTTTTTCTCCCTTCTTTTAAACTTTATTTTGAGCTAGTTTGCAGCTTCCGTGACTGCCCTGTCACCATGAGAGCAGCTGGCTCTACAAGAGTGTGTGCAGCCAACTCTTGAGGGTTGCCTCACTTGACAAGGGGCCTGCCTTAATGGGAACCATTGTCACATCCATTCACATCCTTTCTGAATAAATCCCCTGCCCTCATGCTGTCTGCCCCAAATTTCCCTTCAGCAGTCTGTTCAAGATGCAGAAAGCTAGTCCTGGTCAAGCTGTTGCCTGCCTGGTGAGTTTCCGCCAACACCTGCTCAACACCAGCGTGTGGAGCACCAGGCTCCTCTGCAGCTGCATATCCAGCTGCTCTGAGATTGCAGGTCGTGGCAGTGAGGCTCTTAGCAGCCTCAACTTTGCACCTTGCCCTGCAGCAGGCTGGGATGCAACAGCAGTACTGCTAGCCTGGGCAGTCCCTCTCATGTCTTCCTGGAAGCTGTTCAGAAGCCGGTCCTTGTCTCCTTATGAGTCTCTGTGTCTCCTTGCCCTGTAGTCATCAGGCACATTAATGGGCATTCCACCCCCGTGGTGCTAACCACTGATCATTTCCTTTGCATTGATAGCCAGCTTAGAATTGACATTTCATCTGTATGATAGCAACGGCAGATGATAAGAGGGAAAGGAACCAATAAAGGAAGAAAGGAAGAGAGGGGAGGAAAGAGAAAGAGAGGAGGGAGAGGGAGAGAAGGTGGGAAGGTGAGAAAGCTTGTAGACAGTCTGGAGTGTGCTCCCTTGGCCTATTACATCCTCTTGCAACTGTAATTTTTCAGTGTCTGTTAGCCCAGGCTTAGTACCAAGCCATCTCTCTGAGCTCAGGCTAGTACACAGAGCTTTATCACTGTAGCTAAAGGTGAACTAGTCTCTGTTTTGCAGGACTGTGCTGCTAGGGGCAATCCTAGGGCCTGGACACCTTCTAATCTATGGGCTCCCTCCCATCCTCATCAAGTTGTGCCTGTTTCTGTGCCTGTATATCCACTTTGGATTTGTCCTTTCAGTTCTTGGGTGCTTCACTCAGCGTCCCAATGCAGTGATTCTTGGGGCACCCTTCCTCTTGCTGCCTGTGTGAATGCCCAGGAAGCTGTGCATGCAGAGTATGGGTTTCATAAGATTTGCTGCCCATCTTCATCGGAGGTTGATGCAGGGAGAACATTTTCATGCCAGAACTTGGCCAGTGTGCTGGGTAGTTTTATGTCAACTAGACACAGCTTTAGAGCCATCTAAGGTAAGACTGAAGATCATACCTTCATAAAATCAGGCTGTAGAGAAGCCTGTTGGGCATTTTTTAAATTAGTGATTGATGGGGGAGGGCCCAGCCCATTGTGGGTGGTGCCAACCCTGGGCTGGTGGCCCTGCAGTCTATAAGAGAGCAGGCTAAACAAGCCATGAAGAGCAAGCCAGTAAGCAGCACCCATCCATGGTCTCGGCATCAGCTCCTGCCTCCAGGTCCCTGCCCTGCTTGAGTTCCTGCCATGACTTCCTTTGATGATGAACTGTGATATGGAAGTGTAAGGAAATAAACCCTTTCTCCAGTGAGAATTTCGGAATTTCGGTTTCTTTTTAAAAACACAGAGATATTATAGGAATATGTTTTTGTTTTAATCCCAGGTGTGGGGATATGAGGCTGCTTTACAGCAGCTGGCTGTGATTGGCCTCATGCTCTAGGCCGGGGCGTGATTTTGCCAGCTGCAAATAGCTTTTGTGATTGTGTGATGTTTGGAATTCTAGGGACTTTTCAGAGGGTATATAAATCCTAGAGCCTTGACATTGGGGGTAGTAGGTCGGTTGCTGCTTTCTGTTGGTTGAGGTTTATTAAATAGTTGTGTGCAAAGAAGCAACAAGAAGGAAGAATTAGATATCCTGACTGCAAAGATCAAACTTACCCCATGGAGCTTTGACGCTCCTAATCAGCAGGAAATAGTCTAACGATAATTTTGCCCCCATTCCAACTGCTGACTTTTATCCAGGGATCACTTTCCTTTTCTTTCTAGCCTTTTTTCTCTCTTATCTAGTGTTTGGGGATTGAAAAGGAAGAAGGAAGATGGTGGAAGAAAACAGAAGCCAATAAAGTAGCAAACATTGGTTGCACTTTTCATTGGAGAGATAGAAATCTTAACTAAGACAGCTAGGCTCATGTCAACAGAGAGTCTTTGTCCACCCTGTTTCATTTTTCTTTTCTTTTCTTTTTTTCTTGGTGGAGGGTAGTGATTTAAAGTTTTTTAAAAATTATAATTTATTATAATTTATTCAATTTGTATCCTGGCTGTAGCCCCCTCCGTCCCTCCCAATCCTACCCTTCCCTCCCACTTCTTCCCCTATGCCCCTCCCCAGTCCATTGATAGGGGAGGTCTTCCTCCCCTTCTCTCTGACCCTAGCCTATCAGGTCTCATGAGGACTGGTTGTATTGTCTTTCTCTGTGGCCTGGTAGGGTGCAACCCCTAGGGGGAGGTGATCACAGAACCAGCCACTGAGTTCATGCCAGAGAAAGCTTCCCTTGCTAGGGACCCCACTTGGAGAATGAGTGTATGTGCTACATTTGAGCTGGGCTTTAGGTCCTCAGTACTTGTAGAACAGTGTGTGCGTGTGAGTGATGCTGAGGTTGTGAGTGTCCACCATGTTTTCAATCAGAAATGTGCCGGCTGTTTGTTGTCCCTCCTGGAAAGAATCTATCCACACAGCATATTGAGTTGAGCACAAACCAGGACAGAGTTTCATTGTCCGCCAGAGACTGCATTACACCCTACCTGGATCTTTATCTAGTTGGTTCTGCTCTGCAGGCCCTGACTCTGCCTGGCTACACACCCGGACCCTGAAGGTGGCAGAGAGCTGGGAGCCCAGCCTGACCTGGCATGGATCCACAAGTACAGCTCTTGCGGACTGACTTTTCAGGGTTCCTCAGCCTTGTTTATTCCTCAGACAGAAAAGGAAGAAAAATTTTAAATCAATCAAAAATAGATATGCCTAGCAAGTAAAACCAGTAAGCCCTGACCAATTAAGTAAAATAGGAATCTACAAATACAGAGCAATTAAAATGTAGATTTACATAGATAGCATTTACAAACATGCATACATATAATCACATAGTTTATATTTATAAATATTCATAATTTCTGTGCTAATAGTTCCTAGTGAAATTTGATTAAGGTTTGTTTAAAAAATTGAACATTTATACATGAACATATAGGCAGCACTAGTGGAACCTAGAAGTGTTATTTTTTAAAAGGCATAAGGTTGGGAAGGAAACCGGAGACATGTTAGGAGATGGGAGTAACTAGAGGGAGCCAGGACTCTGACCAAGACACTGTGTACATGCATAAAATGTTTAATGCCTGGTGGTGGGAAGACAATTAGAGTAGAACAAAATCATGAAAGAAATTTCAACAGCATATGAAAGGCAGGTTGTGTCCTAGCTTCATCCCTGCTCCTGCGACAAAGCACTCCACCCGCAAGCATCTTAGGGAGAAAGAGATTTATTTCAGCTCATGATTCCAGCCTTCAGTCCATGTGTGTGGGAAGTTGAGGCAGGAAATTCAAACAGCTAGTCCTAGCACATCCACAGCCAAGAGCGGAGAGAAACAAATGTGTGCTTGTCTGCTCACTTTATTGTGTGGCTTGATTTCTCCGCTATTACTCACTTCAGGATGCCCTGCCTAGGGAATGGTGCTGTCCACAATGAACTGCCCTCCCCCCATCTATTTCACTAAGGCAAGGAGCTAACCTATTGTAGAAACTCTCTCACGGAGACTCTTCTTGTGTGATTTCAGGTTGTGCCAGGGTGATAACTAAAACCAGTCACTACAGGCTGAGTTGTAGCTTGGAGCCCAGAGCATGCTGGGTAGATCAGAGCCTTGCTGGGTTCTATGCCCAGTGCTGCAGATGTGAACAAACATACAAGAAAGGCAACAAACAAACGTGATGAATCACTTCTAGGGAAGATGGCAGTGGGCTCTTGAGAAGTCATTTCAATTGTTTAATAGTAGACAGTTGCTGAAGCCCTTAAAATGGCTCCAAAGGACTGCAGAGGAGAGAAAGGCACTAGTCAAATTCATCAGCAGGACAGAGATGACATCTGGGAAGAACATACTCTGTCAAGTCAGATTTATCCAAAAGCACACAGGCAATTAAATAGTAGAAGACTTGTGGGTGTGTGTTATTGGTAGATTAAACAAAGCATTCATGGAGGGATTTCAAAATTCATTACAGATTCTTTTGAAATCAGTAAACTAGAAGAACTGTATCATTAAAATGATAAGAAGCCAGTCATTAAACACTAGCAAACACCTTATCCAATGCTAAGCCTCATGTTTCCTATTCAGACCCAGAGAAAAATTCCTTTCACAGCTTT
The DNA here is from genome assembly GCF_030254825.1 of Meriones unguiculatus. Lineage (NCBI taxonomy): Eukaryota > Metazoa > Chordata > Mammalia > Rodentia > Muridae > Meriones > Meriones unguiculatus. Next base: position 16,456,256 of record NC_083352.1, on the reverse strand, counting down.
GAGAGATTTTAGTCACTAAAGTCAGAATCGAATGAAGCCATGTTGAAAGGGAAAGCAAAGTTATCGGTTTTTGTGCAAGCCTTCCAGGCTTTTGTGGACTGGCAATGCTGGTGAGGAATGTTCCGGAGGACAGCGTTACTGAAGCACTTCTGAGGCCCCCAAGGTAGAGTTTGTCACACAATTGGCTCATTTCCAGGTTTTAATCCTTCTTGACATGAATATGTGTGCTTTTAATTTCAATTTTGGTAATTTCCCATACTGTCAAAAGGCCTTCATTTTATAATCTAAAAGCAAATGCCTTTAACACGCTCCTGAAAATGAGAGCAAAAACCTAAGATGGGTTAGAAGAGTGAGCAGAGGAGTGGGATTTGGAACGGAACGCCAAATGTGAGTTAGGCGTGTTAGCTCAGAGCCCTCTTGTGAGCTCTTCTCTCCAATGCTTCAGGCAGCTAAGTGTCCCTTAAAAAGCCTATTGTGAGGAAATGAGAGCACTGCAGCTCCAGAGCCACTGAGCTTTGCAGGAGGGGGAGATGCCCTGCTCTTGTCCGCAGGAGCAGCTAGGAACCCGGGCTGTTCCAGACAATCAGGTAGGAGAGTCAGAAGGGTGTTACAGGTTTTGGAAGAAGGTAGGAGATGAAGACGTGTGATCCTGGGCCCCTGTGGAGCCCCGGCTGGAGATCTCTAGGAATCAGAGGTGGCCAACAGCTAGAGAGAGAGCAGGGCAGACAGCTGTAGATCCAGGGGGGTTGCATCCGGGTCCTGCTCGATAGTTTCTGCATTTCAGACCTCATAGGTACAGACTGACATCAGTGCATAAAATCAGTGGATTTTAAAATGGTTTTGGTTTCTTTGCACTTTATGGTATTCTACTTATGGGTGAAATTTAAGAACATCTATTTCTGGTCGTATTTATGGTCATTATATCATCATAACCATGACACGAAAACCCCAAATCTGTGACAACAGTCATATATTTAGAAATCAAGGTGAACTCACAGTTTCGAACCCATTCCATCTTCTTTCAAGCCATAAACGTGTTATCTAAGGCAAATAAAATGAAAACGAGTTACACTATCACCAGCCCTTTGGATTATAGGGAGGATATAATTCCCTCAGGGAAAAAATAGTATTCTCATGAATACTAAAGTGACAATTTGAAAAAAAATACATACAAATTCCCTTTCCTTCCATTTGTAAAAGATGTATGGGTTTTGGGCTTTCTGTTGTTGTTTTTGTTTGTTTGTTTGTTTTGAGACAGGGTCTCTATGTATCTCTGGCTGTCCTGAAACTCACTTTGTAGAGCATGCTGGCCTGGAACTCACAGAGATCCTCCCACCTCTGCCTCCTGAGAGCTGGGAAAGGCATGCCCAGCTCCATGCCCAGACTAAGTGTGAGTTCTTTAATTAAACATAGTAGCAGACAAAGCTTTTTCATATATATGTATGTATATACAATTCTTAAAATTAATAATTTTACCTGTTTTATCCAGAACTTAGTTGGGTGTATATATATGTATGTATGTATGTATGTATATTTCTTTTTGAAATTTGTTCTTAACTGATCAAGTAGCCAGATGTTACCACTGACCTGCAAACTGCAGGCTACTTGAAGCCACAGCTACCTCACAAAAGTCTTTAGCAAGCAACTGAAGGCAACTATGTTTGTATCTGTTTCTAGTGTGGAAGAAGCTGCTCAAGCGCTTGCTTCTGAATTGTATGAGGCCTACTTCCTGTGCACAGGCCGAACACACTTGCTCCTACCCAAGGCCTCTACTGGCGTGGCTCCGTGTATCCTGTGCCTCCAACTGTAATGACTCCCTGTATCCTGTGCCTCCACTGTAATGGCTCCCTGTATCCTGTGCTTCTTCTGGCATGGCTCCGTGTATCCTGTGCCTCCACTGTAATGGCTCCCTGTATCCTGTGCCTCCACTGTAATGGCTCCCTGTATCCTGTGCCTCCACTGTAATGGCTCCCTGTATCCTGTGCTTCTTCTGGCATGGCTCTGTGTATCCTGTAGCCACACAGTTGCCCCAGCCACCTTTCTCCTCCTTGGTGCTGTTGTTTTCTTTCTTGTTGCTAGAGATTAAATCAAGGGTCCTGTGTATGCTCATCCCACACTGTGCCACTGAGTTACACAACTCTGTCAACACCTCCTGTGTCCTCATGTTAGAGTCTTGCTTCCAGTGTCTGTTCCAAGGTTTCTCAAACATGGCCTGACGAGTTTCACACTGCTTGAGATCCTTCCACAAATATCTGAGGGGATATAACTATTTTTATAACAGAACCAAGACCCTGTTTGCTTTCTCTGTGCTCACAATGCTAACGCCTATTGTAAACCAAGGCAGTGACCCTGAGCCACATGCCACGGGTGCCTGCTCTCTTGCAGCAAAGCCATTGCTGTGTCTGCACTAAGTAAGCTTTGGATGAAGCAGGAGAAATTACTAATTTTAAGAATCTTTACATTGAGCATGTTTCTTTTTGCTGTTCTTTGGGAGAAAATAGCAGGAGCACGAGGCCCTTCAGCAGCTCTCCAGGAAGTACGTGGTGAGCTGGGTTGCATTAGTGAGCCTTCACAGTTACATTAGCATCCATTAGTCTCCTTCCAGTGGATTTTTCCTGTTGTTCTGCCTTTTGTAGCAGCAGTCTTCTGGAAAGGCTGGTCACTTCAACGATATTGGCTCAGAGAGAATGCAAGACTCCCTAGAGGGTCCACAATGATCTGAGAAGGTATCTGTGTCCAGCTTAGTTTTTCTCATGCATGTCAGCCTAAACAATGGACCGTAAGTGACTGATGCTGAAGCAGACATCAGGAACCATCTTCTTTCTAATTACAAACAAATGAAACACACGTATATCTCAGGGTCCTCAGTAATGATTGAGGTGTTGCTATGGCTACACTGTGGTCAGATTCTGCCCGATCCTGAGCCTTTGTTTACTTCCTGCACAGGATGGCCTCTTCTCTACTAGCACCATGCTTCCCGATTTCACTATACATGCAGATGGCTTGGAGAAAAGGCTAAAATGAAGATTTCGATGCAGTGTTTGTGTGCATATGCATGCATGTATGTACTTGTGTGTTTGGTGCATGTATGTGCATGTATATGAACTCCTGATTTTTCTAGCAGGCCTCTTAAAGATGGCACAGCAGCTGTGATGCACTCTGCCTTAGGGAGCAGTTCCCCAGATCATGTAACTATCACCACATGACTTAGTCTTTGCAGCCTTCGGACATTACACTGCCATTTCTGTTATTACTATTGATGTCATCTTCATTGTTGTCCGGATTTATTATATTTTAGCTTTATGTTATGTATATGAGTATTTTACCTGAATATAATATGTGTGTGTGTGCGCGCACACGTGTGTGCACCATGAGTGTGCCTGTGCCTACAGAAATCAGAAAGGATTGTCGGATCCTTGGAGCTGGAGTTTGGGTCCTTGTGAACCACCACATGGGGCTGGGAACCAAAGCTGGGTCCTCTTCAGTACCATCAGTGTTCTTAGCTGCTGAGCCACGTTCCCATCCCCTTCGGATGATGATTATAGCTCATGAATGTGTCATTATATTGGTCTAGACGCTAGGCTAAGAATGAATTTTACTCGGCTGAGTTCCCACAAGGTTGATAAGCACAGTTGAGAGACTGAAGATAAATAAGTAGTCAAATCTAGTTCAAGAAGTCCAAAGCTACATCTATGAGGACTTATTTTAATTCTTTTTGTTTGCTTGGATTTTGTGTGTGTTTGTGTGTGTGGGGTGTTATGGTAGAGCCCAGAGTATCATACAGGCTAGCCATGACATTCTATAGCCAAGCTATATGCCAATTCTTTTTCTTTCTTTCTTTCTTTCTTTCTTTCTTTCTTTCTTTCTTTCTTTCTTTCTTTCTTTCTTCCTTCCTTCCTTCCTTCCTTCCTTCCTTCCTTCCTTCTTTCTTTCTTTCTTTCTTTCTTTCTTCCTTTCTTCCCTTCTTTCTTCGACAGAGCCAAAGCAAACCCTTTCTCCCCAAACTTGCTTTTTGCTGTGACATTTTGTTATAGCAACAGAAAAGGAACTAAGATAAAGGTAATTTGAGGAGATTGGGCACCTTATCAGTGGCCACACCACTGAGGAAAAGGTTTCTTCCTCTCTCAGTAACAATTAACTGTGGATAAATCCTCAAAGAGAGCTAGGAATTCATGTGCTCCTGCTTCCTCCATAACAGAATGTTGGGGACCCCAATGTGGGTAACCACATCTTCCATTGAGAGACAAAGACTTTAAAATATTGGTTATTGTTTTAAAATTTAAAGCCTGAAGGAAGGCTAGCCAGGTGGAGACATGTCCAGTAATGACATGAGGGGAAGAACTAGACTTACTGCATTCTTTCTCTGCCCTCTAACTATACAGTTGCTAGGAAGCCAGAACTGTTTGTAGTCTTGGTGCCTAAAGTGGACCAATCATTTCAAAAGCCAGTTTCCCTTACCCAATCATTTAATGCCAAAGCATGTACCTCACTGCTTGTGTTTTTTTTCCCTTAAAAACTCTGTACCCCTAGACCTCGGGGCCACATTCTTCTCCTGTTTCCACAGGAGGTTTGTTCGAATGTGTATACAATTAAAAAACCTCATGTATTTACAGCAGAGTCTATTTATTCCTGGTCTTTAGGGGTTTGCGAACTGGGCATAACACCATGAGTTCAATAGTGAAATGGTCCTGTCAGTCTCTGAAGTGTACATTTTACATCACTACCTACCTTCAGTGAGCTCATATACTATTTCTGCTCCAATTAATGTGATGTTTCTTGAGATCTCTGTGTGTATATACATAAGTGTGTGTTGTGTGTATGTAGGAGGGACACGGTGATCTAGATCAGTGATTCTCACCCTTCCTAATGCTGTGACCCTTTAATACAGTTCCTCATGGTGTGGTAACTTCCAATTTTACACACAACGTAGAATTATTTTGTTTTCTACTTTATAACTGTAATTTTGCTTCTGTTATGATTCATAACGTAAGTATCTGATATGCAGGATATCTGATAGGCAACCCAGAGGAGGTCATGACCCACAGGTTGAGAACCACTGATATAGAAGTTATTAGCCCTCTTAAGTGTTTGAAGGTGGTCAGCCTTTATGTGGACACCATACCGCCTTTTTCTAGAGAAGTTTCTTAAAGGACAGGTTGAGGTTTCTGTTGAGGACTTGAACTTCATGTCTCTTGCAGGGTTTTCCCTGAGACAGGGTAACAGGAAAAGCAGAGAGAAAATTGGCACCAAGAGGATGTGTGAAGAGAAAAGGCTAAATGAAACTGTAAAATGACAATGAGAAGCACGAGAAGAAAAGAAGCACTTCAAAGTGGAGTACCTTTGAAAGTTACCTGCTCTGCTCCTATTCTTTAGTTCATCTCACAATTCACATGTTTTACCTGAAAGAGGATTTTTTTTTTTTTTTTTGACAGCTGAGGGCCAGCTTCACCTTTCTCCTGAAAAGGTTTTCAGGAAGGCCAAGTACAGTCTCGAGGGAGAAGACAGTAGCACTAATTAACATTTGTGTAGACTTCTAAACATTGATTGGGCTTCTTTGCTCACATTAAATCCTTTTATTCCCTCTATAGTCCAGTGAGGCAAGTATCATTGTCTTACCGTTATAATGACACCAAGGCTCAAGGCACTTTGTCACTTGTTCAAGGTCATTAGTCTCTTAAGCAGAAAGACCAGCAAAATTGTATTCTATGATCCTTCTGCTCTTTCTGTAGTTGAGATGCCGCACAAGGGACCAGTGCTCCTGGGAATGAGAACACTATGATTTATCCCTGAATGTTCATGGAAACAGCCAATGTTTATTTAAGACTTAGCATAATTCCTTTTTTTTTTTTTCACAATGTGCACTGTAGTCCCCTTGAATTTATAGGGCTGCTTCCCATACTCTGTCCATCACTGCCATGAAACTGAGTACGTCTCTTATATGTTTATGTTTACTAAATAATTAGCATATTCATGGAGAACCAATAAAAACTTTATTGCTTGTTGGTTCTAGACATATTTCCAGTGGGTGTATTTGTGTGTGTCAGCTTTGCACTAGGGTAGAGGGAGATTATATTCAAAAGTAGATGGTATACTTACATTCAATCTTATGTTTGACCAATAGTTTCCCCATCTTACTGTTGTTTTTAGGTATAAAAGGAGGAAGTTGGCTGAGATGGTTCCTAAAGTTCCAGCTCACATGAATCTCTGTGTGCCACCATCTTGCTTTTATACCCATGCTCACTATGGCATTAGTCTAGGCATCCAAGAAACATGGCGGGGCTTTCCTCATATCATCCACAAGTCCCTCTCTCTTTGACCCAGGCAATTGACACTTCTTTTTCATCATTTACAAATTATGTGCAAACATAAACCAAAGTCCCTTGCTTTCCGTTTCCAACTCAGATGCCTTCCTGAGAGTCATCATTTTCTAAAGCACCAAAATAGAAGGTCAGAGGCTTGTGTTGCGTATCTTCCCACAGTCCCCACGGGTCCTTAGGAACTCATAAGTGTTAAAAACAATGATGAATAAACCAAGTGTTGGAAAAAACAAGCCCAGAAAGTGAAAGCAGCCCAAAAAGAAGTTATTTTTACAAAAGGGTATGGCGAGATGGTCTGCAAAAATGGGTGCTGTCTCTTTTCCCTGGTGTAGGTGGTGACTCCTTTTCTTCCCATTGGTGGGAGGTGGGTACTTCACAATCTCACATGATTGTCTACTCAGTGCAAAAGGGAAGGCTCTGGAAAAGCTATTTCTTGCTTGCCTGGCGACCTCTGATAACAGACAAACAGCAATGTTTCCCACACAGTACCATATCATGAATCTCCCTGCAGGTGACACAAGGATCAGGAAATGTCTCCAGGTGTGTGGAATTTGGCAAAATTTCAGTGTATCTGTGCTGCCAATTAAGTTACAATTCTTGTCCCTTTTCCATGTCTCATTGATACAAACGGATAACATTTAGAAAGTGTTTATCATGTGCCCAGCATTTGGCGTATACTATCTCTAATCCTTATAAAATCCTTGCAAGATATGGTGATTCCCATATTACTAACAAGAGAATTTGATTTAGAAGGAGTGCCTAGTTGGTTCCAGAGCTGGAACTGTCTTCAATATAGCTTAATTCCAAACCATATGGTTTTCCTAATATACTATGCTGTTTCTGTATTCTGGACAGTTTTTGTCTGTAATTAACATCTCTGAAGCCAAGACAACTCATCTCCAAGATAAAACAACAACTAGCAAATATCTCTTCCCTGGAACTAAAGTGTCTCTGCTCTGGTCATTGCTCAGAGCTCCTTGCCCCTCTCCCTTATTCCAGGATGCTAAGCTAATCCTGGACAGGCTGCTTAGGATCTTTCAGAATGATCCTTACCACTGGCATCATCATTGGCCCATTCATAATGCATTTTGCATAATGGATGATATCCCAAAATAGCAGGAATTACTTAGGCGGCTTTTGTGCATTTCTGTTGTTTCATCTCATGGATGTATACATATGTGCACCCACACATGTATATATATAAACATATATGCACACATACACACCTACCTATCTCCACATAGTTTCTGATTTTAAAGAGCAATATTCTCTTTAAAAAGAAACTGATTAAACTGACTTCATCTTGCTTTTCTTTGGGGAAAGTTAAATCAAGTCTCTGTGAGCTTTACTGCTTAGGTATCAGAGGACCACTGGAAGGTAGGTCTCCTGACTCATCATTAAGATCTCTTTTCTCAAGGCACCGTGGAGGCTAGAAGGCACCAGAGCAGCAGATGGATAATTTCGACTCTTTCCTAGTCCAGTTGAAGCAACAACCAACATAGATGTAATGTTTCATCACCACAGGGCAGAGCCTGAGTAATGACAACGGTTAATCTAAAGCCCAGTGTCCTTGCTCACACTGAACAGTAAAGCCTGCTGTCAGCCAGACTAGTTAGAAACCCAAACAGCACAAGGCAACCATCCTGCTGGTTGGAGACAGGCATCCTGCTGGCAAGCTAAACACTGAGAGGCAGTTACATTTTATCTTGTCTGAAAACAAACTTTCCAGAAGCTACAAAGTCAAAAACTTATTGAACCACAGAGCAAAGAATGTGGGCTCTGGTTGAGACAGTGTCCCTCTTCTTCCATTAAAAATTTAAAAGCCAACAGAAAAAATGGGGAAAGAGGAGTGGACATGGTTGAACTGAGCTAGAAGGGTCAGCTTCAATTAACAGCCTAACACCACCTAGAGAAACCTGAGATGAGAGTGTTCATGAAGAATTACCTGCATGGGGTCATCCTGTGCGCAAGGCTGTGGGGGACTGTCTTGGTCATCTTAATGGATCTGGAAAGACCCATCCTGGGAGCAGCACCTTCCAGTGACGGTCCAGGTAAAAGGGCACGGATGAAAGAAAAGGTTTCTGTTATTGTTCCTGTGCTCATTTGACCTCTGCTCCCACCGGCAAGTTCATCCACTCTGATTCTGCCTCTGCTGATTCACAGAACCAGCTTCTTTGGACTTCCAGCACAGACTGGAGATCCTGATGATTCCATCACTGATAATGGAATCAGCTCCGTCAGGCTTCCGGCAGGGACTGAAGACCAGCAGCAATTCCAGAATCTTCCAGGCTTTCTAAGTCTGATTGGAATCATCGAGGCTCTGGGCCCCATGGACTGAACAGCAGTGGGTTCTCAGCTTCTCTGATAGGAGATAACCATTGTTAGACCACTCCAACCATACTGTGTAGGTCAGCCTAATAAATCCTTTTTTAATATACAGAGATTCAATTGTTTGTGTCCCACTAGAGAGCCCTGTCTAGTACAGATATTGGGACTCTGGCTATGATAAACCCAACTGTGTTTTTTAAGCCTATTGGGATTATTTTATTGGAACATGGAAGCAATTGGTATGTTGGGTTGGAAAATCCAGTGGATGCTGGAAGCAGAGCTTGATGGATATTTAGATGGGAGCTCAGAGGATAAGAACCCTTAGAGACAGTGGACAGTTGAGGCTTGGCCTGTTGGATTTTTACAAGGGAACAATGCTACAGCAGGGGTAGGGGATACTCTTGGTGATCAGGAATCTCTGTGTGCTGACCAGGCCAGGGCTGAAGAAGAAGTTGTGATTATCAGAGAGATGAGTGATACTAACGTGAACCCTGTGCTTCCTGGGACAAGAGGAATGTGCTGCCTCAATGTCAGCACGAAGGGGCTAATACAATGATGGTTCAGAGGGCCGGGCTACACCTTGCACTGTGACAGAATATGGCAATGTAAGCATGTCTGTGCAGTACTGGCTGTGAGTCACTAAAGATGCAAGATTGAGGGATCACGGAGGGCAACTGAGGCCTGGGACTGTGTCACATGGTTGGGATTCCTATGAAGATATCTTGAGAGGACACTGATGAAAGGGAGGCCTTGGTTGCGGTGGAGCCTTCAGGATTCTAGACATGCCAGAACCATAACATTTCTGTCAAGGAGAGCTGCAGGGGGAGAGTGGAGCCAGCCTCAGCCCAGGAGAAGCTGTGAGTGCTGCAGGTGGCAGAGCTGGAGGGGTGGGCTCCCCAAGCCATTTGGGGCCAAGATTTCATAGTGGGCCCAGATGTTGGACATAGCAGCAACAGAATTCTGCATCTGGCTTTGGTTTTGTTTCCACTGGATTGTGCCTTGTGATGCATGATTCTCCTCTTTTGGAATAGGAATGTTACTTTGTGCCATCATATGTTGGAAGCATATAAATCGCTTTCATTTTATAGCTCACAGTTATGAGGGCTTGGACTTTCAAACTGCTGAAATTTTCAAAGAATGTTATCAGATAGCATCCAAGGTGGATGCAGAGATTTCTCTGCCTTGCTATAATCCGATTTACCTATCAATGTATTCCCAAAGGGTATGAATCATGACTCTATTTGTTCTGTTATTATACAAACTTCATGCAACTGGCACTATGTTAAAACATGGAATTTGGGGCAATCTAAGTCTGTGTTCCTGTGCCATGATCATAACAAAACTTCATTCTTTTGTGATAGCTGGAAAAAAAATTCCATTGTGCATGTGCATTTTCTCATCTCCTCCTCTATTGTTGGACACATAAGCTGGCTGCACAAATTAGCTATTGTGAATGGAGCTGCATTAAACATTGATGTGTAAGCATCTCCACGCTGTGCTGACTTGGGGGTCCTTCAGGCAAATGCCTGGAAGAGGCATGGATGAGTCACATGGCAGATCTACTTTTAGTTTTTGAGAAGCCTTCCTAAGGACTTTCAAAGTGTCTCAAGTAGCTTTTTCTTCCTGAACAATTGAACCAACCCTCCCGAGGCTTGGCTCCTTTTTCACTTTATCCTTCCATCTCGATGGGGTCGATAATTCCTCCTATTCGACCAGTTCATTCTCAAACCCCTAAGCAGTTGTCTTGTTGGGGAAAAAAACAAAAGGATTTGGCTTTTTCAGTTGGGCCCATTCCAAATTGATAATTTTCTCCTGTTAGTTGATTTTTTACAATTCTCTTCATTTCTAGTTGACTTCCTACTACACTCTCTATAAGAGAATACCTAACAATGTAGTTTTTCTTCATAATTATAAATTAGATAGTATTTTTTTCCAAATGCACAAGAAATCTTTCAAAGTCAATAACTGAATTACACTCTTATTGGTATGAGTTATACATAGAAGTGACCAGAATAAAACTGAATAATATTTATAGGGAGAAAGGAAACAAGCATGTAAGAGAAACCTGAAAAGGGGCTGTCCTGTGTCTTAGAGCACACAGAAGTAAGACTTCCTAATGCTGTGCACAGGCTGGCTGTCAGGGAGCTATGAGCCAAGCCCAGGTTCTGGAGGAGGGGACAGTTTTACAGTATGTAAAGAATTGCTCAGCTGCTTCTCAAAGGGGGAAGGGAGGGATGGAGGAAGGGAAGGAAGGAAGGAAGGAAGGAAGGAAGGAAGGAAGGAAGGAAGGAAGGAAGGAAGGGAGAGAGAGATAGAAGATGGTAGGGAGCTAGTGATAAGATACCTCTATAATCCTTGAAGTCCAGTAATTGAACGTAGGTAATCGGGCTTTGTAGCAAGTGTCTTTACCCATTGGTCCATCTTGTTAGCCCTCAAAGGAGTTATTTTATTCACAATTTTTCATTATATATCCTGATTGAAGCCCCCTCTCTCAACTCCCCCCATCTTACTTTCCCTCCCTCCCCCCCATCTCCTTCCCCTAGTCCACTGAAAAGGGGGAGTTCTCCACTATTGCCCTCTGCCCATAGCTTGTTAAGTCTCATCAGGACTGCCTGGATCCTCTTTCTCCGTGGCATGGCAAGGCTGTATCACCAGCGGCGAGTGATCAGAGAGCAGTCAACTGAGTTCATGATAGAGGCAGCCCCTGTTCACCTCACTCAGAGATCCACATGGAGACTGAGCTGCCAATCAGCCACATCTAAGCAGGGGGTCTAGGTCCTCTCCATGTATGGTCCTCGGTTGCTGCATCAGTCTCTGCAGGACCCCCTGGGCTCAGATCTTTTAGCTTTGTTGGTCTCCTTGTGGGGCTCCTGTCCCCTCCATGTCCCTCTATCCCCACACCCCTGTTCTTCCATAAGACTCTCTGTACTCTGCCCAAAGTTTAGCCTTGAGTCTCAGCATCTGCTTCAATTTCCTGTTGGGTGGACCCTTTCAGAGGACTCTCTATAATAGGCTTCCTTCCTGTTTCCTCTCTTCCACCGCTTCTGGTGTGTCTATCTTGTTTGCCATTTTGAATGAGATTTAAGAGCTCTCTAGGGTCCTCCTTAGTGTTTAGCTTTTCCAGGTCAGTAGATGGCTATCCGATAGAGGGCTAATATCCAGCATATATAAAGAACTCAAGAAATTAGACACCAACAAACCAAATAATCCAATTAAAATGAGGTATAGAGCTCAGCAGAGAATTCTCAACAGAGGAATAGCAAATGGCAGAGAAACACTTAAAGAAATGCTCAACATCCCTAGTCATCAGGGAAATGTAAATCAAAACAACTCTGAGATTCCATCTTACACCAATAAGAACGAGTAAGATCAGAAACTCAAGTGACAACACATGCTGGAAAGCATGTGGAGAAAGCATAACCCTCCTCCATTGCTGGTTGGAGTGCAAACTTGTACAACCACTTTGGAAATCAGTCTGGTGCTTTCTCAGAAAATTGGGGCAAGCACCACCTCAAGATCCAGCTATACCACTCCTGGGCATATGCCTAAAAGATGCCCTACCATTCAATAAGGACATTTGCTCAACGATGTTCATAGCAGCTTTGTTTGTAATAGCCAGAAGCTGGAAATAACCCAGACGTCCATCAACTGAGGAATGGATATAGAAATTTCGGTACATTTACACAATGGAATACCACTCAGCTATTAAAAACAAGGAAATCATGAAATTTGCAGGCAAAAGGTGGGAACTAGAAAAGATCATCCAGAGTGAGGTAACCCAGAAGCAGAAAGACAGGCATGGTATACATTCACTCATAAGTGGATATTAGCCATATAATACAGGACAGCCCTCAGGGGAGTTTTAAAGAGAAGACTAGAAGTCTCACCTTGAGTCTTAGAAATAAGCTGCTTTTATGCAGGGTTCAAGTTTTGTGTGCTGTACTGAGAACATAGCTCAGGGTAGAAGCTCTTGCTTAGACATACAGACAGACAGAGAAAGGGGGATTGATGTCATGTTCTTGGACAAAAGTAACTATTTCAGATCTCTGAGCCCAGTGGAGGATGATAGAGTCCTTACTTGCATTTAGAGGAAAGTTGCAGTCTTGGAGTAGGGCTATGGAAGCTGTGAAGCCTTCAAAGCACAGCAAGCACAGCAAGAGACCCCCCCCCCCCCAGAGTATAATAGTGGCACATACACGTGTAGGGAAACCAACAGCTACCTAATTGGACTTAGGGCTTCTCAGCAGGGGAGAGATGGCCTGGTATCGTAAACCTAGTTACCTTCCTGTGGCTGTTGAAGTCATGATACAACAGTAGAAACTCCCAGTGCTAATTTCCTAAACCAGCTTTCTTTTCTTTGTTGAGACAGAGTTTCTCTGTGTAGCCTTGGCTGTCCTGGACTTATTCCTGCCTCTGCCTCCCAGATGACAGGCGTGTGCCACCACACACAACTTCTCTGTGTTTTTAATAGCCTTATAGCCACAGCTTAAGTATAGTTCTCATTCCTCATCCAACAACCTTCTCTTTGCAACAGATGGAGACTATTACAGAAATCTATGACCACTCAAAAGGCATAAAATGATTAACTGTAGGATTATCAGCCACGATTGGTACATCTACAACACAATTGCCACACCTAAGGCTCAGGGAACATCACTGATTGGGGGTCGGGACACCTGCTGTGAGACAGTGACTTCTATCCAAATCAGGGAGCTACACGAATGAGACCGCAACAATATGATGGGCACTGCCCTAGGTTTTTCCAGAGATGCCCTTTGGTGGAAAAATTACCTTTACAGTATTATTTCTGCTGATGTAGGGGTGTAGAAGGACTTTCTATCATCTACAGTTTCTTACTATCTTTCCTCAGTATTTAAAATGTTTATTATAGTGGTCTTTCACATCCTTTGCTAGGTTTATTTCTAGGTATGTTTAGTAAGCTATTATGAATGGTGATGTTTTTCCTAATTTCTGTTGTAATATCTTCGTTGTTGGTGTATATAACATTTCTGGATTTTCGTAGCTTGGTATCACATCCTGAAACCTTACTAAAAGTGTTGCCAGATCCAAAAGTGTTTTTTTGGGAGTCTTTGAGGTCTTGAAATACAGAATCAGGACATCTACAGACAGGGAGGGCTTAACTTCTTTCTTTCCTATTTTTATCTCTGTCATATCTTTTTCTTGTCCCAACTTCTCTCACCACGACCTCCAGCACTATATTGAATATGAGCTAAAGGAGAGCCCACCCTTGCCTCCCTCCATGCTTTTAAAGAAATGCTCTCAGTTTTTTTTCTCTGTGACATAATTTTCCTCTTGGGATTGCTGTGGTCGCATCCCAGATGTTCTGGGAAGCTCTCACTTTTATTTGATTATAAGCATCTTAATATTTTATCCCTGATTTCTCAATGACTCACTGTTCATCCAAAAGTGTATTGCTCAAGCTCTCAAGCTTGTCTCTATTTCCTGCGGTTACTCTTGGAATTGACTTCTAGATTCATTCCACCGTGATCTAAAAGAGATGCAGGAAATTGTTTCAATTTGTTTCGCATTTGTTAAGGCTTATTTCTTGGCCTACAATAAATTTTAGGAGCAGTTCCACACACTTCTCAGAAGAATTCACATTCCTGTTGGGTGGCATGTTTTCAAGATGTCTGTTAAATACAACTGATCTATGTGATAATTTAACTGTGAAGTTTCCTTGCTGATTTTTGGTTTGGAAGATTGACCAAATACCACAGTGGCGTATTGGAGTCTCTCGCTAAGGTTGTGTCAGGACCTCTGTGGCCTTTATGTCTTAGAGTGTTTGTGGAACTACTTGCCATAATATATTGTACATAAACATATACAGTAGTAAGCCTATTTGGTTAATTATTATCTTCATTAATAAGTGGTGGCCACTCTTTCCTCTGACAAGCTTTTCCTTGAAGTCCGCATGATATCTGAGATAAAGTCTGCAGTCCTACTTGCTCAGTAGTTTGATGACCAGCCTTTGACTCTCAATTTTTTTTTAATATTTTCCTAGTTACATGGGTTCCTCATAGACAGTAGTTTGTTTTTATATTTATGTTTTCCCCTACTTTTAAAAAATGTGTTATCCTTTGATAATTTCATATATGTGTATAATATGTTTTGGTCATTTTCACCCTTCTTTATCCTTCTCCTTTGGTCAAGTTTTTCCCCCACTAAGTCTATCTCCTGTCATATCTTATAATTTGTCTTGTGACCCATTGAATTTAATTAGATTAAAAAAATTTTTTTTGCACAAACACAATGAATGCAGACTCATTTATTCCGGAAGAGAGAGCGTGTTATATAGCTTTGGGGGACCAATCAGGTTCTTCCACACCATCTCTGAGACTGCCATTGGTTGGTCGTCTCTGGGCAGACTTTCCAATGTCAGGTCAAATATTCTCGGTCCCACTACTTCCGAAGTCACATCAGCGGAAGCTGCCCCAGGCCACGAGCTCTAATAGCCCACAGCTGACCTCCCTTGGCTTTCATGGCATCATCAGCAATGGGATTTTGAACAGGTTTCAAGTACCAGGTATGAATTCCCTCTCATGGAGGAGACCTCAGATTCAGGCTAAAAGCAGTTGGTTATCCCTGTAATGTCACTATCACACCAGTGGGCACAGCGTGCCTAGAAGGTTGATGTTATAATTGGCAGTATTATTCACAGCTAGGAAAGTTTGTTGATGATTTTTCCATGAGCACCTGCATAATACCTTGTTGCACCGTGAGACTGTCCCCAGGGCGGAGCTTCGACTCTGTTCCAGCTTAATTCCTCTATACCTTACAAGCAAAGCATTCTTCAGCAAGAGGGTCTTACCACCTAATTGTTCCAGGGAACCAAGAGCAAAGGCAGCAAGCTGCCTTATGTAGGTGAACTCTGAGGCCTCCCTAGTCAAATCTACGACAGAGTTAAAATTAGTAAAACAATTATTTTTATATTCTTTTTCAGGACTCATGTGTCATTCTGCCCTTTCTCTTTACCCAAATATTATATTTTCTTATTCTCCTTTCTACATATTATACTATATTCACACATAGATTTGCTCACACACAGACATATCCATGCATTTAATGTAGGATCTACATACAACTTTTTGTTTGTGTGTGTGTTTGTGTTGAGACAGGGTCTTACTGTATAGCCTTGGCTCACCTGGAACTCATAGACATCTGACTGCTTCTGCCTCTGAAGTTGGGATTAAAAGTGTGTACCACCATACACAGCTGTACCATCACGCCAAGCTGTGTATGACTATCTTAGTTTCCTTTCTAGTGCTGCGATAAGACATCATGATCAAAGCGACTTATAGAAGAAAGAGTTTATCTGGACTTTATGGTTTCAAATGGTTAGAGTTAGTCACAATCATGGAGGAGCATGGCAAGAAGCAGACGAGCATGGCACTGGAGTGGTAGCTGAGTGTTCACATCTTGATCCACAGTTCAAAGCAAAGACAGGTAACAGAATGACATGGGCTTTTGGAAACCTCAAAGCTCCCCCCCCACCAGTGACAGACCTTTTCCAACAAGGTCACACCCCTTAATCCTTCCCAGTTTCACCAAATGATGACCAAGTATTCAAATATATGAGCCTATGGGGCCATTCTAATTCAAATTATTACAACAATTTTTAAAACACATCTTTAATTTTGGTTAATCTTTTTTCCCTACCCCCTTACCCCCGACTTCCTCATGGCCATCTCCCATTACAATGCTCTTCTCCTCTATTCCCCTCTCTACTTTCATATTACATGTGTTCTGCCAACCTATTGTGGCCCTTGCATTTAAACCAATCAGTCTTGACCTTTTAATTGGTGAGTTAACGCCACTGCCATTTCAACCTATTTTCAAGGTTATTTATTGTTTTGTTGTCCATTCATTCTTCTGCCTGGTATATTTATTTTTTCGTAGCTTGGTGACATATATATATATATATATATATATATATATATATATATATATATATTACAATATATATACATATATATTACAATTTCTTCATTTTATATCCTGATTGTAGTCCCCTCCCTCATCTCCTCCCATTCCCACTCTTCCTCCCTTTTCCTCCCTCCCCTTCCCCTAGTCCACTGAAAAGGTGAGTCCTTCTCCCCTGCCATCTGACCCTAGCCTACCAAGCCTCATCAGGACTGCCTGGATCCTCTTTTTCCTCTGTGGCCTGGCAAGGCTGCACTGCCAGGAGGAAGTGATCAAAGAGCAGATAACAGAGTCCATGCCAGAGATAACCCATGCTCCCCTTAATAGAGAACCTACATGGAGATTGAGCTGCCTATGGGCTACAAATGAGCAGGGTTTTCTCCGTGCATTGTTGGTGCATCAGTCTTTGCAGGGCCCAGATTTTTTGGCTATGTTTGTCACCTTGTCGAGCTCCTGTCCCCTCCAGGTCCTTCTATCCCCCCTTCTTCCATAAGACTTCCTGCAGCATATAATTTAAGATAACTACTAAAATCCATAGACCTAAAGAAGCTAAACACTAAGGAGGACTTTAGGGAGGATACTTAATTCTCATTCAGAATGGCGAACAGGATAGACACCAGAAGCAGTGGAAGAGAGGGAGCAGGACGGGAGCAGGACGGGAGCCGGACGGGAGCCTATCATACATGTCCCCTGAAAGGCTCTACCCAACAGGGGATTGAAGCAGATACAGAGACCCAGAGCTAAGCCGAGGGCAGGCTGCCTGGTTTATTGTTCAAGCTTAAGAAAATGTTTAAACACAAATGAGCAATAAAACAAAACAAAAGGTATTGTGTTCCCAGCCTATGTGTTTCTTTTCAGTTTGAGGACTCTGCCCCTGTTGTTCACATCAGGATACCGCACCAAGCTCCGTCAGGATCTGCACATGTGCTCTCTGCCACAGCTGCAGTGGAAGGGACTCCCAGTTTTCCACACCTCTGCTGCTACCTCCACACTCCCTGCCACCCTGATCTGACACTGTACCACACTTTACAAAGTGAGTGTTCTGTCTGGGTTCCAGCAGATCCCTTCAGCACAGGTTAGAGGTGGAGGCATTGGATTTCCTTACAGCCTCAACCCTGGGATCTCTACTCTCTTTCTGGATTTTTCCCTGTGGGGTGTTGCGCTATTTTACTTTGCTAGTGATTTCAGGCAGGTTGCATCCAACCTCTTCCAAGCTTTTGAGTTCTTCCTACAGTCTGATCCCTTGGTCCCATGGACAGATCACTCACACCTCCAGACAATGGAGGGAAAGAGGCATTATGGGCTGAAGAAGTACCCAGACTCTTCTAGCTCTTGCCTAAGTTTTATTGTGACCCAATTTTCCATGTCAGCATCTGGATTTAACTTCCAGTTTGGACCGCAAGAACTAACTGCCTACCTATAACTGTGTGTGTGTGTGTGTGTGTGTGTGTGTATGTCCGGGGGTGGGGAGCAGAGAAAGAGTGACACAGAGAAATCATGCTTTTTTTTTTTTTCATTTTGTAACAGAAAAAATCCATCTGTTCTTCCCAGCTCCTGGGTTCAATTCAGCAACACAAAAAGAAATTGTGGAGTTTTTGTATATAGTAGAAGTGAAGCTAGAAGACAGAATCCCCACAAGGAGACTAACAAAGCTAAAAAAATCTGACCCCAGGGGGTCCTGTAGAGTCTGTTGCACCAACAGAGGACCATGCATAGAAAGGACCTAGACCCCCTGCTCAGATGTAGCTGATTGGAAGCTCAGTCTTCATGTGGGTCACCGAGTAAGGGGAGCAGAGGCTGTGTCTGTCATGCAATCAGTTGCCTGCTCTTTGATCACCTGCCCCTGATGACGAATCCTTGCCAGGCCACAGAGGAAGAGGATCCAGGCAGTCCTAATGAGACTTGATAAGCTATGGGCAGATGGCAGAGGAGGAGAACTCCCCCTTTCAGTGGACTAGGGGAAGGGGACAGAGGGGAAGAGAGAGTGAGAATGGGACTGGGAGGAGTTGAGGGAGTGAGCCTCATAGAGATATATAATGAATAAATTGTGAAAAAGGGGGAAAAAGTGTACTGAGTAAGCCAGGAAAGCAAAGCAGTAAGCAGAATTCCTCCATAGCTCCTCCAGTTCCTACCTTCTGGTTCCTGCTGGAGAACATGCTCTGACTTCCCTTCAGGATGAGCTGTAGGCTGTAAACAGAAGAATAAACCCTTTTCTTTCCATGTTAAAAAAAAGAAAATGTAAATTGTATTACTTCAGGATGCTGGAGGATATACACAAGAGAAACAAGGAAGGACTTATAACATCTTAGTCCCCCAAATCAACTAAATATAGCAAAACAGGAAAGAGAAACATGCACACCTACACAGTAGAAGCTGAACAGTAAAACAATGCAGTCCCTCCTCAACAATAACCATTGCTAATATAGGAACATAAAGCTACTCAATCTATATGTTAGCTACAACATCTCAGCTGTATGTACAGAGACATAAGAAGCTGAAGTGAAAGATGGAAATGGGTTTGTAAAACCAGTAACCAGCTTCTTGTACCTGTCCTAAACAGTTGCGAGAAGGCTCAAGGAAGCAAGAAGATAGAAAATGACAACTCTAATACTAGACCATTAAAATGTGGAAAGCAAAAATAGAGTGGAAAAGGTAAAGGACAATTCCGTACCACAGCTGAAAGTTCTAGAACCCCTTTCTTGCACTTGAACAACTTTGGACCCTTCATCACTGGCTGACATCCCAGTAAATGCAAAAGCCTGCCAATGTGACTGGAGGACCGTGGTTCCTTCACTATTTCCTGACATACATTCATTTTTAAATAACCTCCAAATGCCAAAGCTATTCTAATTCTTTTGTTCTTATTTTATAGGACAAGGTCTCTCTGCATAGCCCTGGTTCTTCTGAACTTGCTATGTAGACCAATCTGGCCACAAACTCACAGAGATCTGCTCGTCTCTGTGACCCAGCTGTTGTGATTAGAGGCGCACACCACTGTGCCCAGCTGCAAAGCTGCTCCAATCATGAATTCAACACAGTTCCTCTTCCTCTCCACCACCCAAAGCTACTTTAACATTTTTATCTGTGTTTAACTGATCATTGGTCATTCCATGCCTTTCATTACACATTTTGGCCTCTCATTTTTCTCCTCTTAGTAATTAAAACAAAGCAGTTTCCCACTAAATAAATGTTGAACCAACAATGATAAAAGAATACATAACACTAACTGGTTGATTGGCATGCTCTGTGTGTTTTGAGATGTAGTTTATGTATGCGGTTTTACAAACACACTTACACACACACATACACACACACACACACCATTCCAGGTAAGCACTATTGATGTTCCCATTCTATAGATGAGGCCAAGACTTAAACTCATGGCCAAGTTCACATGACTATAATCATTTGAACTCTATTCCAAGTGAGGCTGTTACCTTGCCAGTAAGTTGAACTCCCTCGCTGCTATTCATACCTACAAATGTCTGCAACAGGGAACAGTGGATGTCGGAGGTTCTCAAGCTTGCATAAGGACTTACTGTGTTTAACTATTCGGGTTTCTACAACAAATGACACACGGGGTGGCGTCCATGACAGAAATTCATTTCTCAGAGCTGTGGAGGCCGGAAGCCCAACATCTAAGTAGTGACAAAAGAGGTCCCATTCCCAGGCCTCTTATGTAAGTGATCACCATCTTTCCATATGCTTCCGTGGCCTCCTCTTTGTGTGGATGGGGGTGAAGTAACCTGTGATACTTCTCTTACCAGGGACTAATCTAGCAGACAGGGAGCCCACCCACATTATCTCACAACTATAATTACCTTCCTAAAGTCTCACCTCTAACACTGTGACGCTGGTGGCTGGAATTTCAAACTACGAATTTTGAAAAGGTGTAATTACTCAGTCCATAACACTTAACATAAATGTAAAGATTTATTTTATTATTTATTATGTGTATATGTGAATGTATGGTGTGTGTGTATGTACGTGTGTGTGTGTGTGTGTGTGTGTGTTTGTGTGTGTGGTTATGTGCATAGTCTAGGGTACTGGGTTCCTTGAAGCTGGAGTTACAGGTGACTGTGAGCAGCTCAGTGCTGATGCTGGGAACCAAACTTCAACCTCTGGAAGAACAACAAAGCTCGCCATTAACTTCTGAACTATCTCTCCAGCTCCACCGAACAATACATTTTAAATATGATTCTTTAACCTAGTTCTGCTGCGTAACCACAGAGAAAAACCAAGACATCACTTTGAATCTTTAATCTCCCAAGCTGTGTAGGGCTATTAGAGACTGGTTTGAGCACAGCTTTTTCTACTATGGCTCCATGTGCTATTAAGCTTATTTGTTTATGTTGCTGCAATGAAAACCCTCTCACTTCATAAGGATCTAGTTATTTTTTTCTCTGTGATTTTTGTCTCCCCATTTTTAAACAGTTTTTCACTCTCTTGCTTTATCTAGTTCTGCTTTCCTTAAAGATACAACCCCAGCTTTCTTCATCCTTGAAGACCATTGCCAGGTTTTGGATCTTGAATGTGTTTCAAAGGCCAGCATATAAATACCCCCCAGAACAATGGGGAGGTAGTGGACCTTTTAAGTGGTGTGATTTTGTTGGGGGGGGTAGTTATAGCTCAGTGATGGAAACTGGCCTAACATACTCAAGCTCCTGTGTTCTAAACCCTGTACCTGTAAGCTCAAACAAAACAAAACAAACAAAAAACCACAAAACCTAACAAAGCGAAATCAACAAATAGATAAAACAAAGTAACTTGGAATGGAAAAACTCTACTTTTTTTTGAATTTCAAATGTTGCACAGTGGATGGCACAGAAACGAACAGACTCCCTGTGTGGGAAAAAGCCTGACAGAATTCTATGGGAAATGCTTACAGGAAGACTCAGGAGCACTAGTCTTCCACAAGACACAGGGAAAGCAGAGTGGGGATGCAGTGCCCTGATGGGGGGGTGCACGTGGCAGCCCTCCACGTGTGTTCTCTGTTGATACAACTGGATGACAGGAGGCTGAATGACATTAGTCCTGGTAAGAGCAACATTTCTTGAGAGGAAATTGGCTCTTCAAAAAGACAAAAGCGAAGCTGGAGAAAGCAAAAATCGAAGTTAAGTGATGTGTCAACAACACAACAGCATAGCAAGGCAAATATGTCTACCCTGAGAAGTCTGGAGAAGCCAAGGTCAAGCAGTGACAGCTCAGATCCTGTCTAGGTCGCTGCAAAGAAGGACACTCAGGCTGGACGTTCCGCAAGAGCTGGCTTTTTCTTTCCTTTTAGCCAGTAAAAAGTATCCAGTAAAGTACTCAGTAAAGCAAACTGGATACTTACTGGTCCAGCACTCAGCTAAACTTCCAGGGCCCATCATTATCCTCCCTCTTGTCAGTTTACTCTGGACGCTAACCTCACTTTCTGCTTCACCAAGGAAATGCAAATGAAGAGAAAGACCCCTGTTCACCCATCTGGCCTTCCCTAAGGACTTCAGGATCCTTGGGGACAGTCCCTGCTCCCATGCTCATCCAACAGTGCCTAGACGTGTGCAGTGCTCTCCTCTCTTGACAGAAAGCAAGCCCCATTTCCCCACTCCTCTCTGACATTCAGTGCCAAACTGCACTGAACATTCAATTCTGTTTGTTCTCTCTTCCCCCTCTCATTCTATTACCCACCGGTTGCCATCTGGCTCATCACACCAGTACTTTTCCCGTAATAATCAACAGGCCTATAGTTCATTAAGCACATCTTTTGTTCCCAAGTTGCGTGGATGCTGGAAATGGCTATGGAGTCAGCCATTTTAGGGTACCAGATCTAGTTTCTCTACTTGACAGCCCTTCACTCTCTCCACTTGCTTAAGTTTAAATCTGACTTTCCTCCAGCGCACAGCATGCATAAAAATCCTTCCCCAGAGGATGGTCATGGTAATCAGGTTAGGAAATGAGTCTAGTGACTCAGCTCAGCGCCTGTCTAGCATACTGCCGTCTACCCAGGGCCTCCTACAGCTGATCTCTCAGCAGGGTCCCCTCCTTTCTCCTTCTCAACCAACTTGTTTGCCCAAGCAGTCTGAACAACGTGAGAAATGTAGAAGATTCAAATTGGAATGAACGAGCTGAGGAAGACAGCAATCGGTGTTTTTTTCTCTTATAACTTTTTCTTCCCAAATTTCACCATCCATCATTTAAGAAACATTGCTATCCTTGTGTGACCTGTAGGGGTGGAGATTCCCACAAGTTTTATGAGATGAGAAAAAAAAAAAAGCTCTTCTTCTAGCACTTATTAACCAGCCTCCTGTGGTTGAAAGGTGACACATTTTTTTTTTTTTCAATGCAGTTTATTCAGGAACATTGAACAATCCTCGGACCCCGGGGAAAGCCAGCCCACAGCTTAAATAGCCTCTGGGTAGCCAACCCAGGCGTGCCACGGGGGCAATGCAGATAGGTCCACATACATGGAAGCAAGCCAGATCCTCGGCCTTAGCCAAATGTGGAGTTGTTCGTGACAGAGAGCACTCACCATCGGGAAGGTGGAAGGCGGAAACCAGCTCCATCTTTAAGGCATAGCATTCCGCAGCTCTCTACAGTTCCCCCTTTTTGTTTTAGACGCATCAGGCAAGAGTAGAGGTCTGATCTCTGATATTAGAAATAAATTGGGACTTTGTACAGATGTTCATTTAGGTGTCATCCACCCAAAGAGCATCAGACCGTCCGATACCTTCTTCTCAGAGGCGGGACCTGGGGCATCAAGAAAGGTGACACATTTTGACCTCTGTTCTCCTGTTTTGTTTTTGCCAACCATGGAAAATTCCTATAGCAACATCCTGTCCTTTTTAGGCATTGCGCAGGGGAAGTTCTGATATTCCTGGCTTAGCCTGGTGTGGTGTGCGGATCATGCACCAGTGGCCAGAACAAAACTGGGTCTTGCCTCTGCATCACCCTCAGCTCTGCTTTGCATTGTTTTTTGAGACAGGGTTTTTCTGTGTAGCCTTGGCTGTCTTGGACTTGATTTGTAGACCAGGCTGGCCTTGAACTCACAAAGATCCACCTGCCTCTGCCTCCTGAGTGCTGGGATTACAGGCATGAACCACTACACCCGGCTTTGCCATGGTACTTTAATGCTGGCTTCGCATTTCTGTGCTTTTCTGATTTACTTTTCTTTTCTTTTTCCTGTAGTCTCTGAAAAGACTGTAAGCAGCCAACTCTGAGGCAAGATGCACAGTTTATGTTACAGCCTCATTTGGCTTCACAAGTTGCTTCAAAGGTATTTTATCCACATCAGGACTTCCCAAAATGCGATTCATTTCAGACAGCCTGAGTGGTATGTTCTTAAGCAGGTGAGGATATCAAAGTGCGAGGAAGATAATTCTGTGTTCTCCTATCTGGTATGACAGGAGCCAGGTCATCAGAGCCTCCCACATGCCCTGGATGTGAAGACCTTCAGTTAATTAGCAATTAAGTAGGAAGTGTTAATAGCAGGACTCATCCAGTTCTGTAAACGCCAACAAAGAAGCTGACAGATACCTAATGAGTGAGTTTGAGTCTGGGAATGGCGTAGAGGCAGCTGTGTAAATGTCAACATACAATTATAAGACCAAACAACACATGGTTTGTTTTGAAAACATAGTCTCTCTCTTTCTCTCTCTCTCTCTCTCTCTCTAAGGATTCATTAATATTTAATGTTTGCAAGTGTTTTGGCTTCGTGTGCATGCAGTACACACACAGCCCACAAGAGGGTGCTGGATCTCCTGGAATTGGAGTTGTTAGGAGACTTCTGGGTGCTGGGAACTGAGCCCAAGTCCTGTTGAAGAGCAGCTAGTGCTCTTAACCACTGAGCCATCCTTCCAACCCTTGAAAATGCATTTTTTTAACCCGAAACCAGTTTTCTTTTTCTTTTTTTCCTCCCCAGAAACCTGGGAGTTAGACTTGTCATTCCAGACAAAAGAAGATCTCTCAGAGCACAGGTAATTTCTTAAGATTATACACAAACCAAATATTATTTTATGATTGCAAAATTCTGCGAGGCCAATGAGACATCTCAGCATGTAATGGTGCTTGCTGTCAAGCCAGGACTGAAATTTGACCCCTGGGATGCTTATGGTGGGAGGAGAGAACTGACTCACCAAGCCAGGCTCCTCTGATGTCCACATGCATTCTGTGGTGGGCAAACATGATAAAGAAAAGGGACAACATTTTAAAATTCTTCTGGGGTGAGTTAAAAATTGTGTGTCAGCTAAAACATTAATAATAGCTACCAAAAAGCTTATTTTGGTTCAGTTTTGGGTGCGACACCGTAGCAAATTCAATCAGCATTTTAAAGCATGTTTTATTTCTTGTGTATGGGTGATTTGCCCGAATGCATGTTTGTGTACCATGTGTGTGCTGTGCACCTTTGGGGCCCAGAAGAAGGCATCAGATTCCTTAGAACTGGAGTTACAGATGGTTGTGCGCTTCTGTGTGGGTGCTGGGAGCTGAATCCAGCACCTCTGGAAGATCATCCAGTGCTTTTAACCAATGAGCCGTCTCTCTAGTCCCTCAGTCAGTTCATATAGCTATAAAATAACCACGTTCCTAGGCCTACGCAGGAACGAGCCATGTAGCATGGCATATCAGTACAGCACCGGCACACACGTGTTCATTGGATGTAAGAGGGAAAGAGGGTGAGAAGCAGAGTGAAATGCCGTCATGTGTGCATGCTATAACCATGGAACTCATCAATTCATTGCCAACCCAACAGCTAAGCAAATCAGCCAACATTCTGGCTTAGATTGGGTATAAGATCTAAAGAGCCCCACCTCTTGCTGACATGCCATTGGCAGATGATAGCTGCTGCGGGGAGGGAGAGCCATCTTTCCTTAATGGTGGCATCCATGTGCATATGGACAGCAACAACTGGACAGTGGGTTATCAAAAGAAGATGAAGACAAAGTTGGGAAGAGAATGTGATGAGGAGAGGTGAAGGAAAATGAGGGGAAAATTGGAGGGGAAAATGAGTGGTGGATGTGGTCATATTTCATTGGGCACATGTTCTAAGTTCTCAGTAAGAAAGAAAAAGGTTATTTCCTAAGAAAAATGTTGTGCACACATAAAAAAAAGAAAATAACAAATTTTGCAACTACAGGAAGAATGATGGATTATCCAGTGGCATAACTTAGAGACTGCAGCTCTCTGTACATAGACTGCTTTTCCTTTTAGAATCGTAGCGAAAACACAAGTAACCCATCAGTATGGGGAAAAAATTGAATCCAGACAGAGCTCGGTAAGTGCTGTTATTAATCACTGAGCCCTAAAATATATCCATGCATAGAACAAAAGTAAAAAAAAATTATATTTAGGTAATGATTAAATAAACAAATAACATATTAGTTAATTAGGAAGTATGTGAAATATAGAAAAATTGTGGTTCCTGGAGTGAAACAGCCCACACATAAGAACAGAAGAGTAGGAGAACTGTGGGTGCAGGCTGGAATACAGGCTTGGATGGAGCTTAGGATGAGTGGGAAGCGAACGGGCAGATGGAGGCTGTGGCCACATGTTATGCTGTTAGTGACTGAAACTTCATCCTTTTACTACACACATGAATATCTGGGAATTGAACCCAAATGTAAAGGTGTCACAGGAATCTGCATATAGGATAATCAGTGAAACACAGCTATAAACAAGTAACACTTAAGGAAAAACAAACAAACAAACAAACAAACAAAAAAACAACCCTGTGTTCGTGTTGGGTGTATACCCAAGTGAGCACACATGTGTCACTTCATTTCATTGCTTTTTTGACTGAGACCAAAAAAGACCCGACAGGACCAAGCCAAGGCAAGAAAGGGATATTTGGACTTGTGATTTCAGAGGGTTCAGCCCATGGTCATTTGGTCCTGGGAGCTAGGGCAGGACATCACGGAAGCAGGGGCAGGTGGCAGAGAAAAGCAGTTCACCCTGTGGCATAACCAGAAGCACAACAGCTGAGATGAGGACCGGTTCCCGGTGATCCACCTCCTCCGGCTGCATCACCTTCCAGACTTAATGAGATCAGAGCACCTGCTGGAGCTCAGGCGTTCAGCACACAGCAGCCAGGGTGGGAAAGCACGGCTCTTAGAATATGTGGTGTAGAACAGAGTCAACAATCCAGTTGACTCTGAACAGTGCAAATATAATCCCCTAAAAAAATTTAAAAATGATTTTCAATGAACCAAGGTTGCATCTGGGAATACACCCAGACATGCTAAAATAAAAGATCAACTTTAATTTGTTAATAGCCTTCTGGTATGCTAGCCTTCTGGTATGGAGGCAATTGCCTAACAAAGAGATCATCTCTGAGGATGTTAGCAGTAAACAAACAAACAAAAAAAAGAATGATTGAGATCGATAAAGGAATCCGGAAAGATAATTAATTATAATACCCCAAGGATTTCGATGAAGAATAAAAGGGCCTGGAGTGAACAGCATGAAAATGCATATATTTATTTTTAGTTTTACATATTTAATACCTGTCAGTGGCTGACTACACTACATCATTAACATCCAGAACAAATTAGAAATAAATATCTTTTTACCCTTAATGTCTAATCCATAGCTCCTGGTTAAATGGATGACATTGGAATGAAAAAGAAATATGAAAACACACACACACACAGCCTGTACCCTTATCCCTGGTACCTACTGGGCCAGGCTGAGCAAGGGATTCACTGGAATAGCAGCCATCCTTTTGTATCACATGACCTGAAAATGTCTCCTGTTGTTTCCTAAGAAGGCACCAATGCTCGTCACAAAACATGGTACAACTCTGCCAACCGTGAGCCCTGGCCACTGTGAAAATACGGCAATGATAGAGGCTTTCTGAGTCATCCACACATTCCCCAGGTCTTCCAGGGCCAGAGGGATGCCAGCTTCATCTTTGGGCTACCTGTGTGCACAAAGAGACATCCCTGTACTGCATTCATGTGTCAAACCTCTCCCAAGCCATTCAGTCTGCTGGTGCAAGGGGCATACAGAGATCAGCCCAGGTGTGGAGTTAGAGAGTCATAGGAGAGCCAGCAAATGCTTAGCAAAAGGATATGGCTGCCTTGAAAGCTACAAAGAATCTGCCTCTGCCTCCCCTGTGCTTTCCATGGCACGGGAACTCAGAGTATCATGGAGCAGTTCTGAGCATTACAGATCATCTTCCAAGCTGAGATGAAATATTCCCGCCATCTCTGCATTTATTGCATGCTTTCCAAGCCATGGGCAATTTCTGTTTTGCAATGAAAAATCTAAGCAGACACTTGGCAACTGTCTAATATCCCAGTGCTGTGTCTACACTGGACAACTGAGAAATAATCGAGACAGCAGTGTGCGTAGCCTTCCAAAGAAAGTGACCATTAAGCAGGCCATTCCAAAGGCGAGTGAGAGGCTTACATCAGGGCAACTCGAGGACAGATTGCAGGGTGCTGTGAAAATCCCAGGGTACAGAGCAGGCCTCACTGGGCACGTGACTCTTCAGCTGAGAGATGAGAAGTGCTTGGCTGGTGGAAGGGGAACGGTCAGGAATAATAGCTTGCAGCAGCAGGAACAGTGGCTGAGAGCAGGGAGGACGGGGAATGCTATGACATCGCAGAGTCAGCAGAGCGTTGTCTGTCTGTCTGGTTATGAGTAAGCCTCCTGGATGATCGCTGTGCTCTAGCACTAGCCTGTCTCAGCATCGTCAAAGGGTTCATTTGCTGTTGGGCTTCTGCTTGGTTTCACAGATAGGGAAGGGGGTTTGGCTTTTTGTCAGAAAGAAGGCAGGACATGAAAGAAAATGTTGGTCTTTCCCTTTCTCGTTCTGTGTATGTCTTGGGCTCATTGTCAAAAGTCACAGATTGTTCAAGGTAGGGCTTTCTACCAACTTCTTGGCCTTCTTGGTTCATATTGGTTCATTGTCTTTCCATCCTGTGGAGCTTAAGGTGTGCTCTGTCACCAGACCTACTTTTCCCTATCAGCCCTCCTTGACAAGGACAGTCACACCATTGTGTGTGGGATGTTCATAGTCCCAGTGTCTGTCTGCATTTGACTGATCAGTCGGGTTCTCTGATAAGACCATGACCCATAATGACTATAAAACTGAGTTCTAGTTGAGAATACCCATGTGATGATTTAGAACTGAACAAGATTAGCTTAACTCCCTTTCATCCAAGAGTGATCATGTGACACATTCCAGGCCAATAACATGCAGCCAAGTGATCAGGAGATATCTAGATGTTTTCTTAAATGGAACTGGGGGCTGAAGAGTGGCTTAAGAGCATTTGTTACTCTTCTGGAAGACCCAGGTTTAAATTCCAGCACACACGATGTGGCTCACAATGGGCTTCAGGCCCAGGTGACCTGACGACGTCTTCTGGCTTCCTCAGAAGAATGTGCGCACGGTAAAGAGGAAGGCGTAT
Source organism: Meriones unguiculatus (assembly GCF_030254825.1). Taxonomy (NCBI): domain Eukaryota; kingdom Metazoa; phylum Chordata; class Mammalia; order Rodentia; family Muridae; genus Meriones; species Meriones unguiculatus. The sequence continues at coordinate 16,427,281 of NC_083352.1, read as the reverse complement.
CCAGGCAGGCATAGCTGTACATGGCGCGCTGAAATACGCGAAGACAAACACTCACACACAGAAAATACAAATCAAGCAAAGCTACTTCTAAAGGTTTGGCGTGGTGCTGCACATCTGTAATCCCAGTGACTTGGGAGACTGAGGCAGAAGGATACCAAGTTCTAACCCAAACTGCCTTCAAAAGGGGCTAGGGGTGGGGAGAGAGTCCTTTCGTCCGCTCGTCTTGAGAGAGAGTTTCCTATAGCCCAGGCTGCCCTCAAAGTCATCACATTGCTGAGGATGAGCGTGGACTCTCGGTCTTCCTGCCTCGTTTCTTGGGTGCTGAGTGACACGCGTATGCCCCCACACCTGGCGCGTCCACATTAGCCCCTTCTCTTCGTTCTTCTAGAACAGTAGAGACCATTTTTCCTGCTAGGACATCATTGTCCACATTCTGGGCAGGGGAGTGAAACCTATAACTGTTATGCTGTGCAGGCCACCCCCACCTACTCTCTCTCTCTCTCTTTCGCTCTCTTGCTTTCTTTCCTGCCTTCCCCACCATGTATGTGTCTCTCTCTCTCCTTCCCTCTCTCTCTCCACCTCCATCCAATAAATATCCTTCATATAATATCTATTGTGTGCATGGCATCGTTTTTATAAAAGTACTAACAATAACTGTGAATAGGGTTACAGCAAACTAAGGAATCTTATAGCCTTAAAGCATGGGGGTATCACGTGATAGCCCTGGACCTCCACTTTTCAGATCACTTGTCACACGAGAAGAGTAGACAGATTTGGATGAAACACTGTGGGCGGTACTCACCACATTCATCCCATGCAATCTTAATGCAACAAAGCTGTGAGTTCAAGGCCAGCCTAGGCTACGTGGTTACTCTGAGGCCAGCTTGGGCTACAGAAACCCTGTCTGAAAAGGTCATTGGATGATACAAAATATCTCTGTGGCTCAGTAGCCTGGTGGGGTGGTTCAAGGTCTCTAGAAAGTGGCACAGGGTTTGAATCAGAATCCAGTATGTGGTACATTTTCCTCCATAACCATGATTCACAGGTTTGGGAATCAAGAGCTGGAAATGGAAATGGTTCCACTCGCTATCACCTGGAGGGGCATGCTGGGAACATCTTGTCTCTGTTGGCCTAGTTTGTGCCCCAGACTGAGAACCCTATTGGCAGGAGATACAGCAAACATGCCACCCAATTGGGAGGTCAGACTTCTCTCTGGCCACTTTGGGTTTCTGATGCCCTCAAGTCAACTGGCTAGTAGGAATGAAAGGTTTTGAAAGTGGCGATTGATCCACACTACCTCCTGGACGTTGGGAATGCTTCTCCATAGAAGAGGTACGGAAGGTTACGTCTGGAGTTTGGGGTGCCCTCTGAGCATGCCTTGGTGTTATCACGTCCTGAAATAAAGGTCAATGGGACACTGTGACAATCCATCCAGACAGAATGGAAAAGGGCACAGACGCTTCCGGGTCACTCCTCCAGGGAGAGAACCAAGACCTGCTGGGTTCTGGTCTCACTTTGGTCCAATGTTTATTTCTTTCCTGAGAGTTTCCTCTGGTCCTACCCACTTCGTGTTAGCCATTTACTAATGCTTTTTTTCTCTGAAACAATAGCTCCAGTTTGGATCTGTGTTTTCTAGTTTCTGATGACCTTTCGCTCTGGTTTCATACTTCCAGATTCCTGAATCTTTTTCTATCAAGAAATTGGACCACTTTTTTTTTTTCTTCAAAAACCAGAACACTTTCTGGTAAAATTGCCTTGTGCTGGGCCCTCTGCAAATGACTCTGAAAGCTTAGGGAGAAAGAGAGTCAGGAAGTTCATGCAGCAGGGCATTGTTCTTCGGAGCTGGGACCATTACTTTCCACAGCCCGAGGTTTAATCACTTCCTTTAGAGCCGTGTCTTCTCATCAAAATCGCTGATAAATTGGCTATCCTTATGCCAGAGTTGTTATGAGATTCCAAGTCAAGTAAAAATGTTTCTCTGCTCCAAAGAAACAGCCCACAGCCTGCATGATAATGTAGTGATTATTGCTGGAATCTTGGAGGGACAGAGCGAGAACTGTGGCCAGGAGCCAGGACACCTGGATGATTATGAGCCTGGAGAAGCTAGCTAACCTTCTGGAACCTCAGGATTCCCACCAGCTATGAGTGTGAGATGCTTAACTCTGGCTACCTCAGGGTCTTGGGGGGGAGGCGTCACAATCTCATATAAGTCATTAAGACGGGCTCCCGGGCACCATAACTTTATTTTTTTAGAGTTGAGACTTTAGCTGATGTCATCATCTGGGGCGTGGGGGCCACAAATTAGTTCAGAAACTACTTTCTTACATACCTGGATTTGGATATGCCCTGCAATGCAGCTGAATTTCCCCTTGCGGAGCTGGAGCAGGCAGGGAGGGGGAGGCACCTGGCAGCTATTTCCTTTTGTTGGAATCTGGCTTTCTCGCTCTTTTATTTGGCACTTTCTCTGCCCAACTCAAGTCACAGGTAATTAACCTCCATCTACTAAGTTGCTGAGGTCCTCTGCCCTGCTCCCTTAAGAATTAATTTCAGAAATGATTCTCTAGCTTTCCCCCAAAACAAGCAGTGTGCTCTTGAAAGCTCACGAACATAAGCATGGCCTGTTTCTCTGCCCCTCTCTGTTTCTGTGTCCTTGTCTGTGTCTGTCCTTCTCTCTCTGTTTGTCTCTCTCTCACATACACACTCACTTGCACACACACACACACACACACACACACACACACACACTGCATGCCATCACAGCATCACAGCACAATGGCTTGTTAAGATGCAGTACAGGGTGATGTCACTTCTGAGAATGTGGTGCTGGAACCTGCCTTGCATGGTTGGATCCCGTCTCTGCATTTCTCACTGCATGACTGGGGTGGGGTGGGGTAGGCTGTGCTTGGGGCTAGTCATTCAACTTTCTCCTGCCTCTGTTCTCCCCTATACAAGTCAAAATGGTAAGGTGTAGAGGAGGTATGACCTGAATCCTGAGAGATGCAGCTGGAGGTCCGTGAGCTAACAGAAAGACTGCAGCTTCTATGAATCAATGCTTGACAGCTCAGCTCCTTCGCCACTGTCTGTGAGAAGGTTGGCCATGCTGGTTTCTTGAGGGGTAGAAACTGAGCAGTCTGACATCACCAGAGCTGGCAAAGCAGGTTCCCAGTCAGACCTGCCTGACAGGATGTCCATTGGTTGTTCTTGTTAAGGTATGGTCTCTCTATGTAGCTAAGGCTAGTTTTGAACTCTCAGCCTCTGTCAGTCTCTCCTGTGCGGGAGGGACTAGGGATTATCTCTTTGCTACATTTACAGTGTCCTTTATGTATCGTTAGGAGGCACAAAGTGCTGTTACAGGTGTAAATGCAATGTATAATGGCTAATTATTAAATTAAGTCAATTATTAAATAAGCTAATTAACATATCCATCACCTAAAATATGTATGTTTGTCACCAAAGCATTTGAAATGTGCCCTTTTTTGTGAAACGTTTCTGTGAAGTATTCAGTGTTAAACTAGGTTACAAAGCCCATTCTACACTGTGACCAGTCTCTGGACATTTACCTAAAGGATCCCACATTTGAGAGGATGCCTACACTCTTGTGTTCATGGCAGAGCTATTCATAAAGCCAAGCTAAGAAATCAAACCATGTCCAATGTCAACTGAAGCTCCCAGGGGAAACAGATTCACTGTTAAAGATTCTACACTCCACATGGGTGATGAGCTGACTAGAACTTCGGTGGTGTGGAGAGTTGGAATCTTGCAACTCTAGAGAAAAATTATCTTGGGATATCTTTGGCCTCCATAACAGCCATTCATTGTCCACCTGTGTGGTGTTTGGTCTTACATCCATCCTTGTGATTTCTAGGAGAATTCTTTTAAATTAAATTCACATATTTATTCTTTCTTTATTATATTATGCATGTGCATGTACATATATACATGGATGAATGTCATGTATGTGTGGAGGTTGGAAGGTAAAATCTGCATGAGTCAGTTTTCTCCTTTGACCATGTGTATCCCAGGCTTAGCAACAATGAGCCATCTGGTCTACCTTAGAAAATTCTTTTGAAGATACAAATAGCTCCTTATCTTCCACCAAGCCAAAGTCTAAAGATGCCAGCAGACAGCATGAGAAGTCTATGGCACAAACTTCTCTGCTTTGCTCCAACCCCATATCTAATGTTCTTAACAATGCACACAAAAATACCTGATGTATGACTTCCTTTGTTTTGCTGCTATAACAATTCATCAAATTATTAACATCCTGGAATCCTTATCCCTGAGTCATGGTCACTCATACTTGACTCCAGAATGAATGGCCTCTTATCCCTTTGTAGCTAAAAGCTGTTTTCTTGCGTGGCTCCCATCAGTGTAAGGATGAATAAAGAAATTGTTGTAGATAAGCACAATGAATAATACTCAGTCATTTAAAAGTACATTTTGTCATTTATAAAGACATAAATAAATGGGATAATAGCTAAGTGAGATAAGCCACACACACAAACATAAATACTGTATGTTCTCATTTGTGAATTTAAATACCACTAAATTCATAAGTTTATAAAGCAGGAAGGTATTTACTGGGGCCTGGGCTGGGGAGTAATGAAAGCCTGCAAAACTTCAGTTAGACAGGGATGTTCAATTTAACTTTTTCTTTATCTTTAAAAAAATTATTCTTTCATACAATGCATCTTGATCACAGTTTCCTCTTCCTCCACTCTTCCAAGTTTTAATTTTTTTTCTTTTTTGAAGATCATTTACATCTCAAAGTCTATATACTTGACTTAGTTATTTTACTGTTTGAGAATTTTGTACATGCCCACAATGTGTTTTGATCAAGTTCACCCCTATTTCGTCTGCTCCAATTCCTTCCCCATTCTTCCACCATCAATCCTTCCCAACTTCATCAGGTCTTTTTTTTTCTTCATATTTAATTCACTTGTTTTCAGGGTGTGTAAAGGCTGGGACCATCTCTCGGGGACAGCATCTTTGAAGAAAACTGACTCTTCCTCTCCTAGCAGCCACTAGTTTATAGTTTCCAGTAGCTCCTCATCTAGTTGGGGGGTGGGACTTTGTGACCACTGCTCTGGATTTCATCTGGCTTGATCTTGCACAAGTCTTGTGTATGCTGTCACAGTCATCGTGACATATGTGTACCTCAAATCACTTCTAAACATATACCATGTCCTCAACCCCACAGCAGGACTACATGAGGCAAGGCAGGAAACTAAGGAGTGTGACCTAGCTCTATCACTAAAGGAAGAGAAAACAGGCATGGTGGCCTCTGCCACAGGGGACAGGCTGCCAGCATTCATCTCCTGGAGGCAGTAATACTCCGTAAGCCCCTAGATGTGAAAGGATGTCCAGCCACGATTGTCCATGAAGTGATGATGAGGTCTGTGAAGTAGCTCTTTTCCTGAGAATATGTTTGGCTCCTGCATTAAGGTGTTACCAAGACCATTCCTTTTTGTCAGCTTATAACTCTAAAAATGTTACTACGTGGACATTCCTTAAAATGCTATAATCCATCATCAACAACAGTATTAAGTGTTAACTCCCACTCTTAAATTGAATTTTAGTGCTCTCCATTAACAGCTCACTAGAGAGGAATGACAAATAATTTCATGGCTCAAGAGCAGGCCCAGGAGCTCAGCTAAAAGGGGGTCAAGCAGCAGCAGGGGGCGGTGGAGAGAAGGCAGGAGTCTTCCAATAAGGACAATTACTCCCATCTTCCCAAGTGTGTAACTCAGCATCACCAAGAATTATTAGCATTCCTTTCGTCCTCAGGAAGAGTCCACCTTCTCCGAGTCCCTGGGTGCCTCACATTTGTCTTACAGCACAGGCGGTCAGACCCTTTGGGAGCCTGGAAGCTCAAATAATTTGCTTCAGTATGTGGACAGATTTCTCATTCTCACTCAAAAAGGAAGATGTTCCACGAGGGCTAATCTAACATTCTTTCCCTCCCTTCAGGGTTTTTATTTTTCTGTTTAGACTGTTCGAAGAATAGGCCATTAGTCTCAGTCTATTGGAAAGATGTGTAAATGCACTCTGGGTTTGACTTCCTCCCACGGTGTCTCTTTTTAATGCAGAGAACAGCCCCCAGGACACTGTCCACAACAGCATAATCTCCTTTACATTAGCCCCGGAGCAAAGAAGGGCCAGGTGGCCATCTTATGCAACCATCATCTAGAGACCTTTGAGTGAAGAGTCTGGGAACCCTGTGGAGGGTTGTTTAGGGACAATGCAGGGACATTCTCTCTGCACTTTCATTTCTTGACTTCCAAACTGGAGAAACAAAAAATACTAATCACACCCCTCTCCAGCATCCCTGGCTCTAATTTTATAGCAATAGAAAGTAAGGAAACTCGGAGTCCTGCGATTCTCGGGCTATTGTTGGAGAGAGGTAGAACTTCAGCCAAGGGCAGAGCTCACCATGCCTTTCCCCAGCACCTCCTCCAAGGCACATGAAACATCCCGATTGCTGAACCACACTGTTTTCCTGCTCTGTTCACCCTGGGAAGATCCAGTGAACCCAAGAAGCAGTCTAGGCAGAGGCCTGTCAGGCACACCTACGAGGTGTTTCTCCCAGAGACAAAATGATCTGGCTGGAGACCAGATTTATAAACTTGCTGGATCTGGGAGTGTCAATGTCCCTACATTAGGATGACATAATACCTAAAATATTTTTTTTCAGAGAGATCATCCTTGTCTTTATCATTATTGACGTATGCTCTCTTCCATCTAAATTCCAGCTGATCTGGTCTCCTTGCTGACCTGGGTCTCTGCTGTTTGTACCTATTTTCCCATTAGAAGGTCTGTCTTTGTTGGTCAGCCCCTTTTATCTTTTCCTCAAAGCTTTCTAGCTTCCATACCACTGCGTCAACCGAAGACTGAGCAGCATTCCTGATTCTAACGCTATGGTACCTCTTCTCTACCCATCACTAAGGCGGATGACTTGGTTATTCTCCCACTCCTCTAGATTTGGACCGTTTGTCTTTTCTCTTATTGAGTTGCAAGAACCTTTTATATACTATAAATATATGTCATTTGCCATATGTACGCAATTTGAAAATGACTTATTTCCTTTTTCGATGTCTCAAAATTTTCCTTGTAGAAGTCTTTCACATCCTTGATTAGGTTTATATCTAGATATTTTATATATTGTATATATTTAAAATTTTTAATTTATTTTTCAATAAATTCATTATTTTTATGAAATGAGCACACATATACATCTTTATAAACACACACATACACTAGTGTATATACCATACTCATGGATGGAAATATTTATTCATTCATTCATCTGTTCATTCATTCAGTGTCCATACAATCCAAAATGATGTGTAGACTCAATATAAATCCTGACAAAAACATTCTTCTGAATGACGCAGAAACACATAAACCCCCCACAGACATGCAGGCACATATACACATATTCACAAACATACAATAAATACAAACACATGCACACAAGCACATACATACATATATACACACACACAGGTTGGGAAAGAAGGTTTTTTTTTTTAACCATAAAGGACTTGGGACACCTCAACACTGTAGTTATCACAGTACCTTAATTTCAAAATACATTATGACAGCATAGTGATAGAGTAGCACATGGCTAGCATAAATTAATCAATGTACTTACAAACAGCTGATTATCTAGAAAGCTATCAGAATTTATATTTCATAAAGGCTAATATATTCATTAAATGATGCCATAGACTGAATATTCATGTACAGAAGAGGAAACCAGACCCTAGACAGATTGAAGGAACAGCCTACAGAAGAGGAAAAAAAAAAAAACATTTGGAAAATATACACCTGATAAAGGTTTAGTACCTAAAACAACTCAAACAGCTTGACGGATTTAAAGTCTAATAAAAAATGCACAAGAGGCACAGGAAGACTTTTTAATATAATTTATTTACTGTGCATGCAAATGTATGCATGTGTGGGCAAAAGTGCCACAATGCATGTGGGGACGTTGTTGGTCAACTTCCAGGACTTGGCTCTTCCCTTCCACCACGTGGGTCTGTAAGACCTGGGGTCTCACAGCTCAGGAGTTCAAGATCGCACCCTTCCCAGAAACTCCCCCAGACCAAGACTCATTGCAAAAGCAAGAGGTTTATTAACCATTGCGCAATGGGGTCACCCCTGCCGGTCAGCAAAGAGTGGCACCTGGAGACAAAGGCCTTTAGATTTTTGAAAGAAAAATTGCGGGAAATTTGAAGTTGCAGTTTTGGCAATTTAGGATTGGATGAGGAAGCTATAAAGTAAGATAATTGGTTAGTCTTAGGTGCTCAAGCTTGGCCAGTCCTGCCAAGTGTGGATGCAGCTGCAATTTAAGGTGGGGGTGGTTAGCTCATCCTTGAAGATTAGGGGCTGTGGACTTTTGGCTGGAGGTCAAAAGCTACTCAGAAGAAGTCTGGGTTCGTTGCTAAGAAACACTATCTCAAAGACAAGGGTCTGGTCCTTCTTTTTGCTGAGTGAAGGTCATTGCTTGCTTGCCCTTTTTTTTCTGTCCTCACAGACAGGGTCACATTTTTCCATTCTCTGGAAAGGTACTAAGAGGCTTTAGCTTAATCTGAACCTAAAACTCAAAGCTATAGGCTTTAGAAGACATACAGGTTACAAAGTTGGTCTAACCCTTTCAGGTCCTATGGCTAGAGGTCAGGCCATCAGGCTTGGAGGCAAGCACACAAGCACCTGGCGAGCTACCTCAGGGGCTCACCCTTTCTTAAAAGAAGGCATGCTGCTGGCCCACAAGCACGTGACCAAAATTAACCTCACTAATTCTTAGGGAAATGCAAATCAAAACTTCAATGAAAGATTATTTCACCCAGGTTAGAGTGATAGCTATAAAAAAAAAGGCAATAATCATAATAATTTTGGTGGAAACATAGGAGAAAGCAGAGCTTCGCACGCTGTCGGGGAAGTGAAGTTAGTACGGCTATTGTTAAGAACCATGTGCGGGCTCCTTAGAGAGGAAAAACAGAGCTACTGTATTACCCAGCATCTAGCCATTGATTATACATTCCAAAGAAAAGACACTAGAATTTGGGTAGCAGGTAGCAAAATACAATTGGACAGAGGCTGAGCTGTAATGGTCGTGGCAAAGGAGGGTAACTGTAACCTCAAACAGCTTATTATTTATTTCAATGCAACTTCATGGGGAATAGTTTGAAAGTTCTCAGTAAGGAGCTGTAAATGCCAATTACTTTGATTTAATCATTACACGTTCATATGTGTATTGGATCATAATGTAGTGCCAATGAAAATGCAAATATGTCAGTTAAAAAGGGCTAGCCCTTTCCTTCATGTATATTGTAATAGGAATGTTCTTTTTAATAATACAATTTTATTTTATGTACATTGGTGTTTTGCCTACATGTATGTCTGTGGGAGAATGTCAGAACCCCTGAAACTGGAGTCCCAGACAGTTGTGAGCTGCCATATGGGTGCTGGGAATTGAACTGAGGTCCTTTGGAAGAAAAGTCAAGTGCTGTTAACTGCTAAACCACCTCTCCAGCCCCTTAGCAATCTTTTTAAAGATGTAATGTTCAGTTAAAAAAAAAAAATCAGACACAGAAATCACAAACTAGAGCTGCAGTTACATCAAATACCCACATTGGTAAAGCGATTGAAACATGGTACAGAGTGCTAGTTGCTGGGCTTTGGGAAGAGGGAGAATTGAGGGCAGGCTGATGGAGAATGGGGCTTGATTTAGGGCTGATGGAGCTCTACACTTACAAAGAGAGTCAGTCACACAGCATTGCACACATACTCTGTGTTCATGTTGAAGGAAAGGCTTTGAAACTGTGGCTTTCATGTTATGTGAGTGTTATCTCGATTTAAAAGTCATCTGGGTGTGTTTGCAATCTCATGTGCATTTCTATTCTGCTGGCAGCTGCTTCCCTCCATCCTGACTCCTCCCCACCAGCCCAACAGCTCACCCCAAATGGAAAAGGCATCACGCGTTGGAGACTCTTGGTTCTCCCTTACACAATATTGGCCCACACTGCCCCAGCCAACAAACTATGGCATGCTCAGGGCAGGGCAGTCCTGCAGTTCCACTGAAAGCCAATGGAGTCCATACTGATAAGTAGCCAAGAATAACCAGGGTAGGCAGAATGTTTCTAAATAGAAACACAACACACCCGCAAGTGGGCACGAAGCAGCAGAAGATGGCAGAGCCCCAGGAAGACAGCAGATGGGTGGTTTAGGCACAGCTGCTGTCACTGGGCAGAGGAGATATGCCAGCCATCAGAGAGATGGGACCATGCGGATTTGTCAGGGAGCATGCTTCAAGGTCATGGGGGAAGGTAAACGGTCACCCCTAAGTTTAAGCTCCCTAAAAAGGTGACAGCATAAGGTTGGGCACGGGGCCATGGGAATCTTAAAACTGATAAAGCGCACAGCCTTGCGGTGGGGGTATCAGACTGTGACATTCAGAAGACGGAATTGAGTGTGGCACTCAGATAATGCTGATAAAACTTCAAGATCAGACAGAACAAAGTTTACATGATGAGAAATTACTGCGTTTCTCCCTGAACCCAGTGGAGCAGAGAAATTAATTTAGTCACCTTCCTTTACCCTTCATCTTGCCCAGGCCCATTCTTCCTGCCTACCTCCATGGCAGCACACTTGGGGAAAAAGAGCTGCACCTGCCCCCGCCCTCCACTGGCCTTGGCTAAAATGCATCACATCTTGTCTGGTCTTTGGCACCTTGTTGAGACCGTTTGGCCCTGTGTGGACTGAGACTCATTTGAAATCACATCAGCCTGAGCAGTGTGATTTTACCCTGGGAGTGAGTGAACATACATTCTAGGGCTTTCTGTTCCCTTACTCTGGAAATCTCTCGCAGGCTGTCTGTCTTCAGAGGTAGCGACATTTTGAGTTTAAGCTAAACAAACACGTGTTGTTTCTATTATCCCAGACTAACTGCTTTAAAAGCACAGAGTCATATTAATACACAAGTAATATAAGTGATCTGTCTTCGTCTCCCACAACATCAGAGGCTTTAGAAATTAGCACGATGAATATTAAATATGAGCTCTCATTAGAGGAAATGACTGGCATTAAAACATGAGGCATGACTATATGACCACAGAGGGAAAAACAAACTCTCACTTTTGGCTGAACAGCTGATCATCTCTAACCTTTTCTCCAGGGACAGTATATCAGGTTTTATCTCAGAATGGTTAGGTTGCTATGCCCATCCTGGCCAGCAGAGTCCCATGTTTCTGCTCTGGAAAAAGGGTTCGGCTGATAAAAGCCTTATTATAAAACATTGCCTACCATTCTTAAGGCTGATTCTATACAGGACTGGGTGAGTGTCATTAAGCAAGGCAGAAGGCTTGAACCTGTCACCTCACAGCGGAGGATGTGGGGACTAGTTTGTGCCAAATTGTTAACAAGTGTTTAATTAATGCCTAAATATGGAGAAGTGCATATGAGACTTTGCTTTACTGTATCTTGTAGCAAGATTGCAGGGTTATTGCTGATTCTTGCTCATCATTTTAGCTGACTACTTGTATGTATCAGAAAAAAAAAAACCTCATCAAGGGCAGTCTTCATGACATTTGTGACTACCTTTCTCTACAAACGTGAGATTGGCTCGATTTCAGCTTTGTTTAGATACATGCCTATCATTCCTTGCCCACCCTTACATGTAGAACACTCCTTCTGTGGTAACTGTGTGTATCTTTCTTGGGATGGACTGATGGCCATCTTTTCTTCTCTAGCAGTCTTATGGTTTGAGCAACGTCTACGACCAGCTCACCTGATTCTAAGATTCTAAGATTCTTGTGTCTTGGTAGTAGTCATAGTCATAGCCTGTGTAGTCGTCTCCTCTATTATACTAAGGTTGTTTTGTGAATATAATGAAATATAACAAAGTAATGGCATGCCCTTACCAATGTTAAATAAAACAGAAAGTCACATCTGTTTTGGTTGTCTTTGGTCTCACTTCTATGGCTAGATGATGTAGTTATCAAGAGGAAGATAAATTGGCCATAGCCAAGTTTAGGATGCTTTTTGAGTCCTAAAAGATGATAATGTCTTCCTGTGTGTGCTGGTACATTTGTAGTTCTCACATCCAGGGGATTGAGATAATAAGATTACTAATTCAAGACTGGATTCTGTCGGGACCCTCTCTGCCTGTTTACAGCCTTCTCTGCCTAGCAAGATACTGCACATCCTTTGACAGAGTCTGGCAGGGTATGCCTATGTGAAGATAGTCTCCTCCATACACCCAGCCTAGTTTTACCATCACTTTCTGTATTAAGTCCAACTCTAGGTCTCAGCTAGGACTCTTCCTTCCTTCCACAATCTAGAAGCTCCTCCCACGTCATGCTTAGGCTCCCTGCTCAACGGGGTCCTGCACATCCTTTACTAGGCTCTCGCCAGGTAACCCTGCCTGATTTTGCCCTCCACACAACCTCATTAACTTCCATATCTAGCCCTATTCTCCAAACTTGGACCAGAACTTGCATATTGCAGGCCAGCCAAGACATCTGTGTTCACCTGACTGCATTCTACCTAAGCCTCATCCAACCTTCAGGCTTAACTAGATCCACACAATTCTATATGCTCTGTATATTAGACATATACTAACCAAAAACTCCACAGGCTCAGATCTTATTGCAAAAATTCAAAGAATATGAAAGATCAATATAGTATTCCCCTGCCCACTGCCTTGCCTGCCTCTAATTCATCAGTCTTATAGAAATGTTCTCCAGAAAGCATTGCCTAGATGAACCCAAGGACATAGAATTTAAAAGAACAATAAAATTTTTTAATAAAAAATTCAAGAAGTTTAAAGAAGACACAAACAATTCAATGAACTTCAAGAAAATGAATGTCTGAGTCATGCCCAAGAAAACACAAATGTAAGAGTGACAGAAATGGTACAGACAGTATAGGATTTAGCAATAGAATTCAATAAAGAGATAGAAACATTAAAGAAGACCCGAACCGAAATGAAAATGGAATTGAAAAATCCAATAACCCAGCTGGAAAACTCAAGGGAAAGCCTTACAAGTAGAATGACTCAAGTAAGAGACAGCACATCAAGAATAGAAGATAAAGCAAAGGAAATCTAAAGTAAGAATGTAAAGAATTAAAAATATAAGAAAGGCAGATATAAGAAATATAGGATCAGAAAATACCACACTTTCAACTTACAGGGTTAGATGAGGAAGAAGAATTCTTTATTTAAAAACAAAAACAGAATCTCTGATCAATGGCACAGATGAAGTCTTTACCAAGATCATAGAAGAAATCTTTCCCAAGCTAAGGAAAGACACCCATGTAGATACAAATACACAGCACACCAAATAGAAAAGACCAGTGTAAAAAAAAAAAAAAAAAAAAAAAAAAGGTCCCCACAGCAATCTTAGATGAAACACTAAGTGTACAGAACCAAAAAGTGTATTGGAAGCTGCAAGAGAAAAAACATAGCTCACATATAAAAGAAAATAATAGCTAGTCTCAGAACAACACCTAGTCTCTCAACAGACATTTTGAAAACTAGACAAGCCTAGAGCAATAAATTCCAAGTCTTAAAGGACCAGGAAGGCCAAGCTGAACTAACACCTAGGAAAACAGTCTGCTATATTTGAGGGAAGAAGATAACTTTCCATGATCTAAGCAGCCCTAAAATAATTTAGATTCATCTGACCATTCCTAAAGAAAATTGAGGAAGCAATATGTTGGTCTAAAGAGAAGAATGAACAAGGCCACTTTTTCTAAGAGGCGCAACTGAAAAAAAAAAACCTGCAAAGCCATAATTACTAAAACAGCAAGTACCACTGAAAACACAAATATCACCAGAACTCAACAACACAATGACTGTAATCAACACACACCTTTAAAATTCTCCAGTAAAGAAAAAAAATACGGTATGAATGACTTCATTAAAAAACAAACTCAATCTATCTGTTGTCTACAAAATCCACTTCTTAACTTTAACGATAGGCACCATGATAGAGAGAGGATGGACAACAGCACTCAGTCATATGGAACCAGGAAGCAAGCGCACATTGCTATTCTAGTATGTGCCATAATAGACTTCAAACTAAAACTAATTAGAAGATATGGAGAAGGACGCTTCATTCTAATCAAAGTACCAATTAACAAAGATGACATTCCAATCCTAAATATATATGCACCGAACTCTGGTGCACTGAATTTCATAAAGATTGTACTACTGGAACTAAAGACATAGACTAGTATCAACCCATTAATAGTGGGTGAATTTAGTACTTATTTATCCAATAGACAGTTCATCTGGACAAAAACTAAGCACAGAGAAATGTCAGAATGGAATGGCATCATACATCAAGTGGACTTACCATCTATCTAGAGACTATTTCACCCAAACACCATATTCTACAAAGGAGCACATGGAAGTTTTTTTCTAAAATAAACTACATCCTGAGACACGAAACAAATCTTAACAAACTCGGGAAGGTTGGCATCACTCCACGTATTATCTGACCTAATGCAAAGAACTTAAAATTGACAACCAACATAACTTCTAGGACTCATTAAAAGCAGTCATAGGAGGAAAATTTATAACACTAAATGCCAACATTAAAAAAAATCAGAGTGTAGTCATGTAGTGGTGGCTCATGCCTTTAGTCCCAGCACTTGGGAGGCAAAGGCAGGTGGATCTATGGTCTACACAGCAAGTTCCAGGGAAACCATGCCTAAAAAAAAAAAGAAAAAAAGCAGACTCTCAGAGGGCCTCTGAAAGGCTCTGCCCTGCAGACTATCAAAGCAAATGCTGAGACTTATAGCCAAATGTTGGGCAGAGTGCAGGGAATCTTATGTAAGAAGTGGGAAATAGTAAGATCTGGAGAGGACAGGAGCTCCACAAGGAGAGCAACAGAACCAAAAAAAATTTGAACACAGGGGTCTTTCCAGAGACTCATACTCCAGCCAAGTACCATGCATGGAGATAACCTAGAACCCCTGCACAGACGTAGCCCATGGCAATTCAGAGTCCAATTGGGTTCCATAGTAATGGGAACAGGGACTGCCTCTGACATAAACTGATTGGCCTGCTCTTTGATCACCTACCTCTGAGGGGAGAGCAGCCTTACCAGGCCACAGAAGATGACAATGCAGCTACTCCTGATGAGATATGATAGACTAGGATCAGAAGGAAGGAGAGGAGGACCTCCCCTATGAGGAGACTTGGGGAGGAGCATGCATGAAGAAGGGGGAGGGAAGGTGGGTTTATGGGGGGATACAAAGTGAATAAAATGTAATTAATAAAAGTTAAAAAAAAATGGACTGGGAATAAATGACCTAATGATGAAATTCAAACATTTAGAAACCCAAGAACCACCCAAATCCAAACCCACTAGTTAACAAGGAAAAGTAAAAACCAGGGATGAAGTTAATAAAATAGAATCTAAGAAAACAATACAAATAATCAACAAATCTGAGAACTGGCCTTTTGAGAAGCTAAATGGGGTCAGCAGACTCGGCCCAAAGAAGCAAAAGAAAGAGAAGATTAATATTAACAGAATCAGAGAGGAACAGGGAAACATTAAAACAGATACCACATTCAGAATATTATAAAAGAATACTTTCAAAAAACTTGTACTCCATTAAATTGGAAAGCATAAAGAAAATGGAGATATTTCTTGATTCAATCAAACCACCAAAATTAAATCAAGGAGAGATCAACAACATAAACAGACCCATAACAAATGAGGAGATTGAGACAGTAATAAAAACCTTCCCACCTTAAAAGAAAAAATGTCCAGCTCAGATGGAGTCACAGCAGAATTCTTCAAGACTCAAAGAAGATCTACAGCCAATCCTTTTTAAATGATTCATAGACACAGAAGGAGCACTCCCAGATTCACTCTATGAAGGCAGTATCATGCAGATACTAAATGAGGTAAAGGCAAAACAGCAACGAAAATAAACCTATAGGCCAATATGCCTGATTAACAGATTTTAAAATGCCCAATAACATACTTGCAAACAGTGCCCAGACACACATTTAAAATAGCATCTAACCACAATCAAGTTGGCTTTATTCTGGAGAGACAAGAATGGTTCACCATATACAAGTCAATAAATGTAATAAACCATTTAAACGAACTTAAGGACAAAATTTCATGATCATCTCAAAAGATGCTGTGAGCATGAGGAATAGTATTCCCCAGGGAAGAGACCCCCTTTTGGTTACCTAATACCAAACTGTCATCTCTGAAATCATCTACATACAGATTATATAGACTAAGCATATTGTGTTTATGTATTTATGAGTATATGCATATACATCATATATATTATATAATATAAACAAAGAAAATGTAGCGATGAATTTAAGAAGAGAGCAGGGTACAGGGACAGTACAGAGATAGCATTGGAAACAGAGAAGGAGAAGGGAGAAAATAATGTAATGGTATTATAATTTTTAAATAAAAATTATTAAAATAATTAAGCCCACATAGTGAGACCCTGTTTCAGAAAACAAAATAAATTAAATCATTGTTTTTTAAAGTTCCTTCTTGTCCATGGGAACGAGATATTGAAAGATCTTTTTGAGGCGCATTGGTTCAGACATTGGTTCAGGCTGACCTAGAGGTGAGGTGACTGCCGTTTATACGTCTTCCTCCTTAGATGTTGTCACTGTTACTCTGAGCAGCTGGTATTGTAGTTCAGCAAATGCAGGAACCCAGGATGCCTAGAAGTAGAGTTCTGGATGGAAGTCATAGGAAGAGCTTAGGTATGTGAGGTCAGAGTTGTGACATTAAGTTCTCGGGATGAGAAACCTTTGCTTGGATCCAATGGGGGGGTAGCCTGGCTAAGATGGGGTTTAGGAGCAGCTCTGGACAGTTGTCAGGTGATGTTGAGAAAATCACAGACTCTCAGACCTGGCTTTATTACCTGGAACGTAGCTGTAATAATCTATGCTTCATGTGCTTTTTAGAGAATAAAATGAGTTAAAATGTGTAAGCGTGTTCAGTAAACTATGGGATGCTGTAGAACTCTGAAGGATTTTCAGCATGTACCCACATCGGTTGAAAAACCTCAAATGTAAATTCACAAATTAGAAAGTCATTATGTGCTAAAAATATTGTTCCAAATCTAATTAAATTAGAACAATGGTTCATTTGTCAGTTCGGATGCTAAGTGTCCAAACAGCTATGCTGTAGAATGTAACTAATGAACAGGAATGGGCACAATAATGGCTGGTTATGCAGAAAATGAAGCTACCTATATATTACTGAAGTCTTAATATGCTTCTTCAGAGTTTGTTCTTTGAAAGGCTGGAAACTGGTGCTTTCACAGTGCCTAACTTGCTTAAGCCCATGTAAGTGGCATTAAAATGTATACTAGCCTTTTAGTCGCATTACACATGGCAGTGTCCCCGGTGTTTTTAATGCACGGTTCTCACTTGCTTCTCTTGAAATATGAGTCTAACTTGACACCATTATCCATGGCGCAAAGTCTGGGTGGAGAAAGGGAGCTAAATAAGGCAGGACGGTCAGGTGCTAGTGGAACAGCCGGAGCATACGTTTTGGATTCCTCAAGTTCCCACTACTGTTACCCCAGGCACAGTGGGGTATGTGGAAAAGCAGCCTTGACTGTTGGCCCTCTCTGCCCGGCCCTGGTCTCCCCCCTCTTAGCAGTCTGCCTAAGCCACCTCCTCATTTTGCTTCGGGGAGAGATTCCCTTCATCGCCTTGCCTTATTACATCTTGGATACCTTTACAAATTGCTTTATCTCTCCCCACTGACAGGAGAGAAGGCTTCGGGCATATGGTGTGCTATGTCCTGTGTCCTAAAGGGTCTTGCGTGGGAGAGTGGCTTAGCCCAAGTCCTGGGTGGAACAGGGTTCCTGCTTTTCTTCTAGGATAGAGGCAAGAACCCAAGTCACTTGATACATCAAAACTAGGTGGTGTAAGTCACTTTAATGGTGACCTTGACTTCCTAAAGCAACTCATAATCAGAAGAGAGGGCAATTTCCTTCTAAGTCCTTTCTTTATTTGGTGTGTATTTTTTCAGGGTTCTGGCATACTGCTGAGATGCATCTTCTAAGACCTTCTCCTACTTTTCCTTACATGTCAGAAACGAAGATGCACAGAGTTGAGACACAGGAAACCTGCAGCTCAGACATTCCTTCCTTCAGAACCTCCATGGCCAATCATGACTCTCAGATCAGGAGGGTGTGTGTGTGTGTGTGTGTGTGTGTGTGTGTGTGTGAACCCACACAGAACGACCTCCCCCACAGCACTGCTGAGGGGTCTACCCCCCTCCCCCATCAGGAGTATAATCAGGGAAAAAATGGCTAGGACCCTCTTCTCTCCCACTTCTTTCTGCTGCTGCTTAAAATAGAAAATAAATATAGCTTCAGTGATTCTGTGTACTCCTTACAATAGACATCAGCCCGGGGATGGCACTGCAGATCTGCATGGAGCATATTTGGCACAGAGAGGAAAAGGTGCTGCTGGAAGCATTTGTTTTTGGCAAACAATTTTAAATTTGACAGGGAAGGTGAGCCAGGGGAATCCATAAATATATTCATACGAGGGGTTTTAAAGCAAAACAAAAGCAATGACTGGAGGATCAAGCTTCCCAGAGAGTGTTCTGTGAGACAGTGGGGGGTTGGGAGATGCCATGTGAATGTGTGTGCACAAACACACATACTACACACACACACACACACACACATACCCCTACGAATAGACCCGTACCCTCAGACTTTAAAATGAAGCTCCGAATGTAGAGAAGGAGAAGTCTTATCCACTGGTGACGAGTAGCCACACAGTGTGGAGACACCCCAAAATACCATGCAGTCCAGCAAGCCCACCCTCTGCTAGATGTCATCGTTTTTATCACAGCACTGTTTACAACAGACGGAACAGAGACCCAGCCTGCAATGCCATTAGAGTACGAGGCATTAAGAACACTCTACATGTCTGGAACAACAGTCCATCAACAAATACAATGAGACTTTGCCCTTTGTGAGGATGTAAAAATGCCTGCACGGGGGTGTGTGTGATTATCATGAGTGAAATGAGACACAGTCACCACGTGGGCTGGTTGGTTTCTCTTAGCTCGAGACAAACCATGGGATGACTCTGTAAGATTGGCCAGGGGGCAAGACTCACTGAGGAGGATGCCAGGCTTGGTGGTCCTGGGGTGTCTAAGACAGCAGACTGAGGAAGCATGAGGACCAAGCCACCAAGCAGCACCCCTCCACGGCCTCTGCTTCACTTCCTGCCTCCAGGTTCCTGCCCTGGGTTCTTGCCCTGACTTCCGTCTGTGAGAGAGTGTGACCCAAGAGTTGTAAGTTAAAATAAAACAAACCCTTTCCTGCCGAGTTTCTTTTAGTCATGATGTTTTATCACAACATAACAAAACCTATCTAAGACACCCCGTGTTCTCACTTAGGTACAGAAGCTGAAAACAATGTAGAGAGCGTAAGAGTCATTCCCAGAAAGTGGCGTGACTGGAGTGAGGGGGCTGGAGAAAGGCAGTTTAATGGACATAAAAATCACAGCTGGATGAGAGAAATGAGTTAGCATCTGTCGCACATTATGGGCTAAGGGATTGATAATGACTTAATCATTAGAAATTTTAACATAAGTGGCACTTCATAGGTTTTGTACTTAAACTGTTTCAGTAAATGCTGTAGACCAAATATTTACATAATTGTCGTCCAGGCTACTCTTGCTTCTCCGTGATTCCCGGGTTACAGTTTAGCTGAGCCTGGTTGCCGGAAGCAGGTATAAGACTATAGCGTAACATAATTATGGGTGTTGTGTTAGTTGTGTGTGTCTTGGGTCCTTTTCAGTTTCCATTGACAGAATGCTGCAGGCATGGTAACTTAGGAAGAGTAAAAGTTTATTTGCACAGCTCTGAAGATCAACCAATAGAAGAGCAAACTTTCTCCTAGGGACTGGCTCTACATCCCATCATGTCCAAGCATGGCAGAAGGGCAGAGCAGAGAGCAAAGAGACTGTATCATCTGGGGAACACCTCCTCTCAGTGACAATGGCCTTGGTTCATTCATGTGGGCTCTCTGTGAACACTTTCCAGCAGGACTTATTTCTTTCTGTTGCTACAGTGGTGGTTAACTACTTTAGAAAGGGCAAAGCCTTTGAATCAAACATTGCAGATGGACTTTCTGGCTTTTTTCCAATCTTAGGTTTGATGTCCAGGATGACTTTAAATGTATGGCTCCTTGAGACAGGAAAGAGCTTTCTTAAGTGGCCCCGAACTTTTCTCTAAGTGTCAAGACCATCCTGTAGTTGTTTATTTAATTCTAGCAAGATCATATGGCACATATAAAAGTGCAGTCTAGAGTTTTTCTCTTTATTCTGTGACCCAAAGCATGCTCTTCAGCATTTCAACTCAGTTGCTCTAACCCCAGGGCACAGCATTTTTATGATATCAAGATGGAGCTGCCATCCAGGCCTTATTCTGCACAAGCCCACCACAGACTTTGACTCCACTGTCTCAGGATGACCTCGATGCAGATTTCGATGGGGAACACACTTATAGCTACATACAAGATCATGTGTATTTTCTCCTGTGGAAAACTAATTCTATCTTTTTCACCGATTAATCCAACAATGGCCTAAAAGATGATTCATTTTGCAATATCCAACTTCAGAACTCACTAATGATGTTTTACATGTACCCTAGCCATCCCAGAATATTCAAATTGATCCTCAGTTCAAATTGACAGACACACCTCCCAGCAGTTACTGTCCTTAAAGAAGACTGTCTCCGTGACACTGGCAAGGACTTGGAGGAAAAATAGGCACAGCCATGGTACACTCTGAAGCCAAGCCAAGGCATTCTGGGTGCTACCTTCCCTCAGGCTATGGGAATCTGTTGAGTTTGTAAAACAGAACAGGTAAGCTTGCATGAGCCAGTGTGAGTCAGCTTTTAGCTATTATAAGAAATGCTCAAGATAGTCAACTCGTGAAGAAAAGGAAGGCTTGTTTTAGAGGTTCAGTCTATGATTAGCCCATTCTTCGGGTCTGTGGAGAGGTGTTTGATCAGAGAAGGTGCACACACTGGGGCAAAAACTTCTCATCTGGTGGCCAGGAAGAAAAGAAACCATGAAGAGAGAGTCAGGGTCCTCTGTCCGCTCAAGATTGCTCACACCCTTGGACCAGCGGTCCGAAGACTTTCCACCTGTCACTAACGCCTAGTAGGCTCCATCACCTCCCAGTCTGCCAGCGTGGGGACTAAGGCTTGAACATGTGCGACTTTGGGAGATGTGCAAGATCTAAACCACGGCAGAGTTCAAATCTGCCACCAGCCATGTGAGTAAGGGAAGGTCAGCAACTGCTTCCACCCTGACCTGTCAGGACTTCCTCATAACCAGAGTAACAAGAGAAATAAATGTGAGTGGGTTAGAAGAAGTGAGAGGTGGGGTGCAAAGCATTGTATGTGCTGCTATCTAGCCTTCTATTACAACTCAGTGAAACCTACAGCTACATTCCCATTTCTGTGTCATTTTCTATATAGGGGTTGTGAGCCTATATAGGGCTGTGAGCGCGCGTGCGCACGCACGCGCACACACACACACACACACACACACACACACACACACACACACACACACACATTTACCAAGATGATAGCTGTGACTCTGGTTACAAATGTACTGTGAGCCGCTCTCCAACCCCCTGTGCAGATGACTATGTATTTTAAGGCCCCTCCAGCAAGCTAAGTTTGGCTTTAAAAAGCTGGTGCTCCAAAAATAAGGCTAAGGCTCGGGCTGACTCACAAGTCCTGGGCCCAGAAAAGAGGTGGTTGAGAAGGTGGGAGGGAGGGAGAATCTGAACACAGAGGGGGAGGGGTGCTTGAGTCAGGCCTCGCAGCTAAGGGTTGCAGGCTGGGTCCAGCCTTTGATACATTTCTGTGGAAACACTGCCATGCTCATCACTTAGGGATTTCCTAAAGTGGCTTTGTGTGGAAAGCCTGGCTGCAAGGCAGACTTCATTTAGCTTAAAACACTCAAATGTTACCGTGTCACCCTCAAGAGTTTGCTTATTTCTTGTTGTCTTTTCCTGACACGGGAATACGTGTGTGTGTGTGTGTGTGTGTGTGTGTGTGTGTGTGTGTGTGCATTGACTCATTTCAGCACTCTATGCCGCTGTTTATAGTTCATGATTTTATACCCCACTGTCTGATTAGGAAACAGCTTCAGACAAACTGTCTGACTGTATGAATGATGGAATGCGTAGTTCAGTCCATCACGTGGACCTGCCCAGGATGGACTGCAGGGCACATTCCCCAGAGCTTGTCCCTTCAGGGAAAATTGTCTCTGCTGGTCTAGTACCGCCCCAAACCAGTTACAGACCCCTAGCTGAGGAAATTTGGGCACATCTCTGGAAGTTCCCCATTTGTAATACAAATGACACCGCTTCACTTGAAAAACAGAATTTAAATCATGAACAACTTGAACTTTCTAAACACTGTCTCAGTTACCATTGCTTCCCAGTTACTGCCATACTTCCTTATGTTAAAAGTCCTCTGTGGCCCCGGAAAGCCCAGGCAATATACCCACTTAGAAATAGGTGAGTGGGCGGTGTTCATAAGGAGACAGCAGCTGTAGGGGAGGGAAGGCTGCCTCATTCTCTCCTGCCCCGAGCTTTGTGTTTTTGCAATTTGCTAAGGTTCCTTCGCTGTGTACTTCTAGGTCTGAACACTTGCTGGAAAGATGCAAGTTTGCCCTGAGTCTAGTGAGGAGGCTCATGTCTATAAAATAAGGACAAAGAGAAGGCACTTATTTGGATAGGGAAGACTCTTTTCTTTTCCCTTTCTCCCTGTTAATGGAATGTGCTATTTTTAACTTCCCATCAGCCTGCAAGCGCATGTGCAGGAAGTGGCCCAAACACATTTGAATGATGTCTCTGCGTCCCTCTGTGACATGGTGCAGAACCGCAGCTCTGTACTTTGCATTTTTATTGTGATGAAGATATTTTATGACAGCATTTGAATCTTAACAAAAATGCCTGAAAACAAGGCATTTCTAGACGATTCATAATAAAGGAAGGTGACCCAGAACAACCTGTTCTCGGCTAACTTGGTCTGGACTAGGTCTGGTATCCACGGCAGTGAGGCTAGTGACTGTCACACTCGGAGGCTGGAGGTATCCACTCACATCTGGCCCACCGGTTATTCTAGGGCCAACTGTTGGCTGATGCCTTCAACTACTGAGGTCTGACACAGGTCTCTGTGATCTTCTGTCTCTTTCCTTTTTCCTACCCCAGTTGTATGTACTGTGTGTGTCTGTGTCTGTTTGTGTGGACAAGCATGCGCATATCCATGCGCATATCCATGTGCATACTCCAAGTTCCAGCCAACAGAGACATAGTTACAGCAATAATAGGAGGACCAGAAACTATCAGAGAGGGGGTTGTGTAGCAAACCAGACACAGCAAGAGCAGGGACCAGAGAAACTCTGGGTGAAGATGGTGCCACCAGGGGAAGCTAAGGTTCAGGCCAAGACTTGCTGTCTGCACTGGATCAGAAGAGGAGTTGCTTGGAGGGAGCAAGCAGAGGGAAGAGGGGTTCCTTGACCATCAGCCCCTCCTTCTGTGGTTCATTCTCTGATCAGTGACTCCCACTAGCTAATACTCAGCAAACTGCCAAGACACTAGAAGGCTTGGCTGTTATGGGCCATCTTGAAATACAGACAAGAGAAAGGCCTCATCTGAATTTATTTAAGAGACAACAGGTAAAACCTGAACAAAAATAAATGATGAACAAACAAACAAATAAATAAACCTGACTTCCAAACTAGCACTAAAAGAAGTATCCGTTACTCTGGGAAGATTTCCCCCAACACACACAACAGTCTCTACAGATGATAAACATGGAGCCCAGTGAAGAGTCAAGTAAAGAGAACCAGGTCTAAGCAATGGGGAGATGGGACACAGAGCCAGGGCCACATGGGCTGTGCTGACGTCTAGGGCACAGACAAATGCATTGGTTGAAAGATGCTGCGTCCAAAATGGAAGTCACAGGAGATGCTTAGAACCTGAAACAATGACAGCTCTGTGGCTGCTCTGGGCTGACTTATTCTTCTATCAGCCTCAAAATGAGTAGCCAGGGACGGCTTCCTAAAGAAGGGGCTAGAGTTCTGTAAACCTACTGTAAACCTAGCTGGCCACCATAAAGCAGCATAAAGCAGAGAGGCCAGCCCATGTCTGGCCCTTTATACAAGTACAGTGACACCTAGGTTGACAGATACAATCCCACCCAGCAAACTGTATTTACGGCAACTATATATGCTGTCTGTCTATGCTGCTCCCATCTTCACTTGCTTGGCCTTAATTTCCTGATCCAACGACTTTCCTTTGCTCTCTACCTCTGGCTTCCCTGGCCTGGTTGCTGAGCAGCTTTGGGTTTAGCGGTGCTGCTGCTATCACGGTCCTGGCATTCCCCATTTAGAGAAGCTCTGCTCCTTCTTGCTGCTGGGCATGGACAAAGTTCCTCTGGCTCATGCTGACCTCAGCCCCACATGAAAGCACATCTGAGAAGCACAGACATCAGGTGTCAGAAGAAAAAGACACAGTATACTGAGTGGCTAGGCATGAATGGGACTATATGAGGGTCCTAATGTATCTTTCTTGGGCCCAGTGGGGTGACATGGCTGTCAAAGGCTTAACGCGCTGTCCACTTTACATCCTCATTAGTGCAAGCCTAAATCCAGTTCAGCAGTGTCCGAGGAAGCTGCCTCCCCACTCCACCCCTCCCCAATCCATGTTCACTTCCTCCGTTCCAGGCATTTCTTTGTTAGTTTGTTACAGAAAGAAGTTAAACTCCCTGTACCCAGAGACTAATTGTTTCATCAGCAGCTACTCTTGTGCCTTTAAGAGAATAATTCCAAGTCCCTAACTCTATCAATTTTTCAAAAGACCTAAGATTAATGCCTCCTGCACAAGGTTGCAGTGAAAAGGAGCAGTTCCAGAAAGAGCTTGGTATAGTAAATGCTCAGGGGACCCCAACGACCACCATCAGTTACTACAGTATCTTCTGCAATGGACAGAGAAACTATCTCCCTACTTCCCGACTCCCTTCAAATTTTCCATAGTAACATTACCAGCTTGCATAGGATATTCCTGTGGCCACTTCCTTCCAGACAGAAGATAGCAGGGTGCCACATGTCCCAAAGGCCCTGAACCTCATTGTCCTTCACCCTTCTCTTCAGTCATTCTTAAATCTTTGAGTGGTTTGGGTATGGTTTGAGTTGTTTGAGTGTGAGTTGGATTGTGTAACCGCCACTTTTCCACCTAGAACCACCAAACATCTGTGCCTCTCTTGTCCCCATTCCCTTTGCAATCTTCTGTGTCCCCTAACCCCCAAGACCCATGCTCAGGTTTGTATTTTGGGTTCCTCAAGTCTCGTTTGTGGCTGTACACCTCCCAAGTGTGTCAACTGTCCTGTGACACACTTTCAGCTTTCTAAAGTTTCTAGAAAGAAGGACACCTATATCCTTCAGGGTTCTTTGAAGCAAAGGAAGAAATATTGTTCAGAAAATCATTCAGATGTGGCTCATCCTCTAAAATAGCTTCCCCGTGCCATCAGCTGAGCTATATGATGGTTGGCTTCGAGAGAAGTGTCATTGTTTTTATGGTATATTGCTTACCAAACAACACGCATGGCCGAGCCCCAAGTAAAGGTTCAAGAAAATATATTTTGGCTATTGGAGTGCGGATCCTGCATCAACAAATAGTTGTGTCTATTTGTACAATGTCACAGCTTATTGATGATTCAATGGACCCTGGGCTTCTCCTCTGTCGCACTTATACAGAAGATGTAAACCCCAATTTCTAGGACAGGTTGAAATGGGTCATGAAGAGAGAAGATAAAGGAGACTTACACCTTTAGCCACGGCCTTTGTCAGCATCGGTAGTTAGGAAGTAAACAGGCACAAAGCCTGATTCCTGCTTTGGCTCCAACTCCTCTGGGTTGCATGGCATTCAGCTTTTTCTCAGTAGCTCAGTGCCTTTGTTTCTTTATATCCAAAACAGGGAGAATCAGCCACTTCATAAGATAAAGGCGTGGCTTAGATGAGCACGTGGAAAACAATTAACCCCGCCCCAAGAGGCTCACAAACAAGTAATGTCACGTTTCCAAGAATCTGTTGTGTGACATAACACATGCTTATTTTTCAGGTTTGGTGTTGACTGAGGCTGTCCTACATGCAGGTGGCATTGACACTGGGCACATGCCACAGTCCTCAAACACTCCTTGAGACAGTAGGCTAGAGGACAATGTTTCTCTCTTCCTACCTGTCTCAGTTAGGGTTTCTGTTGCTGTGCTGAACCACCTTGACCAAAAGCAAGTTGAGGAGGAAAGGGTTTATTTGGCTTACCCTTCCACACTGTAGTCCATCATTGAAGGAAGCCTGGGCAAGAACTTACAAACAAGGCAGCAACCTAGAGGCAGGACCTGAAGCAGTGGGCAAGGAGGGATGCTGCTTCATGGCTTGCTCATCATGGCTTGCCCAGCCTGCTTTCTTAGAGAACACAGGACCACCAACCCAGAGTGGCCACAATGGGCTGGACCCTCCCCCATCAATCACTAATTAAGAAAATGTCTCTTCCACCATCTTGGAGCAAGCTGTATGTAGGAGGCTGGCTTTTAGACCAAGTTCACTGGCAGAGCTCCAGTCATTGGGTCCATATTTTTAGCAGGACAAGAAAACAGCAGGTAATGCAAAACAAGAAATACCTTCCACCCAACATACACACCTTGTGCATGCTTTAAGGCTCTTCTCTGGAACATCCCAGAGATGCTTATAGCTCCCTAGCAATGCTTTTCTTTAGGGAGTCATTAAAAATAGCCCTTTCCCACTTTTGTTAAAGAAAGAACATTTGTTCTGGGAGAAGAGAATAGACTGAACCTAAGTTGCTTCCCCCTTCACTACCCAGTATCCACAGAGACTATATCTAGAATGGATTTCCTACCTCCTGCAAGAGCCATTCTGTGATCATGCCTAATTACTGTGCTCAGCTCAAAGTTCAGGCTTTGTGGATGACATGAACTCTTGTGCATTACATCTCCATGGTTTCTCCTGTGGTCCACTGAAAGCTTAATGACAAGTCTCCAAAGAGAGTCCGGGGACAGAGAAGCAACCTTATTATCATTAAAAAAAAAAAAAAATCCAAGTAACTAAAAGTCCTCTATCTGGAAATTCAGGTCTTAGGAAAGGTGGTCCACAGGAATGAACAAATCCTTTTGGACAAAACTAGCAAAAAAAAAAAAAATCTCTTTCTTTTGTGCAGGTTTTCAGAAGAGTACCGGCTACACCTGGCTACCTGGTTTCATACAGAGAATTCCCATCTCTGTTCCCCATCACGCCAGGTCCTGAGCTTGTCATGTCATTGTTCCTCACCCTTCACCACCTCAACTAAAATAGGCATGTAGAGGTTCAGCAGTGCAAACTCATGTGACCTCGTCTGTGAGGGGCTGAATGAAGAAACCTCGCTATGGCTCGCGATGGACATAGCCTCTCTCGCGGGAAACTGACATTTCTCTCCAACAGTGCTTATAGCATGGCTAGTTCCACTGAAAGCGTCTCTTTTCCTTGGAAACTCTGCAGAGAGCATCAGAAAGGGGCCAGCACGTTCTGATTCTTCAGCTGTAGTCGGCATGCTGACTGATCTCCGATCTACGGGCGGACACGGGGTTTCCCTACCTCATTTTCAAGGACAGCAAAGTTTTCAGACCATCAGGGGCCTCTGGCACCTGTGCCCGCTGCCTCCATTCAGCCTGCCCAGTATCTGGGGCTCCATTATCTCTGGCATCCTGTTCCAGGAGCTGAATTCTGTGTTAATTGTGCTTGGCCTGGTTCTAGCTGAACAAACTAGAAAACTGAAACGCGATGACGGTTCACTTCACCATGGAAAGGGGCGATGTAGAATTGGCAAATGGGATTATGTGGCTTCTCTTCTGTTTCATCACCCTTATGGCAGTCTCAATGTCCAAACTGCTGACTCCCCAGCCGTCACGTTCATATCCCAACAGGAGAAAGAAAGTGGGGTTGGTATTACACATGAAGCAAAGCCTATCAGCCAAATCCGCTATAGTAACGCAGAGTAGGAAACTATCCGTCTTTTCTAATTGGGAAGAAATTCTGTCCTCTCTCTACTTTGGTCCCAAGCTTGTGCACCCAAAAACAACACCAGTGTCCCCTTTGCATTGGAGCTGATCCCAGTGGACTTGACTAAATGTTCCAAGGAAGGTGAAGGGGAGAAATATTATGAGTCATTGACACCTTGGTGCCAACACATCTTGTCAATTCCTGACAATGGGTTTGGAAATGGAGGGAAAGGAGAGTGCACACAAGGGCATTAGGTAGAGCAAAGAGAATAGTGCCACAGACGATTCCACTCATTTGTCTGGGTTTTCTGCCTGGGTCATAGCAGATGATTAGATTATGCTTGACACAGTTGCAAGCAGCACCAAAGTCATTGTAGGAAACTTCTGGGTCGTTCTGAATGCAGCTATACAATCCGAACTTATTTAAACCTGACAGTTTTGACAATGTTCTAAGTTGATTGGTAGGTTCTCAAACTCAACCTGTCTAGGAGACATCTGACACAATGTCAAATAGTTAAACATGCCTGTAGTCTAGTGCAATGTCAAGGGCAGGGAACTTCATGTCTCCAACTGGGAATGAATGGCTAACTGTGCTCTCCAGAGTTTCTCTCTGGGAGTTGTCCACGTACAATGATGCCAACTTCTGTGTGGCCACAGGCCTGCCCAGAGGAGTGTCTCTCTCAGGGTAGTGAATCCCCTAGCTCATAAGAATCAAGAGGCTCTGGGGTAGCTTGGAGGGTACTGTTGGATTTCTTTTGAAATTACAGTTCAGCCCAACATTTTTCCTTGGATGTACTATCTTCCCTCTTCCCTTTCAGACATCGTTTGGGACTCTTTGGTACACAAATCCAGGATAACTGAACTGCCCATGAGATGGAGTTGCCCTTGTTGGGTCACAGACCACCTGGTCCAGCATCATTTCTTTAAAGATAGCGCCTGAGTTCACGGAGCAGAAGCGGCTGGCCATCAGGGGTGCTGACACAGATTCAGGTGTATGGATGACCTCCAAATACCATTGCTCTGCGCAGGAATCTAGGATGGTATGGCAAAAATACATTTAAACTGCTGAGTGTCTGTTTCAGTTTTACTGTGTACAGCCCATTAGGAAAATGATTTTATAAGCTCATTTCAGAAGTTTCTGTACATGAAGCCTCTTTCAAACTTGAAGAAGACCATTTGCTTTTATTGAAATTAATGCCTGCAATCCAATTTAATTATATGTAACACACACAGACACACACCTAACATGCAACTCTTTGCACACACATAATTATCTATGTAAGATTTCGCTGAAGTAGTTGGATATAAACAAATAAGATGTTTATGGTTTCTAGTTTTCGGCTCATAGAATACACATCTAGGGTTTAGTGATAAGATGAGTAAGTGAACAAGGGTTTGGAGTGTTGTCTGATTCTGTATAAGGTGACCTGGGTCTCGGAAGGACAGGGCAGGCAGACATACGGTCTCAGATAACTGTACTGAGATGCAGGAGCGAAGACAAAGAAGCTGAATCTCAAAAGTTCAGCTCAACAGAACAAAACCTGGCATTGGTTTTTAGGTTTTTTTTTTTTTTCTTTTTCTTTTTTAAGCATTGTCCAAAGCTAAGCCAGAGACACTGAATCTGCAAGACAGCCTTAATTTAATTACCAGGAAGGTGTCCATATCAAGGGCGGGGAATGATTCATCATAGCACACCAGGGTGGGGAATGATTCATCACATCACACCAGGGCTGGGATAAATCCTTGCAAACTCCCTACTTCTCTTTGGTCTGACTCCATTCTTACGCCTAGCTTACAGTTATTATCTTGACCTCTCCGGAAGAAACTGTCCTCAGCAGGAGACATGGCAGGTCTTTTTTATCAGCTAAAAAACTTTCCCTTGTGTCCTAATGGCACTCTTCTGCTGATGTGCTGTGATTCTAATTTGGTTTGTGTGAGTTAGTGTTCCTGACTCACTTTTGCCCCAGGACACTGACAGAGTTTGTGACTCCTAAGAGGACTTGGATTCAAGCTGAATGCCATTAGGTGAGATCCAATGGCAAGGAGCCATCCAGCCTATCTGATATAGTTCTCAGCTCTCAAAGGAAGCATGGCTTATGAGAAATTTCACACGTGTCTGTCTGCCTATTGTTTCTCTACCCCAAAAGGGTGAAGTGTTGATTGCCATCAGCAAACCTGGAGAATTCTATCCCAGCTTATCCTTTTGGCTCTCTCCTAAAATCAAGATTCCAAAGCACCTCCCAGGCTGGAAAGGCCTGCTGTATACACAATCCTACCACAGTCACGCCTAAGAATCTGCCTAGAGATTAAATAATTTTTCTGTCTATTTGAATAAACATTGTGGGATAATTTCCCAAAACCCAACTTCCTGAAACTGTGTCCCCCATCTGGGTAAAGTAAACAAGCTCCTCCATACCAAGACACATAGATGAACTGGGAGTCCCTTATCCTTTTGCTTCACAGGCCACGGCATCACATGCCTGGTCTGCTCTGGACTCTGGCTGGTTCTCTGACTCACCGCTCTTCCTCAGGCCCCAAAAGCAGGTGACTCAGAGAACCACAACTCAGTTTTCTCTGCACTTTGCTTTCTCTTTCCTTAGGCCTTTATCCCAATGGTTATTCTCAATCATCTGTTCAGATTCAGATGTTGGTCTGGGGTCTCCCATTCATGTTTCTCAGGTGTGGGCAGCCTGTCCAGCAACTCTCTTGCTAGGTTCTCAGTGGTTGTCTGCTTCCATCCCTTACTTATCACTGAGGAAGAGAGTC
Organism: Meriones unguiculatus; assembly: GCF_030254825.1. Taxonomy (NCBI): domain Eukaryota; kingdom Metazoa; phylum Chordata; class Mammalia; order Rodentia; family Muridae; genus Meriones; species Meriones unguiculatus. The sequence goes on along the minus strand of NC_083352.1, from coordinate 16,396,400 downwards.
TGAGAGGCTCCCCAAACCCACATTTCCTGCGATTGTGTCCCCAGTTAGAAAAAAAAAGTAGGACTCCTTTTTCAGTGTGCAGTGCTACGTGTAGTATGGCTGACCTGACCACTAATTTCGTGGTCACAGTTCGAGCTGAGTTCCACAAATGCTTCTTCCTCTCTTCCCTTCTGCTTAGGTGTAGTCCCGCTTCTGAAGCTTCAGCTAGGCCATTCTCAGGGTTTTTATGAGTCCATTAACCATGCTGCACCAATGTAGGCTCCTTTTATTAAATCTATCTCTGAGTAAATCCTTCAAGTATTTCTAGCCTCCGACCGTATAGCAAAAACGTGGTGTTCTAAGCATACTCCATCATACTCCATCTCAGCAGCTGGATGGAGTTGGTCAGTGCTTGGAAGCTAAGTTGTGTGACATCACAACAAAGACCTCTCCTTGCAGGATGGAGCAAAGCACCTTGTGTCTCAAAGATGTAGCCGTGTCTCTCTCTGCTTGGAAAAGCTGACCTGGTGAGTAAATGGTCTCGGGACCACAGCTCCGCTGTGAAGGTCATTCTGAGGAGGTGGTGTGGTCTGTGGCTGGCGCCCCAATAGAAGAGTGTCCAGTGTCAAGGAAGAGCCAAGGGAACGATGGGCAGGAAGGTGGACCAGTTTTTGCCCCGAAGAAGCACGCAGGCGAGGCGTGCGCTGCTCAGCGCTGTGAGCGGAGCCATGCCACATTAATGCCCTCACTGTGTGCCAAGGACCGTCAGGGATGGAAGCAAGGAATACCTGCCTGGCTTTCGCCATGTCCCAGAAAAATGTGTGGGCTTGGGCTGGCGAGATGGATCAGAGGTTAAGAGTCCTGTCTGCTCTCCCAGAGGTCCTGAGTTCAAATCCCAGCAACCACATGGTGGCCCAAAACCATCTATTACATCTGGTGACCTCTTCTGGTGTGCAGAACATTGTGAACATAATAAAATAAACATATCTTTAAAAAAAATGTGTGAGCTTAAGAGCATGCGCAGAAGGCACGGTGATGTGAGGACGGGGCTACCATCTGAAGCTGCCCATGAGTCGCTTTGGGAGGGAAGGCCAGGGCACTCAGTCCACTCCTGGAGAGTCCTTGGGAGAATGACAGTTCTTTCTAAATCCACCAGAGATCATTTCCAAATACTCAAGTCAGACGGTCTCTCACTCCTTGGGCACTGAAGAAATTAGCAAGGTAGGAGATTAAAAACACCATCTAGAGACCCAGAAATGTTTGGGTGATCACTCAGAAGGGCAGGCTAATTGGTTGGCATAAGAGGTACGAAAAAAATAGTTTTACTATGACCTCTAGACTATTATTAAAAATTCCTTTAGAGTTTTTGATACATAAATATAACAATTTTTGTTCACAGACACCCCTTACTACCTTGCCTCCATCTCCTGCCAGATCCTTACCTCTCAGCTCCCTCCCAACTTCCTGTTCTTTTCTTTTTGTTTTATCTAACTCACTGAGTCCAGTCAGTACTGCTGATATGCACACTGGTACAGCGCTGCCTTCTGTGCATATTCTGTAGTGCCACCAAGGGCTATAGCACTGAAGAAAACTGACTCACTCTCCTCTAGCAACTCTTGAGAGCCTGTTTTGAGGAACACTGCTTAATGATCTTCCATTGACCTGAAATGTTGACTGGTTTGCTCTTGTACAGGCCCTGCCTCTGCAGGCTCCAGAGCTGATGTGAGTTCATGAGTGCAATAGACATGCCCGGGAGATTCTAATTCACAACAGTTCTCCTGATCCTCTTGCCCTTAAAATCTTCCCAGCTACTCTTCCTTGATGTTCCCTGAGCCTTGGAGATGTAAAGATATAGATGACGCATTTAGGAATGAATACCCCACAGTCATACATTCTCTGCCCTTTGACTGGTTGTGGTTTTCTGTATTAACCCCTACCATGACAGAAAGAGATAGATCTGATGAGATGAGAGCTTCACTAAGCTATGGACATAAAGATAAGCATTTAAAAGGCAGCTGGACACTATAGCAATTTAGAAAAATTGCAGTAGCAGATCTTTCCAGGGTTTATGATCTCTCCAGCCATGGATTCTTGGCTAGTTCCTGGGCATGAGTTCGCACCCACTGAGCAAATCTAACCAGACAGCTCTTGGTTACTCCTAAGACATTCTTACCATTATTGTACCAAATGGGCATATCTCGTCAGGTTGGTTGTATTGTATATGGCAGAGTTTGCAGCTGAATAAGACTGTTGGGAACCTTTCTCCCATGGCATCCCACATGGCATCTTCTGTCACCATTAATACCAGCCATAAGGGAGTGGGCTCTTGAAGCTTGAGGATCAAAATAAGTGTTAGACTTGAGTCAAAATTACCAGAGAAAAGATGCCTTACCTAGTCATAACAATTTTTCTCCACATCTTTCTTCCTTTATTTTTTATTGTTTATGTTTTTATTTTTTATGGGTTTTGCTGTTATGTTTTGTTTATTATTAATCTTTTGACAGAGTCTAATGACAATAATAATGGCAAGGTAGAGGGCAACCATGAGAAAATATAAAGGAAGATGTGGGTAGGTATAAGGATTAAGGGTAACAAATAATTCTCAGAATCAATAAAACAAGTCCTATGGAGTAGAGCACTTTAAGACCTTCATTGATCTTCCTTCAGATGAGGTACTCAGCCAACTGAAGTTGAACTCAGAGGGAAGGGGAAGGGAATAAACACCTGTAGTCTCACCTCCCTTCTTCTGATGTCAAAGTCTGCTGTTGTCCTGCAGACTGAGAGCAAAGTGCTGGGAAATCATTAGTGTCATCCTTACAGGCAAGGTTGCTAGTCAGGGCAAGTGGGGAAGAGGAGGAGAGGAGGGCATCCCAGACCAGGGAAAGGTCTAAGATCTTCATTTCAGGTACTTTGATACAGATGAGGAGTTAAGAAGAAAGAGCAGGCCCAAGCAGGGGGTAGGGTTAGGAGAAAGCATTGTTAGTTTATACAGCATGAAATACAAAACCCTAAGATTGTAGTTTGTTTCCCAGGAAGCAAAGCACCATCAAATGAACACCCAATAAATGACAGTCCTTATCCCAGGTTTCATGGAGTTACCTGGTTTAATTTTTTCTACAGTGCCTGGGAGAAGTACTGTGTCTTTGTTTGCAGATATGGGAAATATAGTGATGAGAGTTGATGCGTCACACGTGTTCAAGGCTAGATGGGACTCCAGCACTGCTGGCTCAGGAGGGCATGTTGCTTCCTTTCAGAAAGTTAATTAAAGTTGTGCCCAGAACAAGAGAGGAGGATAGAGACCAGAGTGTCCCACTTCAGCGCCTCCAATTATCCAGACAATTTATAAACAATTTCACACACTTCACCTTCAAGTTCGGATCAATGTCTGTTTTCTATGGCTTTCCCTGCAGTGGTTCATTTACCCATCAGTTCCCTACAGGCTGGAAAGGCATATGTGATAATGATATCTGGGGTTTTTTTGAAGCCAGAGGTTCCAGTCAGGACAGAAGAAAAGCACAGGCTGCTGTGAGAATGGAGGAAGATTTTTCTCTGGCTGGTTTGCATTCTGCACAGCTGTGCTCTATGGCAGAGATCGCAGTCAGTGGCAGTGACCTGTGTGTTCTTGGAGATGGTCGTGCATGCATAAAGCAAAAAGCTGATTTTCCTGGGTAAACATTCTCAGCAAGTGCACTGCTTGCTCTTGGCCTGAGGAGGGCTATGAGAATGAGATCAACCCACTGAGCTTGTCAGCCACAGGCCTTACTATACATTATCACTTCAGTTTTAAGTAAAGTATTGTTTTAGTTTTTCATCTATATGTACCTCAGACAAATCAGCTTAAAGAGGAGGGATTTATTTTGCCTTAATATTTGAGGGGATTCAGCCATGCAGTGGGAAGGCAGGGCAGTGAGAATTAGAACACAGTCATGAACAGGAAGCAGAGAGAATGCTGGAGCTCATCTCACTTCTAGTCAGCCCAGGACCCCAGGACCCCAGGACCCCAGGACCCCAAGACCCCAGGACCCCAGGACCATCAATGAAGTAAGCCTATCCATGGAATTTAGAGTCTTTCTTCTCTCTTTAGTTAAAACTTTCTGGAACCATTCTCTAAGACACACCCAGAAATTTGAGTTCATGCTGTTCTAAGTCCAATTCAGTTGACAATGAAGATTAACCATATCAGAAATCAAAATAAACTCTCATTCTCTCCTCTTCTTTCTAGTTTTTCTCCTCCTCCTCCTCTTCTTCCTCTACTCTTCTCTATATTTTTATGTTAAACTATCTGGATCAGTACAATCAACTCTAAATTTAAGCATGTTACACAAACATACAGAATTATCCAGACTTCCAAAAATTCTCACTGGGGAATTCAAGCCCTCCTTACCGAGAAGTAAGCCCTAGGCCACACATATGGACAGTGAGAGCAGCTAAAGTTTATAAGATGCAAGCCAGGTGTATAGAGGCCCACAGACCAGACCTTCGCGTTGGGTGGGCATTTTGTGGTCCATAGATTAGCCTCCTCAACATAGTGTTAGTGGGGGTTTTCTGTCACATTATAAAATTTTGGATCATTAGATACTGAAATATGCCTGGTCCCTTGTACCATGGTGGCGGGATGGAGGAGAGAGTGTGGCAAGTCTTGTGGTGGTGAGAATTGGAAAGCTGCAAACTGAAGCAAATACATCCCAGACTTCAACCATCAACTGAGAATTTTCATCCGTGGAGACAGATGTTGAATAAGCCACATAGCCAGGAGGAAATAGGAATTGCCAGTTTCTTTTTGTGGTTCATGCCCTTTGTATAATGTGTACTTTGCTCTATTCATTACACTTCTTAATTAATATTACATCATCATATTACATCATAATATTCCCAAAGTGACAGAGATAGGAGTGTGGGACATGCCTTAGGAATACTCCCAAAACTCTCTCTGGAAAAATCATGTCCCTAAGCTGATTCAGATGCTTTATGCTCCTGGCTTCTTTAGGAGGGGAGGCGAGAGATAAATTTCTCTGCCTTGGGTGGGTTGTTAAGTCCCTTGTAACTCTTTAAGATATATCATACCCCATCCCTTCAATACAGACTCACCTCAGAGATAACCCTGCAATGAACAAATACCACATTAAGTGAGTTACAATGTTTTTGTTTCTAAGTACACGTAAAAGTTATTTCTATGCTGTATTGTAGTATCTTAGGTAGGGAATTGCATTCTGTCCAGAAACGCAGACATGCATATCTTAATTAAGAACCCTTTGTTTCTAAAATGCTAACCATTCTCTATGCTGTCAGCAAGTTGTACATTTTTGCTTGGGGAAGGTTTTGCCTTGACATCAGCGGCTGCTGAATGGCCAAGGTTGTGGTTGCTGAAGGCTTGCAAGGCAGTGGGACTTCCTTATTACCAAAGAACAATGAAGTTTGCCCCATTGGTTGACTCCTTCTTTCTCAAAAGATTTCTCTTTAGCCTGTAAAACTGCCTGACAACAAAAAAACTTTGTCAGTTGTATTCACACTACTCAAAGCAAGCGGACCCACAGAATAGCCTTTGTATCACATCAGCAATATTTACAGCATCCTCTCCAGGAAAACAGTTCATCTTAAAAAGCACACTGGCTTATTTATGAGGCAAGATGGTTAGCAGGTGGCTGTGGCTTTTGGAGCTCAAAATGAATACAGGGTAACATCAAGATTCTAATTCAGATCACCATAACAAATGGAATTGGAATGAAAGAATTCGAATACTGTGCAAACCACTAAATGTGACAGAGATGGGAAGTGAGCACACACTGTTGGAAAAAATGGTCCCTGGGAACTTGTAGACCAGGAGTGTCAGAAATGTTCAGTCTGTGGACATCACATTTGCAAAGCACAAGGACATGAAACAGGAAAAAAGCACTGAAATCTGAAAGTACACTGAAAAAGGCATTGTGCAACCCCGATTCCTGTCCAGTGTTTGTGTGGGAAAGTACTTCGTTAGTTAGCTCAGTTCATCATTATCTATCATCTGTAACCAAATGTTCACTATAGATAGTGTTTGAAATCCAAGGAAAACTGAAGTAACTCCCCCAAATAAAATACTATGGGGGTGCCGTTACCCCTTACTCCAAGTTATAAGGTAGCACAGTTGGGAGGCAAAGACCCAAAGTGATGTGATATGCTTTTAAAACTTAATGGTTTTCTACAGCAGCCAAGTTGCAAAGTTATGGAAAGTTCTCCTCCTGGTACACCAACACTTTTCTCATAACTTTTGTGACATTTAACAAGCCTTGAACCATTTGTAATAAAATTTCCTGACCTCAGCAGCTGAGGCTTCTGCTGGGTTGAGAAACATTCCATCCTGGCCTCTGCCTGATGTGTCTGCTATCAATCTGGACTGAACACAGACTAAGAAACTGAATGTGAACTACAGTCACACATTTGACAGAGAAGCCTTAGGCAACAAGGCATACCATCCCCCTCTTCAACCCCCCTCAACTCAGGAAGCTCTGGGAAATACCTTTATATGTCTTTCTTTATAGACCCTGACTCTCCCAGCACCCCACAGAGCCAAGTTTCACACAGATGCACTTCCTAAGCCAAGGCTGGTCTTGTCTGCGACACCTCAGCCTCATCTCTCAGTTCTTCCTCGAGGTTCCCCATGGCTGTCTCTTGCCTTTCCTGGGTTCAGCTAGCTTTGCTTACCTCTCCCCTCAGCTTCCTTGATGGACCTCATATCCTGTTCTTGTGTTCTGAAGCTTTCACTTCCTAATAGTGCTATTTTGACAAACACAAGTTTAATCCCAGGCATGATGGTAAATAATTGTAATCTGGGCCTCAGCAGAACGAAGCAGAGTGATGGGGGCTTTAAGAGCAGAATACATACTAAGGTTCTGCCTCCAAAGAAAACAAATGAAGCAGAGATAAGAAAAACCTCCCAGATTTAGCGCCAGACAGTTCTGTAGGTTACATGTTCAGCATCTGCCACAATACTCTGGGGTCATTATGCCAGCAATGATAAGTCCTTTCAGAGGAACCTGATTCCTTTGCCTCTTCTTGCTTCTAGAGAATATACACCCGTGGCTCATGTTCTGCTTCTCTGTCCTCAGCCAGTGAGCTTTCATAGAGCGCTTCTCTCAGGAGAGCTCTTTGCATCTCACTCTCTGATTCTATGCTTCCTCCTCCTCCAATTGCTTTTTAAGAGATGTGTGCTTTTGCTGTGAGCTCATGCCTACAGCTCAAAGTACATAGGGTATTTTCAAGGTGACTTCGGTTGTATATTATAATTATTGTAACATGGTAACAGGTGCTGGATATGAGAAAGAAAACCTCTGTGAAACACTGTTTTTTTTTAAATTGTCTTCCTTCCTTCCTTCCTTCCTTCCTTCCTTCCTTCCTTCCTTCCTTCCTTCCTTCCTTCCTTCCTTTCTTTCTTTCTTTCTTTCTTTCTTTCTTTCTTTCTTTCTTTCCTCCTACCACAGTCTTGCTGGTCCTTATTCTCCTAGAATTCTTGAAGCCAAACATTAATTTAATATACATATGCTCCTTGATTTACAACTGGATTATGTCCTGGTAAACATGTGGGAAGCTGAAGATTCTATAAATCAGAAGTGTGTTTACTGCATCTGTCCTGCTGAGCATCGCAACTTAGCAGCAAGCACCCCATAGCCAGTGGTTGCCTGTTCTCAGGATGCTGGTGTGACTGAGAGGTGCCGCTTTCTCTCATGTCCACATGTAGTCCCCTTCCAGGCCCAGCTTTGCTGTATGTCACTGTATGGGTGTGTGTGTGGGGGGGGTAAAGATAGAAATTCGAAATCTGAAATACAGCTTTTATTGACTACATATCCCTTTTATATCAGACGATCAAAACGGTCATAAATTGAGGCTTCAGAAGTCAGGGACCCTATGTTATTTGAAGGAATTTGTCTTACTCTTCCTTCCCATACATACACTCAGTGTCTGCCTTTTACCTGTGCCCTTAATACCAAGGTATAGAAGAGACGGTGCTGGAGTCCAGTGCACCGTGGCAGAAGCAGGGTAGGTATAATTTATTTCACGCATAAAGGGGACTTTCCATGCCTTTGAATCCCAACACATATAGATTTATTCATTCTGCCTGAATCTAGCACATTGCCCTATAGGGATTTTGGGTCCAGAGTAAGTATAATAATCTGGAGTGAGGTAGTGTTTTTTTTTTTTTTTCTTTTTGTTGTTTTTCTTTAATCAAGGTGATACTATTCACCTCATCAATGTTATGCTACCTAAAATTTAACAGCCAAAGGTTTTTTTCATATGGCATTAATTCATAGGGAAGAATAAACCTCTATTCACATTGCTCTATCGCAAGTCAGTGCAGTTCCCCGGGATGAAGCAGATGTTATCATTCTATTCACTTTTAAGACAAATCACATCCACACACCCAAACACACTCCCCCCTCACATGCTCACAAACACACTCACATCCCTACACACACACACCACTCACACACACACACCCCACACTCACACACGGGATTTATCTAGGCACATCTGTGAACGTGGTATATCACACGGATCCCAGAAAAAAGAGCACCCACTTAAACTGGGTGAATTTAGGGTCAGCTGCTCTTTCTTTTCTGTCCCTCGCATCTTCGTGTGAGAAGATGCAGCCCAGGAAATGAAAAGTGTTGAACCTTTTTGAGGAAGGTTTACAGCATGGCAAGACTATCGATTGCTGCATGATGAGAAAATGAAGAAGGATGTGGCACATTTCATGATATTGATCCGACCTATTAGCAACAGTGGCAGGTCTCTCCATCCTCCGAATCAGAACGATGCTCCAACTACCATGGGCAGGAAGAAGGCAGAGTTGAGTGAAATAATTCCCTTTGCAGAAGAGTTCTCTCCCTCTCTCTCTCTGTGTGTGTGTGTGTATGAAAGCGTGAGAGAGAGAGAGAGAGAGAGAGAGAGAGAGAGAGAGATGGTGGGATGAGGGAGTCAGACACGAAGACAGACATGAGAGGGGGTGGGGCAAAAGGGAAAAGGGGCCAACAAGAAAGTGAAAAAAAAAAAAGAGCCAGAGAGCTGGGACCATTAAGAATGGAGCAGACAACGGCATTTATCAGCTGCGAGCCAGGGAACCAGGCAGTTCAGTTATGACCTGCCAAGATGTTGAGGTCATAAATTTTTGAGAACTTGAATTGAAGAATAAGTAGTTGTCTAAACAAATAGCACAAAGAGACAGAGCGATCTCTCGGCAGCATGGGCGCTGCTGTTCACGGCTGGACTCCACAGCTTTTGGAAGGCCCTGTTCTTTTCTTCTCATCAATTGTCATACACCACAGTCCATCATCACAGGTGCATTATGGGAAGGGAATGGAGCTTGGTCTTTGGAAGACAGTCTCGCTATAAAGGAACAGCAATCCTTGTGCCGGGGAATTAGCTGCAGTGAAGGAGTAGTGTTACCAGGACTGATTCTTATTAACCACAGTGGAGAGAGACAGAGACTCAGACAGAGACAGAGAGAGGGAGAGAGAGAAGGAGAGAGAGACAGAGAGTTTAAAGAGAAGGAAGTGCTAAGAAGCCAGAGATGAGGGACATGAAAGGTGGCACCGGGTTAGACAGAGTATTGTAAGGCTGGGCAGAGAGACAGATAATGAGGCTTTGTCACAGACACCCAAAGCTTGTGACCAGGTTCTGTTCTCCTGAAGCTGTGGCCAGCAGCGATTCCTATATCTTCCTAAAATGCCACCACACAATTTCGCTCACCATGATAAAGCTCTGGGTTTTCTGAAGTTCAAGTCAAGGTCCATGAACTTCTGTGCCTGGGGCAGGGCAGATGTAAGTATGCACAGCTACTGTCTTCAAGTAGATCCCGGGGGCATGAAACACCAGGCAGGACACTGTTGCAAAGCCCGCCTGTCAGTGTTGGAAGGTGTTACATGATCTCATCATCTCCCATTCACTCTTTAAATGGCTGCTTGTGCCTGACAGTTTACAGCTCCATCCCACAGAACAAACATGAGTGCTCAACAAGACATCACTCTAGGAATTAGCCTTCTTCCTCCTCAATCACTTCGTGTCTGCTGGCTTTTTCCCAGACATCAAAGGAGCATGCTCCCAGCTTCCTGTCTCAAAGAACAGCTCCTCCAGACCCCTACACATTCTCTCTCAAAGAACAGTTCTTCCAACCCCGTCCCACCCCCCACATTCTACCCAACTGTCTTCTTCCCTTGGAAGCAAATCTCCCAGTCTTCCTGTTATCCCATGGAGCTGTTCCATTGAGTGCATGTCTTCACTGCTCCATCCAAACAGCTCTTGTTGGGGGCACCAGCGGCCATGCTGACCATTGGAGCCACTGGTGTGCATCTATCTGCCTGGCTAGACTGGCTAGACTGGCTCTGTTCCACACAGAAGCTCCTTGCTGAACACTCTTCGCTCAGCTTCCAGGGCCCTGAACTTCCCACTGAGCATCTATCATCTTGTAGGTCTCACTTTGGGATGGCCGCTGCCAGTTCTGCTCCCAAACTCTGAATGACAGAGGAGTTTTAGTGTTAGCTCTGTCTTTTCCTCCATGCTGTTTTCTCAGCTCTTTAATGACTGTATGAAACCTCAGGCTTTGTACATAATCCATTTGGTGCATAGCCTCAGATCCTTTCTCACTCAGCCCTGTACTGCTCTGTAATCTGGGAGGTGACCACTGCAGACCACATTACAGCAGCCCCCCATTTCTGGCTTGTTTCAGTCTGGCTGCAACTAAGGGGGGAACTGCAGAAATGGAATTTTCCTTGGCTTTAACTCTCATTGGCTCCAGGCATACTGTTCCCTCTCCATTTCTCCTTCAAGCCTGAAAGTGGTAATGACTTTCCATATTTGCTGGTCCCTTGGTGCTCACCATCTCCTGTAAACTCTTTGCATCCTGCCAACATCTCTGTAAATAGCCCCTTTATTAAATTCTTTTCAGTTAAAGCCTTTTGAATGTGCCAGTGTTTCCTGCAGGGCCTTGTAGGATACACTGATGACTCCAGGCCTCTGTCTCCTACTTAGACATCTAAACTCTACTCCTAGATTCAAATGAGTTCCAAAGAGATGTTTAGTACTCATTTCAGAGCTCACAAGCTCCAACATGAGCCTCTCCTGATAAATCACACCTGCTTATTCCATTCTATTGACCATCTCAGTGATGACAACATCTTTTATAGGCTCATCTCTAAGGGCCTAGACCCCTTTCTTGCTTCTTAATTTAGCATCCCACATCTATAAGAACCAGTCCTGGGGTCTCAAGAAAATAACTACACAATATAAAGTGTTTCAGCAAGACACACAATTTTACTTCTCTAGAGGAGTGAAGAGTGGCGCCAAATCAAACAAGCACGCCCAGTGGGGGTCCCACTGGGCATTTATGCATCCCTAACACAAAGTGAATGGCCTGTGCCTAACTCTGCTCAGAAATCAGCCTCATCCTTACATGATTGGCCAATACAGAGCAGCAGTTTCCGGGGTGAAATGAAACATGGGGAAATGGAACGCTAAGATAACCTTCATCATGTTATCAGCAAAACCAGCTGGGAGGCAAAGGCCTCTACTTACCCAGGTGTCTACCATCATCAGGAAATACTTTTTTCTACCTTAGGGATTTCTATGATACCCAAAGGATACCTTGAAAGCGTCACAACTCAGGTGGCCTTCTATTGGAGTTTGTTTTCTCCTTAGTCAAATTCAGCTTGCTTTTGGTAAGTTACAAATCCTTCCCCTACCTGGTTAGCAAAGATAAAGACACCAACACGACGGCTTTTGTATTGCATTATACATAGACCGAGGATCTAGGGACTCTTCTTCCCTTTATTATACCATGTGCACTGGTTGGATTCCAATATCTAGGGATTTTGTGCTCTCTTGATCAAGAAGACAGGTGATTTGCCAAAGGCTCCTATCATTTTCCGGTCCTAGCTGACCGTGGAGGGCAAGGGTAAAACAGTGGCTGTTCTTGTTGACTGTTTGTCACCGTTGGTACAGAATTCCAAGCAGTGCTGAACACCAGAAGGACGACTTTAGCCAACTTGTAAATTCCAAGAACACGTAACATGAAAAGCTGGGACAAAACTACTCAGTTTTAAGCAAAGTTGATTTTGTTATTACTCAACTTTCCCAAGTGTTAAAGCCTAACAAAATTAACAAAAACTTGAGTAAAACTAACTGCTAATTACTTAAGTAATTAGCTTAGTTAGACATACGTTCTTTGTTTTTTAAAGGAAGTTTAAAATAGTGTAACCAAGTACAATTGTAGGGATGTTTAAAAATTCATTTATTTAATTTATATCCCAGTTGCAGTATCTCCTCCCTTCTCTCCTCTCAGTTGTCTCTCACCTACCCCTGCCATCCTCTGTTCTCCACCTTTGCTCAGAAAAGGCTAAGAAAAAGGGAGGCCTCCCATGGATAGCAACCTTCCCCAGCACACCAAGCTGCGGTAGGCACGTGGCTGGCAAAACAGCCCAGCTAGCAGACAGGGATCCAAAGGCAGGCAACGGAGTCCTATACAGCTCTGATTCCAACTGCTAGGAGTCCCACACGAAGAGCGAGCCGTACAACTGTTACATATGTACCAAGGGCCTAGGTCCATCCCATGTTTGCTTTCTGGTGGTTTAGCCTCTGTGGGCTCCTATGGACCCAGGTTACTTGGTTCTGTACGTTTTTCTGTGATGTCCTTGTCCTCTCTGGCTCCTTCAATCCTTCATCCCCCTCTTCCATAGAACTCCCCAAGCTCTACCCAGTGTTTGACTGTGTGCCTCTGTGTTCCATCTCTGTTTCCATCAGTTGATGGGTGAAGCCTCCTAGTTGACAGTCATGCCAGGCACTTTCTAGAAGTATATGAGAATACCAGTAATGGTGTCTTGGGTGAATTCTCATGGTTTGGGTCTCAAGCTGGACCAGTTATTGGTTGGCCATTCCTTCAATCTCTGTTCCATCTTTACACCACCACATATTTTTTGGCAGGAGAAATTGTGGTTCTAAGGTTTTGAAGCTGGGCTGGTGTCCCAATACCTCCATTGGAGGTCTTTTCTGACCACAGGAGATGGCCATCTCAGGGTCCATATCCCCCAATGATAGGAGTCTCAGCCAGGGTCACCCTCAGATTCCTGGGAGCCTCCATTGTCCGAGGATTCTAGCTCATCCCTCATCCCTTCCAATTCTCTTCCTCATACTCTCACCCTTTACCCCTCAATTTGATCCCTCCTGCTCTCCTCCTCAACCCCTCTCCGACCCCATTCCTTTCCTTCATCCACCCCTGGTGTTCACTCCATTTCCCCTTCTCAGTGGGATTTAGTGGAACCCTCCACCCCCACCCGTGTCCTCACCTTTTCGGCCTTCCTTGTTACTTATCTTCTTTGGGTCTACGGATTGTAGCATGGCTATCCTGTACTTTATGGTGACTATCCACTTAAAAGTGAATACTTATACTATGTTCATCTTTCTCAGTCTGGATTACCTCACTCAGGATGAACTCAGGATGTAGTTCCATCCACCTGCCTGCAAATTTCACGATGTCATTGTTTTAGTAGCTGACTTGTATTCCATTGTGTAAATGACATTTTCATTATCCATTCTTCAGTTGAGGAACACCTAGGTTGTTTTCCATTTCTGGCTACTATGAATAAAGTTGCTATGAACATAGTTGAGGAAGTATCTTGTGGTATGGTATGATGGAACATATTTAAGGTATATGACCGAAAGTGTTATAGCTAGGTCTTGAGATAGTACTACTCCCAATTTTCAGAGAAACCACCCAAATTGATTTCCAATGTGGTTGTACAAGTTTGCACTCCTATCGGCAGTGGAGGAGTGTTCCCCTTGCTCCACATCCTCTGTGCCATCACTTGAGTTTTTGATTCTAGCCATTCTGATGGATGTAAGATGGAATGTCATAGTTGTTTTGATTTGCATTTCCCTGATAACTAAAGATATTAGCATTTCTTTAAGTCCTTCAAGACCATTAGAGATTCCTCTGTTGAGATTTCTTCTTCTTCTTCTTCTTCTTCTTCTTCTTCTTCTTCTTCTTCTTCTTCTTCTTCTTCTTCTTCTTCTTCTTCTTCTTCCTCTAGATTTGTACTCCATTTTTAATTGGGCTATTTGATTTGCTGATGTCTAGTTTCTTGAACTCTTTATATTTTGGATATTAGCTCTCTATCAGATGTAGGGTTGGTAAAGATCTTTGCCCAGTCGGTAGGCTGTCATTTTGTTCTACTGACAGTGTCCTTTGCTTTACAAAGTTTTTCAGTTTCATGAGGTCCCATTTATTAATTGTTGATTTTAGAACCTGAGCTGTTGATATTCTGTTCAGGAATTTGTCTCCTGTGCCAATGAATTCAAGTCTCTTCCCCACTTTCTTTTCTAATAGATTTATTGAATCTGGTTTATGCTGAGGTCTTTGATCCACTTGAACTTGAGTTTTGCGCAGGGTGATAAATATGGATGTGTTTGCATTCTTCTACATGCAGACATACAGTTAGTCCAGCACCATTTGTTGAAGATACTTTCCTTTCTCCATTGTATAGTTTGGCTTCTTTGTCAAAAGTCAAATCTGGGTCTTCAATTCGATTCCATTGATCTGCCTGTTTGTTTTTATGCCGATACCATGTAATTTTTATTATATTGCTCTGTAGTACAGCTTGAAATCAGGGATGGTGATATCTTCAGAAGTTAGGATTGTTTTTAGCTATTCTGAGTTTATCTTTCCATATGAAATTGAGTATTATTCTTTCAAGGTCTGCAAAGAATTGTGTTGGAATTTTAAAGGAAATTTTATTGAATCTGTAGATTGCTTTTGGTAAGATGGCCATTTTATTATGTTAATTCTATTGATCCATGAGGATTGGAGATCTTTCCATCTTCTGATATCTTCTTCAATTTCTTTCTTCAAAGACTTGAAGTTCTTGTCATACAAGTCTTTTACTTGCTTTGTTAGAGTTATACCAAGAGAGTTTACATTTTTTTGTGGCTATTGTGAAGGGTGTTGTTTCCCTAATTTCTTGCTCATCTTATTATCATTTGTATAAAAGAGGGGTACTGATTTTTTTTAGTTAATTTTGTATCCAGTTACTTTGATGAAGGTGTGTATCAGCTGTAGGAGTTCTCTGGTAGAATTTTTGGGGTCACTTGTGTATACTATCATATCATCTGCGAATAGCGGTATTTTGACTTCCTCCTTCCAATTTCTATCCCCTTGATCTCTTTTAGTTGTCTTATTGCCCCAGCTAGACTTCAAGTACTATACTGAGGAGATATGGAAAGAGAGTTGTCAGCTTTTCTTGTACCTGATTTCAGTGGACTTACTTTAAGTTGCTTTCCATTCAATTTGATGTTGGCTATTGGCTTGCTGTAAATTGTCTTTATTGTGTTTAGGTATGTGCCTGTATCCCTGATCTCTTCAATAATTTTAACATGAAGGGTGGCTGGATTTTGTTAAAGGCTTTTTTTGCCATCAAATGAGATGATCATGCAGTTTTTTTTCTTTCAGTTTGTTTATATGGTGGATTACGTTGATGGATTTTCTTATATTGAACCATTATTGTATCAATGAGATAAAGCCTATTTGATCATGGCAGATGACATCTTTGATGTGTTGTTGGATTTGATTGGCAAGTATTTTATTGAATATTTTGCATCAATGTTTATAGGGGAGATTGGTCTAAAATTTGCTTTCTTTGTTGAGTCTTTGTGTGGTTTAGGTATCAGGTTGACTGTGGCCTCAAAGAATGAATTTTACAATGTTCTTTCTGTTTCTATTTTGTGGACTAGTTTGAGGAGTATTGATATTAGCTCTTCTTTGAAAGAATTGTAGAATTCTGCTTTAAAAGCATTTGGCTTATTTTGGTTGGGAGACTTAATGACCGCTTCTATTTTCTTACATGTTATAGGTCTACTTAAATTGTTTACTTGCTCTTACTTTAGCTTTGGTGAGTTGTATCTATGAAGAAAAATCATACATTTAATTTAGAGTTTCTAATTTTGTGGAGCACAGGCTTTTGAAGTAAGATTAATGATTCTTTGGATTTCCTTGGTTCTGTTGTTATGCCCCTCCCTTTTCATTTCTAATTTTGTTAATTTGTATAGTATCTCTCTGCTTTTTGGTTAGTTTGTCTAAGGGTTTGTCTATATTGTTGATTTTCTCAAAGAACCAGCTCTTGGTTTTATTTTTTGTATTGTTCTCTTTGTTTCTAATTTATTGATTTCATCCCTGAATTTGATTATTTCCAGATGTGTACTCCTTTCTGTTGTGTTTCCTGCTTTTTGTGCTAGAGTTTTCAGGTGTGCTGTTAGAATGCTAGTATGGTATATGCCCAACTGCTTCATGAAGGCATTGAGTGCTGTGAACTTTCCTCATAATGTTTCTTTTATGAATATGGGTACCCCTTGAATTTGGGCATAGATATTCAGAACTGAGATGTCATCTTCACGGATTTTTCCTTTGATGAGAATGAAGTGTCCTTATCCATCTCTTTTGATTATTTTTGGCTCAAAGTCTATTTTGTTAGATATTAGGATGGCTACTTCGGCTTGCTTCCTGGGTCCATTTACTTAGAAAAGCTTCCTCCAGCCCTTTCCTCTGAGGTAATGTCTATCTTTGTTGCTGAGGTATGTTTCTTGTATGCAGCAGAATGATGGATCCTGTCTTTTTATTGGAGAATTGAGTCCATTGCTGTTGAGAGGCATTAATGATTAATGACTGTTAATTCCTGTTATTTTGATGTTGGTGGTGATACAATCTTAGGAATTTTAATAATCTTTGTCCATCATCTGTAAATCTCATCCTCCATAAATGACTTATTCAGACTTTCTCTGACTTGGCTTTAAGCTTTCATGATTTTATCCTCACATTTTATCTTTCTTTCTTAGGATAAATTCATATAAAAAAACCTATTCATATCTAAAATATTCTTCTTTCTTTGTAACCCCTTTTTACCAAAAATATAAATTAATTCTTATATTCTTCTGAACATTCCTCTCTCACAGCTACTTATAGTTTCTTTCTTATTTTATTCTCCAACAACAACTGAATCCAAATCATATACATGGTACATTGTAGCAAATTCAGATTACCTGCATGTATACCTTTACCAACCAAGCTTTTTCTTCTGTGGAAAGTCTTGAGAAAACCGCTTTAACTTTTACATGCGCACACACGCACACACACACACACACACACACACACACACACACACACAAACAAACACACACACAGCTATGGTCTCAAAAGCCTCAAGAATTAGAAAACCTTTCCATGTTTAGCAAGAGCCTTCACACATTATCAATGATTTCAAATTGGAAAACCCTCTTTGTTAACAAGAAATGCAGTAAAAAAACAAACAAAGAAACAAATGAAACTGCACATAGAGGACCTAGACTTTACAAGTTAACCCTGTAATTGAAGTTTTAGGTAACAGAAAACATTTATTCTACTTGTTCTAGCTAGAACAGAGAAGACTGTATAGCCCCAGTCAGCCAGAAACGTAGTTTCTTTCCCCTCTCCATCCACCCTCAACCTTTGTAACTCTCCCCTATGCCTGGCCAACTGTTGGTTACAAAATATAATTTTAGCATCCTTTGTTTAGATTGCTCTGCCTGCTGCGTTGCATGCCAAGTGCTTTCTCACCCTGTCCTTCAGCTTCCTAGACACTCTGCAGGCCCTGGCCCTCTCCCTTGGGTACACTGAAGGTTTTCTTTATGTCTTGGTCCTGGAGTACTGATTCCCTAATCCTTTTTATGATCAAGTGCTTAAAGTCCCACAGGTGTCCCCAGTGGGTCTCTTTGTTACTATTCTGGTTGTACCTGGGGATTTTTTTTTTCATCTGCTATCATTGTCACTACACTCAGTGCAGATGGATGCTACCTGTCCCTTCCCAAACAGCATGGCAGCCTTTCCTATCATCTCATTTTCTTTTCTAAAAAAGAATACTAATATTGACTTCAGTGTTAAGATCGGACTTGGGTCCAAGGAATTGATTCGATTGGTCAGTCCTCCCATATGGGTCTTCTGTCAGGGACCTCAGTTGCTTTTGTTTGGAGATTATCTTCCTCCAACCTCATACTCACCTCTGTAGACTATCAGAAGAAACCCAAAGAAAGAATCCTCATTTCTCCCTTTCTTGAAGTCCTCAGCCCCTCTCACCAAATAGAGTTGTTGGTTTTTTTTTGTTTGTTTTTTGTTTTTTTGTTGTTGTTTTGTTTTGTTTTCTATTCTCTCTGGACCTGGTGTTTCCCATTTTGGAGCATCACATGACTGACATCCCAACCATGTTCTTATACCCAGAAAATCTCCGGTGATGAAGGCAGTACTTCATAGTCCAATGTTCTTACCATGTTTCGTGTACACAGTTGCTTGATTGCTCTAACATTTGCTTTGGACCTTTATCATCACATTGCTAATATCCTTTTATGCTGGGTTTCTGTTAATTCTGGAGTCATGGAATGTTTCCACAGCTAAGGTAGCCACATGAAAGCAGAAGTAGCATGCCACAGCTAGAGGATCAGTCCTCAAAATGGTCACACAGAGCTATGAAAAATAAATAAATCTGAGGTCTCAAGAATACGGCTACATAATCCAAAGTATTTCAGCAGGGAAACCCATATTACTTCTGCAGAAGGGTAAATAGCCAAGATAAATCAAATAAAAAAGCACACACAGTGGTGGACCTATTGGGTTTTTACTTCTGATGCAAAGGGGTTCTGTGCATCCTTCTGAGTGATCAGAACTCAGCCTCATATTCTTAAATGATTGGCCAATATACAAAAGCACAGTTTCTAGGAAGAAAAGAAACTTGAGCATGTATTTTGGTTTCAAGAAGTGCTGGCTCTAAAGAAAGTTGAGTTTCTGCCAAGTAGCTTCTTTACAATTTTCTTTTAATGGGATTTGTCCTATTTGACCCCTTGATAGAAAAACAAAGAACATTTTGATTATATTTTCCATACATCCAGCCTACCAGAAAGACTTTTTGGGTTGGACCTTAAAATACATTCAGAACATAAACAATTCTTCAAAGCCTTTTTGAACCCCAGCCAACTCCAGGCTAAGCCTCGTGTTTGTTCCTGGTGTTTGTTTCGTGGTCACATTGGGTCTTATTTCTCCTTCTGTCTTTCAGTCTGTCTGTCTATTCTCAGAAGGCACTCAAATACATCCTTTAAAAAAGCAAGCATAGGCAGGATGTCATGGGCATCCTGTAATCCCCGACCTGGTAGACACAGAATGGAAGCTGGACACCAACTTTAGCTACACAGTCTGACCCTGTTTTAAAAAGAAAGAAAGAAAATTCAGAGGCTGACTCCCCTGCGTAAGCCTTGGTTGGCAGTTGCTACCCATTTCCTACAAAGTGAAAACTAGATCCTTTACAGGGGCCTACGAAGTTCTTGGTGAACTGGATGTTCACTTCTCTGATGTCACGCCAACCTAAAAAGTGCCAGGCAAGCTCTGTATTAAGCTTGTTGTCTGCCCTCTCCCTGGAATTCCTTCTTCTGATATGAGTTTGACTAACTACCTCACTTCCTTTAAATGTCTTCCTTTCCTCGAAATCAAATGCCATCTTCTCCATTAGTCTGAGGCTGTTTTAACGATTCCATTTATTTTGAAGAACGGCTGTCTTCCCAGTTTCTAGTGTCACCATGCCACCTTTTTCATAGCAGTTATTATGTGTTGTCAATATAATGTCTGTTTTATTAGTTTTCTATGTTCGTTTTTGAATTTTTAATTTGCAGCGACATTTTACAGTATATTTGTGGGTGGATTTATTAGGTTCATTCTTATTACCTGTAAACAATACAAATAATAGACTATTATGCCCTTTTATAGTATGTGTTATATAAGAACAGGGATTTCATGGTTTCACCAAGGCAGTTCTTGCAACATAAAAGATGATCTGGTTATTAATTTATTTATTGTTTGAATGAAAGCTAATCCAATTAATAAAGTTTATGAAGCTTGCTTGCTCAAGGCAGGTCTGACCTTGGGTTTCTTCCCTGAACAAACTTTCTTCAACCGTGGAACACAGTGTTTGGAGGGCAGAGCACTGCTCGCTGGCTTCATGACCTTAGCAAATCACTTAACCTCTCCTAGACTCACTTGGCTCCTTTACAAAATGAAACAACAATGTCAAGCCTCAGGGTCATTGTGAGAAATAAGTTAGGAATACACATTGGCACAAACATCCACACCACACTCAGGACGGTGCCTGGACCACAGGAGTGATTTTGTGTGGGAAGTAGGGAGCTGGTTCCATTGTGGACTTGGGGGTATCTACAGTAAGGCCCCTACACAAGAGGTGATGCTGTTTGACTTGAAATCACACCTTACCCCTCAATACCAGATTCTTTTGACAATACAAATTCTGGAGCCATCAGTTAGCCACCCAACAGGTTGAAGACTTGGGAAAGCCCTATTACTGGAGTTATCAATATCTATTACCTTCAAGCAATGAAAACTCAAAGCAGTCATTTAAATGTCAGAGGAAACTGTATCTGCATCCTGAGACAATTCTGACCAGGATCAGACAGCTTAAGTAAGTCACCTCTAACAGGAGGAGTTAGAGCAGGTTTTAAAATGTGGCTGTAAACTGTAGGCATTTGGCTGTAGGCTGAACTCTGAACACCTCGTATTCAGTAGCCCTGCAGCCTGGTCTTAGGTACTTCTTTATGTGAGAGTCTGTCGTCACTCCAGGACAGGGCTTGGCCAAGCGACACTGCCGTCCTATGACCTTTGCAACTATATTGAGAACTCTGTCCTAGAGACCTCTCTTCCTTAAGAGTCTTTACTTCTGACTGGAGTATTTTCTTTAAAAAAGGTTCACATAGAGCCACTGCCATCTTTCCCTGAGACATGTCACATGTGCTTGTTGAATAACAGGACCCTCATGTGTTGCTGGCTGTGAATTTTTCCACTGAGACTGATGGATAGAGGCTGGCCCCTAACACCGCAGTTCTCTTTCACCCTCTTATAGACAATGGCCCCACCCAGAATGCATTCAAGAATGGGGTAGGCAAGCACATATCATGCCAACATACAGAGGAGATTAACCATCGCTGATGTGAACTGGAATTGTGATGCCAATTAATTCGGGTCTCCATGAGGACTTATTAGATAATGGTTAAAATATTGATTGGCCCTGCCTTACAGAGTGGCCTCAAAGGTAAACTTGAATAAAAGATCAAAAATGAAATACTTGCGTGTTGTAGATCTAAATCTTCTATGACTACATGACACTCCTCTGACATTAGCCTGTAACATTTTGCCTCTGAGTTATGTACATGTGCTGCTCATTTTTTATGAGCTTTAAACATTCCTATCTAGTCTGCTTGGAACATCAGAAGTGACTTGTTAGGCAAATCTTTTTGAATAATTCTTAATAAAAATATTTATTGAAATGCATGGCCATTTAAATATGCTGCCGGATGAAAGGCTTCCTAGGAAGGTTGATCTGCATTTGGAGAATCACCCTCAAGCCCACCAGTCCTGGCTTTCTTGTCCTTGTCTCGCTGTCAGCGTTTTCCGAATGGAACACCATTTTTGTGAGCATTTGGGATCTTTGGCTAAAAGTGAAGAGCACCAGCTTCAATCTGAAGAAAAGACCAGGAGGCTGAACTATACTGAATAAAAACCCGAGTGATTTTCAGACATGCTGCTAATTTAAGGGAGTCTGAAGTAGAGGAGGTGAGGCAGAGAAAGAGCCTAAGATCCTGCTTTTCTCTGTAGGACAAAGGTTTAGGCAACTTCCCTTCCAGTAGGCCGGCCCCTTTTCTCTCACCCCCCTACAGCTGTGATAGTCCTCAATCTGAGTAGTGGTTTCTGACCAGGGGCAATGAGGGTTTCTATCATGGGGCTCACAGACGCTCATCCATCTCTCCTGGTAATTAATTCTAATACAGCTCCATTTAATACAAGGAGAGCTGCTGTAGGGCATGGTTTTACAAGATATTGCAAAGCCTAATTGAAATTCTTTACCTTATTTTAAAACAAGCTTTTCTAAGAGTGTTTAGAAATATTTAATAGCAATGAAAATGGAGCTTAGCGACTCTGCTTCTGGCTGTGGAATTCTTCCAAGATAAGGTTCTCTCTACTGAGGCACCTGGGCTGAAAGAATCAAGCTGAGTGCTGACCCTAAAGTCAGTGCTTTACACAAAATTAGAACTGCAGTAAAAGCTGCCAGCACTTGAAGGCACCACAAAAGTTGGGTAGAGGACACAGAAATCAAGCTAGATCTGAGTTGGAAGCTTTCTCCCTGCTGTCTAGGTTTCACGGTAGCACAAGGGGTTATGCAAGCTGTTGGGGTAAATAGGTCGTTAGTCATATTACCCAGCTGCAGACACTGTCTGTCACAATACTGACCTGTCAAGCTTGATGTGCCCATTGGTCCAAGAGTGGTATGACTGCTGTGGGGGTAACCAGATTTTTATTTTTTATTTTTATTTTTTTTGCATTTGAAGCTTGCTTTATGGAAGGCAGTCAGTGCCTTGTGCTATAAATCTTCACAAAACCCGGTGGCTACAAGGGTTGCAGGCCCTGTTGAATGGCCAGTTGATCTCTAAATATTTGTTTGTAGCCATAGACTAGTACAGCACCACATCTCGGTCATAGTGTCTCTTGGGGCTGTGAGGGATGTTTATGTTCAGTGCAGATGCTCATAACCAAACAAAGTGAGTGGGAAAAGCGACTTTTCGCTGCTCAGCCATTAGCAGGAAATCTCTGTCACCCCATGATACAGAAAATAGAAAAGAAAATCGAGTTGAAGGAACATAAGAGCCGGAGGATAGTGCCGAGTGCTCTGGAACACTGTCTTTTGGAGGTGACATGGTTCTTGTACTCATGAACTCATAGCAGCTGTGACCGCTTATACAATACATGCACAGAAATGCTAAGAAGTCATGGAGGCAGGAGGAGAACTGCTTGGGAAGAAAAAGGAGGAGTTGGGGAATAAGAGAGGATGAAGGAGTGCAAATATAGTCACAATGTCTTGGATACAAGTTTGAAAAATGTCGGAAATTTAAAAAGTAACACAGTTTTTAAAATGTTTATAGTATTTGCACGATGCTTGGAGCGCCCCAGGCACTGCTCTGGGCAACTCTACAGAGGGCCAAGTGTCTTCTTCATAGGTTGCAACCTAAAACACAGAGTTTAGCAACCCTCCCAAAGCCAATGCAACTAGTTAGGTAAGCCCTGGATAACTCGCCTGTAAAAATTTGCTCTCCAGGAGTGTCTGGCTTCATGTACTCGCTTTCCAAATAGAGCTAGTGACGACAAGGACACGAGATGTGGAGTCTGCCATGCCAGCTACAGCTGAGCTGTGCAAGAATGCAGGCGCGAGCCTCACTCCTATCCCACGGCTCTTCCAGAGCTGGACGGAAATGCCTGGTCTGCCCGAGTACCACACTCTCTGCCAGCTCTGCCCCTGCACTGTCTTCCTTTCTTATTTGTTAAGCAGTTCTGCTATGGATTTGAAGAAGAAAAAATGATCCTTTTTCCCTGAATTCTCCAGGCTATTGATCAGTTTTGATCATTGTCTACATTGGAATAGCTTTTCCTTTTCTTGGCTTAGCAAACCTGCCCAAGAGAAGCTATTTAATGAATTTGAGAACTGTGTCCTAAGTAAGGAAGTAGAAAGCTCTGGGGGAACAAGACCCGAATCTGCTCAGCCTTCTTTCTCTTTTCCACACCCCAGTTTGTGTGGCCTAACCTCTCTAAGCAGGTGAGCTCCAACAGGGCGCTACCAAAGGCTCATTTCCTGGGTCTGGTGCAGACTCCACAGGGAGGACTTCCAGCACCATGGGGCCAGCCTGCCACAGACTCAGAGAGCCAGAAGAGCCTGGTGTTTAGGCCCAGACGGCAGCCAATCCACTATTTCTTTCCCTGTACTTGTCTGCACATCCGCTTCCAACTTAACAGCATTATCTCTCTATACTTTTTGCTAAGTTTGACCTTAATATTCTTTGCTCTTGTGCTCAGCACCACCCCTCAGAAGACAATCTAATTTAATGTATTAAATCCAACCACAAAGTAACCAATTACAAGTTGAACATGTCTCCATTCCTTTAGAAGTCGTCTGACCTAGTAACCATGCCTAGTTATTAATGTCGTAAAAATATTGCAAACATTTAAAAAACCCACGAAGTATTTATTATTTTAGTTAAACTCCATTACTCTGAACTCCAAAGTCTTTTCCATGCTCTGCAGTGTAAGTGAATTTTGTTGTTGTTGGGGGATGTTGCTTTAAAAATAATGAGCTGTCAAGTGGAGCTTAGAATAATTTAGTTATGTAGAATTTTCCACTGCAACAGCTCTCCACATTAAAAGAACGCCATTTTGATCTGTAAATGCAGTTAGTGAGTTCTGAGCCCCACACTCCAGCTTTCTGCAGAGATGAATCCTTTGTCCCCGCTACTCTGCGTCGCTCTTTTGGGTGACTGGTTCACTTGACAGTGGCCTCGCTGTGCACCTAGATGCTCTACAACTTCCACCCAGCAGCAGCTTCCACAGTTAGTGTTTTTGTTATGTTTTCATTTCTTGAGAAGCTTGTACAGGTGTACAAGGAACTGTGATGGTCTCCATGTTCTCCCTTCCCTTCACAGCCTCTCCTGCACCCCCAGGGAGAGCATGTCATCACCCTCTCTCCGTCCTTCAGATCTTATGCTCTTCCCACTTATTGTGCAATGTACCCTGAGCCTTGCTGTGAGGGTGCCCCATTTAGGGTTAAATATTCCCAGTCTATTATTCTCAGAACTTGGACCACTTATGAGTTTCTGCTTTTGGGGGAGAAAACAAACAAACCCAAAAAGCTTCTCTGACCAAGGTTGGGTTGCACCCAGGACAGCCAGGTCTGCAGTTGTAAACATAAATATTCAGAAGACAGTTTGACAGCATGGTCATTTAGCAAATAACAGCAGATTCTATCTAACCCCAGTCCCGGATTTTAGGACAGGATTACAACATGAGGCACACAAAATTCGTTTCTGTGGTGCAGGCTTCAGATCCAATCAGAAAGTGGTTAGTTATAGCATCACGGTTGTGCCACTATTACACCAGTGGGCCATTGTTGTCTGACACTGTGTGGTAGTATGCAGGGCCCAGTGCTAAGCAGGCTCACTGATGATCCACAGTGTGATACCAAATCTGTATCTATAATCCAAACTCACTTTAGCTTCAAGCCCATAACTTTCTATAGATGTATCTTGTTCCCATCGAAGCTGATCTGCCCCAAACTAGTAATACACCAGATCTCCTGTTCCAGGTGACACAACCTAATCATGCAATCCTGTGAGCCTGTGGCTCATTACTGTGAGCATTGCTCCCTCGTCTCTCCTGCACACCTGTCACAATCACCTCCCCACATTTCTACAAGACCTGGATTTGGCTGCTATTCTTTTTTTTATCCTCTACCCTCCTCACACTAAGACACTGCATTTTTGTTTTTGGAGAAGCGAGCTCCTTCCTCGGCTTCAGGAATGCTTCACCCTAGGCCACGGCTGGCCCATTCCCTTGCCACAGCTCATTCAGGCTGAACATGTGATGCAAGCATGATCTGACTCAAAGATTCTGTTGGGATCCTCCCATGGAGGCTTCGGTAGGTGTTTCTGGGGAATCTGTCCTGCTCTGCAAGAGTCAAGAAGTGATCTCCCCTCTGTATGGTTTCATGGCTGATCTGAGGTCTGAAATTGTGTTCATCTTGAGAATAAAACCAACACAGAAGCTGAGCAACAAAAATCAAGCAAAGGTTCAGAGAAGTTACTGTCTGTAGCATTTTTTCCAAACTTAATACCTCCTAAGGAAAAAAAAATATTCTTAGAGCTAATTTGTGCTGTTTATTTTGTGTGATTTGTTGCAAGAGCTCCCCAAGAGAAGGCCCCACGCTGACTTGTTGGGATCTAATATCTATGTGCCTATCACTGTCTCCCTGCTGCAGCCTTAGTACTGGATTATTTCTCACTTAGATTAATGGAGCATCCTCCTCACTGGTGTTGCTGCCTGTAACTTCAATCTGCAGCTATCTATCTTCTGCAGCTTATCTTTCCAACATGGGGAAAATTAGAAATCGGCCATTGCTGGATTCCTGTTCAACAGCTTGTAAGAGTTTCCCTTTTGTCTTTTCTTTCTTTTTCCTTGCCACGTATACTTCATGCTTATTGGGTAAACAGTGAAAAGCGATAGGTAAGACAGAGAACGGATAAGAGGCTGGACTTGCCCCAAGTCTGCAGAGGCTGAGCAGGAGTCCAGTGGAGCAGAAGATGCAGAGTATCTTGGTCCTGCTTTGGTGTCTCCACTAGACTGTGTGCAGAGAGCACACATTGTCAAAGCGTTCCAGTGACAATGGGGTCATTTCTGCACAGGCAGGAAAAGCTGGTGGCTGCTTTTCCAACACTGAAGGAATGGGTAATACTTAGATACTTAGTTCCATCATCCTTCCTTCCAGACCCAAGAGGTGGACCACATAAGCCAAATCATATTTAAAAACAAAAAACAAAAAACAAAAGTCCATCTGTGGAATAAAGATACACGGGTTGGCCATGATATAATATGTGTATTGCCTCAAGTCTTTGGAATAATACTCAGGACTGTTAATGACTGTATCCCAGGTTTTCTCCTCCTTCATAATAATGCATATACACATTTTGTCTTCCCAGCAGTTTGGCACCCACCTTGTCTAGTCTCAGATTTTCCTCCTGCTCTGGGATTGTCACAGTTCTCACAGGCATATTCATGCTGCTATGGAACTCCAGTCTTGTCTTCCAAGCCCCTTGGGACATTGTTTCCAAGGTTGGTCTCGGAGTACAACTTGGAGAATTCAAGGATATCTTCCTTTTTTGTTGTTGTTTTGTTTTTTGGTTTTTTAAGACAGGATTTCTCTGTGTAGCTTTGGCTGTTCCTGGACTTATTTTGTAGACCAGGCTGGCCTCAAACTCACAGAGATCCAACTGCCTCTGCCTTCCGAAGTGGAATTTGAGAATTTCACTGGGAACTTTTGAAGTGTAAACAAGACAGATTGGTGGTTTTATATGAGTGTCCAAGTAGGTTCAGATGGCTACATTTCCTGACACATAAAAGGGGAAAACAAGAAATATAAGGGGTTGGTAGGAGGAAGAGGAGGAGGAGAGGAAAAAGTAGGAGAAGGAGAAGGAAGAGGAGAATGAGAAGGAAGAGGAGGCAGAGGCAGAAGAGGAGGAAGTGGAGAAGGTGGCAAAGGAGAAGGAAGGGGAGGAGGAAAAGGAAGAGGAGGAGGAGGAGGAAACCAAGAGGAAGAGGGATTAGAGATGCTTGCCAGTTTAAGTTTTTCTGACTATTCCTACTTCTAAGACCTGGGTGTATTATTGTGCCCAGACACTCACTGAGATACTTCAGATCTTTATAACGATTTGTATTCACCTCCTCCTACTCCTTCTTCTTAGTTTGATGTTTGTGATACTTGTATACGAAATACCACTAAATAAAATGTCCATCTCCTTTCCTATAATCTATCTCTCCTGGCTTGGCAGCCCCTGAGCCTGGGTCTATAGATCTTCAAGCTCATTTTCCCTCTCACATCCATATATCTTTGCTTATAATTTCTGTCTGACTATCCCTGGAATACCTGTGTTCTTCATGGGTCACTTCATGACTGAAATCATGTTTTATACCTTTGCCTCAGGTTAATACTCCATATACGTTCCTGCAATGCCTTCTCCAGCACCTGTAAAATACTGCATTGTATACACCAGTTTGGATGCTGAAGTACTGTTGGGCCACAAGACTTCATCTCTGCTTTTTCAGCTCCTAGAAAGTCATTTATTTGATAAATATTTTTCTGAGTGACCAGTGTGATGA
The DNA here is from genome assembly GCF_030254825.1 of Meriones unguiculatus. Lineage (NCBI taxonomy): Eukaryota > Metazoa > Chordata > Mammalia > Rodentia > Muridae > Meriones > Meriones unguiculatus. The sequence continues at coordinate 16,368,637 of NC_083352.1, read as the reverse complement.
ATGAATCAATAAATTATTCAGGTAAACTCTATATAGAAAATTTAGTGTATTTTGTAACCTAGCAAACTAGCAATAAATAAGTTTGTAAAAGATGAGATAGTGAGCTCCCCGGTTAACTTGCACATGCATAGTTTATGAGTAGCATTAGAATGAGTATCGTCACTTTTGGTGATCAATTTATCAATGTATAGCATATGTGGTGAGAATGTTCACATCTTTAGCCCAAGTATGAATTCTTCTCACTATGAACAAATTAGGATTTAGAATATCCTAAATATGTACTTGACAACACTTCTAATAGCCACAGAACTGAGAGAGAAACCGTTGAATTATAGTACAACACAGTGATAAAACTAATTTAAATAAGAAGGAAAAACCACTATATTAGCGCAAATATAAAATTGCAAAGGCTCTTCCCGAGGACTAGCTTTAATAGTACCACAATATGCTATGCAAGCTTCCAAGGGGAGGGAGCAATCAATAGTTCTATTGAGCTGTGACTCTGTTGAAGCATAAGAATTAAAACAAAGCAAGGTATCTGTAAAGGTACGTTAGTGGCATTCATATCTTAGCAGTAACCAACTGTTGTCTAATTGTACTTAGAATCCCTTCAACAGGAGAGAAAAGATGCCTGATGCTGGAAACCCAGCCCACCACCTGGGGCAAGGGAGATCATGTATCTTGGAAGAGACACTCCTATAGCTACTTGACTAGACCAGCACAGACTCCTAGCTGTGTCCTAAAACCAATCGTTATACCCACAGATAAGTGTAATTCTCATCTCTTATCAAAAAGGCTTCCCTTTGTGCCAGATGGAGACAGTTACAAAAAAAAAAAAAAATCACTGGCCAAAATCCAGAGGTCAACTACTCGTGGTTTGTCCAGCTCAGGGAACATTATGGAAGAGAGGGCAGAAAAAGGCAAGAGCCAGGGGACCAAGAAATTAGGTATGAGATTGTGTCTCCTAGAAAGAACACAGAAGCTCCGTCCATGAAACCTCGACACGGCTGCCTAAATAAGACCTGAACAATGACAAAACTACAGACAAAATAATGCAGGAAGGGGGAATTGCACTGCACTTCACCCCTAGACTAAGAGCTGTAGACCACTAATGACGGCTGAGGGGGAGAATCAGTCTTTTCCAGGCACGAGCTCCCTGACTGCTCATCCACTACCAAATCGTGAGCCCCACTATCATATCCATACAAGTCACACTGTACAGACTCATCAACTGATGAGTTTACATATTTATGCATTTATATGTATGTATAAAACAACAATAATAAAATCCATCAATTTAAGAGAGGTTGAGAGCAAGAACAGGGGAGAGCTTGGAGGGAGAAAAGGGAAGGGGGTAAATGATAAAACTATATTTTAATTAAAAAAATCAAAGATTCTTAAGAAGTAGATACTGATATAATCACACAATAAACAATATATAATATCATGTATGTATTGTATCTATGTGCTGCAAATAACATGCTTCTTCAATGTTGGAGCAGAATTTTAACCGACCTATGGGCAAAAATAAACAGTTGGTTTGATTGGTTGGTTTAAGGTGTTATATTTATTTTATTAAACTGATTAATTAACAAGATGTTATGACAACACTTATTAAAAGAAATGTCTAGTATTATTTTTCATATTATGGGGTATACCTGACTGAAAAAAAAATTCCTGGAGCATGAAATTCTGTACACGCAATTGTAAGCCCTTCTACCCACACGGTCTCGGTTGGCAAATTTGCATAATGATTTATGGACATTTGCCCTAACAGTTGCGTGGGGAGGCGAAGCATCTGTTGACTCACTCGGCTTTGCCTGTGCTAACAAGAGACAGACAGCTGCGGTTAATGAACAACAATTGCTAATAGATAACTCAGTGAGTCTTCAAGTGCATTCTGGTTTTCTCAGCCCAGAGAGATGAAAACGCCGGTTCAGAAGTACGGTACCTGCCAGTTCCCTTCTTCTCCCTGGCCTCCACCCGGAAGGCAGTTAGCAGGTTGCCTCGGATGGGGCTCATCCGATGCTGACTCCTGATAACAAAATATATGAAAAGGGCAGAACCTGGAAGGACCTGGAAGATCACAGCGCTGGGATAGATCCGCCCACCCTTGTCTCTACTGCCGAAGACAACTGGACCTTTACTACAGGATTCTTAGGAAGTTCGAACTGGGGAACACTAGGAAGGACCCTGGTTTCTGTTACACTTGTTGAGTGGATTACCTTCTCTGAGCATCGCAAGGATTTGAAAGCAGATCGCTGTACTCCTCCCTCCCCCCAGCTCCGTGCTTTCCTAAGCACTAGAGGGCCATCCTCCCAGTCAGGCTGCCTGGAAGCCCACTGCATTTGGGCCATTCTTGACTGTGGAGTCCTCAGTCCCTCAGTCACTTCTGAGCGTGTCTTCTGAGTTAGTGTTGAAATGACAGTGGGACTCAAATTACAAATCGGGTAATTAGCGAACTGTGCAGTGGAATATTTTTAATATATTGCAAGTTTCAGTTCATATACCACAACTTAATTGAATTTGCCCTAAAGCCCTTCAATTAAAAATTGTGCAGAAACTAGCATTTTCAAGATAAATGTGGGCCTTGACCAAACTCCAAGAAAACAAAATGGTAAGTTTCTGAAAGGTTAATAACGTTTTCTTAATCGAAGCAATAATGGAGATGAAGAGGCAATTTTCTTTCTTATCATGTGAGAGGGTTGATTTGCCCCTCCCAGGCCAAGCTGGTGCTCTCAAGAGTTCAGCTGAGAGACCTGGAGCCTTTGCAACCATTGCTAAGTGGGACCACCCCTTCTGAGCCAGCGCTCCGTCTGACATCACCCCTGCTAAGTCAGCGCTCGGCACACGCTGCCCTTTCCAGCCTGTCTCCTGCTTTCCCAGGTTCTTCCTATAGTCCCTGTTTGCATATGCTGTGCCCTGGACTCTTTAAGGACAGCCACTCCTAGTCTTTGACTTCAAAAACTCCTTTTGAGTTGGACGCACACAGATGACAAAAGCGCCTGCGAGACTGAGGTAAGAGGAGAGCAGGTTCAAGTATATGTGGGTCTGTGGCCTGAGACTTTGTGGCCAAATTAAAAAGGTGAGTCAGGAGGGTTGCCGCAAGCTCAGGGCCAGCCATAGTATATAGCAGGCCAGTCAGAGTCACATAGTAAGGACTTGCTTTTGCTTCAAACACAAAAACAAAACAATCCCTTCTGGCCCTTTAAAAATCAGAAGGCAGCTAGTAAACCCAGGTAAAATACCTGACCCTATTACTTATTCCTTGTGTAGCTAAGACCCAGTCTTTCATGTAAGAGACTATTTTAAGTGAAAAAGAAAAAGAAAAGAAAAGTTAAAAGAGAGAAGGGAGGTGTTTCAAGCTGCTCTTCAATGATATTTATGGGAGGAGACAGACATCAGAGAGGAAGCAGGTGTGTGGCGTTAGGGTGGCTGTTCGACAGTCAGCTAACACTGTCCAGATGGCAGCCATGTCCCTGCAAGCTCCATGCCCACTGGCTACACAGCCATCCCCCTCTGTTTCTCGTTCACATGTTGAGAAAGATGCTAAGCGACCCTTATGAGATTTGTTTAAAACAGGCACAGTGTACTGAAAAGGTCTGGCATATTGAATTTTCAATCTTGCTGTGTGTTTTAAAATTTTCATATAGACCTCTTTATTATTAAATATCAAATTACTATTAATTTAAAATAAATAATAATTATGTTTTAATATATAATATCACATATTATATATCATATTGTGTATCATATACTAATACTACTCACACTATATATTATGTTTACATATCATATAGATTAAATTCATATATTGTTATAGTATAGTAATATAGTATATATCACTATTAATATTTTGTTTGTTCATGTATATTAATAACATATCAGTAATTATAATTAATGCTAAATAATCCATTATGATTAGTGCATATTACAATATAAAATTATTGATGTACAACAATTAATTGGATTAAATTCATTAAAATAAATATAAAATTATTTAAAATGTATGTTATTGTGAAAGATTATGTAGAACTACTTCCAAAGCGCAGTAAGGAAGAGCGCACCTGCGGGTCTTTTGTTCGGACTGATCTGGATCCTGAGCTATGGGACGTCGCCTCCCTAAAGTCCTAGGTGGCCTCTGCATGGGTGACAGCTGGTCCTCACAGGGACTCTGACAGCAACTGAGCTGCCGAGCTGACCCTACATGGCTGGGACCCTAAGAGTGGCAGGGATAGAGACTCCCAGAGGTGGTCCCTTGCCGTCAGTGACTCCATTCCGCAGCAAAGCAACGCAGGCCGCCATTCTGCCAGCTCTGTCCAAACAGTGTGTGGGCATGAGGAGGGGTGCAGTGATGAAGATGGGCACCCGCACTGCTTGACCCCTCTGCGCTCGGGTTCGCACCTTTCATAAGGGAATAGCAGTCACACGTGGAGCTGTACGGATGCCATGGGTGGTAGCTCAGAGCACTTGCTACACGATCATGAAGACACACCCACAAAGTTTGGAGCCGATACCTGCCCAGCAAGCCAGGTATCCCATAAATGCCATGACTCCAGTTACTAAAGATCCAACAAGCTCTTCTGGCCTCCCCACATGAAAGATGTGCCCATGTGTGTGTGCAGAGACAGACAGACACACACATATGTACATACTTACATAAACACACAGACAGATACACTGAGAGAGAAGGAAAGAAAGAGAGAGAGAGAGACAGTAACACACATATGTGAAAATACTCACCTAGATCCACAGAACAATACACACAGAGAGAAACAGGAACGCAGGCATGTGCATGTGTGCATGCGCTCACACACACAGACACATACACATGAATATACTTACAAAGACACACAGACAGATCTACAACAGAGTCACACATGCACACACACACGTGCATATACTCACATAAACACACAATCAGGCAGATACACACAGAGACAGACAGACAGACGTGTGTCCATATACTCACAAAGACACAGACAGATACACTGACACAGAGAGACAGGCACGCATACACATGTGCAAATACTCACATAGACAGACAGATACACACACACACACACACATCACACATGTATTTTAAAACCATTCACCTATGCCAGAGGTATTATGATTGAAGAAGTTTGTAAACACAGGGGTCTGTGCCCTGACAGCTGATATGAGGCCTGTGGAAGGGGTGGAGACAAAGGCAATCCCACTGAGCTTCCTTTGAACTCATGTCTGTCTTAGTTCCAGGAGTGCTCTGGAACCCACAAATCCTTATCATGGGGGCCACACCTACAGGCTTATCTTTGATTTCCCCCAACTAAGCCACTGATGTTGAGAAAAGAACCTCTCAGACTTTGGATTTCAAAAACAGATTGTAGTGTGGCAAGAGCTGAAATCGGAGCTTGAATAGTTTGTGGCTTGAAGAAGCATCCTATGTGGCCTGTAGAATATTGGTAGAAAAATTATGACTTGAGCTGCCAGTAAAGACACTATAGAGGCAGATCACCCAATTACTGCTGGTCCTGAACCCATCAGCAAAGGCCACAATTAGGGTTGAAAACATTCTTTAAAATCATGACATCTTTTATAAATACACATGAAAAAGACATTGGAAAGTTAGATGACCACAGGCCTGAACTTTCATAAGGTACCAGATAGCCAGGCCCACGTCCTTACTTTCTGATCCTGACTGGGCATATTTGCTGTAGTTCTCATTGCTCAACATTGCCTTGTCCAGCCTGCTGTCCTCACTGCTACTGTTCTTTAAAAAGTTATTTTATTTATTGTTATTGTGTATGATATTTATATGTGTGTGTAACCAGTGTTTTGTTTTTGTTTTTGTTTTTACTAATTTGTGAGTTCCTTTCTTTCTCTACCATTCTCCACCCTATTCCATCCTTCCAACCTCCCAACGCTAGATAGAAAAGAGAGAAGGATAGCAGGGAAAGGGCCATCATTATCGTTAGGCTACTTCCTGTTGATTAGGATCATCAGGTTCCTTGGGGAAAGTTTGATCTTTGCCATCAGGATATTCAACTTCTTCTTGTTGTCTCTTTACTCATGACTACTTGTCATCCGCAACAAAACACAGTAACAGCAGCAGCAGCAGCAGGAGGAGGAGCAGAAGCCACTGCTTCTCTCGGGACTCCACGTTTATATATCCCCAGAATTCCAAGCGTCATACACTTGTAGAAACTATCTGCAGCTGGCAAAATCACGGCTCTGCTAGAGCATGGGGTAAATCATAGTCGGCTGCTGCGGACAATCTGAAGCAGCTCTGTCTCCCACATCTGGGATTAAAACAAAAATTCTCACTGTAGATGTGTGTTATGTGTGTCCATGTGAACTTCATGTGTGCCTATGTGTATATGTGTGTATGTGCCTATGCATGGGTATTATGTGTGCCTCTGTATGTTACATGTGCCTGTGTGTGCTTGCATGTGTGTATGTTATGTGCCCATGTCTGTATGTGTTTGTGCCTGTGTATGTATGGTATGTGTGCCTTCATATGTGTGCTGTGTGTGCCTATGTGTGTGTGTCTGTGTATATCTGTGCAGGTGCCCACAAGCCAAGACAAGTGTGTGAAGGTCAGAGGACATCTTTCTGAGTTACTCCTTTTACTTTGAGCCCTGGGGATTGAACTGGAGTCATCAGGCTTGCTCAGAGCACCTTTGCCCACGGAGCCAGCTCACAGCCCTGCCACTGTTCTTAGAGACAACATTTTAATCTCCGGCTCTGGTACTGCCAGTGTCTGGCTGGATGCTCATTTATCACAGCAGCTCAGGCTCTCAGACTTCCAAGGTGCCTTAAAGATAATCAGATCCCAATCGCTGCGGCCCTGCTGCCATGTTGCTTACCTGCTCACTGATGACTTGTTTGGTTGGCTTTTAAAGTGGAATAGGTTTTGCTTTTATTGATGTTAGCATATCTTTTAAAGAGACACACATAGAAAAACACACAGAGAACAGGAAGAAAATGATGGATTACCTCATGATACAGAGAGACTCACTCCTGGTAGAAATGCTGATATATGTGCAGAAGAGAACCTCACTAAACGCCACTCAAATTCCCAAAGCCAGCTTCACCTTTAGTTTTACCCTTTAGCATCTGGCAATGCAGAAGGAGCATTTCTCAGACTCCCTTACACCTTAGGTTTCCCAGGAGAGTCATGCGCCCCCTCCCCCATGAAGCTAGAGCACATAAGAGGTCTGGGAGGTGCTGAGCCTGCAATTTCTCAGGCAGCACAGCTGCTAAGTGAGGGGAGGCAGCAACTGGCAGGCGAAGGCTGAGCAGCTCCTGTGGTCCAGAAGGTGGAGAAGGGGGTGTGGGCAGAGGAGGGAACAGCTCACTGTGTGCTCCGTTCTGCAATCCTTCGGTGGCATGCATGGAGTCATCTCAGGACTCAGCTCGCAGCCTGCATCTCCACACTCCCATGATTTGTGAGGCCTCTTCATTTCTGGGTCACACTCCTTTGTGCCTGAACTAGCTCCAGTGGAATCTGTTGCATACAGCCAACCTCGGGCTAGCAGTAACCACCAACTCACCAAGCGGGCTTTGTCCAGCTAGGCTGCTTTTCACACAAATACCAAGAGCCTCATTTTAAAGAATTTTTATTTTGAGGTAATTATTTGTTTCACATGAATGTGTGGCTGATGATACCTAGAGAGTTTATGAGTCTTATGGCTGCTTCTCTATGGGAATGCCATTGGAAACTACAGTTTGTGGTTCCAACCAGGATTTCGACATTGCTGTCATCTGCTTGCATTGTTCTGTATGCCCTGCTCTGCTTACATGTATGATTGCGAGTGTAATCCTGCAATTCTATCATGTATAGGGGTTCCTGTAGCCATCACCACAGTCAGGAGGCAGATGGATTCAGTGCCACAAAAACTCAGTGGTTAAGGGAGCTTGTTGTTCTTGCAGAGTCAGGCTTCTAACACCTGTACCAGCTGGCCCACAGTCACCTGTAACTGCAGCTCCAAGGGGTCTGGCCCATGCACACATGCACATACATAAATAAGTCTTTAAAAAGGAATCCCTTTCTTGTGCTTCAGATCCTCGTGGTCTCCCGACCCTCCGCCCTCTGTCATATTCTCCAGGTCCATGTTATCATTTCAGGGATGTCATGCTGATGGACCACTGTGTTCTACATACTCCCAAATCCCTAGGTCAAACCTAATCACCAATGCAACTGCATCCAGAGGACCTACTGTTAAATCAGTGGGAACCTCACTAAAGGGGACCCCAGGGACTTGCAGACTTCCTCCCAACGAGGCTGCCACTTACCAAGTACAGAAAAGGCCTCAGTATATGCTGAGCTGCTGGTTCATGTTTAGACTCCTCTAAAAACTGTCAGATTATAGGCCTGTGCCATCGTTCCTGGTTAAGCAATCACCTTCTGAGAGTGTCTGTTTTTCCACTCAGCATGAGTCAGTGCAGCCTCCCACTATGGCACAGATCAATGGTTTATTCCTTTTCACAGCTTAGTATCATTTCAAGAGATGGGTGTCCGCACTCTGTTGAACCAGCCCCTCTTTGAAACACTGTATCATTGCAGTATATAGTCACGCTGAGTAAAGGTGCCACACACATTCCTGGAGAGAGTTCTCCCTGTGTGCAGGTGTGACTGTGTCCCAGGATTTGTATCTTGATTGTGTATTTGGTTTTAGAAGGCACCCTCACCTTGCTGCTCTGTGTGGATACACTGTTTCAGGATCCCTCTCTGGGTGTGAGAGACCTGTATCTCTGCATTGCTATCAGTCTTTGATCTTATTATTGTATTATATCTCTGTCTGTCCTCAGAAAATAATGGCATCTCTCATTCTAGCGAGCACCATCTTATGTCAACATACACAGCGCCACATTTTAGTACCAACATTTCTGTGGAATTGTTCCATTGCTGCATGCAGCTTTCCTCTAGTCAGTCTCCCAAAAGAAAGCTCCAGGAAAACCTGGGAAAAGCCAGTCTCTAAAATCCCTTCCGACTCTTTGATTTGTCCTTTGCCACTTCCCTGCTTTAACAGGACGGGTGGCTTGGATTTCCCATTCGAATAGTATAAATTATCTACATTCTTCCACATGCATGTAGTTTTGTCTTTGGCCAGAGCCTTTCCTGGAGATGTCTGAGGAAGGAAGTAGAACATCTACACATTGTTAAGAATGTGATTTCAAGTGAGGGCATGTACGTGACAATGCCTTCTCACTTCCAACTTTAGTCAACAAAAAGAGAATGGCAGACTGTGGGCACATTATTTGCATTCTGATGGTCAGAGGTGGCCATTTCTGAGACTCCTGTAAAGATAGCAGGAGCCTCTCCCTCTCACTCAATCTCTCTCTCTCTCTCTCTCTCTCTGTATGTGTGTGTCTGTGTGTCTGTGTGTATGTACAGAGTGGATTCAATGCTCCTCACCCCAGACTCCCCACTTGGTCACAAGGCCAGGCCTGGGCAGGAAAGCAGGTGCAGAGGCCACACATGAAAATCTGAAATTGTGAGGTTCTTCTTAATTCTCAATTTCAGCAGATTAAGAGGCACCTAGGAGATTGGTTAAGCACGCCTCTGATATGTCTGTGGGTGTTTCTGGAGAGGGTTAAGTAAAGGAGGAAGTCCCAGCCTGAATGTGAGTGGTACTGTAACCCAGATGGAATGAGGGAGGAGATTGTCTGGAAATGTGGTTGTCTGCTGTCTGCCTGGAAATGCAGGTGTCGTCTGTCTGCCTGGGAATGTGGGTGTCCTCTGTCTGCTTCCTTCCACCATAGGGACCGAAGTGTTCAGAGCTAAAGTCAAAATAATCTTTCCTTAAACTTTGTCTCAGTCTGTCAGCTGCACGGGTTTGCCTAACACAATAATAGAATCCTATTGGCCAACGCCTTCTTTTCTATCTGCCCATGCTGTCTGTGTTTCACCAGCAGCCAGCGGCCAGAGACTCTTCAGCCACCTCTGCCTCATGCTGCTGCAGTGATTAATGAATGGTCACAGAGGCTGTTCATTGTTCTGTTGGTGTGAGAAGTTCCAGCACAAATTTCCTTATGACTATTGTCACAGTCTTTAATGAGGATATCAGGTCCTGCCAAATGGAGATCTCTAACTGAAAGCTCATGATAGAAAAATAAAAGCCAGCCTTGGGTGACTTGTCATTCTTACACCAATAAAGACAAGAGACTCCTGGAGTCACTCCCTTTAATCTGTTCATCTCCAACCAAAGTTCCACATGGCTAGTTTGTTAGCAGAGTGCCAGGACTACAGGTCAACTTTAGACCCCTAATCTATCTGAACCTGTGGCATCTGTTAATACCAAGATAGCTGTACAGACTGAGTCCAGTTGTGTTTATTTGGGGGAGAGTATGCTGGTGTAGGTAGGCTCTGCCGGAAGGCTCTACCAGGAGCTACCTTGATTTTGGAAACATCAAATACAGGTTGCTGGCAAATGATTGCACATCCTGAGGTAGTCTTCCCGAGATGACAAGCCAAACTGGAGAAGACCTTTGCTTCTACATTTGGGACACACAATAAGCAATCCCCAGCAGGGGAGACTGGAGAGATATCACCACAGAGGCCAAAGAGTTGGGGACTCTAGCAGCGTGAGGTGTCTGGTTCTCACAGTTCATTCCTAGGGCGCAGCACAACTCTTGGTGTATGGCTGACCCTAAATACAATACACTAAATACAACAGTCCATCTAATCTAGAGTTGCATTTTCCAAAGAAATTTGGTGTGTTTGGTAATGTAAAGAAATGTAAACAGTTCTAACAAATGAAATGATATCATGCCTGAAAAATAAAACCTTATTTAGAGATATCAAAATGTCAACAAAAATGGCCTTGTGAATAAAAGACATACCATGTTGGTGAAGGGGACTGTGTGTGGGGCCGCATATTGTGTGAACAGTCCCACTCAAGTCACTCTATTTGTGTTGTTCTTGTCTGTATGGGAGGCTTTTGTTCTTTTTTATTTTGTTTTTTTTTTTGAGAATTTCATACAAGCATGAATGAAATATAATCCTATCCACCACTTCCCTCATCTCTGCTCCCTTCAGCTCTCCCCATATCCCCATCAATGTGTCCTCTTAATTTCATTTCTTCTTCTTCTTCTTCTTCTTCTTCTTCTTCTTCTTCTTCTTCTTCTTCTTCTTCTTCTTCTTCCTCTTCCTCTTCCTCTTCCTCTTCCTCTTCTTCTTCTTCTTCCTCTTCTTCTTCTTCTCTTCTGCCTCCATCTTTCTTCACACTATCACTAACTAGCACTGGCCATATGGGTATAGTTATGGGACCACCATTTTAAAATTTTATGTCTTGAAAATAGTAAAGAAAATAATAAATTCTCTCTGAAAATGTATTTTTGTGGCTTGGGAGATGGTTCTGGGATTTAAAGAGCTTCCTGTTCTTGCAGAGGACCTGACTTCATCTCCCAGCACCCATGCCTGGCAGCTTCCAACTGTCTGTAACCAGCTCAGGGTATCTGCTGCCTTCTCTAAGTCTCTCCAGGCAACCTCACACCTGTGCACATATCACATATCCCTACACATAGATAAAATAAAAACAAATCTTTTTAAAACTCCCTTTTTCCTGAGTAATTAAGATACATCATCTGTGTTAAAGAATTTAGTAAAGTTGAAGCTTTAATAGAAAAATCCTAGTTGAATAGGTTTCCAGATTGGCTCATTATTGTAGAAAAAATAAGCATTGGACTATATAGTATTTATTATTAACCCTATAATTATTGTGGCAGTATTATTTGACCCGCTACTACAGATAATAAGACACAGACACATGTCAGATTTTGTAATTGCCTTATTACCTTGGTCCGGGCAAATATTTCTGCCTACACTATCTCAATAACCTCACAACCAATGGCATCTGCCTTAGTCATCCCTATCTGGTCTACCTTCCATCTATAATCCTAATATACTTGTTTGTATTTTTCATCCTTGTAGTCCTTCCTCCCAACCTACATGGTTTGTTCTCCACACTGACCCATAGTGGTGTCCTCTTGTCTCCTCTCTTTCTATCCATCTTTCTCCCATGATTTTCCTGTCCTCTAAAGCCCAGGAACCTTAACCATGACTACTCCATTCTGCCTTGCTCATGTATAGGCAGTTTGATCAACCAATTAGGAATGTCTTAGGCAGGTTTGCACAACAAGGGTAGGTAGATCCAAAAAGTAACCAGATCTTGAGGGCCAGTATCAGAAAACCCCCCAACAGCTCATAATGCAATAATGCCTACAGCTTGCTAGAAAGAGCCTAGTATAAGCTATGACTTTGTGAGGCTTGGAGGTGATACATTGTGTGTGGTGCCTGGAAGGATAGAAACAAATGAGGTTGATAGAGCAGCTTGCACAGGCTGTTAGATGTCAGTATGGGCTCACAGAACACTGCTGGAAGCTATTATCAGCCCTAGTTGCAGGCTAAGATTCAGAGAATGACCTGCCTGAAGGGTCCACTGGTAAAGGACAGAAATTTACAGAACCCTGGCATGGCTTGGTGCACATTTGGGAAATACTTGTCTTGTAACTCATGAGCTGTAAGTGATTCTAAACCCACAGGAAGGGACAAAAATCTGAAGCAGATCCACTTATGAGTGAGTATACACCATGTGTGTCTTTCTGCTTCTGGGATACCTCACTCAGGATGATCTTTTCCAGTTCCCACCATTTACCTGCAAATTTCATGATTTCCTTGTTTTTTGTTTTTTTTTTATCGCTGAGTAATATTCCATTGTGTAGATGTGCCACAATTTCTGTATCCATTCCTCAATTGAGGGACATCTGGGCTGTTTCGAGCTTCTGGCTATTACAAATAAAGCTCCTACAAACATGGTTGAGCAGATGTCCTTGTTGTATTCTTGAGCATTCTTAGATATATGCCTAGGAGTGGTAGAGCTGGATCTTGAGGAAGCGCTATTCCTAACTGTCTGAGAAAATGCCAGATTGATTTCCAGAGTGGTTGTACAAGTTTACATTCCCACCAGCAGTGGAGGAGGGTTCCCCTATCTCCACATCCTCTCCAGCATGTGTTGTCACTTGAATTATTCATCTTAGCCATTCTAATGAGTGTAAGGTGAAATCTCAGGGTTGTTTTGATTTGCATTTCCCTGATGACTAAGGATGTTGAGCATTTCTTTAAGTGTTTCTCTACCATTCTATAGTCCTCTACAAAGGATTCTCTATTTAGATCTGTACCCTATTTTTTAGATTACTTGACTTGTTGTTTAACTCTTTTAGTTCTTTATGTATTCTGGATATCAGCCCTCTGTCAGATATAGGGTTGGTGAAGATTCTTTTCCAATCTGTAAGCTGTTGTTTTGTTTTGATGACAGTGTCATTTGCTTTACAGAAGCTTTTCATTTTCATGAGGTCCCATTTATTGATTGTTACTCTTAGAGCCTGTGTTGTTGGTGTTCTGTTCAGGAAGTTGTCTCCTGTGCCAATGAGTTCTAGGCTCTTCCCCACTTTTTCTTCTAACTGATTTAATGTATTGGGTTTATGTTGAGGTCTTTGATCCACTTGGACTTTAGTTTTGTGCAGGGTGATAAGCATGGATCTATTTGCATTTTTCAACATGTAGACATCCAGTTAGACCAGTACCATTTGTAGAAGATACTATCTTTTTTCCGTTGTATGGTTTTGGCATCTTTGTAAAAAATCAGGTGTCCATAAGTGTGTGAGTTTATTTCTGGGTCTTCTATTCAGTTCCATTGATCCACCATTTTGTTTCTATGCCAGTACCATGCAGTTTTTATTACTGTTGCTCTATAGTACAGCTTGAGATCAGGAATAGAGATACCTCCAGAAGATCTTTTATTGTAAAGGATTGTTTTAGCAATTCTGGGTTTCTTGTTATTCCATATGAAGTTGAGAAAATATAGGATAAACATACTTTAAAATATGTACACCTAAGGAAACTAATCAGGAAGGAGGACTCTGGCTAAGATGCTCAATCTCCATTCAGAAAGGCAAAGAGGATGGACATCAGAGGAGGGAGAAAACAGGGAACAGGACAGGAGCCTACCACAGAGGGCCTCTGAAAGGCTCTACCCTGCAGGGTATGGAGGCAGTTGTTGAGACTCACAGCCAGACTTTGGGAAGAGGACAGGGAATCTTATGACAGAAGTGGGAGATATTAAGACCTGGAGAAGACAGGAGCTCCACAAGGACAGCAACCCTTTTCGGTGGACTGGGAGAGGGACACGGGTGGGGAAGAGGGAGGTTGCGATTGGGAGGGGAGGAGGAAGGGAGGTACAGGGGGGATACAAAGTGAATAAACTGTAATTAATAAGAATAAAAAATAAAAATTAAAAAATTAAAAATCTGAAGCAGAGCTTTTCTTTTGCCATTGCAGTGTTGGGGAAAGAGCATGCTAAGCAAGTACTGTACTGCTGAGCCCTGACGGTCCTCCCTGCTGGCATATCCAGGGGGTTCTAGTGGCTTGTGTCTGTCAAGGGTTTTTGCTTTGATTATGTTGGCATTCCCAACCAACTGAAAATCTGAACAAAATGTTCCCAAAATTACAATAGCTTTCAAACCTCAATGATTTCTGGGTTTTTTTTGTTTTTGTTTTTGTTTTTGTCGGTCTGTTTGGTGTTGTGTTTATTTTGTGGAGAAGTAAACAGGTCCATCAAAGTCCACATGTGGAGGTTGAGACGGAACTTGTGGGAATGGGTTCTCTCTTTCCACCTTGCAGGTTCTGGCTATTCTGTTCTCAAGCTGTCAATCTTGGCAGCCAGAGCACTCACTGCTGAGTCTTCTTTCAGTTTTTATGATATAGGTTTCAAGTAGTTCAGGCTGTCTTTGGACTCAACACATAGGTGAGGATGACCTTGAACTCCTGATTCTCCCAAGAGCTCCCAAGAGCTGAGATTACAAATGTGTGCCAATAGGTCCAGTTTTGTCTGAGTTGGAGACCATTAATACCCCTAGAAGTCATTTGCTCTTAAATTGAAGAGCAAGAAACAATTGAAAATTAGGAAAGATTCTAATTTAATTTTCCCTACATGCTGAGTTGGATTTTGCACATGGAAAAAAAAAAACTTCAGAAGTTTCCTTTTAAAGTTTAATATTAAATTCTGTTCAGTAAGCTTATTGGCAGCAACTGTTTTGTTTCCTCCTCTGCTGAACACATGTACTTAAGCACGTACTTAAGAAATATGAGATTGGAGAGTTGGCGATAGTCTCTCCGGGGTCCCCTGTCTTTCTCTGGCTCTGATGAGAATGGAGCCTGCATCCCCCTGATGCGACTTTGGGGGACGCCTCCTGCATATGCTACACCAGAAGGCTGAATAAACAGCTGAAAATGTGGATTTCTCCAGAGTCTCTTCCTCCTCTGGAAGATATCCCTCAGGCAGCATCCGGCTCTCACAACCAACCAACCAAATAAACAAACAAGCAAAACAACAACAGGATAACCAGTTGGGGCTGCCGTCTAAGGAGGGAGTAACACAGGGGTATAATCCCTGTGTCCACCTGCTGCTTGGGATGAGGGGTGCACCAACAGCTATCTCTGGCTGGGCTCCCAACAAAAGAACCCGGGGGCCTTCCACCCTCATAAATCATCCATTCCCAAAGGACAGTCTAGAGGAGATTTCGGCCTCCAAGGAGCCACTGGATGTCTATGAAGCTGTCTGTTCTTCCTCCCTCCACTGCTGTTTTCTTCTTTGTTGTCTCCACTTCCCGGAGCTGTAAAACTAGTGTACACTGGCGGCACCAGCCAGCCCGGTCTTCGGAATGTAACCAACACCTGTT
Organism: Meriones unguiculatus; assembly: GCF_030254825.1. Lineage (NCBI taxonomy): Eukaryota > Metazoa > Chordata > Mammalia > Rodentia > Muridae > Meriones > Meriones unguiculatus. Next base: position 16,352,914 of record NC_083352.1, on the reverse strand, counting down.
CTCATGTCCCTTTCTAACGCATACGTGTCGCAAACGTGTAGGGAGAATATTACCCTCTTCTGTAGGACAGGCATATGTATGTCTCTTCCAGGCCTATTATAATAAATTACCCAAGTTGAATGACTTAAACAAAGGAAATTTATTCCAATATTTGAAGACCAGAATGCTTAAATCACAAGCTACAGTGCCTCTGGATACCCTAGGGGAAAGCCTGTCTCATTTCAAGCTTTAGATGGGCCCATACGTGTGCTGGGTAATAGCTAGATATCTCTAGCCTCTGGGTACCTTTAAAGAGACTCCTCAGTTTCCTACAAATATACCTGCTTTTGGGTCAAAGCCCATCCTGATAATCCAGGATGCACTCATTACAAGAGTCTTAGTTCAATTATATCTACAAAGTTCATTTATCCAAATTAGTTCATACAGATTCCAGAAACTTACTCCCGGATATATCCCTTTTTTTTTTGGGGGGGGTGAGGGAAAGGGGTGGGGAATTGTCATAATTCAAGTCTTCTTCTTCCTTTTTTCTTTTTCTTAAAATTTAGTTTAACGTGTTGGGCTGCCTGCACCAATGTGTGTGTGACACCTGTGTATCCGGTACCCAGAAGAGGATGTCAACTCCCCTGGAACAAGAGTTTTAAAGATGAGCGTGCATTGCCTTGTGGGTCCTGGGAATCGAACCCAGGTCCCAGGAAGAGCACATAGTGCTCAAAACCACCCACCCATCTCTCCAGCTCTTGGCTCCTTTTCTTAGTTGATGGCAACATTCTTAGTGCAACTCACACTTTTCAGCTTTTTCCAACTTTCTGTTCAGAAACTCCAGTGAAAGGTCATATACAGTTGAAACGTAGTGCATGAATGTGTTGAATCTAAATTTATTTTTCTTTAAAAAAAATGATTCTCAAAAAGTATCCCAGACACTTTGCCAGCTCTTGTTTCTCTGATATGTGGCAGGAATGACAGCCTGGGATGACCATTGCCCTGCGCCCCTGAGTGACTGTAACCCCGCCCCCTCAAGGATGCCCTGGGATCTCCCCAGTCACCCTCATTCCAGCTTGTCTCACTAGGCTGAGAGGACCAACAGACTGCCTGGATGGACTTTTAATCTTAGTTGTCCTGAGGCCAATTCTAAGAAGATGTCTTTCTTTCTTTTTTCTTTTTAAAATCGCTGTCAGAGGTATAAGCTCCTTGGATCACATTAAAAACTTTATCTATACCCATTTGAAAAATTTGCCAAACCTCCTGTGTTTCTTTTTTTATTATTAAATTTTTATTTTTTTAATATTACTTACAGTTTATAAACTTTGTATCCCAGCTGTAGCCCGCTCCCTCATACCCTCCCAATCCCACCCTCTCTCCCTCATCTCCTCCCTGCCCCTTTCCAAGCCCACTGATAGGGGAGGACCTCCTCCCCTTCCATCTGACCTTAGCTTATCAGGAATCTTCAGGATTGGCTGAAAAGTCCTCCTCTGTGGCCCAGCAAAGTTGCTCCTCCCTTGGGGGAGGGGGGTCAAAGAGCCAGCCATTAAGTTCATGTCAGAAATTGTCCCTGTTCCCCTTACTAGGGTACCCACTTGGATGCTGAGCTACCAAGGGCTACATCCCAGCAGGGGTTCTAAGTTATATCCTTGGTTGGAGATACAATCTTATAAAAGACTCTTGTGCCCAGATATATTTGGTCCTTGTGGAGATCCTGTCCTCTCCAAGTCATACTAACTCCCCCTTCTTTCATATGATTCCCTCCACTCTGCCCAAGGTTTGGTTATGAGTCTCAGTATTTCCTTTGATACACTGCTAGGTAGGGTCTTTCAGAGACCCTCTATGGTAGGCTCCTATCCTGTTACTTGTTTTCTCCTACATCTAATGTCCATCCTGTTTGTCTTTCTAAGTGAGGAATGATCATCTTATCCCGGGTCCTCTTTCTTGTTTAGCTTCTTTAGGTGTACAGATTTCAGTATGTTTGTCCTATCTTACAGGTCTAGTATCCACCTGTGAGTATATACCGTGTGTGTCTTTATCCTTCTGGGATACCTCACTCAGGATGATCTTTTCAAGATCCCATCATTTGCATGCAAATTTTGTGATTTCCTTGTTTTTAATTGCTGGGTAGTATTCCATTGTGTAAAAGCATCACAATTTCTGTATCCATTCCTCTTTTGATGGACATTGGGTTGTTTCCAAGTTCTGGCTATTAAGAATAAAGCTGCTACAAACATAGTTGAGCAAATGTCCTTGTTGTGTACTTGAGCATCTTTTGGATATATGCCTAGGAGTGGTATAGCTGGATCTTGAGGAATAGTGCCTCCGGTGTTTCTTAATCCTACAGCCTACTGTATAACTCGCTCTGAAATTGGCCCCATGCATTCTTCTGCAATACATCTTCCAAGACAAGTAGATTAACCTATATACTTACTTCTGTTCTCAGATCCACAAAATATGTTCATCACCAGAAATCCCTCAGACTTTAAAAACTGCTTTCTGCGGCCAGTGGTCACCCTAATCAATGAGAGCATCTTGAAGCTGTTCAGTCTGTATATGAAACGTCTCCGTAATGAATTCCCTGTTGAGTATGGGCTCTAATCAATGCCCAGTGTTTGGTTGCCAGCACAAAATGTCTGACATAATCAATTTATGATAAGGACCATTTCATTTAGCCTCATTGTTTGCAAGGTTTCAGTTCATGGTCAAGTGGCCCAGTTGTTTTTATAACTGTGGTAAGATAACATATCACTGTACATGGAAAAAAAATAGGGTGTTCATCTCCTGGCAACTAGGAAGCAAAGGGAGAAAGCTCAATCTTATAACAAATTCCCTTCACGTAAACTACACAGGGAATCCATGAATGGCTAACTTCGATGATGAGGTCAGAGTCCTCAGATCCACACACCTCCAAAGATCCGGAGACCCTACTTGCACTGGGGGCCATGCCTTCCACACATTAATTTTGGAGACATCTAGGTCACAAATACTACAGAGATGGTAAATATTGATGAATGAGCTGGAAAAGCAAACAAGCCAGATTCTCCACATGTGGGCTTGGCATGAGAACTCCAGCGATGGATCCCCATTAAGCTTCAGATGTTTCAGTGGAGAGAACCATCAATCATACCTGCCTCATACGCTTATGGAATCTTTCTTTGACAGGAGAGTTCTATCCCACATGCTTTTTGCTTTCATACAGAGAGCAGCACTTAAAACATCTCAGAACTATGTCAAAGCAGGAAGCTCCACAGGGGCTTTCCTCAAGAAGGGATGTGTGTGTGAGAACAAGAGAGGAGAGACACAGGGAAAGTGATTGGGTCCTGTGAAGGCTCTCGTCCTGTCACTCAGCTTAAGCATCCTGTGTTCACTCTGATCTTCTCCTACCATCCAATGCTAAAACAAGACCTTCCAAGTTCCCAGCATCACCCCAACTGTAGGAGTCATCTACAGAACTGTTCTAATTTCTGATCTGCACTTTGCAGATAATTAAGTTATTTCAAAATTTCTTGTTTTGTTTCCCAGTTTGGTAGACGGTGCTTCTCTCTCTTCTTTCTTTCTCACAACTGTTCAAGGTCTAAGCAATGTTTTTCTCATATTGCGTGAAAAGCTAATGTGAAAGTTGTGAAGGACATGAGTCGATTACCATATATCTATGCCTGGGGCTTTCATAATAAAAATGAGAAGTATATAATGCTTCATTAAATAGATATGAAATATTGAATAATTTCACTGTCCTTGTGAAAATACAAAACATTTGCTGTAAGTACAAAACATCTGTTCATTAAATTATTGTTTTCAAGATTCCAAGAATAAAAATAATACTGATGATATTTTACTATTGATTGATAATTGTCCCATCTTGAATCCTTTAAAACACACTGCACGTGAAATTCTGTGTCCATGTGAATGTCCTGTGAGAGGCCATGTGACTTATCTGCTGCTTTCCACATTCACTGTCACAATGAAATCAGCCCACTGACCCTTGAGTTCTGTTCTGTGTCCCTTATTTTTTTCCATGTTTTTCTTTGGAGGACAAAGATTGTGTTTTGGTGGGAATTACAGGGCAATAGAACTTACTTTGATATATTATTTTTTTCTCCTGCCAACAGATACAAAGATGAAAGAACAAAACAAAACAACAAAACCAACCAAACAAATGAACCACCCTCCCCCACCAAAACAAACAAACAAAAAAACAAAAACCAAAACCAAAACTAGTTCAGTGATAATTTTGAGCAGAGAAACACTCCAACAAGTTTTAAAATTAGAGATTTAGGCTTATCATCTATCTTGCTGCTTCACTAATGACTTATATGAGTGTTTAACAGATGCTTATTTCGTGTTTGTGTGACAGGCATGGCTTTTATTTAGGTTTGGGGAAATTATGCTTGACACCTTCAGAGTCTCTGCTGAGCTTTCCAGACGGCTTGCCTCCCAAAGCCAGTTGCTCTCTCTGGAGACCATGATTTTTCCCACTGTACTGAGCACATTCTCAAAGGTAATCACACGGTCCCTCCCTCCCCTTCCTCTATGCCCTATGACCCCCAAACCTGCCCTTCATTTTATCTTTGTGTCCACTTCCTAGCTGGTCTAGCTTTCATGATGTGTTCACATTCATATAGTGTTGCCATTAGGGCCTGCTGGTGGCAGTAGCCATAGGGGAGCCTGCGACTCACAGATGTTGGCTTCTGGTAAGTAGAGGTTTCTGCACCCAGAGAAAGTACAGAACTGTGTCCTTAGGAAACAGAGCAGAGCTGTCTGTCTTTGTTGATTTTTTTTTTCTGTTTCTTTTGTGCGTTTCTTCTTCAAGTTTTCAATGGGCTTGTTTCTGTTGTCCATTTTACCCTGTGCAGGAGCTGACATTATGGAGCAAGAACTTACCCAAGATGCAAGTTCTATGTGCTTCTGATTGAGAGAAGACCAAGCTTCTGGATGAATAGGTTACACAGCCATATGTATCCATATGTTCATACTAATGACAGAATATTGTAACACACTGTATAGTCTGCTAAAATGAGTAAGCTTTACTTTGGTTGGCTTACGGGCATTCGTGGGAATGCATTTAAATCTAATATTTTCACAACTTCCCTAAAACAAAGAACCCAACTTTCTAATATCTTATATATGCTAGCCTTAAAACCAACAATGGCAACAAGAAAAAAGTATAGAAGCTGCTCAGTTGGAAGCTAAGTTGAAGAGATGAAAGGGCAAGTTCTGATGGCCAGACTGCCAATACGTTTGCCTCCTGATGCCAAGTAATACAGAAATAAGCATTTTTCTCTTTAATAGGAAATAAAAGCCTAGGCTTCAAAAAATTCATTTTCATAATTGAGAGGTCGATTGGCCTAACCTTCCTAAATTTTTGTGTTTTTCTTACTGAAGGGACTTATGTCACTCATAGGTGTTTTAACTAAAACCCTGGGACAGTGATTTGTAGCAATGGCAACTGTGTTCTGCACTACTGTTTAAGCATAAACAACAAATCGGTTAGTTAATTGACTTGCCTAATGTGTAATCTTTGACTACCAAAAGAATGTGCATGCATCTTTGCTTCTTATTTATTTTTATGTATCAGAAGGTGTCAATACTTCTTAAGGTTAAGAAGTGCTAATTTTGCCACTTAAAACAGGCAGAAGGTGTAATAGACCCGCAGAGTCCAACCTATAAATGCAAACGGTCTCTTCAAGTCCATTAACAAGCTAACAGTAGAGTAGCCACATACCTCCTAGGTCATTGTGACTCAACCTTCCTAATGCTGTGACCCTTTAATACAGTTCCTCATGTTGTGGTGACCCCCCAACCATAAAATTAGTTTTGTTGCTACCTTATCGCTGTAATATTGCTGCTTTTATGAATCGTAATGTAAATATCTGATATGTAGAATTTATTTTCATTGCTACAAATTGACCCAAAGGGAGTTGAGCCCTACAGGTTGAGAACCGCTGACCTAGGTCTTTCTATGCTCGGGTGTAAAGTGTGAGCTAACATGAGATCCTGTTCAGAACAGTGAAAGCATCAAGATGTCAATTAGTATGAAAGTTAGTAAGGGACTTTGGTTGGCAAAAAAGAACAGTTTTGTTTGAAATTAAACAGATAGTTTCTTTGTTCTTACTATTCTAAACTGCAAATGTGAATAAGGAAGAACAAAGCACACATTACTTCAAGGGGGAACTCTACCTGGATCCCAGAACGGTGGAAAGTAAGTATATAATACAGCGTGAGGATTCTGCTAAAGACACTATTTTGATGACTTTATTCAAAAGCTTTTTAAAGAACAATGATCCATTTAGTGTCAAATATTGCTTTGCCGGATAGTTTTATGTCAAGTTAAAGTCGTTTGAGAGGAGGGAACCTCAAATGAGAAAACACTTCCCTAATATCAGGTCCTAGGAAAGCCTAGGACATTTTCTTAATGAGGTATTGATGTGGGAGGACCCAGCCCATTGTGGGTGGGGCCGTCCCTTTGCTGCTGGTCCTGTGCTGTCTAAGAAAGCAGGCTGAGCAAGCCATGAAGAGCAAGCTAGTAAGCAGCACCCCTCCATGGCTCCTGCCTCAGCTCCTGCCTTCAGGGTCCTGACCTGCTTGTGTTCCTCCCCTGATTGTTGGATGACGAACAGAAATATGGAAGTGTGAGCCAAATAAACCCTTTCTTCCCCCAAGCCACTTCTGATCATGGTGTTTCATCACAGCAAGACACCCGAACAAAGACAATTACGTTGATCCAAAACCAGAATTCAAGTTCTTTTTGCTAAAAATCATAACTTTGCCTTGGAATATTGACAAATATTGAATTATGTTTTTATTTTTGCTTTTGCTTTTTTTTTTCTATTCCAGGAAAGCTGATAAAAAGAAGCTGGAGGTTATCCCAAGATTTAAACTGTACACCTGTAAACCAAATGTCACAACTATTTGTGTGGACATGGCTGCATTAGCAGACAGGCATATTACCTCCTATGGAAAGACCTCATGATCCTCAGACTTTAAAATGTTTACCAGGTAGCCCTTGACAAGAAGTTTCCTGACCTTTCCTCTAGGGAACAAGGGTAGTCCTGAGTGAACATGTATTGTGTGATCTGGGCATGGCCACAGCAAACACTCTGCTGCCTTAGGTATATGGGAAGTAGAAGGGCTTTCCCTTGTTTTGAGGGTAGATGTTTAAAGCATGTGCAAGAAATTCCCACCATAGCTTTCACCCATGGATGTTCAGGTCCCTTAAGAAGGCTGTTCCCACCAACATGACATAGACATGTCTTCTCTTTTCCCAGCTGTATACAATAACCCGCCTCTTAGGTCATCTGTATAAAATAATGCTGCTTCCCTGTTCAACTGTCTACAATAAACACAGTAAGCAGCCAGCATGATGATTCTTCTCCATAAAAGAGCCCAATCCACTTAATCCCAGCTTTTCTATGTGCAGTTTCATCGTTATTCTCACTGCCCAGTTAGGCCAGTCTGTGGAACTGTGCGGAATGTGGCACGCAACACCTGAAAAGGGACATGAGCCAGGGGACTCAGACACTGGACAATGGTCCAAACTCCCACTGGTCCAAAGAGAGAATGATGGGAATGCACCAGAGAGAAACATGAAAATAAAGGCAAGAGCAAAGGAGGGCTGTGGGATTCTATGCATCAGGTCCAACACACAGGACAGAAAGAGACCTGTGGTGATCTGAAGGAGATTTTGATACACCATGAAAGTGGAGTAAAGACATAGTAGTTTCATCAGTTCTTGGGCTGTGTTTGGGAGGTTTGCTCTTGGTTTCTGGGGAAGGGAAGGATGAATCTGGCTACTTGGGAAATGAATGAATGAATGAATGAATGAGAAAAATTGAGGGTTAGATACACAGCCAAGAGACCAGTGCGTGCTCCCATGATTGCTTCAGGTTTAACTGCTTTTATGTTACAATCTGGCAAAAACAAGCACCTGAGAGGTGATAGACGAAAGGTCATGGAGCTCTGGGTGGGCAATGGCAACCTGACAGTGACGCCTGGTGAGTTGGCCCTTTCTAGCGGCTGCAACGCACACTCACTCAGAACTTCATTTGCTCCCTGCATCCCCCGTCTCCTATTTCTTACACTTTCAGGATGGACCGTCACTCTTAGGCAGGGTCACTGCAGTACTCAACACCATAATTAAGGTTGAGAGGGAGGGAGATCACAACAGCTGCTACGACCAAGAGAAACGCGAGCGATGTTTTAGCAGGTTAAGAGGTGGAAGCTCATCACCAAAGACCATTTGCTTTTGCAGTTTTAGCCAGAGAAGCCAATGCAATCTGAAGCCTTTTGCATTTCTGGGTTGTGCTGACTTAACTGGGCTATATCTGTGCCATCATTATTGTGGGGCCAACCACCCAGGAGGCAGGGCCTAGTTAATTCCCAATTATATCTGCTCTCATTTTAAGAGGTTGCTGCCATGCACATGTGTTGGCAATCAATGTGACATATTAAATCCTGTCTAAAGAGGAGGGCTGGAACTCACCCCAAATATTTGAACAGAGCCCATTGGGACTCTGGGTAGTTAGTTAGAGAAATGCTCTTTACCCACAGAATGGAAAAAAGCCATCTGTATAAGCAGGTATGGCAGTGGTTCTCAGTTCGTGGGTCTCAACCCCTTTGGGGTCAAACAACCCTTTCACAGGGCTCTCCTGTGAAACCGTTGGAAAACACAGATATTTAAATTAGGATTCATAAAAGCAGCAAAATTAAAGTTATGAAGTAGCAACAAAAATAACTTTGTGGTTGGGGGGTCACCACAACGTAAGGAACTGTATTAAAGAGTCACAGCATTAGGAAGGTTGAGAACCACTGAGGCACGAGAAGATGTGACAAAGCCCTCATTAAAAGTTCAAAGGCATCTCTCTTGACCAGTCTCACTGCTTACATACGATCACCAGGCAGATCAAAATGGAACTGCATAGTTATTTGGGTCACATCATTTAAAAACAGGGTAACATTTAAAGCTGCCAGGATTCCTCCCTTTGGCTGTGTGCCTCCTCTGGCATGCCACAGTGGCTATTGGACCACCTGATCATGGCTTTTCCACTCCCATGTATCTGTCCAGTCAGCATTCTCTCATCATCCTTAGTCAGGATTCTTAGCTTGGGTTCAAGGACATCACACTTAGCCTTAAAGCTGCTGACCCTTACAGACAGGAAGGAAGGCTGCCTGCAGGCTCAGGAATCTTGGCAAAGAAGACAAGAGGTCACCCACATGTACAGACCTTGCTGCACAAGCCATGGGCATAAATAACTTGGGTTTACTTTCCAAGCCTTGGCTTAGAAGAGAAAATAAAACAAGCCATTTCTGAAACAGTAGAAAGCATTTGGTTTCTCCAAAAAGAAGTTACTTTTCTGGGTTTGGGAGACGGCAATGTGCTTGCTTTGTAAGCCTAAGGACCCGGGTTTGATACTCAGAACCCACCTAAAAAAGCTGGGTGTGGTGGTGTTCACTCATAACCCCGGGGACTGATCTCTGAGGCTCCCAAGACTGCTTGGCCCACTTGGCAAGATCCATGCTACTGAGAGACCCTGTCTTGAAAGTCGAGGCAGAATACTGCTGAGAAGCAACACTTGAGGTTGACATCTGCACCCTCCTGTGTGCACACAAATGAGCATGCATACAGAAATGCATAAACACACACACAAACACAAAATAGCAATGCTATGTTGCTGCTCTTGAAATTTGCTTAGAGCCACAGAGCTCTCCCTTTGCTAACCATATCAGCAGTGGCTTTTTAATATTAACAGTTTTGTGCAACTATGTAAATGAACCAAATCCATTCCCTCATGAAACCAGCTTTTCGTGATCAAGACTAATTTTTGGAGCTTTTCTATAATCAAAGCAGAGACTCTTTAAGATGTTGTAAGTTGATAGAGTGTTTTTCAGAACACAGCAAGTGACTTTCATCAACAGGGACCCTCCTTCATCAAGCCTTGTACCAGCAGCTGCTGGCTTTCATCAAGGTCTCCACTGGCTGCTTCAGAGGCAAACATGAGTTGCTTCAGTAGAGACCAAACTTAAAATGGTTATGATGAGACTCTCCAAAAAAACAAATCTTTCTGACCATTGCTCTTGAGATGCTTTCCTTGACCATGGGTAGATGACTCTGTGTAGAAAGACTTCTGTCATACAGTAATGCAAAGCTTTTTCTTTTCTTTTTCTGTTTTTTTTTTTTTTTGGAGACACTCAAGGATTTCTGAGGGATAGAAGAGAAACACTCAGGCATCGTGCTTGCTGTTCTGTGGGATGCCTGCCAAGTTTGCTAGGGAAATTAACCTTCTCAGCTAAGCATTTCTTTTTCTCTTTGTTCACCACATACATTGCTCTATCCAGTTTCATTGTTGATTTCTCATTGATTAATTACACCAATAAATGTGCATTGCATTCACTTAAAAATTAAAAGATGATTAATATGCTGTTCAATTTTTACCTTCAGAGGTAACATTGATCAAATTCTTGTGATACAGATATACTTACGATTTTAATGTCATAAATCAGGAAAAAAGTAAGCTGAAACTGCTTAATGAGATAGAGAAAATGCACAGCCACCATTACAGACAAACAGTAAAGGTTGGGGATATCTTTCAAAGAAACTATCGGGGAAATACACTCCATTTAGAGGGATGCGCATCAATGGATCCAGTCTAAAGAACACAATTCAGCAAATTTGAAATTACAGTAAGTTACAGCAGACTGGGTCTTCTTCCAAATTTCAAGACTCCACACACATAAGGACATTCATCCTAGGATGTTCATAGCAGAAATGTTTGTAGCATCAAGCAAACAAACCTGGAGATAAACAACACTGTTTATATCAGATATATAAACCAAGTTGCTACAGCCACACAGACCCAAATGGAAGAATACAAGAATGGACAATGAGGCTTAAAATACAAGCCAAGAAAGAACACAAAGACCGAGGCTTGTGTAAACAAAGTTAAAAATGAAGCGGACTACAATGCATTAGGCATTGCGTGCATGATAAAACTACAAATTAAGAACATGTGACTCGAATAGAAAAGTCAAGCTGGTGGCTGCCTCTAGGTAGGGTACAAGAAAAGACAGAATCTAGGAAAAGCCGAGAGAGAAATGTAGAAGAAGAAACAGTCTGGTCTTCACCCTCACCCCTCGGCAAGTTTTGTTGATAAATAATCAGTTCGACTTAAAACTGTTGCCTAAATCGTATAAACATGGTTTTAAAAATACTCAGCATTTAGTAAACACAAGTCTTAGGAAACAGTCGGGTGGTGACAAACTAAAAGATGGACAATAAAAAAACAAAACAAAACAAAACTGTGAGGCAAGAGGAAATCTATGTCAGCCAAGATGCTCCAGGTTACAAACGAACAACGCGTAAAATAGGCTTCTCCCAAAAGACTGTGAAGGCTGATAGGGGCTCTGCCTCAGCTCAGCAAGGATCAATGGGGGAAGAATGGTCTTATTATTCAGAGTACGGACCTGCTTCCCCTTGTAACAGGATGACTTTCCCCTGAGGATGGTAAGACCAACCTAAGGGTTCTGTTGCTACATTGTCCAGTTCAGGGCCTTGGAGCAGTAGAGAAGAAAGCATGCTGCTCATCACCAGGTCCTGGGGTGAGGTTTTATTTCTCCCTAATCGGCTCATCTTGAACATGTGAATGCTCTCGCTCACTCATCGGGGTCAACAGGACACAGTGTTCTGATTGGCGGGAACGAACCGCATGTTCCCTCTGGGCTCTACTAGGAAGCTGGATCTATGCCACCTACCTAACCAAGGATGAAGAGAGAGACGGATCACCAGCGTGTTCTTTTCCAAAAGACTCAAATGAAACCCTGGTGGCAAAATTTTAAAAACCCAAACTGCTAGAGAGTCTGGATTACTCTTAGTCAGCCTGCTGATTTAAGCTAATCCAGTTTAAACCAAAGCAAGACCAACCGCCCAGCAACTGAGCATTTGTGTTTACCTGGCTTCCCTAGGGGTCTGGGCCAGAATCATAGGCTTTTAGGCTTACTAGGAAAACCCTAAAGAGCAAGGGACAAAGAAAACAAAGATGGAAGGAATGAGGAGAGGATCCAAAGCACATGGATGAGACAGTTGCCATTGGAGCAGATGCCCTGCCCAGTGGGGATTTCTTTCCTTTTGCCTCAGCAGCTTCAGGTGCAGTTACTGCCCATAGAAAGTTGACTGGAGGCCATTCCACCAGGCATCCGGTCGGAGGAATCTTCTTCAGGCTGGGGCTCTGAGCTGTCACGTGACCGCCTTATCCCCAGGGCAGGTCTCAGGATCAGAGTGCTTCTGCAGTTCCTCCCACTTTGCACCCAGCCCAGCAACTGGGCAAAAATAGGGACCGTGGAAACTCTAGGCAGCTTGATGAAGGGACAAAAGGGCTAAATGCTTAATTTGAGGAAGGGAAGGTATTGGTGTTAGTTTGAACGGTGCTCCTAGCCCAGGGACAGCTGCATGGGTGTGTAAAGTTATGGCTCCCCAAAGGTTGAGTTTTTTGAGAGGCATTCTGCACCACTTAAATGTAGAATTGCTTTCTGGGAGGTCAGCAGTGCTGTGATAAAAGCCCATTTGAAAAAAAAAAAATCAATCTGAAACATTAAAGTGGAAATAATTCCACACTCAGCTATAGAAAGTACGAAATGCATTTCATTGATGAAAAGCTTTTAAATATAATATAGACCTTCATTTCCTAATCCATAAAATGAGAGGTCTGGCTCAGGCAACCTTGAAGGTCTTTTGTCTCCCTTTGTTTTGGTTTCAGGAGTCTTAAAACTTCCTTGCTGCACATTTTTACGAAGCTGCGGGTTTGGGGTTTGTTCACATGTCTCTGCTGTTTTCTTTTAGGTTTTGTTTTTTTCTCCTTTACTCACCATTACCATCCTCACCGATAACTTGGATATGCATAGGTCTCCACATGCATGGTGAGCTGTGGTAAGCGTATGTAGCTGGGATCCTTTCCGTGTTTAATACTCGGTGATCTTCATAATGCCTGCCCTGTTTTTCCTAGCTGACAAATAGAAGCAATGATGCTTGCATCGCTCCTTCTCCAGCTGCTGAGTCTTGGGTATTTAGAATATCAGATGTAAATAATGGCTGTGGAAGCTCCCTGGTGCCCTGTGTTCTCAGAGCTCTCTGCTCTAGACCGTGACAACCCTGGAATACATAAGTGTCCCAGTTTCCATCACCGCCCACCCTCCTTGCCTCCAAGCACACCGTCCAGCTCTGCCACCCTTCCTCAAGGTAAATCACAGAATTAATTTTTCATGTGTCTTTTTCTTGCACTGAGCTCCTACGTCAGGGCACAAAGACTTGTGGAATTCCCCAAGGCTGTCACTCTTCAAAGAGCTCATTCAGTCCTGGCAAGAGGCCAAGCAGTACCTCACCAACCGTTTAACAGGTGGTATGTTTCCTCCAGAGCAGATCACCGTGGTGTGAGGCTGGTGAGGGCATCTGCTCTCTGCAGTCTCTCCTTCATCCAAGCACCTCTGCACTATCCTGATACAAATAAAGCCGCTGAGTTTCCCTTTACTTTCGATTCTCTTTCTTTCATCAAATGCTTCTTCGCTTCAAGAGAGGCTGATGGGCTACTCTGTATTCTACAGCACAGACTCCTCAGTTTTAAACAAAGGCAAAGGGCTTTCTCATACATTCTTTATTAAGCTCATCATGGTGGTCAGAACAAAATGAGGGAAATCTGTGGCTTACCCAGCTATAAATCCTGGCTGTGCCTTACAGGGATGGCCTTTGTTAAAGGTACACTTGGCACCTTCACATTAATTCTCCTGTTCTTGCCACAGCAGACAGAAAATCCATTCCTGACTGCGAGTGTTCACAGGATGTGTGAAGAGCCCAGCAGGGTCTGGAAGGTCTTGCTAAATCTGTGATGGTAGCAAGCGAGCTCCTCCCTGCGCAGGCTTGGGTTCAGATGCATAGATGCAGGCCATGAAAGACAACAGACAGTGAGCAGGGCCCCTCTGCCTGCCTCTTCTATGTGCACTTTCCTTGTGTTTACAAATTGCCATTTGATGTGAAAAAATAATAATTGGGCAATAATTGCTAAGCCATTAAGCAGATGAGTCAAACAAGATCACTCACTGTCCACCCTTCCTGTAGAGCTAGGATTTCTACCAAGGTTTCTCTGCTTGCAAATCTGGGTTCTTATCAGGTGCCATGCCTAGTGTTTTCTGAGTTTTCCTCATCTACCTAAAATGGCTACCCTCTGAGACAGCTATTGGGATCTTCACCTGGTAGTCGTGCTCCAGAAAGTTCATTACCTTGTGCAAAGCTCGTGCTGCACAGGGCAAGGGCTCTGGGACCCCAACTTACTTCATGATCAATCTTTGTGACTTCCTCACCAAACAACCAAATGTTGGTATAACATTCTTTTGGAAAGTATACACGCTACCCTTGTTTATTCAATGCTGATTTCTCTGCCCCACTATCTGGTTTCAATCAGGACATTGCACTGTGATGTTTATTCTAAGTATCACCTGTCTCAAATTTGTGTTAACATACCACCATTTCTTCTCTAAAACGTCAATTAAAATAACCGGCCACAATGTTGAGCAATGGAGAGGACAGGGTGGACATCCTGGTTCAGAGTGGAAGGAGAGGAAGGAAGAGGACAGGAAGAAGTGGGAGGCTGAGAGGAGGAGAAGTGGCAGGAGCAGAAGCTGGGAGAGAGGCTGAAGGAAAGGCCTTGGAATGACGTGGAGAAATGAACTGGACCTAACCTATCACTAAAAGCAAGTGTAATGGGTAAAATCTGAATGGTAGGAACTATGTGGGCTTGGGGGCTTAGGCTGGAGTAATTATCACCCAGCATTGTGTTCTAGGTTACCTAAATAAATCCTAGTCTCTGTGTGGTGATTTGGTTATACAGCTGTTTAGGATTAACCGAAGCTTTACTAAAAGGTATATCAATAGTAAATGTTGGGATCAGCAAGCAGGCATTTCTACAGGCAGCCCCTGGGGCCTGGCAGACCCGGCAGGTATCAGGCATTTGGAAAGACACCCAGACCACCTGCTGACCACCTGGAACCACCGCGCATGCTCTGGATCATGCTATAAGAGAACTGGGGCCCCTCCCCTTGCGCTTCTTCTTCTCTCTCTCTCCTTCCTTCTCTCTCTGTCTGTCTGTCTCTCTCTCTCCCTCTCTCTGTCTCTCTCTCTATCTCTATCTACCTCCCTCTCTGTAACCCCCCTCTACCTAATAAACCTCCCGCGTGGAATGATCGAGCTCGTGGTGTGATCTGTGGACCCGCGTGTAACCTCTACATCTTTTCTACAATTCCTAACAGTAAATATTTACAATAATACAATGACCAAAAGCACACCCCAGCCCCAGCGAGGAAGCATGCTGGCTTGTGCTCTCAGTAGGCCAGCTCTCTGGCATTTGGTGTGGCTTTTGTCATTGTGTACTTGAGCCCCAGGGAGCAGACCTGCCCAGGCTGGTGTGCTGCTTGCTAAGACAGGTGCCCTGTAGCCGACATTGCTCCGTCTGCCCGTCTGTCTGACTGCTGCTCAGTTACGTTGGTGTGAGCTGCACCCCACATGTCTCTGTGGGGCTCATAGAAAGCTCCTAACTACAGCAGCAGCTCTGTTGCTCCATTTGGAAGCTGAAGTATGACACCAGAAGTCCATACAGCAGCACGAGGATCCCCACAGTCCCAGGCACATGCAGGACCCCAATGCCATGGGATGAGTTTGGCACACGGAAACTTCTGGGCAGATCTTCTGCCAGCCTGCTACCCTCCCCCAGAACAACTTAGTAAGATGCACCTTGCTACAAAGTAGGAAGGTATCTGCATGGTGAAACTTACTAGCAAAACCCCAACTCAAGTGTCTCCAAAACAAAGTGGCTTTCTTCCCTGGATCCTAGAACATCAGCTTCCTGGCATAGTAGCATTGCAATTTAATAAAAGAACCCTTTCCTTTCCTCTTTCTGCTTACCCCTGCTCCCCAGGCTTTGAAAACTTGAACTTCCCCTTGGGTTCATTTTATTATTCTTAGCACAAGTATGGGGAACGCTTAAGCGCCTCACTGGGGACAGGGGATGTTGGGAATGAGTGGAACAGCCTCATGCTGCTTTGGCATGGCAGCCGTTCTGGAGACCTAGAACAAAAACTAGGTGTCAAGCCTGGGGAGCCAAGAACCACCGAGGAAAGATACCCAGCTACCTCGGGGGAATGCAGGAAGAAGACAGGTCTGGGGGAACTCTAGCATACTAGCAAGCTTCCACAGATGCTGAAAAGTTGCAGCTGCCCCTATTGGCAGCCTGCTGCCCAGTCTCAACTGGCCTGAAATGATGTGTGTTCTTTGTCCAGAGAGAAGACATGTCTGGGATGCAAGAGTGTTAAGTTATAGCTCTGCAGATAGGAACATGCAGAAACCACCTGGGAACAAGGATGGGAAAAGTAGTTCTGTGGGGGCGGGGAGGGCTGAGATACATGGGCAGCTTCCACTAACAAGGAAAGGAAACATTCCAAGATATGGAGTGTTCAGAAGTTTGGGTGACTCTTGCATTTACAGAAAGTCCCTTGTGCCCACGGGTCATAGCTGTTTCTCTCACTCACAGGAACTTGACTGGTAGTAAAAAGAGGAGTGGGGATGAGAACATGAAAGATACTGGCGTGAAACTAAAAGATGATACCTCAGCAGTCTTTTCTACACGGAAAGCCTGAGACATGTCCCGAAGGTCATGTTTATTCCCAGGTCAACCATCTTAAAGGTTAATGAGACCCCTGAAAGAGAGAGTGCCTGTGACCTTGAAACAGAAAAACGTTCCTTTGCCTGTATAATAATCCTATCTGTCTTGGGAAGACAGGTCAATAAGAAATGGGTCTTCTTTCCCTATCAGGGACGCTGTCAAGGACATGGCTGAGGCTAGCATTGAGACAGAGCTTCGAGAAAAGCCTCATAACATGAGTCTGAGTTCCTTCCTAGATCCTGGATACCCAGGATGTCTGTGTTTTAACCATACGAGGATTGTTTCAGCCCATGGAGAACACAGATGTGATTCTGTGCTGTCAGTTGTCACCTGAGTGTACTGGGAGGCCCCAGAACATTGTGCCATGAGCAGCAACAGCCCGTGGCAACATTGCCAGTAGGTGTTTCTGCTCTTTAGGTCATCGGTCCAGACGGTAGGCATGAATGCAGAAGCCATGGCTTAGCCTTCCTAATGCCACAATGCCTAATACAGCTCCTCATGCTGTGGTGACCCCCCAGCCATAAAATTACTTTTGTTGTTACTGCGTAACTGTAATATCACTGCTCTTGTGAATGAGGATGTAAATATCTGTTAGGCAAATGGTCTTAGTTGACTCCCATGAAAGGAGGTCATTTGGCCCCCAAAAGGGTTGTGCCCCACAGGTTGAGAATTGCTGCCCTCGCTCATTACAGCGTTCAGCTACTTAAAAATAAGTCCTTAGTCACCCCAGTCCAGGGGCCAGACACCCCTGATTTGTACCCCCACCCCCGGAGCGTGGGTGAGCATAACAAAATACCTGCTCAACATCATAAAGTTTGTTACAGTCTGTTATGCATCAGTGAGGTGCACATACCTGAGGTGGTGACTGTACAGGCTGCTGCTAATGACACACTCAACTCACAAGAGTGTCACACAGCTGAGATCATATGCTGCATACTCTAAGGTACTGAGGAAAATAAGTCATCAGAAAGTGGCTCGGAAATTGAGAAGGAAAATAATAATGGTTTGCAGGCACTCCCTAGGGGCTCATGAAATACCCAAAGTGCCCCTTATGCAGCCCAATAGTCCTGTTTTCATCTTTGAAGAATATGGCAGGAGCCAGGTACTGTACTGTCAAATATAAAATGAAAACAAGAAAATGTTTTCTAGTAGCTAGCTGATGTAAAGAATGCAGACACATCAACTAACCCTGTTGCCACAACGCATTAAAGTCCATGCCAGAAGCAGGAGGAGGATACATGAGGGGAGGACAAATCCATGGACTCTTGGGAACAGTAGGCAGGAACCCGCTGAAAGGAGAGATGGGTGCTGTTCCACACAGGGGAGACTGCAGTCTTGCCTGGAGGGAAAACATACAGCATGTGTGGAGAACCAGGAGTGGGAAGGGCTCCGGCCGGGGTGAGCAGTGAGGACACTGCCTAGCCACCATGCTTTGGAGCTCACGGCTGCCAGTGCTGCTCACTCCATGCAAGGGGCATCCCAAATTAGGAAAGGAGAGGCTAAGTTGTGTTTCCGGTGAGCCACTTCAGTGGCTGAATCAGTTGGTGTGGCAGAAGATAGGAACATGCTGGGTCCTTGTTTTAATGGCCCCCAAAGGGGAACCATCAAGGACTGAGGTTGGAAAGTCACTGCAGGAACACCAGGCAGGAAATGAATGAATGCCTTGTGACTAAAACTTCATGTACATGCTGGAAACTAAGGAGGAATGAACAATTGGAAGTGTAGGGCAGTGAGATACACAATATCTACAAGAGGAACTGGAGAGGTAGCTCTGCTGCTAAGAGGATTTGCTGCTCCTGCAAAGGGCCAGGGTTGAGTTCCCAGCAGCTAACAGCAGCCTGTAACTCCAGCTCCAAGGAACTCGATGTCCTCTTTGGGCTTCCACAGGTACTGTCCACACATGCCATACACATAGATGCACTCATATAAATACAAATAAAATACTAAAAATCTCTTTTTAAAAGAAATGTCCAGAAGACCAAACTGTAGCAAAAACTAGAACAATGTCACCCCATCATGGACAGGAGAGTGCCGCCACTCCAGAGAGGTATAACGGGGGACAGGCAGCACAGGTGACATCTTGTCGCTTATAGAATGAAGCTTTCAGAGGCATTAACCATGGTAGAGTGTATATGTACATTACTTAGCTTAGTTTTGAAGATTTGACACATTTGATAATAATGTTTTAAATGAACCACATGATTAGGAATCAAGGCTGTCAAGACAGAAATGGAAATGCATCTTTCAAATCACTTAAGTAGAAAAACCAGAGAAGTAGATGAAGTTTAAGTCTGAGGAATACATGAGCCCAGGAATGGTGACTTGGCAGTTTATGAATGCAAGTCCTTGTATATGTAGGAAAGGGGTATAGCTTGTGGCTCAGGATCCTGGGTACTCTAAGAGGAGGACCATATCTGGAGGCTGAAATATGCATGCATGTGCAAATGAGCATGTGGTCTTGAATACATACACACACACACACACACACACAATCATCATCATAATCCCTATTCAACATTTCAACCAGCTGCACTAGAAAGGTACCTGTAGATGAATTTTAATCCAGAATCATATCAGCTCTGATCACATCAAAAGACTTTCTAGGTCTGTGTGATCTGGCTGGAATGAAAGTAAGGTTAGTTTGTAGAAAGAAGAACCCATGTTTGAAAATGATGTCTAATTGAGAGGCAGACAAAGTGACAAATCAGAGAAAAATTTTACAGAATAGGATATGCCCAACTCTCAGGAGAACATAGAGGGAAGAGACGTGACTTAAAAGAGGAGCAGAGAGAGAGGGAGAGAGAGAGAGAGAAAGACAGAGAGAGATAGAGGAAGAAGGAGAGAGAGAGAGAGAAAGAAAGAAAGAGAAAGGAAAGAGATAGATTGCAGAGAGAGAGAGAACAAGCTAGACACCGGTGAAAGCAGATGAGCCAGAGAATGAGAGCCTGAATTTTAGAACAGATAATTCAGTCAGAAGCTGAGAGAAGCCAGATTGAATAAGTCAGCTTAGAGAGGAGCCTGTTTGAACCTGAACAGCTGAGTTGAACCAGCCAGTCAGAGCTCAGAAAGTACATGAAAGAGTGATCTTATTCAGCTGTAAGTCCCAGACGCTGAAAACACTCTAGATTAGATTGTGTGGAGGCTAGAAGGTTAACAGACAGAGGCAGTAAGCCTCTGAGTCAACAATTACCTCAGATGAATGAAAGTAACTTTTACAGGCACCATCCTGGTGTTCATGTCTCACCTTTCCTTACTAGAGAGAGTATCTGCAGTTACCCTTTGCACAGTTTCAAGAACCCTGTCAGTGATGGTCAGAGGTATTTGAAAAATAAGTCCGGAAAGAAGTGACGCCCTAGTTGTAACTGCACAGCAAACTAAATGCCGTGATGAAGTGGCTGCTGTTCTGCGCTGCCCTAGTTTGGTCTCCGCTGCTGTGATAATGCTATAACCAAAAGGCAACTGGGGAAGGAATGCAATTATTTGATCTACATGTCCCAATCATAGTCCATCACTGAGGGAGTCAGGACACGAACTAGAGACAGGTACCTGGAGGCAGGAACCTAAGTAGAGGCCATGGGTGAACACTGCTTACGGCCTTGTGCAGCCTGATTTCTTATATCACCCAGGACTACCTACTCAACTATAGGAATGCCCACAGTGAGTAGGACCTTCTCGCGTCAATCATTAATGTCCCAGAGTTGAGTTGCTGAGCAATGATCTGCTGGAGGCAGTTCCTCAGTTGAGCTCTCCTCTCCCCAGATGTGTCTATGTTTGTGTCAATTTGGAAAACATAACCAGTACACATCCCATCCCAACTGGGATATATACCATTGCTTCCTCCTTCCTGCACATCATAGACACCTTATCTGCACACACTGCACATAACAGCCATTTTGTTCATCAGATCAATAGTTAAGAGTCATCTGGTACTGTACGCAAAGAGCCCTACAAGGCGGCATACACTGTCCATCTCCCTTCATTGACTCTTGCGAGCATTGTTCCACAAAGAAGGATGAAGACAGGACGGCAAGCATCCATCCTTCACATGACCTTGGTTACAGTACGGTAGGAGGACTATAATTTTTCTGTTGTATTATTATTTTTGTTGGTGATCTCTTACTCTAATTTGTAAATTAACCTTTATCATATGTATGAAAAGAAAAACAGCAAAAAAGTATATACCTGTATATGTACATATACATATACACACATACAGGCATATATGTATATACAAACCTAAGTATGTATGTATTTATATATATGTATATATGTATATTATACATATGTATATTTGTATATATATATATATATATTTGTATATTTAGTACCATCCACAGTTTTAGGCAACCACAGGGGCTTGGAACAGATCCCCTATGGGAAAAAAGACACTAACTGTCATACTTGAAGTATGACTTAGAGTTTAAATTCTATTTCTACTTTATGTCATTGTCTGTCGTCTGCCCTGCCTGCCCGAGGTGGCAGATCCCTACCGCCTTTGCTTGGTACCCAGTCATCACACTGTGAACCCTCCTCCTACCTCAGTTGCAGAATATCTATTTTGTAATTTTGGTTACTTCTCATTAGCAAGTAAAATTATCACTAATATCATTGCCTTGCCCTCGTTTCAGTCCCTGCTTTTTTTAACCTGTCATCTGGAGTTAAAGGATGGAGTCCTGTGGTAGAGTTCCTGCCTAGCATGGTCAAGGGCCCAGGTCAATCACCAGAACACAAACTGTCAAAGTTATCATTTTCTGTTGAAATGCGGCAGCGTTTTCCCATGCTGCATTTTCTGTTTGCCTTATTTTCGTAGCCATGTACTCAACTGTCCATGTTCATCTTGAATTGGTGGCTTGGCGGCTAATTTACAGAAGAGAAAAACATGAGAGTGATTGATAACTTAAAAGCTCATACAGTCCAAATCGGACTGTGTTTATTTTTGACAATACCGTAACTCAGTTGAATGTGTCAGATAAAACTGAAAAAAGAAAATAACTGAAGAAGAGAAGCTTTACGAAATGTGTATCTTCACTGAATAAATATGAATAAGAATGTGTACTTGGGTAGGACATAAGTCCTTCAGCAGGTTGTCCATCCCTGTGTAACAAGCAAGTCCACTACACCAAACACAAACATCAGCCCCCTGAGGGCACCGTGCAGTCAGCAAAAGCAGAGGGGGTTAGCAGCTATCTTCCTGTGATAACTAACAAAGAAAAGAGCATGAAACAGCAGCAGCCCCAGATGCGAAAGAGGAACTCTGAACATAGAAACACTAAGGTGGAGAACCTCTGAATCTGAATCCGAGCCTGGTCTGCACTCTGGGGAGCCGTCCACAGACACACTCGTGAGACTGTTTGAGCAGGCCTCATGAAAAGCCAGAAAATGGATTCCCATGGTTTATGCACCTGCCCACGGAAATAAGACACAGTGGAAGTCTGAATCCAATTGAGCTAGCATTTTGATGACACAAAGCACAAATTACCTCCAAGAAAAAGAGAAAGAGCCAGACTGGCACCTCTTAATAGTCATATTTAATATACCTCTCAATTACCTCATCTAAACAAACACAAATTTAATTCATTCTCAAGGAAAAGATGATCTGGAGATAAATCCACACACTGGAATTAGCAGATAGGAAACCAACAAATTGGCACACTGGTGAAGACAGTGCACGGCTCTTACAGGGGACCCGAGTTCCCTTCCAATGTCAAGCAGCTCACCACCACCTGTAACAGCTCCAGCTCAGCCAAGGTCCTCTTCTGGTTTCCACTGGCTCCTGCATGCATGCAAACATGGTTGCACACAGGCACACGCAAAGCACATATAATTAAATAACTCTTGAAGAAAGTCATTGTTGAACATGTGGCCAATGAGGTAAGGAAAAATTCCCTTACAATGCATTAAAATGAGGAATCATGGTGAAGTTGTAGAAAATATGAACGAGAGCCAAATGATAACTCTAAATGTAAATTATAACATTATTCTGTCTTATAATCATTGGACTCTTATCAACACATACCTCTAATAGTTGGCAAAAATTAGTATAACTAGTACTTTATAATACAACTAGTGGTGTTATCACACACAAAATCCTCTTTGTTCAGTGGTTTTCTGAGGCACAAAACTCGTAGGTCACATGCATGACCTAGCCATTCTAGTCTTGGGATTTCCCCAGACAAATGAAAATGTATGTTCCCTCAAATACAACAGTTTTCTTCTTTTTTTTTTTTTAACAGAGCATTGAGCTAGAAATAGCTTATATATTTATTTTCAATGACTAAATGGACAGAAGGTGGTTTACACCTACATGGGTAGGTACATATGAAATAAATAAGAAATATCAAAATATCAAAATATCAAAAGCAGTGTGTTAATAAAAGGAGACAGGCATAGAAAGAAAAATTGTCAACACTAGTTCCCCTTTTCTATAAAATTTTAGGAGATGCAAAACTAATTTTTGCTGACCAGAATTGGTGCAAGGACTGGCTGCTGCTGGGAATTGGGGTGAGTTGGGCTGTGAGAAGGCATGAAGGCATTTTTTTTTTTTTTTGTGAGTTGTATAAATGTCCTTCAGCGAGAAATGGCAGTGGCATTACTGTATGTGCGCTTGTCAAAATTCATCAAACTGCACTTTAAGTGAATACCTAATAAAACTGAGTCTTAAAAATACATACCATGTTAGGAATCAGAGTAAAGCAGGAAAAAGCAGATAGTAAATAACTAAGAAGCTGAGTAGAGTTCAGAAAAAGGGAAAACAAGGTCAACCTGAGAAATCAGTACATTTAATATTTAATCTGAATCTGTTGGGTTCCGTGTTCTTCAAAATCCCACTAAAAGCATACCACTCTGTTGCCAATTTTCCATGTAATTGATGGATAATAACTCTCTTGTACATGTGTCTTGATATAGAATGTGATAAGAAAACCATGCAAAGGTCAAACAAATGATTCACAATTTCTATTATTTTAGGAAAAAACAAAAGGCTTAGATCAAAGGAATCCCAGCTGCACGCAATAGCTCCCAAACAGGAAAAAAAAAATTACAATGAAGCAATTGTCTTTCTGTGGTATGAAGGTCTGAGGAGACAGTACTTACATCTGAAGTGGCCACGTACATGTGACTAATGGTGCGAGTGATGGTTGTTAGAGCTGTGGGCGTGAAATCTTTTGGTCTTTAGTGTGAACATGAATGAAATATTCAACTAGGGAATGTGTCAAAGTCTCAAGAGGGTTCTTCAAAACACCTAACCTAGCTCACTAGTGCTCATCTCTTGAGTGCTAAGGCGAGGGTCTCTGGGGAACTCTGTACTGTTCCTTGTGCCAGTGAGTGGCACGATGCTTCTTTTTCTGTCTGACACTAATAAACACCTTCACCACAACTGGTTCTAGTCTCTTCTGCAACTGCAAGGGGGCTGCCTTGCACCTTGTCATTCTGTAACAGGACACGGCTTCTTCAGCATCCACCAGGGAGGGTTCTCTGGCAAGTACATCACTATTCTCCATGATGCCATTCTGCATCTTTCTCTGGATCTTCTCTTTCCTCATTTCTGGGTGAAGGAGAAGACTGTACTTCCAGACACACTTCCAGATGCACTGACCCTGGGCTCTTAGAAATGCCTTAACCACACAGCTTCCCTCTGCCCACAAAAGGACCGTCTTGGCCCTTGAAACTGTAGGACCGTTGGAGCACCAGAACTGAAAGAACCACCATGAAATGGTGTAAGCCAATCATCTGTGGTGTGTGTGTGTGTGTGTGTGTGTGTGTGTGTGTGTGTGTGTTTATCGGAGACCTAACTGCCTCTTGAATACTCTAAAAATAAATAAGAATGTTTATTCATCTTGGTAAATAAGGTACTTTGGAAAATGGGCCATTTTCATGTTTTTGGCTTTTCCATTCTGAAACTCATTTCAGCCGATCAATGGGAGCTAAGCTGGAGTCAGATAAGAGGAAGAGCCTCCAGTGTGCACTGCAGAGGAGAAGAGTGGCAGCAGGCAACAGTTAGAGGCCTGGAAGGAAGGGCTGTCAGTGATGCCAGCACGAGCAGGAGACGTCAGGGTGTGTGGGTACAGTTAATCTGGTTTAAATATTACATGATAGTCATTTAGGTCAAATGTACACATTTGAAAGCATCACATGCTACCCTGTTAACATTGTTAGGATTTTACTCACACCAACTAAAAATTGAAACTATTAATAAAATCCAAGATAAATAAAGTGGAATACATCATTCCTTAGTTAACGCTGCTTTCTGACATGTCATATATTGTTCTACTGTTCTACTGTTTTTTTTTTCATAGACAAGGTAGATTAATCCTCACAACCTCATTATTTATCTTTATAGAGACAGAGAGAAGAAAAAGAAGCAAGAGGAGGAGGAAGAAGAGGAGCGGGAAACGGAGGAGGGGAAGAAAACTGAGGCAGAAAGAGGTGTTCTGCAATCTTCCGGGGACAACACATATTTTTGTAGGTGGAGCTGAGATTTCAACCTGGTAGTACAGCTTCAGAGATGACAAAGCCACTATGTTTTGTTGACTCTGTGGCTGTGACAATGGGAAGTTAAAAGTGTGAATCATCTCATAAAACAGGTCTTCTCAAGCAGGAAACAGCAGGAGAATGGCAAGGCCTTTTTCACCCTGTACCACTCCCCTAGGACTCACGGGGACTTGAGGCTCCATGTTACAAGCCCTTACAAAGTATGAAAGAGGAGTTTAGATCAGACCTCAAGGAAGCAGCCTGCAAGCGCTGCCCCAGGGAGAGGTCTGCCCTGCTTTGTCCCCACAAAGTTTTCTCTCAGCAATTGGTCTTAAGGGTACATCAAAAACTCTGTATGTATTTCTTTTGGAGATATGGGATATGAAAATATAAAAATGAAAGCCCAGTTGCAGGCCAGAAGACCCAAGTTGTAGTTGGTTTTTCTTTGTTTTGTTTTGTGGAAACAAGTCACCTCGAAATTGCCACTTCTCCTCATGGGCCTAAATGTTCTCATCTAAAACATGAAATTTGCCCTGTTAGTCTGAACAGAAATTGCTGCTGGGGTGTCTTTTATGCAACAAGCATAATAAAAGACCTTGGAGGGCAGAAAACTGCTGGCCCCGTGGAGTTCTGACAGATCCTCTGCCTCTAAGTGCACAGGGACAACAGCTGTGAATCACAGACACACAGTGAGTTCTTTGGGGGGCACCGCTCAGGAGCCGAGCATGAAAACCCAACAGTCTCTGTTACACTAAAACTGATTTTGAAAGTCTTCAACAAAGGCTAAGGAATTGCACTGCCTTGTCTAAAATCTATACCACAGTGATGTGGTAGGCCTGCCTGCTTTCTATCAGCTCCAACTCCACAGCGACACTGAACATTACTGTTTGCCTCTTTCCTTTGGCTGATCTGTTAGTCAGGGGTCTCTAGAAGAACAGAACCCCCCCCAAAAATAAAATGGGTATATCTTAACAGACAAGTTACTAGATGGCCATCTTCACGTGAGTGTGTGTGTGTGTGAGAGAGAGAGAGAGAGAGAGAGAGAGAGAGAGAGAGAGACTCTTTATACTGAGCTAGCAGTATCTTCCTGTGTAGATCAGTCTGACTTAGAACTAGCAACAGTCCACCTGCCTCAGTCTCTCATGTGTTCTGGAAACGATGCTAAGACATAATCTATCCAGCGGGTGGCCATTTTCAGGAAACTGCATCAATGGAGATGTGATGAGCTCCGCAACCGTGCTTACCCCCCAAGAAACATAAGTGCATGATCTTTGAGTGGACGAGGACAGGGTATGGGGGATCAGCAGGTCCCCGTGGATAAGGGACTTGAACTATATTTTCACCATGTCAGGAAACTGTTTCAGGAATAAAATGTCTCTGAAGTGAGAAACTGCAGGGGATGGTGAAGACGTTAGACACTGTCCATGGTGTACAATCATCAAAGTTAAGTAGCTACTTCCTCAGGAGCATTTTTTTTTCGTGTGTGTGTGGGGGGAGCACATCAGAAATTGCTGAGGAAGCACGTGCTAAATTATTGACCACCTGGCAGGGAAAGGACAAGAGAGGCCCAGTTTCTGATGAGTCTAGAGGTATTTTTACATATGACATTGAAGAGGGGAAGGGTATCATGGGCTGAAATAAATTTGGGGAGGATTAAGCGAGTACTGGTGAGAATCTTCCCAAACCCCAGCTCTGCTAACCGCTTTCTTAGGGGCCCGGGAGATTCAGTCAATTATTCCAATTGTTTGAGAAGCAGAGAATAATAGCAGGGTATTGCTCTCCCTGGGGGGGGAGGTGAAGCACATAGGGGGGGGAGGGGGGAGGGAATGCTGGGTTGGGGAAGCAGGGAAACAGGAGATAGTGAAAGAAAGCGTGACAACAAATGCTCCCCGTTAACAGCAGCAAACATGTAGGCATAAAGGCTCTAGATAGTCCCTGTGGTGTTTGGGGGCAAGGACGATGCCCACCCTTGCCCCTTGCAGAAAAGTTTAGAAGTACAAATACAGCCAGACAAACTGCGTGAGAATGGTCAAGCCTGGAGAAGCACTTGGTTCCAGACTACATGCCTGCCTGGAGACGGCTCCACCAGGAAGTTTCTCATGCCCTCACAGGAACAGGAGAAGAGATGTGACAAGCAGTTTAGGTAGTAAGCACCAGGAATGTACAGGGGCCAACCACCTGAGACTGACATCTGTTCCTCTTTTAGTGATCATGCCAAGGAGGCCTCTGCTCCACAGACTGAGCCTAGGAAAGAACCGGAAGTGTCCCTTCCTCCTCCACACACAGCTTTTTTAGTTAATGCTTTTGCTGTTGTTGATTTGGCAATGCTGGGGGTAGAACCCAGGGCCTCACGAATGCTGGGCGACTGCCCCGCCATGGGCTGTTACTACATCCCCCTCCCCTGCCATGCATTTTCATATAAACAGTTCTACTTAATAAAATCCCTGCGTGTTTAGCTTACTTTGGAGTTTGCTTCTTCAAGGACCTTTCGCTATATTCTAGATCATATATTCTCAACGAGACACCATCACTCCTAAGGAGGTGAAAATTGGTTCTTGAGCATATAAGAAAACCCTGATATTACAATGTTTTGTGCCTTTGCAGTGAGCCAGCATACATAAATAGATGTGCGGAGTCTGTGCTATTAAAATTTCACAGGATGGGGTGGGGGGAATTTTAGGAAAAAAAAATTTAAAGTTCTTATAGATGCACAATCTACAAAGAATGGGGAAACTGTAAAAAATGAAGCATCCTACCAGGGCCCCTGATTCCAGAGCCCATGTCCAGCACAGCTTGTGAGCTGCAGTCCTCAGAGTCTGTATGACACCTCTGTCAGGTGAGTCAAAGGACTCATACAGACCAGCAAAGCTGGGTGAACATGCATGGCCTCACGTGCAGGAGGTTTTAATACTCAGCAGGAGGTGATCGGCTCTCTTTGAAAACTAGTGGGAAGACAGTTCACTATAGGCCTCCTGAGTCTCTGGGCAACTTGTGATGTAACTGACAAGATCATTTGCAGATAATCTCAGCAGACTCTTTGTGTGCTAAGTGACAGCCATTTTAGATGAACACAGTGTGTCCCTTGCAGGAAGGGCAGGGATTCTTGTTTCTTGACCAGGATAGTGAAGATACCATCTCCTCCAGGGTGAAAGTGGGTCCCATTTGCTAGAACCTTCCTTGTAAGAGTGGGGTTTTGCTAACCTTAATCTTTTTCAGCCACTGTAAATAGACTCAGTGTATACCATGTGGCCATGCCCATTGTCACATTTAACGTGGGTCAAAGAGGGCAAATGACCCAGCTTGAAGCTAATGTTCAAGATCTCCCTGTCTTTGTGGTCTGGAACAAATGGAACCATTTGCTCCCATTCTCTCCCCCTCCCCCTTTCAGTGAGTAGGCAGCAAATTACTCAAGATGGTGGAGAAAAGTGTCTTTACTCTCTTTCGTTGGTACACATTTTCCTGTTGCCTCAGAGAAGAGCAAACCATGCCCCACAGGCCTGCATTCAGGCCTGCATTTAGGATGAGAATTTGAAGACGGAAAAGCTTTGTGTCAGCCAAACTTGCCATGTGGCCGGACCCTGGCTGACACGGAAGTCCCTCCCAGTCAGTTTCACAGAAGAGGGAGAGAGAATGGAACGCCCGTGAGGATAGTGTTTTCAGAATAGAGAGGTGAGTTCTGGCCCTGCCTAGTGTCACCACTTGATTTGAGTGAAGCAGTCCCTTTTGATTTAGTAACAGCTAAATTTAGACTGAGAGGAAAAGATCCATAAACAAAAGCAAATTCCTTCTGTATTTAGGTGTCCTGCATAGAAGACTGAGTGCATGGGCCTTAGTTCTGGGAGCATGGCCTCAATGGGAGATGGGAGTGTAATGTACATTTTGCTGGTAGATGGCTGGGCGCTGTTTGAGCTCACTGAGAAACTGGCTCTTGAAGCAGGGTTTGCCCTCTGTCTTCCGTTTCAACCCAAAGTATGCTGTCTCAACATTGCCTCCAAGACCCTTTGTCCAAAGACAAACTAGACCCACTGACTCTGTGACAGGTCAGAAAGAGAAAAACAAGATAGCCCAACAACAGATACACTGTTGAAAACAGGTAAACGGAAAGCCGTTTCTGAGAGAGATCACCGCTGTTTATTCTGCAATCTAAACACGCTGGCATTGGGAGTTGGAACCACATATTCAGCCATGGGAAGCTCAGCCATGGACAGGAATCTTAATGGAGACTCCAGCTGGTGCTTCAGGTTCCCCTGTCGATTTTTGTGGGACATTTGTAAGCCCAGAGGATGCTGCTATCGCATGCTCACCGAGCCAGGCTACTCCGTTCAGCTGTGCAAGATGCTGGTGAGGTTTTGCTCTTTCACTGCTGCTCCTGTCTGTCCATTTGCTGCTTCCCTTTATTCTTATACTTCTGTTCATTATAGACTTAACTTTTCAAAACCAAAAAAAGCATGGCTGTTGTAGACCATTCTCCACACTCTACAAAACAGAGGCCATGACGGGAAAGAAAGAGGAGAGAAGACCAATGTAGAAGGGCCCAGTGGACTCCTTGGCCACCCATCCAAAGTTTATGCTGGTGGACTTACAAAGAACCAAGTGACAAAATCAAATGATAAGCTTGCTATGGACTTTGAGAGCATCCATTGTACACTACGGTATTAATTCTTTAATATGAAGAGTATGTAACATTATTATTCAAATTTTAACTCATGATTATGAGGAGGCAGTATATCCTGGGCAGCATTTAAGTGTCCCGACTGTACAGCAACTCACAGTGAGTTCTCAGCAACTCACTGAGCGATGGCTTCTGTCCTTGCCATTTTTTTGATGAAACAAACAAAGTCAGAGAAACACAACCAGGAGCACAGTCACAGAGAGGGTTAAGCATATAGCTCCCAACCTCACAATCCTCTCTATCACTCTTGTTATTTATCCCTCTTGAAAGTCCCAGGATTCTTGTCCTCAGCCTAAAGTTGATGAGCAGAAGGCTCACATTCTGATCATGTGTCCTGGTGCTACTGAGCCAATCTTCTCTGGGTAGTTCAGCCATGTGAGGCTTTTGACGGAAAACTAAGACATGCCCTTGTCATTCTTTTTACTTTTTACCCTGTCAGAATTTACTGAATAAGAGATGTATAAGGTGTGGTAGCTCAACTGACAATTTCACACATACATAGAATGGATTTTGATTCTATCTACCTCATTCTTTCCCCAACTCTTTCTTGCCTTGCCACTCATAAGCCTGTTTATACAGGAGGGCTGTTTTTTATTTGTTGAAATTTTTTTCTTCCTTTAATTAATCTGTCTGCTAAGTGCTTTGTTGTCTTAATGGGGTGAAGCTGATCACTTGAGACAGAACCCAGGGAAGCTGAGGGCCTTCAAGAAATCTCTATGTTATCTTTTTTTTTTTACTCCCCTGCAAATCTCAAAGTATTCTGAATCATATAGTTGACAAAGCAAAGCCAGGTGGTGGCTGTGACTCATGTTGGACCTGCCATTAGGAGTCCACGACCTTGCTTTCCTCATCTTCATGAAGGTAGCAGGATAACAATGGCTGCACGGGGTGGTTCCATGCATTTAGATGATGTAATGACTATGGCGCACACACTGCCTGGTAAGTGTTCAAAAAAAGTTGTTTGAGTTGTCATCATTGTTCCCAGAAACAGAGTTCCTTTACGGAGTCCCTGAAAGATCTGTGGGTGTCAGACGGCCCACAGCATCCTAAGACTATCTACACAAAGCTGTCTATTCAGATCCCTGGGTACTCCTCTCAGCAGGCCATTCATAGATCTGTGGGGTTCTTAAAGCAGACTCTCACCAAACTGTTTTAATAACTCTTGATCTAGAATAAAAACTTTGAGGAGTCATAAGAAGAGAAGAAGGAGCTTATCTTCAAACCACATTTGTGGTGTATGTGTGTGGGTGTGTAAACGAGTGTAAATGTGAGTGTGTGTATGTATGTGTGTGTGTATACATGTGTCTGTGCAAGTATGTTAGGTGTGTGTGTGAGTTTGTGTGTGTGTGTGTTTAGGCAAGGTTGTGTTTCAGGTCTTCCATATAGAAGTGTTTGTTTTTTCTTTAAACATATTTTTTTAACTTTTACTGATTACACCTTATTCACTTTGTATCCCTCCATAAACCCCTCCCTCCTCCCCTCCTAATCCTATCTTCCCTCCCCCTCTTCATACATGCCCCTCCCCAAGTCCACTGATAGGGGAGGTCCCCCTCTCCTTCTGATCCTAATCTATCAGATCTCATCAGGAGTGGCTGCATTGTCATCTTCTGTGGCCTGGTAAGGCTGCTCCCATCTCAGGGGGAGGTGATCAAAGAGCAGGCCAATCAGTTTCCTTGAACAGATTTTGAGGAGAAAGTGAGAGAAGACAGAATCCTGAATGCACAGAGCCACCGGCCACCATACTTCTCCATCACGATAAAAAACCAGGAGCCAAAATAACCTTTTCTTCATGGAGCTGATTCTTGTCAGGTATTTGGCCAGAATAAGAAAAGTAACGACTACAGGAAGCTGGTTGCAGGAAGCGGGGCATGGCTGTGCTAACTAAATCCCACCAAGTGGTTCAAGTGGTTCCTGGTCTTCAGAGCTTGCTTGTGGAAGGGATGTGGAAGAGTTTTGTAGCCATAAGCCAACCATGTCCTATATTCCTTCAAGAAGAGCACTAGGGCCCTTCTGGTAGGGATTGGCGATGGAAATGTGAACACTGAAGGCTGTGCTTTGGAGCTTTCAGCTAACAGTCGGGACTGTTGGCAGGAAGCGCTGGACACAGGGCAGATAGGTCAATGCGGCCAGGGTCACCTGCTGCACGGCTTAAGAGAACGCCGATCCCAGAAACACTCAGTGCCATGCAGGAAAAGCACACGGAATTTCAGGCTGTTGTTCACAGCATCGGAGTACTATTAGCAGCCCACGTGGGGGATTTTAAAGAGCAAGGCAGCGAGAGACGGTGGACACAGTGCGCGCAGAAGTACAACTTCCGGTCTTCCCTAGCTCTCCTTTTGTTCTCCACCACACGCATTAAACCTGGGTTCTCTACTGCTGCGAAAGCAGAACGTTTGGGTAAATCCTCTCTGGAAGGTGGATAGGAGCAGAACGCTCACCGCACGCCTGCGATGGACGCTGCCCACCAGCTGTTCCCAGTTCCTCGGCCACTGGGAGGTGATCGAATCGCAGGGTCTCGGAGAGAAGCAGATTTGTGTCTAACAAGGGGAATAATCGAAAGTTCATAAATGAGGATTTGGCTGTGTGTGTCACCTGCAACAGTGGGGGGAATGGTCTCCATAATCTATCAGCCACTGAGATGTATGTGACAACTGACGCTCAATCTATCACATGCCTGCCGTTCTGGCTGCAAAACAGTAGAGAGAAAAAATCTATATCAAGTAACACCGGCCTGCGATTCTGACATTCCTGCACAATGACCATGCAGAATGTTCTTCAATAAAACAGCCTGAAATGTAATCTAAAGATGACAGCTTATGCCCTTCACAGAAGGCCACTCCCAGGCTGGGAGACACATCTGAAGGCAGCCAAGCACCTTCAGCTCATGCTGAGCTTCTGTAAATTCTCATTGTGTTGGATTACCTGAAGTAAGATGCAGAAATACGTGCTATATGTGTCAGGGCAACAACCTTTCGTCCAAGTCATAACAGGCCCTCAGCAAAATGAAAACAACAACAACAACAACAAAACAAAACCCACCTCATTGCCCTCCAGCATCATGTGAAATTGCCTGTAGAACCTTCATCCAATCACACTCCCTCATTTCTCCTAGTGATGATCTCTGGAAGTTGATTATATAATGATTTGTGATTCTGTGTTTAAATTTTTTGTATATCCAACATTTCTTAACAATAACTATATACTGTTTTATATTTTTAAAAGATAGATATTATTTTTAAGGTTTTGGATTTAGTTATTTCATTTTATTTTAGGAGGGTTTTTGCATGCATGTGTGTTTGGGTGCCACGTTCATGCATAGTAGCCATCAGGCCAGAGGAAGGTATCAGATCCCTTGGAACCAGAGCTAGATATGATTTTGAGCTACCAGGTGGGGCCTGGGAATAGAATGCAAGTCTTCTGGAAGAGCAACAAATGTCCCTAGCCACTGAGCCATCTCTCTAGCCACTTACTTATCACTGAAAGAAAACTATCTTTTTTTTTTTTTAAAGAGAATGGGAGATGAAGAGGAGAATGAGAAATGTCATCACGTCAGAGAGAAAAGGTAATAAGACATAAGTAGATGCTGGGGAAAAATAAAACCTTTCTAATCTAAGAGCAGTGGTCCAGGTCTAACGCCACCTTACCGGACATTCCTGTTCTCTCAGCCCTTGCCTCTCTGGCAGGCCTGGGGAAGCTGCATTCCTTTATTTGCATTGACAAAGGCAGACAGAGTGCATGGAATATAGGACATCAAATAAAGGGTGAAGATCCTGGAAGATCCTGTCCATCCCCTTGCCTTGTCACAACACACATAGAGTCCCAGGAATTCCTCATACAGGGACAGACAGAGACACCCCCTGAAGGACGAGCCTGCACCACAGGAAAAGCTTTGCCAGCGACACAGCTCTAATGTCTCCACTACCTCCGCATGGCACAGAGGAGATGCAGGCTGTGCAGGCTTTACCTGTTTCAACAAGCAGGTGTTTCTTGGTTAAATTTTAACGATGTCATCCAGCAGACTCTTCAGGCTGCAGAGCATGCTCCAGGGACAAACCCTCCTGCCATCAGCCCCAGGGTGTGGTGCTTGAAGGAAGAAAATGCCCTTTTTAGCTGCTGACTGTAGGTGAAATCCAAGGCTCCCATGCTTAGATTACAAGGCCCTTCACTCCCCACCCTCATTTTAGAATGGCACCATGGCATTAGAATGGCATTCAAGTTTACCAAACTACCCAAAGTCTCCTGATTCAGGGCATGTTTCCATCATAGCTGTCTTTGAGTGCTGACCCCCATCTATTTGTTAGTGATCTGGACAGTTTTTATTCAGTCATCTTTACCATACATTTTCTAATCTCTTCCAGGTTCAGAGAGCAATCTCTCCCACCCTTTGGGTTCAGTACATATTAGACTATCATATTTCCATCTAGCAGATTGTTTATTTTCCTTCTCGCAGTTCTAGCACTGCTAAATGTGCCTTCGTGCACACCACACCACACACACACACACACACACACACACACACACACACCTCATTCACCACTGAGCACCCAGCAGCTATAGACAGAGTAGCTGTTCTCTAAATGTTTGATGAATGAGGGTGCGGACCAGCCTATCTCTTCCCTACTGACTCTCTCTTCCCTTCTAGCCTGTCTCTATTCCTTTGTGCCAGCTGAAGAAACAGTTTATACAGGAATCCCCAGTGGCCACACTGGGCTGGGACTCGAGTAGGCAATTTTCACTATCCTTCCTGTCCTCCATTACACTCCCCCCAGACTAATGTGCAGTCCTATAGAAGCCTGCTCGCAGATGCCCCTCTTTTCGCTGTTCTTCCTGTGGACTCTGCCTCATGGTTCAGACCCTGGTCCCCTTAGCACCTTCCTGTGGCTCCTGTCAGACCTCCTCCTAGCCCATTGCCACTTCCTTTCTGCTACCCACAGACCCACTCTTTCCAAGGGACCCTACGTGTAAAGAACAATATTTCCTCAAGACCAAGTTATAAGGACAAAGGAGATTTATTTTTCCCAAAGACACAGAGGAGACGGATAACAGACAAAGACAGAAAATAAAGGAAGAGAGAGGGAGGGAAGGGAACAAAAGAGAGAATCAAGAAGTATTTGGCCTGGAGGAAAAAGGACTATCTCTGGATAGAGAGGAGACAGACATGGTCCATATGCAAACAGTGGTTTCTAAAGGTAAAATGGGAAAGCCAGCGTTAGGATAAGGTGTTTAATTTGATTAAGTCGGCCAAGGGGAGCTTTTGATGCTAGATTTCAATACTTTGATAGCCTTGGTAGTCAGCCGCAGGAGGAGGAATTGGCCAAATAAAGAAATGGACCTCGGGGGGTAGCTTTAGAAACATAATCTAATGGTTTTTAGCAGGGCAGAGGAAATTGGAGAGAAGGACGAGGCCTGTCAGAGCCGTGCCTACCACAGCCAAGCTGGCCAGAGTCTCTTCACCACAGCCACCACACTCACTAAGGATTCAGTAAGGGAACTAACAAACAAATAACAGAACATCCACCCAACAAAGACAGGCCAGAAATCAACAAGAAACAGCTCAAATATAAAAAATACAGATGTCTAGATACTAGTCCAAAAATACTAACATGAAGAGTCAAGAGAACATTTCTTCACCAGAAGCTAGTAACCCTATTACAGAAGGCACTGAGAAATGCAATATGACTATAACACAATAAAGACTTCAAAGAAACAATTAAGATGTATAAAGGACATGAAAAAGATATGAATACATCCCTTAATGAAGTCCATAAAAACATAAACAATAGTGGAATAAAATAATGTAAACAACTCAAGATATAAAAGTAGAATTTAATAAAGAACCATAATCACTAAAGAAAATTCAGGAGATCCAACATGGCAGTGATGGGACAACACTCTTTCTGACCAGCAGCACAGCAGGATCGGCACAGTGACCAGCAGTCAGAACTATCAGCTCTAAAACACAAGCGATTGTGTTTCCCAAGTGAGCATATACCCCACATTGGGGGATTCAATCAGCTTCAACTCACCCAGCTAACCTGCAGAAGAGGTCCCGGTTCCACAAGGTGCTTGGTCGCCAGCCCAGAGCCACACGCCAGCATGCTCTGATCACTGTTCCAGACTGAACTGTGGGCCCCACAACATCAGAGACTGGGATTTCCAGTCGAGAGATAACCCCATGGTGCAGGAAACAATCTGGACTGACCTTAGGTCACTCAGACAATCCCTGGAAAAGACCTGGAGTTCCATGGGTGCTCAGCAGCCAGCCCAGAGCCAGCCAGGGATGCATGCGCCAGCACAGAGCCCTCCTTGCATGCCTGGCTCTCTGCCCCAGATAGAACTGTGGGCCCCAGGGCACCAGAGACTGAGTTTCTCTGTCAGGTGCAAACCTACAGGGAGGGGAACAGCAGGTTTAATCTCAGAGCACTCAGCAGATACCACCACCCCAAAAAGGTCTCTGGAAAAATTACCCAGTTTCAGCAGATGCCCAGGTGCCCAATCGCCAGAAAGGCAGAGCCACCTGCATCTCTGCCTGTGGGTTCTACTCACCTTCCCAGACAGAAAGGTGGTCCCCAAAGCACAGTCTGGGTGTCCCTGTCAGGAGGAAATCCCACAACAGAGGGATCAACAGGTCCAACGCTCAGGACACCCAGCTCCAAAAGACTTTCTGGATTCACACAGGCTCTAGGCTCTAGCCTTCTACTGCAGGCATGAACACTATGCTCACCTGCCATTATTGAGTACTGCTAGGGCACTGGGGCACACAGCTGCATCCTCAGACCTACAAAAGCGGAAGCACCATTAGAGCAGCCAAACAGTTTATGGCTTTCAGAGAGGAAATGATTAAATGACTGAAAAAAAAAAATAAAAGAAACAGAGGAATGTTCAAACAAACCTGGTGAAGGATTTGAAGGAAAAACAGGAAAATACAGTCAGACAAGTAAAGGAAGTCAACAAAACAGTTAAAAATCTGAAGATAGCATTGGGAAAATTAAAGAAAACACAAATGGAGGAAATCATGGAGAGGGAGAACCTAGGAGAGAAAACAGGAACTACAGAGGTAAGCATAACCAACAGACTACAAGAGATGGAAGAAAGAATCACAGGTGTGGAAGATATAATGGAAGAAATCGATGTATCCATCAAAGAAAATAATAAATCTAAAAAATTCCTGACACAAACCATCCAAGACATTCAAGACAACATAAAAAGACAAAATCTAAGAATAATAGGAATAGAGGAAAAAGAAGATTCCCTCCTCCAAGGCCCAGAAAATATTTTCAACAAAATCATACAAGAAAATTTCCCCAACTTAAAGGAGAGGCCTATAAGAATACATGAGGCCTACAGAACACCTAATAAATTAGACCAGAAAAGAAAATCCTCCTGCCACATAATAATCAAAACAGTAAGTATACAGAAAAAAGAAAAAATATTAAAAGCTGCAAGGGAAAAAGGCCAAGTAACATATAATGGCAAGCCCATCAGAATCACACCCGACTTCTCAACAGAAACTGTGGAAGCCAGAAGGGCCTGCACAGATATCATGCAGACCCTAAGAGAACACAGATGTCAGCCTAGGCTACTATACCCAGCAAAACTCTCAGTCCTCATAGACGGAGAAAATAAGATATTCAACGACAAAAAAAAAAAAAAAAAAAATTCAACAATACCTACACACAAATCCAGCTTTACAGAAGATACTAGAAGGAAAAATACAACCTAAGAAAACTAACTGCTTTCAAGAAAACACAGGGAAAAAATAACCTCACTATAGCAAAACAAAAAGTAGCCAAATATACAAACACAATACCACAGCCAACATCAAAATCAAAGGATCTAACAGCACTGGTCATTAATTTCCCTCAACATCAATGAACTCAATTCTCCAATAAAAAGACACAGACTAACAGAATGTATGCATAAACAAGACCCAACAATCTGTTGCATACAAGAAACACACCTAAGTCACAAAGATAGACATTACCTGAGAGTAAAGGGCTAGACGGTGATTTTCCAAGCATATGGACCCAAGAAGCAAGCAGGAGTAACCATTCTAATGTCTAATAAAATAGACTTTCAACCAAAATTAATCAAAAGAGATAGAGAAGGATACTCCGTACTCATCAAGGGAAAAATCCACCAGGAAGATATCACAATCCTGAACATCTATGCCCCAAATGCAAGGGCACCCACATTTGTAAAAGAAACATTAATAAAACTTACACCACACATAGATCCCCACCCATTAATAGTGGGAGACTTCAACACCCCACTCTCAAAAAAGACAGGTCAACAAAACAGAAATTAAACAAAGAAACAATAACTCTAACAGAGGTCATGAATCAAATGGACCTCATGGACATCTACAGTACCTTTCACCCAAACACAAAAGAATTTACCTTCTTCTCAGCACCGCATGGAACCTTCTCCAAAATAGACCATATAGTTGGTCACAAAGCAAGACTCAACAGATACAAGAAGATTGAACTAATCTCTTGTGTCCTATCTGACCACCATGGACTAAAGCTGGACCTCAGTGACAGAAATAGCAAAAGGCCTACACTCACATGGAAACTGAACAACTTGCTATTAAATGACAGCTGGGTCCAAGAAGAAATAAAGAAATTAAAGTCTTCCTAGAATTCAATGAAAATGAAGGCACAACATACACAAAGTTATGGGACACAATGAAAGCAGTGCTAAGAGGAAAGTTCATAGCACTAAGTGCCTTCAAGAAGAAATTCGAGACACCTCATTCAAGCAACTTAATGGCTCACCTAAAATCCCTAGGAAAAAAAAAAGAAGCAGAGACACCAAAGAAGTAAATAATAAAATTCAGGGCTGAAAGCAATAAATTAGAAACAAATAAAACAATTCAAATAATCAATGAAACCAAGAGCTGGTTCTTTGAGAAAATCAACAAGATAGACAAACCTTTAGCCCAACTACCTAAAAGGCAGAGAGACACTATCCAAATCAACAAAATCAGAAACGAAAAGGGGGATATAACCATAGACACTGAAGAAATCCAAGTATAATTAGGTCTTACTTCAAAAGCCTATATGCCACAAAATTTGAAAATCTAAATGAAATGGACAATTTTCTTGACTGATTCCACATGCCAAAGCTGAATCAAGACCAGGTAAATCAATTAAATAGTCCTATATCCCCTAAAGAAATAGAAGCTGTCATCAAAAGTCTTCCATGCAAAAAAAAGCCCAGGGCCAGATGGTTTCAGCTCAGAATTCTACCAGACCTTCAAAGAAAAGCTAACACCAATAGTCTTCGAACTATGTCACAACATAGAAACAGAAGGTACACTACCAAACTCATTCTATGAAGCCACAGTCACCTTGGCACTTAAAACTCATGAAGACCCAACAAAGAAAGAGAATTTCAGGCCAATCTCCCTCATGAACATCAAT